>NC_138082.1:89568700-90168700 GCF_964212035.1 Myotis nattereri | reverse complement strand
CTTCTCTCTTTTTCTCTTAGCAAATCTAAATTAATCACATAAATTTTGTTAATCCCAAAAGAACAAAATTTTGGCGTCTTTCATTTTCTCTATTTTTTCTGTTCTCTATTTTATTTAACTGTGCTCTAATTTTTATTCTTCTTTCCTTCTGTTAGGTTGAGTTCAGTTCATCTCTGTTTTTCTATTTGCTGAAGGTATAAACTTAGATTTCTAAACTGAGATATTTCTTCTTTTTTAACATAGAGGGTTACAGCTATACATTTCCTTCTCAGCACTGCTGTCACTGAATCCTGGCCCTTAGTGAAGCTCTTCCCTGACAGTCTGCAAAGTCTGGGAGTCTTAACTGTTATCGAAGTTTTATTTTTTAAAAATCTTTATTGTTGAAAATATTACATATGCTCCCCTTTTTCCCCCATTGATCTCTTCAAGTCTTCCCCGCCCCCCACCCCAGACCTTCACCACTCTATTTGTTGTGTACATGAGTTACGCACATATGTATACAAGTTCTTTGGTAGATCTCTTCCCACCCCCGCCCCCACCTTCAATCTGAAATTTGTATATTCCATGCTTCTGTGTTTCTGGATCTATTTTTGTTCATCATTTTATGTTGTTCATTAGATTCTACATATGAGTGAGATCATGTGATATTTGTCTTTCTCTGACTGGCTTATTTCACTTAGCATAATGCTCTCAAGGTCCCTAAGCTGTCCCAAAGGGTAAGAGATCCTTCTTTATTCCATGGTCTAGAAGTACCACAGCATTTATATCCACTCATCTACTGATGGGAACTTGGGCTATTTTCAGATCTTAGCAGTTATAAATAGTGCTGCTATGAACACATGGGTGCATATGTTCTTTCTGATTGTTGTTTCAGGCTTCCTAGGATACATTCCTAGGATGGGATCACAGGGGCAGTTTAATTTTTAATTTTTTGAGGAAATTCCACAGTGATTTCCATAGTGACATTCCCAGTCTGCATTCCCACCAGCAGTGTATTAGGGTGCCTTTTTCTCCACATCCTCAACAGTACTTATTTGTTGATTTATTGATGGCAGCCATGCTTACAGGTGTGAGGTGGTAACTCATTGTCATTTTAAGTTGCATCACTCTGATGACTAGTGACTTTGAGCATTTTCCAGATGTCTCTTGATCATTTGTATATCCTATTTGGAGAAGTGTCTATTTAGTCTTCAGCCCATTTTTTTTTATTGGGCTGTTTGTTTTCCTCTTGTTGATTTATATGAGTACTTTATATATTGTGGCTATTAACCTCTTATTAGATGAATCATTGGCAAATATGTTCTCCCATACAGTGACAAGAACAGACATATAGATCAATGGAATGGAACAGAGAACCCAGATATTGAACCAAGTCATTATGCTCAATTAATCTTTGATAAAGGAGGCAAGAGCATACAATTGAGTAAAGACAGTCTCTTCAATAAATGATGTTGAAATAAATGGATACCTATGTGTAAAAAAAAATGACACTAGACCACCAACTTACACAATACACAAAAATAAACTCAAAATGGATAAAAGATTTAAATGTAAGCCATGGAACCATAAAAATCTCTGTAGAAAACATAGGCAGCAAAATGTCAGACATCTTACATAACAAAATTTTTCACAGTTACAATTCCAAGCACAAAAGAAATAAGGGGAAAAAATATACAAATTGGACTACATCAAAAAACCTTCTGCACAGCAAAAGAAAATGGCATCAAAATAAAAAAGGGAACCCACTGTATGTTTTCAAACAAAACAATCTTTAGGAATTAAAAAAGCAGGAAATTATAGCCTGTTTAAAAAAACAAAATAAATCTCCAGAAACAATCTCTGAAAAAACATAGGCATAAGTCTTACCAGACAAAAACTAAATCTACTGTCTTAATATGGTTAAAGAGAAAAGATTATAAACAAAGAACTAAAGAATATTATGAAAGTAATATATGAAGAAAATCAGAATATAAACAAAGAGATAAATGTTATTTTTAAACAAGCCAATCAGCCCTGGATGGTGTGTTTCAGTTGGTTTGGCAACATCCTGTACCCCAAGGGTTGCTGGCTCGATGCCCAGTCAGGGCACATGCACGAGTTGTGGGCTCCATCCATGTAGGGGGTGTGTGGGAAGCATCCAATGGATGTTTCTCTCTCTCCCTCTTCCATCCTCTCTCTCTATAATTGTCAATAAAAAAATCTTTTAAAAATAGAGCCAATCGGAAGTTTTGGATCTAAAAAATGTAATAACTAAATTGAACTAAAATAAAAAATGTATGATTTAGAACTTAAACAGGCAAAAGAAAGAATCAGTGAATCCAATAATAAAACAATTGATATTACTGAGTCTGAGAACAGTGAAAAAAATCTATCTAATCTAATAAAAGAGAAACATGCAAATTAACTGTACCTCTGCTATACCCACAAGCCATGTCCACCAGCCAATCAGGAGCAAATATGCATATTAAACCAACTAAGATTGCAGCAGCCAAGGAGCTAGAGTGAACAGGAGGCTTGGGTTGCCCCCGGCAATGGAGGAAGGCAAGCTTACCGCCTGCCCTGCCAGCCCTGAGCTCTGCTTAAGGCTACAAAGTTTCAATTCTAGAAGATAAATAAATCCCAGATACCTGGTCCCAGCCCGCAGCTGTGGCCAGCCTGAAAATGGCGATCAGCCCCTCACCCAGGCTGGCCAGGCACCCGAGTAAGGCCTCCAACCCTGAAGGGGGTGTGGCCAGCCTGAAAACAGCCCTCAGCTCCTCACCCAAACTGGCCAAACCCTCATGGGGTGAGGGTCCCACTGGGGGGGCTTGACCAGCCTGCAAACAGCCATCAGCCCCTCACCCAGGCTGGCCAGGCATCCCAGCGGTACCCCCACCCTGATCCAAGACCCCCTTCAGGGCACACCAGCTGGCCCCCACCCGTGAATCAGGCCTCTATCCTATATAATAAAAGGGTAATATGCAAACTGACCCTAACAGCAGAACCACTGGGAATGACTGGTCACTATGACACACACTGACCACCATGGGGCAGATGCTCAATGCAGGAGCTGCCCCCTGGTGGCCAGTGCGCTCCCACAAGGGGAGCTCTGCTCAGCCACAAGTCAGGCTGATGGCTGCCAGTACAGCAGTGGTTGTGGGAGCCTCTCCCGCCTCCTCAGCAGTGCTAAGGATGTCCAACTGCAGCTTAGGCCTGCTCCCCGCTAGCAGTGGACATCCACCGAGGGCTCCTGGGCTGCCAGAGGGATTTCTGACTTCCAGCTTAGGCCCCTTCCCCCCGGGAGCAGGCCTAAGCTAGCCAGTGGACATCCCCCGAGGGTTCCCAGACTGCGAGAGGGCACAGGCTGGGCTGAGGGACCCCCTCCCTAGTGCACAAAGTTTTGTGCACTGGGCCTCTAGTCCTATATAATAAAAAGCTAATATGCAAATCGACCAAATGGCAGAGAAACTGGTCACTATGATGCACACTGACCACCAGGAGGCAGACGCTCAATGCAGGATCTGCCCCCTGGTGGTCAGTGTGCTCCCACAGAGGGAGAGCCACTCAGCCAGAAGCCAGGCTCACATCCCCTGAAGGATCCCAGTCTGTGAGAAGTTGCAGGCCAGGCTGAGGGACACCCCCCACCAAGTGCACGAATTTCATGAACCGTCCCTCTCGTATATATATAAAAGCCTAAGCAACCATCCAACAGTTCGACTGGTGGCTATGACACACAATGACCACCAGAGGGCAGACACTCAATGCACAGGCATGGAAACATGGAACAGACTGATGAATCTCAGCGGGGAAGAGGGAGAGAGGAAGGCCGGAAGAGATTATAGAAAGATCTTATATGCACACTAGAGGCCTGGTGCATGGATTCGTGCACTGGTGGGGTCCCTCGGCCTGGCCTGCAGTGATTGGGCTGAAACCAAAAGTCCAACATCCCCTGAGTGCATGAGAGGATACAGGCCAGGCCTAGGGCCCCCAATGATGCACAAATTTGTGCACCAGGCCTCTAATTATAGAGTAAAGAACAGAAATCAAAACCTAAGGGATTATGAGGCACTATTAAGTCAATATATGTATTATGAAAGTTCTAGATGAAGAAAAAAGAGAGAAATGGGTAGAAATCATTTGGTGAAATAATGGCTGAAAATATTCTATTATTATTATTATTATTATTATTATTATTATTATTATTTTAATTCTCACCCAAGGGTATTTTTCCATTTCCTTTTTATTTTTTTTAGAGCATGGAAGGAAGTGAGAAGGGGGAAGAGGAGAGAGAGAGAGAGAGAGAGAGAGAGAGAGAGAGAGAGAGAGAGATCAGAGACACTGGTGCCTCCAGCACCACCTCAACTGGGGGGTGGGGGGGGGATGGGATCAAGCCTGCAACCAAGGTAGGTACCCTTGACAGGGAACTGAACCTGTGACCCTTTGGTGTGTGGAATGATGGTCTACCACTTAGCCAAACCAGTGAGAGCTGGGAAAGTTCTAAATTTGAGGGCAGATATGAATCCACCAATTCAAGAAGCTCAATAAAACCCAAATAGGATAAACACAAGAAGACTCAAACAAAGATATTAAAATCAAACAATTGGACAAACACAAAGTGAGAATCATGAAAGCAGCAAGAGAATAGTAATTTATCTTTTAAAAGGGAATCTTTAAGAAGTTCATCAACAAATTTCTCAGCAGAAACCTTGGAGACCAGAAGGCAGTGACAAAAACACACACACTTAAATCAATAATTCTATATGCACCCAAACTATCCTTCAAATATGAGGGAGAAATTAAGGCATTTCAAAATGAACAGGAGTTGAGAGTGTTTGTTATTGCTATAACATTCCTACTAGAAATGCTAAATGTAATCCAAGTTAAAATGGAAAGACAAACTGTTTACTCAAAATTATATGTAAATATATACCTCTCTGTTTAAAATACATATGTGAACAAATGTAAAAACTAGTATAATTGTAATTTTGATTTGCAAATTCACTTATTATTTTCTAAAGAATTGTAAAGACACATAAAAGTAATTTAAAATGTATGTTAATAGGTACATAATATATAAGGATATATTTTGTGATATCAATAACATAAAGTAGAGAAGAAGCTGAGCTGTGAGTAGAGTTTTTGTATTCAAACAAAGTTAAATCGGTATTAATTTAAATATTAAAATTGAAGTGAGTAGTAAAAACCAACCAACCAAACAAACAAAAACCCCACCCAAAACCTTATAGCCACAGACAACAGCATGGTGATTACCAGAGGGAAAACAGGGAGAGGAGAGTTAGAAGAGGGTTAGGGGGTAAATGGTGATGGAAGGAGACTTGACTTTGTGTGGTGAACACATAATACAATATACAGATGATGTATTATAAGAATGTACACCTGATACCTATATAATTTTATTAACCAATGTCACCCCCATGAATTTATTAAAGAATATATATATGTATATATGTATATATGTATATATGTATATATGTATATATGTATATATGTATATATGTATATATGTATATATGTATATATATATGTATAAATTTAAAACTTTAGGATGTTACATAAAACTATGGTAAACACAAAAAATATATCTATAGAATATCCTCTAATTCAAACACATAACTGAAAGAATAAATTTAAAGTGAAGAAAAACACAGAATCAAAGTATGAGCTGTCTGCAAGTGGTTCAGTTTGCATATAAGAACATGCATAATTTGAATTTGAAAAAAAACAAAAAAACACACCAAGTAGATTCTATGTAAATATTAACCAAAAGAGAACTAATGTTAGACAAAATAGATTTTAAGTAAAAAAGTGTGGCAAGAGACAGAAGAATATTATATAACTAGAAGCCTGATACACGAAATTCGCAGCCCTGGCTGCCAACCCTTGCAGCCTCAGCTGGCCCTCACAGCCCCTGCTTTGTCCGGAAGGTCATCCAATGGTCATTCTGCTGTCTGGTCTAATTAGCATATTAGCTCTTTATTATATACGATGATAAAATGTTAAGTTCACCAAGATGCTAGGACAATTAAATACATATTTATCAAAATTTAGAGTTTTAAAATATATGAAGTTAACATTGACAGAATTGAAAGGTTAAATGGACAGTTTTATAATAGTAGAAGAGGATTTCAATACCCTACTTTCACTAATAAATAGAACAATATAGATTTGAACAACACTATAACCAGTTGTGCCTAACAGCATTTGACAAAATTTAACACATTCTCCTGATTAAAAATACTCAATATAACAGAAATAAAAGAAAAGTTCTTCAACGTGATAAGGGACACTTTTAAAAAACTCACAGCCAGCATTATAATCAGGGTTGAAAGATGGCTTAGCTGTCATCAAGAACAAGGCAAGGGTGACTGCTTTTCCAGTTTTATTCAACTTAGTACTATAAGTACTAACTAAATTAAACAGTCAAGATAAACATTTTTAATTAAATTTGAAAGGAAGCAAAATATGTTTATTTGAAAATGACATAATCTTATATGTAGAAAACTAAACATTTTACACACATAAGCACAACTGTTAGAAGTAATAAGTTCTAAAAAATTACAGGATGCAAAATCACCACACTAAATTCAGTTGCCTTTCATACACTAACAATAAACAGTTCAAAAATAAAATTAAATAAAATTTTATTTACAATAGCATCAACAGAAGTAAAGTATTTAGGAGTAAATTAAACCAGTAAGGCATACCTATACACTAAAAATATACATGTTGTTGAAAGACATTTTAAAGATGACATTAATAAATAAATTTTAAAAATCTAGTATTCATGGTTTGGAAGAGTTAATCTTGCTAAGAGGTCAATAATACCCCAGTGATCTATAGATTCAGTGCTGAACCTAGAAAAATTATAATGTATTTTCGCAGGAATAGAAATATCCATCTTAAAATTTATGTGGAGTTTCAAGGAAATTTGAATATCCAGAATAATCTTGAAAAAGAATAAAGTTGGAGGCCTCACACCTCCTGATTTCTAAACTTACTATGAATCACAAATAGTGTGGTGTTGGCATAAAAAAGACACATAGTCCCATGGGATAGACTACAAAGCCTAGAAAAATGCCTCATTCTTATGGACAAATGATTCTCATAAAGAGTTGCATTAAGTGGGAAAAGAATACCTTTTTAAATAAGTTGTGCTGGGAAACCTATATATCTACGTGCAAAAAGAATTAAGTTGAGCCCTTACACTAACAACAACAAAAAAATTAAAATTCAAAATGGATTAAAGACCTAAATGTAAGAACTAAATCTATAAAACTATTAGACTAAAACAGAGAGAGAACATTTTATGACATGTATTTGGTTATTACCAAATACTGGAGGCCCGATGCACGAAATTTGTGCAAGAGTAGGCCTTCCTTCCCCCTGCTGCCGGCACCGGCTTCCCTCTGGCACCCAGGACCCAGGTTTCCCTCACAGCCCTGGCTTTGTCTGGAAGTTCGTCTGGAAGGACATCCAGTCTAATAGCATATTGTGCTTTTATTATTATAGACGATAGCATAGGTACAGACAACAAAAGAAAATATAGGCAAATTGGACCTTATCAAAATTTTAAAAATTTTCATGTCAAAGGACACTATCAACATATTAAAAAAAGCAATGTACAGAACTTGAGAAAATACTTACATATCATATGTCTGTTAGTAATTAATATTCATATAATATAGAGAATTCCTAAAATGTTATAAAGAATGAGTTTCCGACCTAATAGCATTCAAATGCCAAAAAAAACAACAAACCCAAACACCAGTATATTAGGTAAACAAAATAAGTCTGTGAGTAATATTTAACTTACAAGCCATAAATGTAAGACCCCCAGTCTGGACTTACATTTCAAAAGAAAAACGGAATAAAGAAGGCATGTGAAAGCGTGTGTTTGGTGTCAAGGAGGGCAGGGCGCTCCCTCCAGGCTGAGGAGCCAGGGCCAAGTGGGCCTCCACCGCTGAGCCTGTTGGATCACCCAGCCTGCTCCCCGCTGTGTCTGAGGCAGTCCAAAGCAGTCCTTTGCAGGTAATAGGTATTGGATTGTTTATAAAAAATTCTATCTGTAAAATCGCTTCTTGACATCCATGTCTGATTCAGTTCCTTGATAGCTCATCTGCTTCCCAGCAACTAAAGATCTAAGCTCTAAACTTCCAATTTCCCAGATCATTATGCAAGTCCTTAATGTAAAGGCTCAATATAGCCCTGTTGCTCTGTCCTGCTCCCCTCTGGGCTCACATGGGGCAGCAATGTGGGATTGGTGATGGGACATAAAGAGACATGTTCCCCCTAGGGTTCATAGTTTGAAGGGTCACTGTGAAAAAGCAGTCAAATAAAACTTTCAGGGGTAAAATTCAGGTGTAAACAGAGCTATTCCATTATTAATCCAAGTTACCATCCTTTAAGGAGAGGTAACTGCCTGTTTTTCTGTCTGTTAATAAAGTAAATTATATAATTCCTTCTACAGTTGATACTTAGCAACAATGACACTTGAAGGGTACTGATTAGGCCATTGTGGAAAGGACTTTAGCAATCCTGCCTCCTACCTGCTTCAGGAAAAAAAAAAAATCAAAGCTTTAAATAGGGCTATTTGAAGTGATGTCGAAGAGGTACACATAATAGCTCTCTGACTTTTGCTCTTATTTATTTTTATTTTAGAAAACCTTTAAAGAAACAGCATGGCCACTAATTATTCCCACCCCACTTTTCCCAACAGAATTAGTATAAAATGCATTTCTTGGTTAGAACCACATGTTTCTGAGGTCTTTTGCACAACTCATTCCTAAAGAAAGTACTTCTTCCCTTAATGTTGCAGAGGCATATCTAAGAGATTTTGCAAGTTTGGTTCTAGACCACACCAATTAAGTATTGCAGTAAGGCAGGTCACCCAAATTTTGGTTCCCTGGAGCAAAAGTTATGTTTACACTATAGTGTAGTCAATTAAATGTACAATATCAGTATGTCTGATAAAACAATGTATAAACCTTAATTTAAGTCACTTTATTACTAAAAATGCTATCTTTTGAGCCTTGTCTTGCCTTGGTGGTAATAACTGCTGACTGATCAGGGTGGTGGTTGCTGCAGATTAAGGTGGCTGTGACAATTTCTTCTTTTTTATTTTTTAAATGTTTTGATTGATTTGAGAGAGAGAGAGGGAATTGAGAGGGAGAGAGAGAGAGAGAGAGAGAGAGAGAGAGAGAAAGGAAGGAAGGAAGGAAGGAAGGAAGGAAGGAAGGAAGGAAGGAAGGAAGGAAGAAAGAAAGAAAGAAAGAAAGAAAGAAAGAAAGAAAGAAAGAAAGAAAGAAAGAAAGAAAGGAAGGAAGGAAGAAAGAAACTTCAATGTCAGAGCGTAGCATCAATCGGCTGCCTCCTACACGCTGAAAATCTAACTGGAGACCTTTAGGTGCGGGGGATGATGCTCAACAAACTGAGCCACACTGACCAGCGTGAGGATATCTTAAAATAAGAGAATGAGGTTAGCCACATCGATTGCCTCTTTCTCAGATTTCTCTGTAGCATGTGATGCTGTTTGATAGCGTTGTACCCACTGTAGAAATTCTTTCAAAAGTGGAGTTAATCCTCTCTAACCCTGGCACTATTTTATCAAATAAGTTTATGTAATACTCTAAATCCTTTGTTGTCATTTTAACAATCTTCACAGTAACTTCTTTAGGAGTAACTTTCATATCAAAAACCACTTTCTTTGCTCATCCATAAGAAGCAACTCTTTTTTGTTAAAGTTCTATCATGAGACTTCAGCAATTCAGTCACAACTCCAGGCTCCACTTCTAATTCTAACTCTCTTGCTATTTCCACCACCAAAGTTTTGGAAGGTTGGAGTAATTCATGAGGGTTGGAATCATCTTTTTTCAAACCCCTATTAATGTTGATGTTTTTACTTTCCCCATGAATCATGAATGTTTTTAATGGCATCTAGAATTGTAGATCCTTTCCAGTAGGTTTTCGATTTATTTTGTTCTAATCCATTAGAGGGATATGCCTTACAGAATATATTCCTTAAATAATAGTCCCAGAAGTAGAAATTACTCCTTGATCTATAGATGCAGAACGGCTACTGGGTTAACAGGCATGAAAACATTAACCTCAGGGCACATCTCCTTCAGAGCTCTTGGATAACCAGGTGCCTGTCAGTGAGTAGGAGTATTTTGAAAGAAACCCTTTTCCTGAGCAGTAGGTCTTAACAGTGGGCTTGACTATTCAGTAAACCAGGTTGTAAATGGTGTGCCATCACTGAGGCTTTGTTGTTCCATTTGCAGAGCACAGACAGAGTAGATTTAGCATAATTCTTAAGGGCCCCAGGGTTTCCAATACAGTAAATAATGTAGTCACCAGCTGCAATCATTCTGAACAATAGAGTCAGTCTGTCCTTTAACTCTTTGAGGCCAGACCTTTGTTTGTTCCTTTGTCTCGCCATGAATACCCTAGATAGCATCTCCTTCCAACACAAGGCTGTTCTGTCTACATAAAAACTCTGTTGTTTAGTGGAGCCACCTTTACTAACTACACTAGCTTGATCTGCTATATAACTTGCAGCTTCTACATCAGCACTTCCTGCTTCACCTTGCATTTTGTTATGTAGATGGCTTCTTCCCACGAAATCTCATGAATTAACTTCTGTTAGCCTCAAACTTCTGTTCTGCAGCTTGCTCACCTCCCTTAGCTTTCAAAGAATTGAAGAGAATTAGGGTCTTTCTCTGGATTAAGCTCTATCCTAAGGGAAGGTTGTGGCTGATCTGATCTTCAATCAGAGCACAATAAAATGAGGTATGCCTGTACTTGCTTATCTCCATTACATGTGACAAAATTCCGATGCAAACAGGAGGTAGTTTAAGATCGCAGACACTGCCTCACTTTGCTTGGAATGCTTGCACAGGATTTACTGATTTATCTGCCATTTTTCCTAAATTCTTAAGGTCTAAATTTCTGTTCATAGAAAAGGAGTTCTTACTAATATATATAGCTCTTGAAATATTAATATTTTAAAGGGGAAAATATCATAGGAATGTAATCACTGAGTGTTGGGTATTATAAACAGGATAAATTTAGAGAAATTAAGGGCAGAAAAGTCTTCACAAAATAACATGGTAAAAGCCAGTGCTTCCCCCAGAACTCAGTGGAGTTTAAATGTTAGAGCCAGACTGTTCAAGACCAACTTCCTAAATTATCATTTGTAGTTGCGTGACCTTGGCAATTTACTTGTCTTCTCTGTACCTTATGTTCTTCATGTTTAAATTAAGCTTATAACAATAGTAATTGATTCAAATGATTTGTTACAAGGACCAGTAAGTAATTCACATAAATTATTTGGAAGGGTGTTTGACAGAAAATGTGCTCAGTACATTTCTAGCTGTAGTATTCATGCTTATTTTAGAGTCAGGCAGACTTGCCTCAAATCCCAAACCTACTTCCTACTAATTTAACTGCATAGAGCTTTAGTTTCCTCATCTGCAAAACAGAGACAAAAAGGTTAGATAAGGAATCAATGATGTCATGTACATAGAAATATTATTACAGCAGTGAACATCTAATATTGAATAACTTTTGATAAACATGATGATAATACATTTAAAGTAAGAGGATGGTATAAAGTCATTACTGAATAAATATTAGTTTACTATATCTGAAGGTCTAACCTTTCTATCAACACATTTAGTCTGTGTAAAAAATGTGACACATAGAAAAGAAACCCAAACAAACCATTTGACCCAGATTAACTATGATATTATATTTAGTACTTAAAATTCAACTCATGTTTGTAACTAATGACTATAGTAATCACCATTTACTGATTATCCTCTTCACATATCACCTTGGTACTTTTTTAGAGTCTTAGAACGTTATATTATTTAATGATTATTACTCCTGCTTTCCTTATAAGCGAAGGCTGAGATGATGAACCAACCCATGCACAGACATCTCAGGTAATGCATGGCGTGCAATGGCTTTGAAAGAGGAAGTGTCCACACACTTTTCATGACATATGCCTCAAAATTAAAGTACGTGGCCCCTTTAAATATTATAGATTTAGCTTTTTATAATGTCAATATTAATTTTTCAGGTCCTACAGCCTCTTTCTATAAATTGTTACCAAATATTGATATTATTAAAATAAAAATAGAAACTAATTTGATTCTGAAATAAATGCAGAGTATCTAGGAAGCAAATGAGCTTATTTAATGAAATGGTGAGTGAAAAAAATCATAGAACACCTTGGGCTGGTCATTTTCTCAGCCAAGTTTCTTTAAGCAAACAGCCTGGCCGGAGATTCTTAAATGATGGCCAGCTCAAAGGAAATGACACCTACCGAGCAGCTGAAAGAGACCCCTGAGCTCTGCCTCTCTGCTGTTTGCAAAGCCAGAGCTCGGAGGAAGCAGCAGCGTGTACACACTGTCTTTTTCTCCAGTACTGAGACTTTTAGATGGAGTGGATAGTATGTACGTTACTGACAGACTCCTTCATACACTAAGGGCTAGGTTGTGAAATTTTAAAATTTTACAGTCATTAGTGATACCTAGAAATAATTAAAATATTTATTAACAATAAATTAAATTACAAACAATAAAAACCAGTTTCAAGGAATAGTCTGGCCTGCCTTTGAATAAGCTTCAAAATGTTCCTTTGAACAAATATACTAGAGGAAAAGATCAAGTTTTTGTTGTTTATACTTAGCAACTCAGAAGGAGTAGAGTTCTGTCTTAAATTCGGTCACTTAGTCAAGTCCAGCCAACCCCAACATAATGGAATTCAACCACCATCCCGTGTTCACTCTGCCAGACACCTGCCATTCTGCCTGGCTGTGGGATCCAGCGATGAATAAGACATGGTCGCTATCCGCAGGAAGCAGCAGCCTGCTCTGGCAGACCTCTAGTCTAGTAGGAAAGGGGCAGAGTTCCTTTCACTGATAACTTGCTTTAATGAAGAAAGATATATTTTCATAGAACAGTTCTGGATTCCAGACAGGCTGTTGAGATGATGCAGAAATGCATATTTCACTATTATTATTCACTTTCATCCAGTATTACGTCTGGAGAAACTTGACAGGGCAGGAGGCAACTGAAGAACTGAATTCACCTTTAAGTATTTAAAATTCATAATAAAATTTATGTAATTCTGCTAAGGTTACAGAAAGATAGGTTAACTGTGATGCCAGTGTGCCCATCACAGTCTGCATTGCTTTGTGTGCTCTCATTCCATCTCCTGTAGAAAGGTCCCTACTCTCCCTGCAATGTTATGGTTCTCATTCACTGTGGTACTGAGTTCTTGTCTCTGCTGGATCCATTACTTGTATTTCAGCTCATAGTTTTATTCCCAATTGCCCCGTCCTAATCAGCCCTGATTTTACAGTCTTTCTCTTAACTGCCATCAAACTCTTTGGAAATTAGGGGATGTGGACAGATTATATTGCAGCAATGCATATAACTTTCAATTCAATGTTAGACATTTCTATAGTTAACAACTCACTCTTATTTCCCAAATTCAGACAGTCTTGCATGCCCTCATCTCTCCTTCTGTGTTCAATCTTCTCTCTCAATCTGCATGCTCCAATTCTTTCATTTCTAATGAGAGATTTATTCATACATTAACCTTTGTTTGTTCCTTTGTCTAGGCTAGAGATAACTTTGTTGCCTAGAGTTGCCCCTCCTCCAACAAGCATCATTTAATAAAATTTCTGAAAGAAAGACCCTCTGCACTAATTTCAACATGACATATAGGTTTACTCTTCTACCATATGTGAATAAACAGATAATTTAATAATAAAAGTCACATGCATAGCTTGTCTCCCAGATGGACTGCACATTCTTTGTGAATGAGACTGATATTTTAAAGTCACTTGAATAGTCTATTTCACTTAAAATAGCTCCCTAAAAGCACCACTCATTGAAGGCAGAGAATGTTCTGCATGCTAAGAGAGCATATGTCGTCTTTTTGTTTGCAACAGCAGAATGTAGGAACTAGAATGCTATGCAAAAACAGATTTTACATCTGGGCTACCCTAGCTGCTTATTATATGAGTTTGGGATAAATCATGTAAGTATTGTGAGCTTCAGTGTCTTCATTTGCAATATTGGTTTAATATGTCACAGTGATATTGTGGGAATTAAATAAGTTAAGAAATAAAAATACAATTTTATAATTATGTTTATAATGATAATTATAATTTTATAATTTTGCTTCTTCTCTTCACAGTATGTAGTTTTTTAATCAAAAAAGGTATAAAATAAATTCTTGTAAATGATTTCCATGCCCATCAAGGGCCAGTGCTGAGGGATGGGAGTGGGGGGAGAGGTTAATGGGGGAAAAAGAAGACATATGTAATACTTTCAACAATAAAGAATTTTTTAAAAAAGTAAATGAAAACTTTGAATTGATTGGGAATTTGGGTGTTCGGTTTCAGTTGCCCTTCAATCGACTGGACTTATTTCTAGTGGACAGCAGTGCATTAACCATATTTCTAGCTTCTGTAAACTGATGCATTAACATCTGCTCTGCACGCATATGCTGGATACATTCACCACTCTGGGGAAATCTGATAATTCAACTGAGTCTCCTGGCTTTGGCCTTGTGCCTCCCTTATCACTCCCTTCCTCCTTTCAATAACATTATTTTAAAACACAAAACAATCAATTCAGAGTCCACACCCCCAGCCACCTCCTAGTATTCCTTATGGGAGTGATGCCTGAGCTGAGATCTGAAAGATGAGTGGAAGTTAAATGGCAGAATAAGAGAAACTTCCCTTCTCTGAGTATACAACAGGCTGAGGAGTAACTGTGAGCTTTGCTGCTTCTTGCTGAACAACCATAGAGTCTTCTACAAAATCATCATCAACAACAGCATAGAAAACAACAAAATATGTATTTTTAATATACAGAATTCAGCTCAATTGGTATAGTTTTGATGTACTAGTAAATTTGATAGCAAAAACGCATATATACTGGTTAGTGACTAATGGCCCATGTTGAGCATACCCTATTTTTTAAAAGCTATTTAAATACACAGTGGAATACTACTCTACTGTAAAAAGGAAGAAAATATTACCCTTCATGAAAGCATGGATAGACCTAGAGAACATTATGCTAAGTGAAATAATCTGGTCAGAGAAAGACAAATACCATATGATCTCACTTATAGATGGAATTTAATGAACAAACTGAACTACCAAGCAAAATAGAGACAAACTCATAGATAGAGAACAGGCAGACATCTCTGGGGTTGTGGGGGCGGGGGTGGGGGGTGGGATAGAGGGATTGAGCAAAAAAGTTAAAAAGAAAGAAAGATAGAACTCATGGGCATGGACAACATTGTGGTGATTATAAGAGTGAAGGGGGATAGGTAGAGGTAGAAGAGGGCATAGGGGGACAAATGGTGATGGAAAAAATTAAATACCATCTAAATTAGCAATAATACAATATTATGATAATAAAGTTAAAATGGAACTAACAAAATATCAAATAATTATTCTTATAATGGAGAGACATCACAATGTATGCAATATATGTTTAATGTGCAGGTAACATGTTCATTCATTGGTACATTTATGAAATATGTATGGAGCAGCTACTAAGCTATCAATATGAGGGTGCGATGAAGAGTCGCACTTCCCATGCTCAGGCATTTGCAACACAGCTGAGGGTGCCGACAAAGAGATACGTCATTACAAACCAAAATGTCCTTCAGAAGATACCAAGGAGGGAAATCATCTCAGAGTCCCAGCAGGCTTTCTAAAGGAAAAGACACTTAAGAAGAGCCTTACAGAATTAAATAGCTTTTTTCACCTTAAAAATCTTGCCACACCCAATAGCTAAGCAAGAGAGACAGGCTGAGAACACAAAGACCCGAGGAGACTAGGAATAGCGTTCAGATAAATTTTCATGTAATTCATAATTACAGTCTCAGCAAGTATATCTTCATGTTATAAGAAAGGAATGTTGAGAGCTGGAGAGGTCAGGTAACTGATTAAGAACAACACAACGAATTGGCTCCTTAGCCAGAACCTGCCTCTGCCTCCTGGCCCCACAGCACATGGCAGCAACTGGAGCCGCTGAGGAAAAGTGAGAGCACTGTAGCACAGTGGTGAGGTATCGTAGGGCCACAGTCTCACCGTGGAGTCTTTCGTAAGGCTCTGCGCTGCCACAGCTCGGTGTTGGGCTTTAGGTTCATTTACCTTCCCCCAGGCAACGTCAGAATGTTATGCTGGCGCTGACCCACTGGGAAAACCCTCAGATGACAGGAAAGCGCCGCTGCAAAGAAGTCAGCTCACCCGTGGGGCTCGTAAATGGGACACAGAACTGAAGTCAAGGTGGGAAGAATTTTTTAAAATGTCAGAAACAAAGACAACAAATATTATACTGACTTGTTAGTTTTTTCTGTCATTCTTCCCACAACATAGGTTGGCACAATAGAGAAGCAGAAAATAATTTTTCCCCACTTTTGTCTATGATGCCCACGTAGGGACAAAAGTACAGTCTCACTTTTGTTAACTGTGTCTTCAAAGAGCTAAGACAAGCGCCTCGAGTAGTATATAATTGTCCCTGACTTAATATACTCAGTCAAAAAACGTAATTGAAATTTTACACTAAATTCATAGTGTACTTCCATTTGAGACAGACTATAGTTCTTGTTCTTTCAAATCTTCATATCTGTTAATGTTGGAGAGGAAAACGAAAAGCAAGCAGTGAACCCATCCCACCTTGTCAGTCTTGGTTGGACTTATTCACATAACCCCTTGATGGCCAGTTCAAGTATCGTCTTCTCTTTCTTTTCTTGGCTCACCATCCCCAAAGGGGTTCTGTGCTTTTTCGTTTTGCTCTGTCATCATTCTGTGTTTATTTCAATTATAGCACTAACCACATCATATAGTGATCATAAATTTATGTGCCTTTCTCATCCATTAGACTGCAGACTCTTGAACATCAATTACTATATTTTATGTATCTTTACATTGTGAGTATGAACATAGAGTATTGTAGATGTCAAAGCAATGTTTCTGTGAAGAAAATTAAACACACACCAAATAGCTGTACATTCCATATGAGTTGGGATTATGTCATATTCATAGTTGCATCTGAAAGAATTCTGAGCTTGATACAGAGTAGGAACTCAATAAGTTTAATGAATAAATATGAGTAAATAGTGGTAAACTGAGGGAAAAACCGTTATATGTAACTAAAAATAAAGAGGAGATTAATGTGAATTTTCCAAAAACAAAGGAAGTTTATAGATAACTAGAGGCCTGGTACATGAAATTCATGCATGGGGAGGATCCCCTCAGCCCAGCCTGCACCCTCTACAATCCAGGACCCCTTGGGGGATGTCTGACTGCTGGTTTAGGGAGCCTAAACTGGCAGTTGGACATTCCTCTCACAATCCTGGACTGCTGGCTCCTAATCACTCACCTGCCTGCTGGCCTGGTCATCCCCAACTGCCCACCCTGCTGGCCTGGTTGCTCCCATCTTCCCCCCCTGCCAGCCTAGTTGCCCCACGCAGCCTGCTGTTCAGTCATTTGGTC
This sequence comes from Myotis nattereri, assembly GCF_964212035.1. NCBI lineage: Eukaryota > Metazoa > Chordata > Mammalia > Chiroptera > Vespertilionidae > Myotis > Myotis nattereri. The sequence continues at coordinate 90,151,173 of NC_138082.1, read as the reverse complement.
GTCCCTCACTAACCCCCCTGATGACCTGGTCATAGGCAGCCATCTTATGATGGCATGCAGGTTAATTTGCATATTACCTCTTTATTATATATGATAAGAATGTGTTAAATGAGCCTTGGAAGACCCTACATTTTGGGAAGAGATTAAGGAATGGGGCAGGAATTTCACTGGGAGATAAGTTTCATAAAGATGTATTACAGATAATAAGCTCAGTATGTTTGAAAACAGGTAGATTAGAATATTGGCATGGGTTGTCTAGTTCAGTCAGTCAAACCTACATAAGCTTCAACAGACATAACTTATAGGCCCCTGATTATATTGTTAATGAAATATTTATAAATACATATTAATATACAACTTTAGTCAATCAAACACAGTTATTGATTAGTGAAGCAATGGCAAATTTGTAAACAATCTTCTGATGACATTAGTGCTTGACTTTGTTAATTAATCCCAAATGGAGATACAGATTTAGCAATGTACATAATGTATTAGCATTTAATAACAATTTTTGCCAATATTATTTAAAAATACATAAGATTTTGTGAACATGACTTAATTTGACAATGATATTTTATCCCAAATATATTTTGTCCCAAATATTTAACTTCTGTTAAAGTTAATTAAAGGCATTTATCAGACCAGTGGACTTAGATATTGCCTCTCTGTGCCATACAATAATATAAGATCTTTTTAAGGATATTAGAGAGAACTTCCTTCAGCAAAGCCAGCATGTGCACTGGAACTAATAGGGTCTTCTTTCAGATACCTGTCTTACTACTTACTATCACAAAAGACACTTAATATTTCTGACATCTTCAAATCGATTTTCATTTCTAAATGCCTACTTTGCAATACTTAACTCAAAGAATTATTGTTATGACTAAAAATGTAATATAGTCTCAAGTGTAATACCTTAAATATACTAGACACCAATAAATGCTGGACACCAATATCTTATTTATTAGTTATTACATGTACTGGTATTTATGTATTCTTTCATATATTTATTGTGTGATAATTGTGTGTGTGGTTCTATGCATGTACTAGTAGGTCAATGAATTAAATGGACAAAAATCCCTACTCTTGCTTGTTTATGTTCTAGTGAGAAGAGGGAGAAAAATTAACAATTAGTAAACAAAAAAGTAAGCTGTAAAGTATTTGCTTTAACTGTCAATTACTAGGGAAGGGCTAAGCCAGGAAAAGGGATAGTGAGTATCAGAGGTGGAAGAGTCTCAATTTTAAATACGGTACTCAGGCTTTTAAGAGGATAAAAAAGTATCCCATTCAGGTATCTGAGAGAGAGTGCATTCCAGTCAGAGAAGAGCAGATGCTACAGCCTTGAGCGGGATATGGCTGGGCCTATCTGAGGGCAGCAGGAGAAGGGCATGGTTGGGGCAGGGAGCTAAAGAAAGCTGAAGACGAATTCAGAGAGGAAGTGTGGCCATTCATTTAAAAAATTAATGACTTTGGCTTTATTTCTGAGTATATGGGGAGAGTGGAGGAATTGAGCAGTGGTGTGGCATGATCTGACAGCTGACATATTTCATAAGATAATTCCGGCTGCCCTGTGAAAACAAACTGCATGCAAGCAAGAACAACTAGTTGTGGTCAGGGTGGGGGCAGATGAAAGACTGGCGGGGTTTGGACTCTGAATATATCACAGGTATGTCAGATGTGGAGTGTGAAAGAAAGAGCAGTATCAAGGCTGACGACGAGGCCTTTGGCCTGAACCACTAAGAGAATGGAGTTGCCATAACAGGTGTGCAGAGGACAGTGGAAGGGGTAACCATGTCCTTCTCCATGCCCCGTGCTTCCCCCAGAAAATTCTCAGTTCTTCAAAAGCCACACTCTGTCTATGTTCTACTTATATCACTACAGGTCTAGAAAAAAATATTCGTCTTCTGTAGCCAATGGTCATCAAATACTTAAACAGAAAAGGAACTAAGTTTTTATGGCCCTTCAATGTCACCATACTATAGTAGCACTTCACATACATTATTTCATTTAATGTTTGAAGAGCTTTTTGACAATGTTTTATATTAAGTAAAATATGAGACTCTGCATGGTCTGTCTACACTTTCAACAAAATTGTTTGTGATATCTGAAATCTAAGCATATAATTTTATTATTAAAATGCACCCAGATCTATAGAATCAGACTTTCTTATCTTCAGCCCTAGAACATGAAATTTTAAATAAGGATGTATAATGGTTGTCACTAAACTTGTAGAATCACTATTCTAAAGCATAACTGGTTGACTGATTGATAATTGAAAAATAATAAAGTTGTAGGTACATTTTCCATGGTTCCTATAACTGCACTTTATTATTGCTATGCTTGTAAACATTTTATTTGCATTTCAAATGTTTAAATATTGCTCTCTATAGAAAATGTCTGCCTATAGCTCCTTACTTCATTAATGAAAACTTGTATCAATGTAGGTAAGTCACTATCTCTCTAAAAATAAATATAAATAATATGTCATAGATTTATTAAAAGGATTACATGCAAAGTGTCCAGCCCATGCCTTTATTTACAGGATAAAAATAGTAATTGACTTACCAAATAACATATTCTTCCTTTGGAGGAAAAAAACTTAAACTATCAAGTGATATATCTGTTCTTGACATCACTGTATAATAATCAGTATTTAATATAGTAATGTTAGTAGTAAAAAAAAATAATCTGACTAATTTCAACCCAAGAACAGGCATATATTTTCATTATTTAAAAACACCAGAAATAAAGATTAACTTTTGGGACCAACAAAATAATTTGTGATATAGAAACATAAGGTAATTACTACTTAAATATAACTTAAAATACATGAACTATCTTTATTAAAACTGCTTTGTTAATCACTCCTTGTCCACCGCTCACCATCCTCACTCATTCTTTGAATTACAAAACCATATAACTATCCTGGCTGCATACTTAGCTCTACAAACAAACCAGATAGTGTTGATAAAGTTAGGAGCTTAATGAAAATCCTTCGATTATACTCACTGACATCAGTCCAGTATTGGAAATGAGTAAGATTGTTCCTATAACCTTTCCTAGTACCAAATCAGACTTCAACTCTGATCTAAATGCTTCCCTGTACATTAGGGTTTCCATTGAGCTAGACCATCAGATTATTTCTCAACAGAAACATTTCAGGCCAGATAAGATAAGCATGAAATATTTAAAATGATAAAGGACCTACAGCCAAAACTACTTTACCCAACAAGGCTAAATAGGAAAAGAAATAAAGAGCTTTTAACACAAAAAAATAATCTAAACGAGTTCATTACCACCAAACCAGTATTGCAAGAAATAATAGTCTTTTTAAAAAATAAAATAAACACACACACACACACACACACACACAAAGAAATATATTAATAAAGAATAAAATGGCTATAAATATTACCTATCAATAATTACTTTTAATTTAATGGCCTAAAGACCCCAATCAAAAGACATATGTTAAATCCTTGGCTGGGTAGCATAGTTGGTTAGTGCATTTTCCCAATATTACAAAGTTGGGGGCTCAATACCTGGTCAGGGCACATAAAAGAATCAACCAATGAATGTATAAGTAAATTGAAAAACAAATTGATCTTTCTCCCTTTCTCTGTCTTCCTCTCTCTCTTTAAAATTAATAAATAAAATTTTTAAAAAGACATATAATGTCTTAATGAATAAGAGAACAAGATTACTATATTTGCTGTCTACTAGAGACCCACCTCAGAATAAAAGATACACATAGACTGTAAGTACAGGGATGGAGAAAGGTATTTAATGCAAACAAAATTGAAAAATAATCAAACTAGGGCAGCAATACTTATATCAGACAAAGAAACTTTAGAACAAAGACTATAATGAAAGACTAAGGACACTCCAAATAATAAAGGAAGCAAACAAGAGAATATAAGCCTGTGAACATTTTTGCAAGAAGCGGAGGAGCACCTAAATATATAAATCAAATCTTGATGGAGATAAAGAGAGAGATCAACAGTAATGTAGTCATAGACAGAAAATTTAAAGTCAGATTAACATTGATGGATAGACTTTCCAGGGAGAAAATCAGCAAGGATAGCAGCCTTAAATCAGACATTGATCAGAAGGATTTAATTATTTTTCAGAGCTTTTCACAACAAAGCAGCAGACTCCACATTCATTTCAAGTATACAGGGAATATTTTCTAAAATAAACCACATATAAGAGAAATTTAAGTCTCAATAAATTTAAGATGATTGAATTCATATCAAGTATCTTCTCTGCTCATCCTATCTAATAAAAGAGTAATGTGCAAATTAACCATCACTCCCTCACTCCATCATTCCCTCATTCCGTCACAAAGATGGTGGTGGCCACAGAGCTGGAGCGAGCAGGAGTCTTGGGTTGCCCCCGGCAATGGAGGAAGCCAAGCTTCCTGCCTTCCCTGGCCAGCCCTGAGCTCTGCTCAAAGCTACAAAGTTTCAATTATAGGAGATAAATAAATCCCAGATACCTGCTTCCAGCCCACTGGCTGTGGCCAGCATGAAAACAGCCCTCAGCCCCTCACCTAGGCTGGCCAGGCACCCCAGTAGGGACCCCCACCCTGAAGGGGGTGTGGCCAGCCTGAAAACAGCCCTCAGCCCCTCATCCAGCTGGACAGGCACCCCAGCAGGACCCCCACGCTGATCTGGGACACCCTTGAAGGCAAACCAGCCAGCCCCCACCCGTGCACCAGGCCTCTATCCTATATAATAAAAGAGTAATATGCAAATTGACCCTAACAGCAGAAGGACTGGGAATGACTGGTCACTATGACACACACTGACCACCAGGGGGCAGATGCTCAATGCAGGAGATGCCTTCTGGTGGTCAATGCACTCCCACAGGGGGAGCTCTGCTCAGCCACAAGCCAGGCTGATGGCTGCCAGCACAGTGGTGGTGGCAGGAGCCTCTCCCACCTCCTCAGCAGCACTAAGAATGTCCGACTGCAGTTTAGGCCTGCTCCCCGCTGGCAAATGGACATTCCCTGAGGGTTCCCTGGCTGCCAGAGGGATGTCTGACTGCCATTTTAGGCCTAAGGCAGCAGGTGGACATTCCCCAAGGGGTCCCAGACTGCAAGAGGGCACAGGTCGGGCAGAGGGACCCCCAACTAGTGCACAAATTTTTGGGCACCAGGCCTCTAGTCTATATAATAAAAGCCTAATATGCCAAAATGTCCCTTTGGGAGTTTGAGTGGGAGACTGGGAGTTCGATTGCTCACTGTGACATGCACTGACCCCAGCGGGAGGCATGGAAAGAAGGAAGGCCCCAATTGGCAGCTGGCAACTGAAGAAGGGAGGTCCTGACCAGCAGCCAGAAGGCCCCCATCAGCCCTGATTGACGGCCAGGCCTAGGGACCCTACCTATGCATGAATTTCGTGAACCAAGTCCTCTAGTAATGGTATAAAACTATAACTTAATCATACGAAAAAAATCTAAAAAATACACAAAGACATGGAGGCTATATAGCATGTTGCTAAACAATCAATTGGTTAATAATGAGATCAAGGAAGAAATAAAAATATAACTTAAAACAAATGAAAATGAGAACAAAACTCCAAATCCCTGGGACATGGCAGAAGCATTTCCAAGAGGGAAAATTTCAGCATTACAGGCCTACTTCAAAGAATAAGAAACATCTCAAATGAACAATCTAACTTTATACTTAAAGGAACTTGCAAAAAACAACAACAAAGAAAACAACAACAAGTAGAGCCCAAAGTAAATAGAAGGAAATAAAAAGATCAGAGGAGAAATAAACAAAATAGAATCTAGAGAATATATCCAAACAATCAGTCAAACCAAGAGCTGCCTCTTTGAAAATATAAAAAATATTGACAAACCTTTAACCACATGTAATGAAGGAGAAGTAAGAACTGACGTCATAGAAATACTAAGGATTGTAAGAAAATATTACAAACAAGTATATGCCAATAAATTGAACACTCTGGAAGAAATGGATAAATTCCTAGAAAGATACAATCTTCCAAAATTGGATCAGGAAGAATCAGAAAATCTGAACAGATGAATTACAACTAATGAAGTTGAAGAAGTAATCAAAACACTCTCAACAGACAAAAGTCTTAGACTTGATGGCTTCACAGTTGCATTTTACCAAAAATAAAACAACAACAACAAAAAAACAACACCTATTCTTCTAAAACTGTTCCAAAATTTCAAGAAGAGGGAAGACTCCCAAGCTCATTTTATGAAGATTGCATTATCTTAATTACTAAACCAGATAAAGACACTACAAAGCATGAAATTATAGGCCAATAATTGTTATAAGCATAGATGCCAAAATTCTCATCAAAATATTAGCAAACCAGATCCAGTAATACATTTAAAATTATATATACCATGATGAAGTCTGTTGGGGATGCATGGTTTTTATAATACTGGCAAATCAAAAATCATGATATATCACATAAAAATGGATAAAAATCACATGACCGTATCAATTGATGCAGAAAAAAACAATGAATAAGATCCAGCACCCATTATTTATTTTATAATAATAAAAGCATAATATGCTAATTAGACTAGACAGCCAAATGACCTTTCAGATGTCCTTCCAGACAACCTTCCAGACAAAGCCAGGGCTGCAAGGGCCAAGACAATCTGCCATGGCTGTGAGAGCTGAACCCCTTGCATGAATTTTGTGCACTGGGCCTCTAGTTTATGATAAAAAAAAAACTCTCAGCAAAGTGGGAATAGAAGGAAATACCTTGAGAAAATAAAAGCCATGTATGACAAATCTTCACCAACATCATACGCAGTGGGCAAAAACTAAAAGTGCTTCTTTTAAGATCAGAAACTAGACAATGATATCTGCTTTCTCCTCTCTTATTCAACATAGTACTGGAAGTTCTAGCCACAGCAATCAGACAAGAGGAAGAAATATAAGGCATCTAAATTGGAAAGGAAGAAATAAAACTGTCATTATTTGCAGATGGCTTAATACTGTATATAGAGAGGCCTAAAGATTCCAGAAAAAAAACAAAACAAGAAACTACTACAACTGATAAATTAACTCAAAATGCAGCAGGATACAAAATAAATATCCATAAATAAGTTACATTTTTATACACCAATAGTGAATTATCAGAAGGAAACATTTTAAAAATAATCCCATTTAAAATTGCATAAAATCAACAAACACCTAGGAATGAATTTAATTAAGGATGTAAAAAAAACTATATTTGAAAAATTGTAAGACACTGTAGAAAGAAATTGAAGAAGATTCAAATAAGTGGGATCATATACAGTGCTTATGGTTAGGAAGAATTAACATCATTTATATATCCATACTACCCAAAGCAATTTATACTTTCAATGAACTTTCTATCAAAATACCAATGGTGCATTTCACAAAATAAATAATCCAAAACAAATAATAGCAATGGCACATTTCACTAGAACAAATAATTCAAAATTTTATATGGGACCAAAAAAGACTTCAAATAATTGAATAATTAAGAGAAAACATGAAGTTGGAGAATCATGCTACTTAATATCAGACTATACTACAAGGATGTAGTAATCAAAACAGCATGGTATTTACATAAAAACAGACCCATAGAACAGAATAGAGATCTTAGAAATGAACCCACTTCATTATGGTCAATTAATATTTGACAAAGGAGGCAGGAACATACAGTGGGGTAAAAACAATCTATTCAATAAATGTTATTGTGGTGATTGGACAGATACATGCAAAAAATTGAAATGACCACTTTCTTAGATTTAAAATTGCATAAAAAACAACATCCAGGAATGAATTTACTTAGGGATGTTAAAAACAAAACAAAAACCTGTACTTAAAAAATTATAAGACACTATAGGAAGACACTGAAGAAGATACAAATAAGTGGAAGCATATACAGTGCTTATGAATAGGAAGAATTAACATCATTTATATATCCATACTACCCAAAACAATTTATAGACCACTTTCTTACACTAAACCTAAGAATTAACTCAAAATGGATTAAAGCATTAAATGTAAGACTTGAAACCATAAAATTCCTAGAAGAAAACAGGCAGTACAATCTCAGACATTTCTTGTGGCAATATTTTTTTTCATATATCTCTTGGGAAAGGAAAAAAAAAATAAAATAAACAATATGACTATACCAAACTAAAATGTTTTTACACAGCCAAGGAAACTATCAACAAAATGAAAAGACAACACAATGAGTGGGAGAACATGTTCACCAATGATCCTATCTAATAAAAGGGAAACATGGTAATTAGCCGTACATCTGCTACCCTTCCCATTGGCTAATCAGGGTGATATGCAAATTAACTGCCAGCCAAAATGGCGGCCGGCAGCCAGGCAGCTTGAAGTGAACATGAGGCTTGCTTGCTTCAGTGACTGAGGACTCCAACGTTCCCTGCCTGCCGCTGTGGGACTCAGACCTTGCAGTCTGAAACATTGTTACAAATATAGAAGCTAACAAAACCCCAGAAACCTGCTTTCAGCCAGCCGGGATCTCGAGCTGGAGTTGAAACAGTGTTTCGATTATAGAACCCAAACAAACCAGATACCTGCTTTCAGCAGTGGAGGCCTAAGTGCTGGAGCCAAGCCTCAGAGCTAAAGCTGGCCAAGAATTAAAAAAAAAGAAAAAAAGGAGAGGTTGAGAGCTTCAGTCACCCGCCAGCCTGAAAACAGCCCTCAGCTCGTCACCCAGACAGGCCAGGCACCCCAGTGGGGACCCCCACCATGAAGGGTGTGTGACCAGCTGCAAACAGCCATCATCCCCTCACCCAGGCTGGCCAGGCACCCCAGTGGGGAACTCCACCCTGATCCAGGACACCCTTCAGGGCAAACCAGCCGGCCCCCACCTGTGCACCAGGCCTCTATCCCATATAGTGAAAGGGTAATATGCCTCCCAGCACCGGGATCAGCGGAGCCACGAGGCCTCCCGGCACCGGGATCAGCGTGACAGGAGGCAGCACTCAAACCCCCTGATTGCCCTGCTGCTCTGTGTGTGACAGGGGGAGGGGCCACAACCTCCCTATCCGCCCTGCTCTGTTCGTGACAGGGGAAGGCGCCCCAACCTCCTGATCAGCACTGCTCTGTGCCTGATAGGGGGAGCTCCCCAACCCCCTGATCGCCCTGTGGCTCTGTGTGTGACAGGCTGCGGCGCCAAACCAGCCACCCCCCCACGGGCCCTGCTCTGTGTGTGACGGGGTAGAGCAATAACCTCCCCATCGGCCCTGCCCTGAGTGTGACAGGGTGCAGTGCCCCAACCCCCTTATCCTCCCTGCTCTGTGTGTGACAGGGGGCGGTGCCACAACTCCCCTATCGGCCCTGCTCTCTGAGTGACAGGGGAGAGCTCCTCAACCCCCTGATCGGCCCTGCTCTGTGTGTGACAGGGGGTGGTGCCGCAACCTCCCCATCAACCCTGCCTTGAGTGTGACAGGGAGCGGTGCCCCAACCCCCCAATCGGCCCTACCCTGAGCATGACTGAGAGTGGCATCGCAACCTCCTGATCCGCCCTGCTCTGTGCATGACAGGGGGTGGCACCCCAACTCCCCAATCAGCCCTGCTCTGAGCCTGACCAGCAGCTTCACCTAGGGACTGGGCCTACCCTCTGCCACCCGGGAGCAGGCCTAAGCCAGCAGGTCATTATCTCCCGAGGGGTCCCAGACTGCAAGAGGGCACAGGCCGGGCTGAGGGACGCCTCCCCCTCCCCCCCCGAGTGCACAAGTGTTTGTGCACCGGGCCTCTAGTATCTGATAAGGGTTAATATCCAAATTTTATAAATTACTTGTATAACTCAATAAAAAAATACAATCCAATTTTAAAATGTTCAAAGGACTGGAATAGATACTTTTCCAAACAGTTCATACAGATGACCAATTGACATAAAAAAAGGCTCAATGTCACTGATCATCAGAGAAATGAAAATTAAAATCACAATGAGATATTACCTCACACCTGTCAGAATGGCTACCATCAATAAATCAACGAAAGAAACCAAGTATTTGCAAGGATGTGGAGAAAAGAGAACTCTGGTACACTTCTGGTGGGAATGGAGATTGGTATTGCTCCTTTGGAAAATATTATAGAGTTTACTCAAAAAATTAAAATTGGAACTGCCTTATGACTCAGCAATTCCAATTCTGCAAATTTATCAGATGAATCCTAAAACACTGAATTGAAAGAATATATGCAACCCTATGTTCCCTGCAGCATTATTTATAAATAGAGGCCCTTAGTGGCTGCTGGCTGCAGGCCGGGGCCTCCCTCCCTTCGCCCGGCCGGCCCGGCCCCCTGGTCAAACTTTGGGATGAACTCCTGGTTGAGGGGACAATTTGCATACTATGCTTTTATTATATAGGATGACCAAGATTTGGAAGCATACCAAGTGCCCACCAGTAGATAAATGGATTAAGAGGCTGTAGTACAGCCTTTACAGGTATGGCTCAGTTTTTTTGGAGCATCCTCCTGGAAGGGTTTGAGGGTTTTATTCCCAGTCAGGGCACATACCATGGCTGCCAGTTTTGGAACAATCAAGTGATCTCTCTCTCTCTCTCTCTCTCTCTCTCTCTCTCTCTCTCCCCCAAACCCCTCTCTCCTCTAAAAATCAATGAGCATGTCCTTTGGTGAGGGTTAAAAAAATAATAAAAAACTGTATTACATCTATATAATGTAATACTACTAAGCTATAAAAAAGAATAAAATCTTACTATTTGCCACAGTGTGGATGGACCTAGACAGTATTTTGCTAAGTGAAATAAGCGAGTCAAAGAAAGACAATTACCATATGTTTTCAATTATATGTGTAATCTAATGAACAAAATAAACAAACAAAATAGAAACAAACTCATGCATGCAGAAAAAGTACTGACAGTTTTCAGTTGGGAGGGGGGTCAGGAGACTGGGTGAAAAATATGAAGGTTTTAAGGAAAACAAACAAACAAACAAGTAGAAAATGCCTCATAGACACAGACAAAAGTATGGTGATTACCAGAGGGAAAAGGGTGTGGGAGAGTAGAAGAGGGTAAAAGAGAGATAAATGGTGATGGAAGGAGACTTGATTTTGTGTGGTGAGCACATAATACAATTTAAGATGATGTATTATATATGTGTACACTTGTACACTTGGGACCAATATGATTTTATTAACTAATTAGAGGTCTGGTGCACAAAATTCGTGCACTGGGGGCTGTGTCCCACAGACCAACCTGCACCCTTTCTAATCTGGGACCCCACAGGGGATGTCTGACTGCTGGTTTAGAATCAGGCCTAAACCAGCAGTCAGACATCCCTCTCACAATCCAGGACTGCTGGCTCTCAATTGCTCGACCTCCTGCCTGCATGCCTGATCACCCATTAATCACTCCTCTGCCAGCCCGATTGCCCCCAAATGCCCTCCCCTGCTCGCCTGGCCACGCCCAACTCCCCCCCCAAAGGCCTGGCCCCCCCAACTGCCCTACCTTGCAGGCCTGGTCCCCCTCAACTGCCCTCCCCTGCTGACCATCTTGTGGCAACCATCTTTGACCACATGGGAGTGGTCATCTTGCGTGAGGGTATGATGGTCAATTTGTATATTACCTCTTTATTATATAGGATGTCATTTCAATAAATTCAATAAAAATTAAAGTTAAAAAAAGAATATTTGCAGCCCTATATTCATTTAAGAATTATTTACACTAACCAAGATATGAAAGCAACCCAAGTGTCCATCAATAGATGAGTGGATAGAAAAACTGTAATAAAGGTATACACTATGGAATATTACTTGTCAATAAAAAAGAATAAAATCTGACCATTTGCAACAGCCTGGGTGGACCTAGAGGGCATTATGCTAAGTGAAATAAGTCAGTCAGAGAAAGACAAGTACCATATGTTCTCAATTATACTGAAATGGAAAACACAAAATAAACAAGCAAAACGGAAACAGATGCATAGAGTCAGGGAAGAGAATGATTATTTCCATATGGGAGGGGTTTTGGAGGATTGAGAAAAAAGGTGAAGGGATTAATAAGTGCAAATCCATATTTAGAAGATATTCATGTTGATGCAAAAGTTCAGCATCATCGGTATATAGTCAATACTATTCTAATAAGTATGTATGATGCCAGGTGGATACTGGAAATATCCTAGGTAATACTTTATAAAGTATGGTTGACTAACCACTGTACAGTGGGGCCTTGACTTACGAGTTTAACTCATTCTGTGACAGAGTTCGTAACTCAAATTACTCGTATGTCAATGCATAAAGTGAACGAGTGAGACACATGATGCTGGGCTGTTGTTGTGGCATTCACTATGACGTTCGCTGCACCAACTAGTGGTGGGGTATCTGAAGCTGGCTCATAACCCGAATTTTAGCTCGCAACTCAAAGCAAAAAATCGGCCAAGAGACAGCTCATATCTTGAAAAACTCGTTAGTCGGGACACTCGTAACTCAAGGCCCCATTGTACTGTACATCTGAAACTAATATAAAAATATTGAATGTAAACTTTACTTGAAATGTGAAATTTAAAAAATATAGCATGCCTTACTCATAGCTCTGTACCAACTCTCAGAAATCTGTCTATGGATAGTAAGCAGAGAGGAACTCAAGTCCAAAGTTGGATCTAATATGGATGATTAGTAGAATCAGGGGGCAGATATAGGAGCACAAAAATGTAGTCCCAAAGAGGACTGAGGGGAGCATTGTGGTCAGGAAAAAGGCACTGTACCCCCCAACCCTCACCCTTCAGTATTAGAGAAATGACACTCCCAGCCGGAAATTAGTCAGTGAAAAAAAGAGAAATAATTCTGTAAAAATGTGGCAATGTTTATATATATATTTTTAATATATTTTATTGATTTTTTACAGAGAGGAAGGGAGAGAGATAGAGAGTTAGAAACATCTATGAAAGAGGAACATCGATCAGCTACCTCCTGCACATCTCCTACTGGGGATGTGCCTGCAACCCAGGTACATGCCCTTGACCGGAATCGAACCTGGGACCTTTCAGTCCGCAGGCCGACGCTCTATCCACTGAGCCAAACCGGTTTCGGCAAGCAATGTTTGTATTTTTAAGAACCAAGTGAGGCAGCCTTTCATTTGCTAAAGTGAGAAATGATGATCAATGCACAGTTCACATGGGCTGACTTGATAAACTGGGCCTCAAACTGACTTACACTTTCTAAAGGCTCCTATCCTGGTGGCAATGCAGCCTCAGGCTTGGGGTAGAGCCCCAATCAGGAACCAAAGGGGCCCTAGGAGACTCTAGATAAATTTCTCCAAGACCAATTTGCTGGTATTTATTTTCCAAAAGTATCAATTGGCTCCAAGATCCCTGCCTGTCAACCTTTCAGGGAAGGGGAAGTCAAACTGAGTCCAGAACAATGGGATCCCAGTTTTTAGACTCTAAGCCTAAAGTTGGGGCGACGAAGGTTAGAAGGACAAGTCAAAAGTAAAAGCAGGATGTTGTAACCTCCTGCTGCAGTCACGTGGGGGCTGGTTTTCCTGCTCTGTCTCCCTAGAGCAGGAATTTAAAAAATATAGCATGCCTTGCTCATAGCTCTGGGTCCTGGGCACACAGACACACACAGACACACACACACACACACACACACACACACTCACACACTCACACAATCAAACACTCACATTCTGAAACCAAACCAGGAATCCATGTTGCTCCTTTGGCCATGGTAGCTTTCTCCTAGGCTGCTCAAATTTGTATTGGATATTCTCTTCACAAAGAAGTTATATGGTGATTTAGTCATATGAACATTTTTTTTTAATTTTCTGATAGAATTATTTATAATCCTCTACTATACAATGTAATATACAAATGTACACTTTAATTATACCAAATCACCCTTCCTGAAAAAGGCATTTTGCTACATGTGTATATGCATATAAGTTCTTTTTTCTTATTTTTTTTAAATTTCTTTACTGATTAAGGTATTACATATGTGTATTTATCCCCCCTTTACCCACCTCCCTACTCATGCCTTCACCCCCCTATTGTCTGTGTCCATTGGTTAGGCTTATATACATGCATACAAGTCCTGTGGTTGATCTCTTCCCCTTACCCCCACCCTCCCCTACCTTCCCTCTGAGGTTTGACATTCTGATCCATGATTCTCTGTCTCTGAATCTATTTTTCTTCATCAGTTTATGTTGTTCATTATATTCCACAAATGAGTGAGATAATGTGATACTTATCTTTCTCTGACTGGTTTATATCACTTAGCATAATGCTCTCCAGTTCCATCCATGCTGTTGCAAATGGTAAGAATTCCTTCCTTTTTACCGCAGCATAGTATTCCATTGTGTAGATGTACCACAGTTTTCTAATCCACTCATCTGCTGATGGGAACTTAGGCTGTTTCTAAATCTTAGCTATCGTAATTTGTGCTGCTGTGAACATAGGGGTGCATATATCCTTTCTGATTGGTGTTTCTAGTTTCTTGGGATATATTCCTAGAAGTGGGATTAGTGGGTCAAATGGGAATTCCATTTTCAAGTTTTTGAGGAAACTCCATACTGTTCTCCACAGTGGCTGCACCAGTTTGCATTCCCACCAGAAGTGCACGAAGGTACCTTTTTCTCCACATCCATTCTTAGCAAATAGTCTGCTTCCATCCAAGTCAGGAACCAGACAGGTCTTTCTATGCACCTTCTATTTTTTTTTCTTTTCTAAAGGCTATGCTACTATGTCAACCCAAATTGACCAGCAGATAACTCTGCTTGCTAGGCTGCCAAAATGAATGTGATTCACACTTATACTTCCTCTTATCTTTCTGGTTGCTATATCACCAGGAAAGGTTGAGAGGAGGTGTCTAGCACACCATCCCCCTAAATTCCTCTGCATTGGTGGCCTACTCAAGGATCTTATCTTTAATGATGTGTATGCTTTAAAAATTCTATTTTCCCCTTTCTCTATCTCAAATGCTTATTTCTTTGGTAATGTATTACAAAAAATATTGTAGATGAAATTAGTTTGTGTTAAGGCATGAATGGCTAAGAACCCATTTGATGTACCTATGGCTACTGCATCTTAATGAACTCCTTGCTGGCACTTATAATGCAAGTAAAGAATTTCCTATGAGAAGAGAGCCAAAAGTACTTGCTTAGAATATTCTAAAAGGTATTGATGAACTCTAGCCTATCTAATAATAGACAAACAAGGTAATTGACCGTACCTTCGCTACGCCTCCCATTAGCTAATCAGCGCGATATGCAAATTAACCACCAACAAAGATGGCGGCAAATTTGCATACTGAAGACAGGGTGGGACAGCGCAAGCCACCATCCAGGTCCCCATGTGCGACCCCAGAAGCTGCCTGTCTACCGTCCGTGATCGGATCCGATCCCGGGCCGCAGGTTGGCCCCAGAAGCCCCAGAAGCGAACTGATATGGCAGTAACTCTATCAGTAAACACTCTGAAAGTCAGTGGCATAAATGCACCAATTAAAAGACAGATTATGAGGGTGAATCAAAAACAAAACCCACTTTAAATATAAAGACACATATAGATTAATAGTAAATGAATTAAGCTGCAGCCTGTTTTGCTCAATGGATAGAGCATTATCCCATGGACTGAAGGGTTCCAGGTTCGATTCCAGTCAAAGGCATGTACCTCAGTTGCTGGCTTGATCCCCAGTCCCTATCAGAGCATGTGCAGGAGTCAACCAATTAATGTGTCTCTCCCTTTCCCTTCACTCTCTCTAAAATTCAATGGAAAAATATCCTTGGGTGAAGATTAACAAAAACAAAGTAAATGGATTCAGTAACAGTAAAGAGATTATAAGAAAAATATATTACAAATTCTGTTAGTTGTATAATGGTTATATTTAAATTATTAACACCTAAGAAATTGGGTGAAAGGTACATATAATATCCTGTAGTATTTTATAGTTTTTTTTACATGTATGAGATTATTTCAAATTAAAATATTAAAAAATTAAAAATTAATAAAATATTAATTGAAAAGTATCTGCATTACATGAAAAATCTCCTAATTCCTTCTAGCATAATTTATTAAATTGTGCTAAAATTTACAAGGGTTCAATTAAAAAATATCTTAACTCTAAATGATATCATAGAAAATATATAATAGTGCAGTTATAAGCACTTACCTAAAAATAAAAATTTAAAGAAGTGAATTTAAAAAAGTGATTAGCCAAAGAAAATATATGCACAAACCATGGACACAGACAACAGTATGGTGATGGCCAGAGAGAAGTGGGGGGCAAGAGTTGGGTAGAGGGGGAAAAAGGTGGGAAATAGGGACATCCTATATCAGTGATGGCGAACCTTTTGAGCTCAGCGTGTCAGCATTTTGAAAAACCCTAACTTAACTCTGGTGCCGTGTCACATATGGAAATTTTTTGATATTTGCAGCCATAGTAAAACAAAGATTTATATTTTTGATATTTATTTTATATATTTAAATGCCATTTAACAAAGAAAAATCAACCAGAAAATTGAGTTCGCGTGTCACCTCTGACACACGTGTCATAGATTCACCATCACTGTCCTATCCTATCTAATAAAAGAGAAACATGGTAATTAGCATATGACCGCTACCCTTCCCATTGGCTAATCAGGGCAATATGCAAATTAACTGACAGCCAAGATGGCGGCCGGCAGCCAGGCAGCTGGAAGCGAACATGAGGCTTGCTTGCTTCAGTGATGGAGGACTCCAACGTTCCCCGCCTGCAGCTGCCGGCCTCTGAGCTGCAACTCTAAGCAACTATGTTACAATATAGAAGCTAAACAAAACCCCAGAAACCTGCTTTAGTTGCCAGGCTACAGCCAGCGGGAGCGCAACATTGTTTCAAATACAGAAGGTAAACAAAGGCCAGAAACCTGCTTTCAGCAGCGGAGGCCTAAGAGCTGGAGCCTCAGAGCTAAAGATGGCCCAGAATTTAAAAAAAAAAGTAAAAAAGGAGCGGTTGGGAGCTTCAGTCACCCGCCAGCCTGAAAACAGCCCTCAGCCCCTTACCCAGACTGGCCAGGCACCCCAGTGGGGACCCCCACCATGAAGGGTGTGTGACCAGCTGCAAACAGCCATCATCCCCTCACACAGGCTGGCCAGGCACCCCAGTGGGGACCCCCATCCTGATCCAGGACACCCTTCAGGGCAAACCAGCCGGCCCCCACCCATGCACCAGGCCTCTATATAGTAAAAGGGTAATATGCCTCCCAGCACTGGGATCAGAGTGACAGGGGGCAGTGGCCAAACCCCCTGATCGCCCTGCGGCTCTGTGTGTGACAGGGGCCAGGGCCACAACCTCCCTATCTGCCCTGCTCTGTTCATGACAGGGGAAGGCGCCCCAACCCCCTGATCAGCCCTGCTCTGTGCCTTATAGGGGGGAGCTCCCCAACCCCCTGATTAGCCCAGCTCTGTGTGTGACAGGGTGTGGCACCCCAACCCCCTGATCCGCCCTACTCTGTGAGTGACAGGGGGGAGCTCCCCAACCCCCTGATCAGGCCTGCTCTGTGCATGTCAGGGAGGAGCTCCTCAACCCCCCTGATGGTCCCTGCTCTGTGCATGACAGGAGGGAGCTCCCCAACACCCTGATCTACCCTGCTCTGTGCGTGACAGGGTATGGAGCCCCAACCCCCTGATGGGCCCTGCTCTGTGAGTGACAGGGTGCAGCGCCCCAACCCCGATTGGCCCTGCTCTGTGCTTGACAGTGGGTGGCGCCGCAACCTCCCCATCGACCCTGCCTTGAGTGTCACAGGGGGCAGTGCCCCAACCCCCCAATCAGCCCTATCCCGAGTGTGGCTAAGGGTGGCATCGCAACTTCCCGATCCACCCTGCTCTGTGCATGACAGGGGCGGTGCCCCAACTCCCCAATCAGCCCTGCTCTGAGCCTGGCCAGGGGCTGCACCTAGTTATTGGGCCTGCCCTCTGCCACCAGGGAGCAGGCCTAAGCCAGCAGGTCGTTATCTCCTGAGGGGTCCCAGACTGCGAGAGGGCACAGGCCCGGCTGAGGGACCCCCTCCTTCCCCCCGAGTGCACAAATTTTTGTGCACCGGGCCTCTAGTATAATAATAAAAGGCTAATATGCAAATTTACTGAACAGCAGAATGACTGGTTGCTATGATGTGCACTGGCCACCAGGGGGCATACACTAAATGCAGGAGCTGCCCCTTGGTGGTCAGTGTACTTCTATATGGGGAGTGCCACTCAGCCAGAAGCTGGCTCATGGCTGGCCAGTGCAGAGGTGGTGGTAGGAGCCTCTCCCACCTCTGTGGCAGCACTAAGAATGTCCAACTAATGGTTTAGACCTGATCCCTTGGGGGCCTAAGCCTTTAGTCCGATATCCCCCGAGGGCTCTCTGGCTGCCAGAAGGATGTCTGACTGCAAGCTTAGGCCCAATCCCTCAGGGAGTGGGCCTAAGTCGACAGGTGGACATCCCCTAAGGGGTCCTGGACTGCCAGTGGGCACAGGCCGGGCTGAGGGACCCCCACCCCCGAGTGCACACATTTTTGTGCACCTGGCCTCTAGTCATTTAAATAAAAGTCTTTGTCCCCAGTCCAGACCATCAGAACAGATATTAAATTTGAGGCAATTTTAAAGGAAGAGAGATAGGATTAGGTTTGAGAATGATCTATATAATTGCTTTAATTCTGTTTTATTTGAGCTTCTCATAACTGGCTTTATCTAGAAAAACTCCTGCAAGAAGCCAAAATTAGCAATTCCAAAAAGCAATGAAACTCTAAGTATAGTTAATGGAGAATCCATACAAAAATAATGAGCTGTGAGTTTCAATTGTTGTCAGACTAATGCTGCTTCCTTACAGCAGAAACACTAATCAAGTTTAGAACATCCGGTTCATTTCTGATTTTTTTTTTTCTTAAGTAAGCAAATTAGTCACCCATATATTATTAAATCTCTTGCTCATTTTCCATAAAATGTTTCACTTCATTTTGGGATAGAAGTTGCTGAAATTAAACTGAGAGTGACACATAAAGTTATACCTAGTTTTCCTGTAAATGGTTGTCTAAGTATGGCATATATATTTCCCTTTCTTAAATTAAGCTGGCCTCACACACATCATAATTTCTGCAGAAAATTCAATTTTGATACTCAAAACAGAAATAGTCCTGAAAATTTTATTGTCCCTTATTATTTAGTGTAGTTCTCTATCTTTCAAAAGATTCTGTCACTTTGCAGAAAAATGGACCAACTAAATTAGTTGTTCTTTTGCTATTAAGGCATGACTGTGCATATGTGTGTGAATATTTAATAGAGGATTAGAGGCAGGGTTGGGTCAGAGTCAGAACTTTGCTTCCACATCATTGCAGCTAAATCAGATCTCATTCTTTAGGCTATCACTGGGCCCACTAGGGATTAAGGGAAAGGGAGTGAAGGAAACTAGCAGAGTAGAAAACTATGTTTTTTACTGCAGAATTGGAATAAATAAAGGAAGCATACAGGTTAGCTTCTTCTACTAATGGAGTACATGAACCTGACCTGGGTAGTGCAAGAGATAGAGTTGAGAGAGGGTGTACCTTCTGCACTTTTGTGTGCTGTTGAAGTCATCCTGATGGGAGGAGAGGCTGGGTAACCATGCATGTAAGGTAGAGGTACACAATTGCTTCTCTGAATCTATTTTAGTATGCAATTAATACAAGCAAATGTTTAAAATTATATTATACTAGAGGCCCAGTGCACAAAATTCATGCATGGGTGTGTGTGTGTGTGTGTGTGTGTGTGTGTGTGTGTTCCTCAGCCCAGCCTGCAACCTCTCCAATCTGGGACCCCTCGAGGGATGTCCAACTGCCCGTTTAGTCCTGATCCCACTGGGCAGGCAGACATCCATCTCACAATCCAGGACTGCTGGCTCCCAACTGTTCACCTGCCTGCCTGCCTGATTGCCCCTAGCCACTTCTGCTTGCCAGCCTGATCACCTCCTTACCACTCCCCTGCCAACCTTGATTGACACCTAACTGCTCCCCTGCCGGCTCGTTTGCCCCTAACTGCCCTCCCTTGACAACTTGGTTGCCCCTAACTGTCTTCCCCTGCTGGCCTGGTCCCCCCCAACTGCCCTCCCCTGCAGACCTGGGTCCCCCCCCAAACTGTCCTACCCTACAGGCCTGATTGCCCCCAAATGCCCTCCCTTGCAGGCCTAGTCCCTCTCAACTGCCCTCCTCTGCTGGCCTGGTCGCCTACAACAGCTCTCCCTTGCTGGTCACCTTGTGGCGGCCATCTTATGTCCACATGGGGGCGGCCATCTTGTGTGTTGGAGTGATGGTCAATTTGCATATTACCTCTATATTATATAGGGTATCTATGATTTTCTAAATTATTCTTCCTTTGAGGCTGCACCTCTGGAGAGAGGAAGGAATAGTTAACACATTGTACGCGGGAAACATATTTATACTTTTTACTTATACGTTTTACGTTGACTGGTAGTAGAGTGCGGGACACGTATTAATACATTTTTTATAGACTAGTGGTAGAATGCGGGTAACATATAAATATGTAAACTAAAGTAATTGTAATTTTACTGAACGTTGCCATTTGTGCAAAAAATTAGCAAAAATGGCCCACGCCACCTGTTAGCGCGCGATAAAAACTACCCACAAACAATGTGTTAATTGTGAAGGAGTATTTCAAAGGAGATGTTGTCCCAAGTAACATATCAACCAGCTGGAGAACACCTACTTGTTGACTTGAATGAACATTCTGCCATATTTAGCATCTGTCTTGCATAATATAGGACATTGTGCTGCTCTTGGTCTATTTTTGTTCTTAATATTTCATGTCCCGACAAATACATCTTTTTCTTTAGTTATGTTAAATTCTCCATTAAATCTACAGCCAAATAGCTGTTTCTTATAATTCAGTAAATGATCTGATTCTTCCTAGGTGTTAGAGTTTTACTGTGCAGAAATGACAACAATATTTCCTTTATCTAGAAGAGTTTGGGAAGCACCCGCCTTCATCCTCAGATGTTGCCCTCAGTGTATAACATTCTCTAGTTTCAAAACAACATTATAGACACTCAGATGCCCTGTGCAGTCAGAGTTGCCAAAGCTATCAGCAGAGTAGATGGCTGTTCCATTACAGATACAGAAGTTTAATGGGCAACATGCAATGCCCACCGGCTTCATAGAAGCATCATTACGCTTTCATTTGCCACCCCCTCAGCAAGGCTGACTGCCATGAGAAACTCAGGCTAAGGAATGATTACACTGGAAAGTGTCATCCACAACTGGTCGCACCATAAAATTGCACTAACCAAGCTGGGCCCCACTGAGCCTCAGCACCCCTTTCATTCATTTCCAGTTGTCTTTTCAACATACGTTTGGACATGGTTTGCTATTCCCAAAGCTGAGGCTCTCTCACTCTTACAGGACAATTCACTAGTGCTTAATTGAGATCACCTATGCCTCCTACATACCTTTTCTACCTCAAACATGATTTCCTTTATTTATTTTATCTTTCCTTCAATCTTTCTATTTTCTCTTTCTTTTTTGAAATATATTTTTATTGCTTTCAGGAGGAAAGAAGAGGCAGAGAGAGATAGGAATATCAATGAGGAGAGAGAATCATTGATTGGCTGCCTCCTGCATGCCCCCTACTGGGGATTGAGCCCACAACCTGCGCATGTACGCTTGACTGGAATTGAACCTGAGATCTTTGAGTCCACAGGCCAACACTCTATCCACTGAGCCAATCCAGCTAGGACTCTTTTTTTCTTTATGCTTTCTTCAGTTTTTAATTTGGATTAAATAAGCACCTGTGCTTATTAATCCAGGAATTTATAATTCAACTAGTGGCCTGGTGCACGGATTCATGCACATTGAAAGGAAATTAATTAGAGGGTGGCTGGCAGGGCAGGACTGGGCGAGATGGGCTGGACACATCCTGGAGCCAACCTCCCATGGTCTCTCCTCGGCATCTGAGGAGTGAGCAGGTCTCTCTGGCAGGTAGGGTCCCTCGGCCTGGCCTGTGGGGATCTTGCTGAAACCAGGTCTCTGACATCCCCCAAGGGGTCCCGGAGTGTGAGAGGGCCATCTGCAAAGTTGATGTCATACAGGGTGTGGAACACAAACGCAAGTGTGCAGTAAACCAGATTTGGGGCCAACAGTGCCCCAGCTACAATATAACCCATGGCTGAAAATGGAATTACATGGGCCCACAAGGAATCATGTTCCCTCCTCTCTGGTTTCAGAGCACGTCACCCGAGAACCACAGCTGCTAAGTCACTGCAGCTCGGCAGCTCCTGCATTGAGAGTCTGCCTGCTGGTGGTTAGTGTGCATCATAGCAATTGGACAGATGGCCGGATGCTTAGCATATTAGCCATATATATATAGACTAGAGGCCCAGTACATAAAATTCATGCACGTGAGAGAATCCCTCAGCCTGGACTGCATGCTCTCCAATCCAGGCGCCCTTGGGGGATGTCTGGAAACAGGCAGTCAGACATCCCTCTTGCAATCTGGAACTGCTGGCTCCTAACTGCTCACCTGCCTGCCTGCCTGATAGTCCCTAATGACCTCTGCCTGCCGGCTTGATCGCCTCTAACTGCCCTCTCCTGCCAGCCTGATTGACCCTAACTGTCTTCCCCTGCTGGCCTGATCACCCATAACCACCTCTTCCTCGGCCCCTGTCACCATGTCTTTGTCCGGAAGGAGGACTGGATGACCGGAATATGTCTGGTCTATCCAGTATAATTAGCATATTACCCTTTTATTAGTATAGATGCCAATTCCCTCTGTCTTAGAGGAGGTTCCCCTCTTGTCCCTAAGATGAGACTTAAAGACTCCAAGGTCTAATTCTTTCTGAGAGGTATTCTCTGAGCTCCCTACACTAACTTGGGTTCTTCCTTCCTGTGAACTCAGAACAAATGCTGACCTCACCCCTTACTATGGACTCTTCTGCTGCTGGCCCTGCTCACACAGTCACTTTGATCACAGCTGCCTTTGTTAATTTCTATGCTTTCTATAACATTAGGAACAAAATAAGTTCTCAATGATATTTATTGGATCACTGAAAATCACACACACAAATGAAATAAAAATGTTCAGATTTCTCTCTATGCTCGCTGAATAACTTAGTTCCTGTTTTTGCCTTAAACACGCCAACTTTCTAACATCTACTTTATTTCCTACATTTGTACTTAATCTCCCCATTTAAAAAAGACATGTTTAACCCTCCTAATAACTCAGAATGTCCTTCATTCTTGGGAGAATAATTTGCACTCATTGCCTACAATTTATCACCTCTGGTTCACCATTCTACTCCAGTAGTTTCTAAAATTGTGCTTCCCTGATGTGCAACATCACATGACCTGTGAATCTGTGACAAATGCAACTCTTGGCTCCTGTACAAGAACTGATGGATTAGAAGCTCTAAGGTGTGACCCAACCATCTGTGTTTTGTAAGTCTTCCTAGTGATACCAATGCATGCTAATGTTAGGGAGTCTCTGCTTTTGAATTGTTTTTACCATAAGATTAGAAATCTTGATTTGATTATCAAACTAAAATACCACCTTTTTGTTCTCCTCTCAATAAATATTATAAAATAGTCATGGATCTCAAAAAGTAGCACTTATTACAAACAATGTTTGTGACATACAGTTCTTAGAATAAAGTTTATACTACTAATTGAAATTATTAAAAGAAAGATTGATTCATATTATTATAATAAATATTAAAAGTGCCTCTAGGTTTTTAAGTATTTAATGACTTCTTGGTTTCTGATTTTATTTCATTGTGTCATAAAACAAGATCTGTATGGCATTGATTTTTTGTTATTTTTAAAAATATTTTCTTTGTGACCTAGAACATAATTATATTTTGTGTGTGTGTTTGAACATAATATCTATCTATAATTTTTGGCTATGGGTCACTATCTATGCTATATTAAGCTTGATGATATGCTTATTCAAATATCCATCTTACTACGTTGTTGTATGGAGATTAATATTACTGACAATTTTATATTGCACTAGAGGCCCAGTGCATGGATTCATGCACTGGTGGGGTCCCATGGCCTGGCCTGACCCTCTCTTAGTCTGGCCCCGGAGGGCCCGCAGGAGGTTGCCCAGTCCCAATCAGCCAGACCCCAGCAGCAAGCTAACCTACCAGTTGGAGCATCTGCCCCCTGGTGGTCAGTGCACATCATAGCAACTCGTTGAGCAGTCAACTGAATGATCAAATGATTGGGGAGACACTTAGCATATAATAGATATACTAGAGGCCCAGTGCACAAAAATTTGTGCACTGGTGGCGGGGTGGTCCCTCAGGTCAGCCTGCCCCCTCTCACATACTGGGAGCCCTCAGGGGATGTCCTACTGATGACTTAGGCCCGCTCCCTGCTCCCCTTGGGCTTTAGGCCTGGGCAGGGGGCCCCCAGCTCCCTGTCATCACCGACTCTGCCCCTGCCCAGATCCCACAATCGCCAGCTCCAGCCCTGCTCCCCATGATCACTGGCTCTGCCCCTGCTCCCTGCAATCGCCAGCTCCCCCCCTGCTCCCCGCCATCTCCGGTTCTGCCCCTGCCGAGGCCTAATGTCTCTGACCTAGGCATTAGGCCTGGGCAGGAGACCCCCAGCTTTCCACGATTGCCGGCTCCATCACTTCTCCCCATGATCGCTGGCTCTGCCCCTGCCCAGGCTTAACACCTGTGACCAAGGCATTAGGCATGGGCAGGGGACCCCCAGCTCCCCTCGATTGCCAGCTCCACCCCTGCTCCCGACCATCGCCGGCTTCCTCCCTGTTCCCCTCCATTGAGGGTTACGCCCCTGCCCAGGCCTAATGTCTCTGACAAAGGCCTTAGGCCTGGGCAGAGGACCCTCCAGCCTCCCACGATTGCCAGCTCCACCAACCCTCCCCGTGATTGCCAGCTCCACTTCTGCTCCCAACCATCGCAGGCTCTGCCCCTCCTCCGCACCATCGCTGATTCTGCCCCTACCCAGGCCTAATGCCTTTGGCTGAGGCATTAGGCCTGGGCAGGGGACCCCCCAGCTCCCTCAATCGCAGGCTCCGCCCTGTTCCCAGCCATCCCCAGCTCCGCCCTTGCTCCCCGCCATCCCTGGCACCCTCCCTGCTCCCCGCCATCCCTGGCTCCATCCCTGTTCCCCACCATCCCTGGCTCCCTCCCTGCTCCCCGCCATCCCCGGCTCCACCACTGCTCCCCATGATCGCCAGCTCTGGCCCTGCCCAGGCCTAACATCTGTGGCTGAGGCCTTAGGCCTGGGCAGGAGACCCTCAGCTCCCACAATAGCCAGCTCCACCCCTACTCCCCTCCATGGCCAGCTCCCTCCATGATCCCCACCATCACCGGCTCTACCCCTTTCCAGGCCTAATGCCTCTGACCAAGGCATTAGCCCTGGGCAGGGGACCCCCAGCTCTGCCCCTGCTCCCTGTAATCATTGGCTTCACCCCTGCCCAGGCCTAATGCTTGTGTCCAAGGTGTTAAGCCTGTGCAGGGGACTCCAAACTCCCTGCCATTGCCGGTTCCACCCCTTCTCCCCGTGATTGCTGGCTCTGCCCCTGCTTCCCGCCATCGCTGGCTCTCTCCCTGCTCCCTGCCATTGCTGGCTTCTCCCCTGCCTCCACGATTTCGGGCTCCACCACTGCTCCCCGTGATCGCCGGCTCTGCCCCTGCCCAGGCCTAATGCCTGTGGCCGAGGCATTAGGCCTGGGCAGGGGGCTCCCAGCTCCCCGCCATCACCAGCTCCGCCTCTGCTCCCCATGAATACCAGCTCCCTCCCTACAGCCCACCATCCCCTGCTCCATTACTGCTCCCCGTGACTGCAGGCTCCGCCCCTGCCCAGGCCTAATGCCTCAAGGCGATAGGCCTGGGCAGGGGACTCCTCAGCTCTAATTGCAGGCTCGGATGCCACTGGGTGACTACATATGCAAATTAACCGCCATATTTGTTTGGTTAATTTGCATACTCATCTGACTGGCTGGTGGACATAGCAAAGGTACGGTCAATTTGCATGTTTGTCTATTATTAGGTAAGATGTGGGTTTGTTAATTTCCACTTTAAATTATGTTACTTTTTTCTTTGTATATTTTGATAGTCTACTACTATTTATATAAAAGTTTAAAAATTTTATATTTTATTGGATATATTTTCATGATATAGTGCCTCTCATCATCTCTAAATATACTTTGCCTTAAAATATTAATATAGCTATAATTTTATTATCTGGCTTATTAATGGTGGCAAAACCTTATTTTCATGCTTTACTTTTGTGTGTGTGTATGCTTTAGAAACACTTGAAACATGAATTCAGTAAACAATTACTTAACATTTAAAAAATGCATACTAAGTTAAATAAAAGTGGAGTTTCTTTTTGTTGGAGGTGATAGAAAGTGAAAACCAAAATATTATTACAAAAAGAATAAAAATTAAAAACAGTAAAGAGAGCAATGGATGTGCTAAAAATGGAAAAGCTGAAGTAGAAAAAAAGGCTTGAAATAAAGTAAATGCAGAGGAAAAAGTCAGAGTAATAGTCAGAGTAAATACGTAAACAGAACACATATAACAGACTCGAAGGACAAGGAAAACAAATGATGAACTGCATCTCTCACTGCTGGCACATCAAATACAATGAGCACTGAGCACTACCTCTCAGATGGTACTGGGGGAGGCCCCAGGGATCAGAGCTTTCCCTTTGGAGGATGGTGCGAAGAAAGCCAGACTGAGGGGCAGTCATGGAATGAGGAGAAGAGAAGAGCTAGGAGGCACAGGCAACTTCTATGAGCCTTTGACATTCCAAAATAATGAAAACATGTTGAAATTATTCAGCAATAAGGATCGAAAGTGGAGTGATATGGAGGAAGAACAATGATTGTGGACAAGTGATGTTCACGGTCATTCTTATATTCATTGATAAATGACAGGAACAATTTAACTAAATATGTGAAAACTTAGAACTATAGGCTGTAGGTATGCCACTTCCCTTAAAAATTTTGGCAAAATCCAAACAACATAAATGGCTGTAGTAAAAATGCTATTTTATCTACAGAAGACTTGAAGCCATTGCTCCAAAAACCTATGCAATTTTAAATGCCCAAGAAATGTAGATTTAACCACGTTTTCATTTAAATATAAAAAATATCCTACAGACAATCCCAATAATGCAAAAAATCAGATTTCCCAAGATATGATGCATATTTATAACAGTTATATTTTGATGAACTGACCTAGAAAACATA
This sequence comes from Myotis nattereri, assembly GCF_964212035.1. Lineage (NCBI taxonomy): Eukaryota > Metazoa > Chordata > Mammalia > Chiroptera > Vespertilionidae > Myotis > Myotis nattereri. Next base: position 90,123,989 of record NC_138082.1, on the reverse strand, counting down.
AACAAAAATATTTACTCAGGAATAAAAAAAGCTATGGCAAGCCATCTGATGATAATACTTATTAAAAAGAATACAAATGTACTGAACTATAAGAGGATATATATATATATATATATATATATATATATATATAACTAAAAATATAGAGGTCAGAGGATGGAAAAGGTGAGAAAGCTTATGGCAATTTTAAAAGTTGTGAAGTAAGGAGAAAATTGCTACATATGTAAAATCAAAACAGTTAATGTGCAATCATTGTCAATGCAAAATGTTAATTATTTTCATGATAATTTTTTCAGTCAAAGGGATATTTTAAAATCCAGTATTTCTTATTTTGATTAAATATCTTGTTTATCGAATTTTAAAATTTAACCTTTTGTTATTTTTAAGTTAAAAGTAAATCTTATGATTTATGGTAAATGATATAATTTTAATGTTTTTAAAAATTACTTCTAAATATTTATTAAGATATTAATGTGTGCTTCTAAGTCTCTTTCAGTACATATCAATTCAAAGATTTTAGTTTTTTTCTCCCCCTTTTTTTATACTTTTCTATACCATTGAGTTTATCAGGAGCAGGACTCACATTTACAAAATTATATCTTAATTTTTATTAACTACTAGTGTAAAATAAAGTATGAGAACACAAAGAAAAAAATTCAGGCCTTTTGCATTTATTCCACTTGACACCAAATTTACTTTCTTATCTAATCCTTAGATTCCCTCTGCCATTCTCAACATGGAGCTAGGGTGACCCTGGAAGTCAAAGGCAAGGCTGTCAAGAGTCATTCCTCCTGGTTCTTTGTCAATTTGTATTGAGTAGGTAAAATGAATACATTTATTCAAGTGAGTGCATAGCTACAACTTTCCAACTCATTTCTTTTAAGCAAAATGGAAATGCCACTGACTTAGTCAGTTATTCAGAAGAGGAAGCCACACTGGCAGAGAAGAAAGGGCCATGTAAGTTTTGGATGAGATGAACTTGAGGTAAACGGATATCAGGTCATAAAAATTGCAGGATTAGGTGAGAGCTTGGGGCTGGCACTGTAAATCACAGACTGTAAGTCCACGTGGTGTGTGGGGGTCAGGTGGGGTGAGGAAAGTCTCCGAGGCTACTGCATGGGCGAGGGTTTCCGGATGTCATTGATTTCTTGGAGGAGCTTCTCTTGGGCACTCATGAGGGCGGCCCCGTGTATGCACTAGAGATGATCATATCCGGACTGTGATCACTGGTCCAGACAGCGTGAAGAAGGTGTGCATAATTAGAACATACAAACATCAATGGAGAGCAATTGTATTTTCACCAGAAATTTAAAACGTTACGTTACTATTTTTCTTGTGATTGTGCATGCAATTTTTTTTTACTATTTCTTTCAAGTTTTGTAGATCTGGGTCAGGATAATCAAGGAAAAAGGCATGAACATATAATTTATTCCATTGAATGTCATGTATACAGGAGTTTCAAGTATTCTTGAGTATTAGCTGAGATTGTATATTTACTAGGAAATTAGAATGATAAAATCAGAATTGGTGGAGCAAAATGTTTTGCAATGCTGCTCTTAAAGACAGTAATGTTACAAAAATAAGTACTGGATTTACTTGCATTTATCACTCCAGCTTAACATTTTGTTATATTTCATGGCATTTAGTAATTTGAGCCCCCAAAATTATGACAGCAAATGACAGATCATTGGTGGAGTAAACATGGACTTGGGGTAGTGGTAAACTAAACTAGTTTCAAATACCAGTCCCACCACTTAAGAGCTGCGTGATCTTGGGCAGAAAACTCAGCTTTTGTGTCACAGTTTCCTACAGAGCAATGTGGAGGATGTGCCTACCACACAGCGGGGTTGTGAGGATGACATAGAGTGATGTATGCAAAGAGCTTGGGAAGTAAAAGGGCTTAATGAGTAGCAACTACAGCTGCAATAGACTGCAGAAACTTATATTTTAAAAGTTTAGCTTTTTAAAGAGGTGCATAAATTGACACTCAAAATCCTTACAAATTTGAACATTTTTAAATTAGCATCCTTTCATTAGCAGATGAATTATTACTGGCTCATGCTGCTCTTTCTTAGATAGGAACAGTTGTTTTGGCTTCTTTGACTGACATTCTAGCCACCCCCTAACCATGATCTCACATTCTGTCCCCTAAGTCCCAAACACTCAAAAGCACACTCATTTTTCTCACATGGAACAGACAGGAATATGATTGCACAGTTGTTGATGACATAAAACAGTCAGCAATATGGTTTCCTCCTCTAAACCACATAAGTTATGCATACTGGACGTGATTTAAACAGACACATTTCCATTCTAATCCCAAAGCCTTAGAGCAATTTGGTTAAAGAATAAAGCATGGGTTGCACCAAGTTCTCCCCTACTGTACCTCAGTTTACACCCTGCACACCAATGCTTTCACTCAATAATATCTTAAAATTCTTTAAAATACCCATGTGTGAGGCAATGTGTTATGTAATTTATATACATTAGAGCATTATGCTAAGTGAAATAAGCCAGTCAATGAAATAAAAATACCATATGATCTCACTCATTTATGGATAATAAAGACCATTATAAACTGATGAACAAAAATAGACACAGAGGCAGGGCAGCATTGAACAGACTGTCAAACTACAGCAGGAAGGCCAGGGAGGGTGGGGTGGGGTGGGGGTGGTAAGAGATCAACGGAAGGACTTGTATGCATGCATATAAGCATAACCAATGGAAACAAGACACTGGGGGTAGGGGAGGCCAGGGGAAGGTCAAGGGGGGGGGTGGGAAGGAGACATATGTACCACTCTGTAATATTTTAAGCAATAAAACAAAATTTAAAAAAATACATTCATATTTAAATCCTTATAACCTGGAAAGTTTAATATATGCTTTTTTTTTTCTTCTTGTCTGATCACTATGGCTAGTACTTCCAGTACTATGTCAAAAAGGAGTGATGAAAGTGGACATCATCATCTTTTTCCTGTTCTTAGGGAAAATGGTTTTAGCTTTTTCCCATTGAATATGATGTTGGCTGCAGGTTTTTTATATAAGGCTTTAATTATGTTGAGGTATGATCACTCTATTCAAACTTTGCTGATAGTTTTTATCAAGAAAGGGTGTTGGATTTTGTCAAATGCTTTTTCTGCATCAATTGATATGATTATGTGATTTTTATCTGTTTATGTGATGTATCACATTCATTGATTTGTGGATATTGTACCATCCTTGATCCCCGGAATAAAGCCCACTTGGTCATGGTGTATGATCTTTCTAATGTAATGCTGGATCTGACTTGCTAGAATTTTGTTGAGGATTTGATCATCTATATTCATCAGAGATATTGGCCTATAATACTCTTTCTTTGTGGTGTCTATCTTGATTTGGAATTAGGGTGATACTGGATTCATAGAAAGAGATTAGAAGTATGCCTTCCTCTTGAATTTTTTGGAGTAGTCTTAGGAGGATAGGTTTTAGTTCTTCTTTGAATGCTTGGTAGAACTCCCCTGTAAAGCTGCCTGGACCAGGGCTTTTTCTGAAAGATTTTTGATCACTGTTTCAAATTCATCAGTCGTTATCATCCTATTCAGGTTTTTTTAATTCTTCCTGATTGAGTTTTGGAAGCTTGTATTTTTCTAAGAATATGTCCATTGTGTCTAAGTTGTCCATTTGTTGGAGTAGAGTCATTCATTGTATTTTTATACAATTCTTTGTATTTCTGTGGGGCTGTTGTTACTTCACCTTTTTAATTCCTGATTTTGTTTATTTGAGTCATCATCTCTCTTCGTTTCTTGGTGAACCTGGCTAGTGGTTCACCAATCTTATTTATCTTTTCAAAGAACAAGCTCCTGGTTTTATTGATCTTTTGTGTTGTTTTTTTTGGTTTGTTTTGTTTTGTTTTTGCTCTCTGTGTCGTTTATTTCTACACTGAACTTTATTATTTCCTTCCTTCTGATCACTCTTGGCTTTTATTATTGCTCTCTTTCTAATTCTTTAAGTTGGAGAGGTAGATAATTTATTACCATTTTAATTGTTTTTTGAGTTAGGCCTGTAGAACTTCCCTCTCAGGACTGCTATCACTGTGTCCCATAGATTGTGGATTGTGATGTTTTCATTGTCATTTGTTACCAGGATGCTTTTTTTAATTTTTTAATCTTTTTGGTAACCCAGTCATTGTTTAATAGCATGCCAGTTAGCCTCCAAATGTTTACTTTTTTTTTATTATAGTTGATTTCTAATTTTATGACATTGTGATCTGAGAAGATGATTGATATGATTTCTATCTTCTTCAATTTGAGGAGACTTTTCCTGTGTCCAAATATGTGGTCTATCTTTGAAAATGTCCTGTGTGCACTTGAGAAGAATGTATTTTCTGTGGCTTTGGGGTGAAATGTTCTGAAGATCTCAATTAACTCCATCTGATCTAATCAGTCATTTAGGATTGATGTTTCTTTGCTGATTTTTTGTTTAGAGGATTTATACAATGGTGTCAGTGGGGTATTCAAGTCCCCTAATATGATAGTATTGCTTTTGATCTCTCCCTTGATATCTTCCAGAAGATCTTTTATGTATTTGGGTGCTCCTATATTGGTTGCATATATGTTTACCAGAGTTATATCCTCCTGTTGAATTGTTCCCTTTAGTATTATGAAGTGGCCTTCCTTATCTCTTGTTATGGCCTTCTCTTTGATGTCTATTTTGTCAGATATTAGTATTGCTACCCCAGCTTTTTTTTCATTTTCATTTACCTGGAAATATTTTTCCATCCCTTCACAATCAATTTTTGTGAGTTCTTTGTTCTGAGGTGGGTCTCTTGTAGACAGAGATATATGGGTCATGCTATTTTATTCATTCAGCTACCCTATGTGTTTTGATTGGAGTATTTAATCCATTTATATTTAAAATTATTATTAATAGGTACTTATTTGTAGCCATTTTTATTCTTCTTGCCTGTGCTTCTTCTTCCCTTCCTATTCTTCTTTTTACAGTAGTCCCTTTAGCAATTTTTGCATTGCTGGCTGTGGTAATAAACTCCCTTTGCCCCTTTTTGTCTGTGAAGTTCCTGATTACGCCTTCAATTTTGAATGATAGCTTTGCTGGATATAGTATTCTTGGACTCAGTCCCTTGCTTTGCATCATTTTGTATATTTCATTCCATTCCCTTATGGCCTGATGTCTTTCTGTTGAGAAGTCAGTTGATAGTCTGATCGGAGCTCCCTTATAGGCAACTTTCTGTCTCCCTCTGGCAGCCTTTAAGATTCTTACTTTGTCACTGGTATTTGCCAATTTAATTATGATGTGTCTTGATGTCAGTCTTTTGGGGTTCATCTTGTTTGGGACTCTGTGTGCTTCTTGGACTTGTGTGATTTTTTTTTTTCTGCCCAATATCAGGGAAGTTTTCTGTCATTATTTCTTCAAACAGGTTTTCTATTCCTTGCTCAGCTTCCTCTCCTTCTGCCACCCCTACTGTGTGGATGTCATTTCATTTCATATTGTCCCAAAGTTCCCTTCGGATCTCCTCCGGCTTTTTAAGTTTTTTATTGTTTTTTTTCAAGTTGCTGCTCTGCTTGGGTGTTTTTTCCTACCTTGTCTTCTAATTTGCTGATGCAGTCCTCAGCTTCTTCTCATCTACTATTGATACTTTCCATTGTGTTCTTTATTGCAGCTATATCATTATTTATTTCCTCCCGTTTCTCATTCATTTCCTCTTGACATGTCGTTGAATTTGTCTTTCACTCTTTTCAGTGTTCTTATAATCATTGCTCTGAATTCTTTATCTGAGAAATTGCTTGCTTCCATTTCATTTACTTCCTTTTCTGGTGATTTCTCCTTTTCTTGTGTATGGGGGATGTTTCTTTATCTCCCCATTTTTGCTGTTCCTTTGTGGTTGTTTCTATGTACTAGAACAAACTTTTATGTCACCCAGATTTCTTGAATTTGCCTTTATAATAGATGTTTTGTGCAACTCAGTGATGCAATCTCTCAGCTCTTCTGGGCTGTACCCCTTGGAATATTTGGGTTCTCTTGGTGTAGTTGGGTCTTGAGTGTTATTTTATCATTCATGGATGGAGTGTTCTCTCAGGGTGTCTGGTTATGTGGTTCACTTTCTACCACATTGACCAAAAGGCACAAACTACAACTCAACAAGACAGGACACAGAGGTAACCAAGCATGAATGTATTCATGAGATGGATAACCCCAGTAAAAGTGACCACAATGGAAAAGAGAATTAGGAGAGAGAAAAGAGAGCAAAAATGATATTGAGAAAAGGAATAAAGATATGAGAAAAGAAAAAGAAGAAGAAAAAAGAAAAAAAGAAGGGGAAAATATACATGTATGGGGAGAAAACTCCACAAAACAAACAAATAAACCAAAAAAGGCAAAAAATCAACACCCGGAAAAAAAAGGGTGGGGGGAGGCAGAGAATCTGGAGAGGCAGAGCTTATTTCCAGAAAGTAAGTTAAAAGAATTGAATGAATAGGGTAATGGCTTTGGTTCAGTATAGAGAGGGTAGAAAGAGAATGAGTGGATAAGAAGAAAAGTAAGAAAACAAAATAATCAATAAATAATAAAAATAAAAATACTTTTTTTTCTTTAATCTATCTATTTACATGTCCATCCATTGTTGGGAAAGGAGAATGGAGAACAGAGCAGATAGACTTGAGTTTAATAAGTGAAACTAATTAAGCAATTAGGGGAAGTAGAGAGCAATAGAGGAGAGGATAACAAAAGCATAAAAATAAAAATAAAATGGCTAGCAAAGAAAGAGAAAAGAGAAGTCTGCAGGGACTTGGAGCAGGGGAGAGGAAATCCGATATGTGAACAAGCCAACAGAGACTACAAAAATAATAACATGTCAATAAATCAGATAAAGAAGATCAATTTTTAAGAAGGGATAAAATGAAAGGAGATAGAAAAACTAAAGCAGGAATAGGAAAAGAGAAATAGGATGAAAAAGAAGTGAGGAAGAAAAGGGTGGCAAAAAAGAAAGCAATAAGATAAAGCACAATAATGATAAAAACATAAAAATAGAATTAAGAAAAGTAATCCAAAATAAATAAACGGTTAATTTTTTTTAATAAAATAAAATAAAGAAAAAAATTTTCTTTCTTAAGTAAAAGATAAAAAATAAAAAAGTGAATTTTCGTTTGCTTCTGCCAAGTTTCAATGCCCCATGGGGGCCACTTTAAGACGCCTCTCTACTGTTCTGTCTGCCACTTCTCAGTTTCCTGTCAGGTAGTCAGGTCATGCTGAAGTTCCCAGGAATCCACCACTCCTCTGTGTCTGTCTCCACCGCCATTGTTACAGGCAGGTGGGACCAACCCGCCCACCTTTTTGTCTGCCTGCCTTCAGTCATATTTACACACGCTTCTATTTCTGACATGGGGTTTGATAGGAGTATCGCTTTATTAGTTTCCGGGACCAAATGGTCCTTCATCCCAGGCCCCAGGGGCTATTCAGATCGTTCATTTCCTCTGCAGAGCCTGAGGCTGGGTGTGGCTGCACCAGGTGCCGGGTGGCTTTGCTGGGAGGAGCTGGCTCTTCAGGAGAAAAATGGCTGTTTAGGGTTGGAGGTTCCAGAATGTCCCAGTGCCGGACGCCCTGTCACCTCCCCCTGCCCTGCTCCTTTCCACAGACAGCCTCTCCCCAGCCTCCACAAAACTGCACCGCAGCCTCGGCGAGTGTTTCTCATTAAACGGTTCTATGAACTGGGTTTAGTGAGTAAAAGCAGAGAAAATATAAAGGCAAAACAGCCACGCCACCACATGTGTCTCTCCCTCCGCAACCGCGTGGTTCAGGCGGTTCCTCGGGCTGCCTTTCTGGGCGCAGCCTCGCAGGCCAGCGGACTTAGCTCTAGATTCCCCGTTGCCAGCTGCGCTGTGGACCCCCGTCCACAGTCACGTGTTACACGTGTACCCACGGGACGCGGACCTGGTGCAGCGCAGGTTCCTCCTGACCCTCGTGTCCCAGTAGTCGGGGGTCTCTCTCTCCAGCCCAGCTCCCGATCCTCCTGTTCTCCGGGCGACCTCTGTCCTTTCGGGCCACAGATTACCTCACCAGCTGTGGTTAATTTGCCAATTCCGGGTGGGTGTTATTCGATTTAGTTGTTTCTTCTATCTGCTCCATGAGAAGGCGCAGGACACGTCCACCTATTTGGCTGCCATTTTGGTCTCCTCCAGGAAAGGACAGTATAAATTGTCCTTTTTACTTAAAGAATGGAATACACAGAGAATGTCAGTATATAGACATTTTATCAGTTATTTTCAGCATGTGCGTCAGCTGTCATGCTTGGCGCTAAACACTCCAGGGAGGTACAGAGAGGAATGAGAGACAGAGGCAGCCAGAAAGGCAAACCGATGCTGCAGGCACAGGCTCGCTTCTCATCCATGCCTGGTTGGTCCCCACACGCCAATCAGGACTGTCATCGGTTTTACAGTTTCACACGTTGACTTCATCAGAGAAACTAATGATTAGAGTCAAGTGTGCTTATCAAACCAAACGCACCTGACTCTGCTCTGTAAACTGCAGGTGAGGGTGTCACTTATAGCTGAGCTTTTTCCCCCTATGATCAAAATATGTCTTCATATTCAGGGCTCTCCCACTTGGAAGATAGAGACTCTGGAAATTGAACTCATAATCAAAATGTTGAGGCAAAGGGGAATGGCAAGTCCTTTGGTATTCCTTACTGAATCTAAGATGAGTCATCAATAAACTATTTGCCCACAATAGCATTTTCTGCACTAAGGATCGGAATAGCAGGCCAGAACAATCCCCTTGATTTTTATAAATAACCATCTCTGTAACGATAACACTATTTTTAAATGTCTTACTGTTTTTTGACCTTCGTGCAAAACTTGATTTTGAGAAACAGATTTTGCTGCTGGTTTGGGCCTGTCCTTTCTGATTACTTCCACAAGCCAATGGATGCATTCCCCGGGAGCAGAGACTGTGGAGTCTGGAGAAAGTGGAGCTGGGGCAGGCACCCTGAGCTTTTCATAGCCCCTGAGGAGAATCCAGGCGTGTCTCTCCCCTTTCTCTATCATCCAGGTTAATTCTCAAATTGTTAAATTGACTCTTGAACTTCTGCAATGGAGAACAGAGTGAAAATACAGAGGGAAGCAGCCAGGGTGGGTGTGAGGCCAGGGCTGGAGGGGAGGGTCACAGAAACGAGGCGGAAAGCAACCAGTGACAGCGCACTTTCACCGTAAGGCCCCCTCACTTTAACTTTAAGATAAGGGGAAAGTAATCTAATTTTTAAAAGTTTACAAAATAGATTTTGTTTTTGTGAAATTATGTCTTTTCCTTAAAAGAATACAAGTAAAATACTTATAACTTTGAAACTATTTGATTTCATAGACTGTAAATAAATTGAAAATTAATTCTTTATTAACTTTTAGCACAATACTACAGTAACATTGCCTTGCCAACTGCAGGCCACTTTTTCCATTTGCTGAGTATGAGTTCTTGTTGTTATATAAGGATGCAACATGTATATGATGCTTACACACTTTTAATATTTACATGAAAAGTCTATTGTTATATAGCACATTCTTCTTAGATGTTTTCATTACATACTTAGATTTTAAGTTTTATCCATACACCTGTGTGTACACCTAATGCTATGCTTTCAAATGTTACATAAAACCCTACATGTTTACTTGTCACTCTCCTGTTGCTGGACTCAGAACATTCTCCCAGTTCTTAGCAACTGTACCGAATACCAGTTAACATGTATGTGTGTGTTCCTGCATGGACCCGTGTGAGCATTTATTCCACATATACACACAGGGGGTCTTTGTGAGGCATACTCAGGAGCAGAATTGCTAAGTCAAAATATATCCCTATATTCTCATGACTGTTATCAGGTCCTGTCCAAGCTAGCCACCCTGCTCTCACTCCCTGCAGCCCTGAGAGTTTCTTATATTCTCTGTTCCTGCAAACTCCAGGCTTTATCTATCTTTCTAATCTTCAGATCAGAGCAATGATTTTCCACTTTTTTCATATCATGGCAGACAAACTAATTACTAAATTTCTGTGGCACACTATAAAAGTATATTTTGTGCTGATCTGACAAAAAATAGGTATACTTTTGATTCAGTCACACCAAAAGGCTTTCTTTGCTGAATGTTGTCATTTTTTATTTGACAGTCTAAGGGTCAGTGCCACTGCAGCAGCCAAGATGAAAAGCACTGGGTTAGATTAATGGGTGTAACCTGGTCTTCTAATAGGCATTTTAATTATGGAATTATTTTTATTTTATTTTATTTTATTTTATTTTATTTATTTTATTTTATTTTATTTTCACTGTCAATACTTTTGAACTATATCTTGTGGGTTACAGACGTACTACTGATAAACACTTTCATCTAGAGCTGTGGTTCTCAACCTTCTGGCCCTTTATTATTTTTTTAATTTTTTTTAAAAATATATTTTATTGATTTTTTACAGAGAGGAAGGGAGAGAGATAGAGAGTTAGAAACATCGATGAGAGAGAAACATCGATCAGCTGCCTCCTGCACATCTCCTACTGGGGATATGCCCGCAACCCAGGTACATGCCCTTGACCGGAATTGAACCTGGGACCTTTCAGTCCGCAGGCCGACGCTCTATCCACTGAGCCAAACCGGTTTCGGCAATCTTCTGGCCCTTTAAATACAGTTCCTCATGTTGTGACCCAACCATAAAATTATTTTCATTGCTACTTCATAACTGTAATGTTGCTACTGTTATGAATCATAATGTAAATATCTGATATACAGGATGGTCTTAGGCGACCCCTGTGAAAGGGTCATCCGACCGCCAAAGGGGTTGCGACCCACAGGTTGAGAACCGCTGATCTAGAGTAAAGCAAATGCAGGCTGCACCAGTCAAGAGGAAGGGAAGTGTCTACAGTTAACTTCTTTTAGGAAGACAGTGGGAAAGTAAAAGTCAAAGAACTCAGAGTCAAGCAAGAGCTGATCCTCGTGGCTCTCAGCAATATAATGGCCATCACACCATTTTATAATAAACTAGAGGCCTGGTGCACAAAAATTTGTGCACTCGGGGGAAGGGGGGGTCCCTCAGCCCGGCCTGTGCCCTCCGCAGTCTGGGACACCTCAGGAGATAATGACTTGCTGGCTTTGGCCTGCTCCCAGGTGGCAGAGGGCAGGCCCAATCCCTAGGTGCAGCCCCTGGTTGGGCTCAGAGCAGGGCTGACTGGGGAGTTGTGGCGCCGCCCCCTGTCATGCACAGAGCAGGGCAGATCGGGAGGTTGTGATGCCACCCTCAGTCACACTCAGGGTAGAGCCAATTGGGTGGTTGGGGCACCGCCCCCTGACACACTCAAGGCAGGGTTGATGGGGAGGTTGCGGTGCCACCCCCTGTCATGCACAGAGCAGGGCCAATCAGGGGGTTGGGGCACTGCCCCCTGTCACTCACAAAGTAGGGCCCATCAGAGGGGTTGGGGCTCCGTACCCTGTCACACACAGAGCAGGGCCCATCAGGGGGTTAGGGAGCTCCCCCCTGTCACTCACAGAGCAGGGCCGATCAGGGGGTTAAGGTGCTCCCCCCCTGTCACACACAGAGCAGGGCCGATGGGGAGGTTATGGTTCTACCCCGTCACACACAGAGAAGGGGCCTTGGGGGGCGGTTGGGGCGCTCCCCTCTATCACCCACAGAGCAGGGCTGATCAGGTGGTTGGGGAGCCACCACTGTCACACTCAGGACAGGGCCGATGGGGAGGTTATGGCTCTACCCCGTCACACACAGAGTAGAGCCCATGGGGGGAGGGTGTTGGGGCGCCGCACCCTGTCACACACAGAGCAGGGCCGATCAGGGGGTTGGGGCGCCACAGTCTGTCACACACAGAGCCGCAGGGTGATCAGAGGGTTGGTGAGCTCCCCCCATCAGGCACAGAGGAGGGCTGATCAGGGGGTTGGGGCGCCTTCCCCTGTCACGAACAGAGCAGGGTGGATAGGGAGGTTGTGACCCCGACCCTGTCACACACAGAGCAGCAGGGCGATCAGGGGGTTTGGGCACTGCCCCCTGTCACGCTGATCCCGGTGCCGGGAGGCCTTGCAGCTCCGCTGATCCAGGTGCTGGGAGGCATATTACCCTTTTACTATATAGGATAGAGGCCTGGTGCATGGGTGGTGCTGGCTGGTTTGCCCTGAAGGGTGTCCTGGATCAGGGTGGGGGTCCCCACTGGGGTGCCTGGCCAGCCTGGATGAGGGGATGATGGCTGTTTGCAGCTGGTCACACCCCCTTCAGGGTGGGCGTCCCCACTGGGGTGCCTGGCCAATCTGGGTGAGAGGCTGAGGGCTGTTTTCAAGATGGTGGGTGACAGAAGCTCCCAACCACTCCTTTTTTTCTTTTTTTTTTATTCTGGGCCAGCTTTAGCTCTGAGGTTTGGCTCCAGCTCTGAGGCCTCTGATTCTGAGAGCAGGTGTCTGGTTTGTTTGGGTTCTATAATCAAAACACTGTTTCAACTCCAGCTCTGAGATCCCGGCTGGCTGAAAGCAGGTTTCTGGAGTTTGTTTAGATTCTATATTTGTAACAATGTTTCAAACTGCAAGCTCAGAGGCCGGTAGCGGCAGGCGGGGAATGTTAGCTTCCTCCGTCACTGAAGCAAGCAAGTCTCATGTTCGCTTCAAGCTGCCTGTCTGCCGGCCGCCATTTTGGCTGGCAGTTAATTTGCATATAGCCCTGATTAGCCAATGGGAAGGGTTGTGGAGGTATGGCTAATTACCATGTTTCTCTTTTATTAGATAGGATGTTTGATTATTCCCTTTTATTATTTCAGAATGGATATTATAATGTAATTTACCAACAAAATTTTTTGAAGTATATTGCTCTAAGGCTATATAAAATGTAAATTAAAAAAGTAAGTTATCTATACTAATTAAAGGATAATATGCTAATTTGACCAGGTCAACTGGACATCTTCTAGTCATCTATCTGGTCCTCCTTCTGGACAAAGCCAGTGTGGAAGGGGCCTAGGCAGAGGTGGTTAAGGGCTATCAGGCTGGCAGGGGAGAGCAATCTGGGCAATCAGGCCAGCAGGGGAAGGCAGTTAAGAGTGATCAGGCCGGCAGGAGAGGGCAGTTAAGGGCAATCCAGCAGGCAGGCAGAGGGGTTAGGGGCAATCACTCAGGCAGGCAGATGAGTGGTTAGGAGCCAGCAGTCCCAGATTGTGAGAGGGATGTTTGACTACAGGATTGGGCCTAAGCCAGCAGTCACACATCCCCTGAGGGGTCCCGGACACCCCCCACCCATGCATGAATTTTGTGCACCGGGCCTCTAGTTATAAAATAATAATGCTTGCAAATGAACAGGAAAATCTATTAAGAGACATAAAGAAATAAATGTGTTTTCATTCATGCATAGAATAATAATAATTACAACAGCTGTAGAAGTTGCCTAAATCAGGTATATTTTATTAGCAATTCAAATATTGCAGCATTGGGTTCTCCATGTGCTTTGCCAAGAATAAGCAATTCTTGGTAGTGTTCTGAGCAAAAACAGTAAAACTTTGCCCCAATTTACAGGTTTAGCTGCATTCCTGGAAATTTCAATAACATTAAAATTATGCAAAAAAAGAAACACAAACCAAAGTGTTTTTTGTGGGGAGGGAGTAATGTAAAATGCAGTCATTTCAGGCTCAACAATTTTGAACAAGTTTTTTTTTCCTTGAATTAATTAGTCGATTCATATATTTGAAAATGACAGGGATTTCAGGACAATTCATTTTGGAGACCTCCTCATGTTCTACTATGCATGTCTCTGCCCATAAGATACCAGTAGCACCCCTTGAACAACCAAAAGCTCCCCTGGGTGTGGAAAACTGCTGGCTGGGCTAAATGATACTTAAAACTAAATCTAAATATGTTACTACTGCTTTAAGCATGGTTAGTTTTGCTTAACCCACAAAGTTACTAACCAGTCACCATTTAACTGAGCAAATACCAATGTGGAAAGACTCAGTTTAATTAACTTACCTACATAAAATCATAATGTATGTATAAAAAATGCTGAATGTGACTATCTCTCTTTCATCATCTATGATATAAGCAATAATTACCAAGAGTAGATAATCCAGGTGGTTATGTTTGGATTCCAATCCTTATTCCTTCTCTAAGATGTAGACTTAATGAAGTTACACATCCTCCCTAAGTTCTAACCCAACTTGGAAGACTGAGTTGCTGATATTTGTTACACAGCATTATTATTTAGTAACAATAATACAGGTACCACCATGTTTCAGAGCCATACAAAATGATGTCAGTGTGCTTTCAATGGCAACTGCTTTTTTCTAAAAGTGGATCTCATCTCTGGACCGTAGGAATTATGTTTTGCATGGATGCATCACAATAAGTACACAGAAAATTTTGTGGATTTATTAACTCCTAAATAATTACACAGAATCATTTAAAGTAAAGTCTACTTTAGAAACTTTAGTTTATGTTAATGTAAAAGAGAAAAAAGATTAGTAAGATCAGATCTTTGGTGATAAGGAGAGCTGATGGAACTGTGGGGTGGGGATGGAAGTCTGTCTCCCAGACTCACTCTGCAGTATTTCATTACTTCAGAAGCTGAGCAATTTGAGTTTCAACTGGGGTCGAAACTATTTGAAACAACGCACAACATGATATTTTTTAAGTCCTTTCTTACACCCTGAAGTGTGTTGTCAGGGGAATAGGTGCAGATTTACAGTGCAGCTCTCTCTTAACTCCATGATGAGCTTTAGATTCCTGATGTACAACTATAGAGTCACTAATGTGGATTCTGTTACAGTGTACTGTTTTAGAATTGATTTTTAAATGTAATCCCTCAATCTGCCATATTATTTATCAGAGGCCTGGTGCACAAAATTCGTGCACCTGGGGTGGGGGGAGGGTCCCCTCAGTCCAGCCTGCACCATTTCCAATCCAGGACCCCTTGGGGGATGTCTGACTGCTGGTTTTGGCCCGATCCCTGGGATTGGGCCAAAATCAGCAGTTGGACATTCCTCTCACAATCCTGGACTGCTGGCTCCTAACCGCTCACCTGCCTGACAGCCTAATTGCTCCTCACTGCCACCCTGCCAGCCTGGTCGCTCCTAACTGCCTTTGCCTGCCGGCCTGATTGTCTGATTTCCCCCAACTGCTACCCCCGCCCTCCCCCCACCAGCCTAGTTGCCCCACGCAGCCTGCTGCTCTGTTGTTTGGTTGCCCCTCACTAACCCCCCTGCTGGCCTGGTCGCCCCACGCAGCCTATCTGGTCCTCCGTTAGGTTGCAATGGTCGCTTAAGCTTTTATATAGATAGATGTAGTTGGTCCTAAGATATTTTTTCAAAATTCATTCTGAGAGACCACTCTCCCACAGAATTACATTTTACTATTTACTTACAATGTCATTTAAACAATTAATACGTTTTAGAGAAACGGGAGCAGCTCCAGAAAACACCTCACCTCTAAATTATTGCAGAGTCCATCGGCAATGATGAGATGCAGTTTCCAAAGGAGTGGCTTACATTCCATTTCCTCTCGGAGAACCAAGGACAATGGCAAGCTTTGTAAAGCATTTGTTGTGGTTGGATATCCCTAGATGAAACGCGTCCTACAAGAGCAAGGCATAATAAATGGAAGAGGCCGGCTTTTATCTTTGCAAAGTACAGTCTGATGTTCCTTTTTGCATCCGTTCAGCTGGGCACAGTGTGATGGAGGACGAGTGCGGGACGCACGGCGTGCGAGTGCGGAAGAGAGCCGGGCATAGAGATGAAAAGAACAGTGGGGGCTCAAACACTCTTTCCAGAGTAAGAAGCAAGAGGGCGATCGCCAGTGGACACGTTTCCAAGCAGCTCTGATGCTCCTTCATGCTGCTGGTGCTTTTCTAAAGCGGAGCGTTGCGGGGCAGACATAACTGTCTGCTGGAGACATTGTTTGTTAACAGAGCGCTGCACTCAAAGCCTCTGCAGGTGTGAGAGTTCAGACGCTCTTCTGCCTTCACCTGGGGCAGAAGGTAACCCCATCCCACCCCTCCGCGGCTGCCAATCTTGGGAGAGAGTTGGAGAGCAGAGGCGCATGTAGCTGGAAATGGAGAGAAACAGCCTGAAATCTCAATAAAGGTGCCATATCACCAAAGAAATGGATGTTCCAGGGGCAGATTGGTCCTGTTGGTAAAGAATGTCAGCAGAACTGACTTTGCAGTGGGAAATGGGAATGTCAACTTAGAGAAAACCAGTCAGGCAGACAGGGATGTTTCTATGGATCTATTCAAAGAATGAAGAAAATGAGGATCAATCAAAATGAAAAGGAAGAGAGAAATCACATTTTGATTTGCTGCACATAAGGAGACGTTGGCTAAGCCCTTTGTTTTGACTAGTTCAGTGGTTCTGAAAACAGTGCCCTGGACAGGCGTCTCAGCATGGCTTCAGCATCAGTGGAAATGCTCATCTCCACCCACCACACCCAGACTCAGAACTCTGGCAGTGGGGCCTGGGAATCTGTATCCCAGTAAATCCTCAGGGGAGTCTCATGTGCCCCTAAATTTGAGAACCTCGGTGTTAATTTATGTCATTTTCACAACAGTTCTGCAAGCTGATTTTGTGAATATTGACTTTTAAGTAATGAAACAAACCCAGTGAGAACAGGCTATGTGTGACATGTACCATCACACCCAAATCTGTTTGACTCAAGTACCTGCTTCTTGTCTGACTTTTCCCACACTGTTTCCCAGCAGGCACTATAAATATTCGTTATGAAAGTAAGGGCAAGACAGGTGTATACATAATCAGACAAAGTCTGCCTCCTCTGTGAGTAGGTGATAAGCATTGCACAAGGAGTTAAAGGCAAGGCTGGATGCTCTCAGATTCTAACAGGTTCAATTAGACTTGGTTATCCACAGGAAATAGCCATACACTGAGGCAGAGTATAGGGATAGGCTACCGGAGAGAAAGGGACAGCGCGAAGGCGGAGGAGGGTATGGGGATAAACGGTGATGGAAGGAGACTTGACTTGGGGTGGTGAACACAAAATACAATATACGGATGATGTACTGTAAATTGTACACCGGCAACATATAATTTTATTAGGCAAATTCAGTAAAAAAAGAATGGGTTACCACAGTAAACAGCTGGATACTGAGCCAAGAGCTCTCCTGAGCCAGGGCCTCTCTGGCTGAAGCAGTGATTTTTAAAGTGCACCCTGTAGTTGCCTGGCCGCCGTGGCTCAGTGGATTTAGCATCGTCACATGCACCAAGAGGTTGCTGATTCGATTCCAGTCAAGGCACATGGCAGGGTTTGGGGTTCGATTCCAATAGGGAATGTGCAGGAGGCAGCCTACTGATGTCTCTCTCATCAATGTTTCCATCTCTCTATCCCTCTCCCTCCTTTCTCTCTAAAATCAGTGATAAAAATACATATATTTAAAGTGTGCCCTGGACAAGGAGCATCACCTTGTTATACATGAAAATTCTGATTCTAGAAATCAGAAATTCTAATGCGGCCAAGCAGTCTTCACTTTAGTAAACTGTCTAGGTGCCTGAGATGCACCCTAAAGCTAAACAAACCACTGGAATAGAGGTGAAATTGGCCTCAGTGGGAGTACATGAGGGATGTCCTAAATAGGGTAATTAGTAGCTAACTAGCCTGAGTAAATGAAGACTGTGCAGAGAGCAAAACAGTCTGAAACTCTGCGTTGGAGGAAAGAGACACGAAGAAAGGACAGAAAAGCAAGGAGGCTTGTGGTCCTAGGTGGAGGCGGGTCAGTCTTCTTTTCCCCTGGCAGCTTCTTTTTGCTTGATCCATGCAAACCATGTGTCAAAAGGTCATGTACTCACTTTTAGTGAAATGGGTAATGGTGGTGTGATTTTTTATGAATAAGATACTGTGTACTTACTATTCCATGTATTTAACAGGGTTTGACATTAACTCCATCACTAACTGAGACTCACTGAGGCTCCTGCAGCCCCACAGGACATGTCCTCTGTGGGGTGGTATCCTCAGGGGGTCTCTCAGTGGTGGTCTTCCCAAGGTAGCTGTGTGATAGACACAGAAACAAGGAGCTTCCCGTGGTCGGTATCATGTTTGCTATTTGCTTGTTGTTAGGGAATATAACAATCACGTCTCAGTTTATGAGTTTATTTTGCTATTTAGTTTAGTTTGTTTTAGAAAATGGACCAGGTATAATTGTCCTAGCTCATTATGGAGCAAAAACAGTGTAGAGCCTCACCTTGAAACTCTTTATATTCAGATGTGGCCACGTCCCAGTCCCTGTCCCTGTCAACACCAATCCTGACCAGTTGTGAAGTGATGTGACATGAAACCCAAGGGAGTTGGCATCAGGCAAGCCTAGGTCTTCACACAGTATGAAGGAGAATGCCCTGCCTTTGAGTCTCTCTTTCTTCATATGTACATTGGTAACACGGAACCTTAAAATAACTGCTATTGTGGGAGTTAATCATGATAACGAACATACAGAGCCTGGAAGAAAAACAGTTACTTATCATGGAGCGGCTACTCTACACTAATATGCACTTACTCAAGTTACTTTTTGTTCTTCACCCTAGAGCTTCTCAAACATTACCACTCTAATAACTTTAAAAATAGAAGAGAATAATGATATCACAACAATCTTAGATGGAATCTAATAGCATTAAGTTTGAATAAATACATGCATTTTATATTAATTTTATGGGAAGGATAAATGTAATTTTGGAATATAATTATATTTGTTTTTATATAAAATACATAATTACTCATTTCAAGTAAATAAGTAACCAGAGATGTATTTTACCCCATTTACTTTAATGACAGTACAATGACTGGGAAACAAAAGCTATGGAGAGATTAGAGTTGTCTTTACGACAGAGAAAAGGTTAGGGCTTTATTTGCATATTCTTGTGCAATAACCCCACTGACCTCATGTGGTAGATTCTAAGATTATTCCCATTATATAGTTCAGGAGACTGTGCTTTAGAGGTTAATTAAACTTTTCAAGATAACAGCGCTTTAAGGGATGAGAATATGAACCCAACTTGTCTGCCCTCAGTCCCTAGGTTCTAACATCTCAGTGGAAGTTTTATTCTTCCTTGATTTTGTTCTTCACCAACATATCTTTATTTTTAACTTGATTTCTAAATAGTTCCTCAATTGTTTTTTCTAGTTTCTATTTTATTTATTTCTGTTCTTTGTTATTTGCTTCCTTGTGCTAACTTTGGGCATACTATGCTGTTCTTCTTTATCTAGTTCCTTGAGGTATAAAGTTAGGTTGTTTATTCGAATTATACACACACACATATATATTTCAGAGAGGAAGGGAGAAGGGGAGAGAGAGAAACATAAATGATGAGAGAGAATCTCCTTGATCGGCTGCCTCCTGCACGCCCCCTACTGGAGATTGAGCCCACACATGGGCATGTGCATTGGCTGGGAATCTAACAATGACTTCCTGGTTCATAGGTCAATGCTCCACCACTGAGCCACTGTGGCTGGATGAGATCTTCCTTTTTTTTTTTTTTTTTTTTAATGGTTGTTTACACAACTATAACTCCCCTCTTAGAACTGCTTTTGCAGCATCTCATTTTAATTTGTCTCGAATTATATATATAATTTCCACATATTCATGAATTTTCCAATTTTTTGAACAAATTAAATTGATAAACATTTAGAGAACCAATTACAAAAAAAGAGAATACTTGAATACATAAACTTATAAGTGAAACAGGAAGAATTACAATTGGTACCACAGAAATACAGAGGATGATAAGAGGTTACTATGAATAATTACATGCCTCCAAATTGGAAAACTTAGAATAAATGGATAAACTCCTAGAAACATACCACTTACCAAGACTGAATCAGGAAGAAATGGGAAATCTGAATGGACCAATTACTAGTAAGGAAATTGAAGATGCAATAAAAAATGCCCCAACAAACAGAAGTTCAGGACCAGGAAACTTTACTGGTGAATTATGCCAAACATTTAAAAAAGAATTTATGCCAATCCTTTTCAAATTGTTTCAGAAAGAAAGAGCAGGCACTACTCCCAAATATATTTTATAAGGACACAACTGACCTCATGACAAAGCCAGACAAGGACACAGGAAGCCACACAAGGGTACTGCATGTCAAAATCTCTGATGAATATAGATGCAAAATCCATAACAAAATACTAGCAAACCGATTTTAGCAACACACTAAAATTATTATACATTGTGATCAAGTGGATTTATCTGTGAGATGCAAAGATGGTTCAAAATATGCAAAAATCAATAACTATGATACACTAAAATAACAGAATAAAGACTAAAAATCACATAATCATTCAACAAATGGGGGAGGGAGGAATCTGACAAAATACAACAAAACCCAGCAGTCTCAAAGAACTAGGTATGGAAGGAATGTACCTCAACATAATACAGTTCCCTTATGAGAAACCCACAGCTAATATCAGGGTCAAAGGTGAAGAGCTCAAAGCTTTTGCTCCAGGGCCAGGAACACGACAAGGATGCTCATTCTCACCACTTCTATTTAATAAAGTCCTGAAAGTCCTAGCCAGAGCAAGTAGGCAAGGGAAAAAGGCACACCAATTGAAAGGGAAGAAGTAAAATAGTCTCTATTTGTAGATGACATTACCTTATTCATAGAAAATCTGAAAGACTCTACCAAAAGAACTGTTAGCAGTAATAAACAATTTCAGTAGAATTATAGGATACAGAATCAACATACAAAAATCAGATGCATTTCTATACATTAACAACAAGGTAACCTAAGAAATTTAGAAAATAGTCCAATTTACAATAGCATCAAAAACAATAAAATGCATGACATTTTTCACAAAGGAGGTGATAAATCTGTACACTGAAAGATATAACACATTAATGGAAGTAATTGAAGAAGATGAAAATAAAGGAAAGATATGCCATGTTCATGAACTTGGAGAATTAATAATGTTAAAATGTCCATATTACCCAAAGCAATCCACTGATATAATGTAATCCCTAACACAATCCCAATGGCATTTTCACATAAAATAGAAAAAGAAATCCTAAAATTTATTTGGAACCCTAAAAGATTCTGAATAGCATAGCCAAAGTGGAGGGGATAAAAAAGAACACAGACAAACAACAAGCTACAACATTACGCTACCTGATTGCAAGGTATACTACAAAGCTATAGTAATCAAGACAGTATAGTACTGACATAGAAACAAACGTATAGGCCAAGAGAAGGGAATAGAGAATCCAGAAACAATCCCACATGTTCACCATCAATTGATCTTCAAAATTTGCCAAAGACACAATAGGGAAAGGGCGGTCTCATCAATAATGGGGGTTGCAGTAAGCTCAAAAGCTTCTGCATGGCAAAGGAAACAATGGCCAGTGTAAAGAGACAACTTACGAAATGGGACAAAATTGGACAAAATAGTCCATCAATTGGACTATTTTCTAAATTTCTTAGGATACCTTGTTGTTAATGTACAGAAATGCATCTGACTTTTGTATGTTGATTCTGCATCCTATTTGCAAATCATAATCTGATAAGAGGTTAATATTCAAGACATATAAGGAACTCATACCACTCAATAGCAGTACAACAGATAATTCAATTTAAAAATGGGCAAAGGACCTGAATAGCATTTATCAAAAGACAACATACAAATGGCCAGCAGGTGTATGGAAAAAATCCTCACCTTCACTAAGTATTGTGGAAATGCAAATCAAAACCATAACATGGTATCCCTTTGCAATTGTTAAATTGGCTATTACAGAAAAAAAATAAAGGTAGGTATTGGTGTGGATATGGAGAAAAGGGAACTATTGTGCAATGCTGATGGGGCTGTAAATTGGTACAACCATTATGAAAAACAGTATAGAGGTTCTTCAAAAAAGTAAAATATATGTGTTACATGATTCAGCAATTTCACTTCAGGGTATTTATCCAAAGGAAATAAATCAGTATCATGAACAGATATCTGTACTTATATGTTCATTGCAGCATTCACAATAACCAAGACATCAACTCAACCTAAGTGTCAATCACATTTGCAACAATGTGTATAAGTCTTGAAGACATTATGCTAAATAAAATAAAGCCAAGCATGGGAAAACAGCTTAAACCTGCATGCTCTCACTCATATGTGGAATCTAAAAAAATCAGTCTCATAAAAAAATAAAATGAGTGTTGCCAGAGGCTGTGGGTTGGGGGAAGGGGGGATGGTGGTCAAAGATACAAAGTCTCGGTTCCGCAGAATGAGTCAATTTGGGAGATGGAATATGCAGCCTTATGACTACAGGTGAATAATGCTGTACTGTACACTTGAAATTTGCTGCTAACTACGGAAGTATAGCTTAAATGTTTTCACCATACACTACAATTACAGCTATATAAATGATAGATGTGTAATTGACTATGTAATCAATTCATAATACATACATATATCAAATCATCACATTTGATATAGTAAAAATGCATATAATTTGTGTCATTTATCCTATATAAAAGCCTAATATGCAAATTGACCGACCAGCAGAACAACCAGTGGAATTACCTGTCGCTATAATGAGGACTGACCACCAGGGGGCAAATGCTCAATGCAGGAGCTGCCCTAACTGGCAGGCCCCAGACCAGCCAAAGTGGGTGCCAGACGGGCCCCCCTGATCATCCCACCAATCACCCCACAGAGGGAGGCAAGCGTGGCAATGTCAGGGCCGGCTGGCAAGCAGACGGTGCCAGGCTGGCCAACGTGGGTGCCATCAGGGGACCCCTGATCGCCCCTTCAGTCACCCCACAGATAAGCCCTGATCACCGGCCAGGCCTAGGGACCCTACCCATGCATGAATTTCGTGCATAGGGCCTCTAGTATCTCAATAAAGATAGAAAAAAATGTATTTCAAAACCTTTGCATATTCTTCATTCTTACCCTCCTTTTTTTAGGATAGCCTCACTCTTCAATGGATGGCATGTAAGCAGTTATTTTTTTATAACAAATAACTTGATATGTGATACATAGTACAGTCTAGTACCAAGATACTTTAGACATAAAAAGGCATTAATTACATGTTTATTGAATTTAATAAAAACTTTTGAAGAAAGTTAGTAAACTAATTTAATCATCATCTTCCAATTTACTATATAGAATTACTGTGATAATGGATTATAATCCATAATAAGTTCCTCAAATGCCTTAAATTCCTTCAGTTTAATTCAAGCTGTTCAATGACCTTGTTATTTATTCATTCATTTATTCAACAAACATTTACCTGGTGCTTGCAATGTTACCAAATCTCTATGCCAAATCCAGACAATATAAAGAAAAATCAAACCTATTATTTGTTTTCAGGAATCAAAACCTGGTGAGACTGCTGATTTAATTTGTTTAATTTTTATATTATCTGAAACCAGTAAAATTGTCTATTTTTACCATTATTCCACAAAAGGTTTTCAACAATTCAGACTGACAAATAATCAAGTTAGATAGATAAGTAGGATTTGAGGTAGGGTTGCCAGGTTTAGCAAATAAAAATAAGAAGCATGAAATTAAGTTTGAATTTTATATACATAATGAATTTTTTTAGTACAAGTATGCCTATAAAATACTTAGTATGTACTCATATAAATTATTTCATGTTATCCTATATAATAAAGAGCTAATATGCTAATTAGACTGAACAGCAGAACAACCATCCAGATGACCTTCTAGACGAAGCCAGGGCTGCAAGGGCCAAGCCCTTTGCATGAATTTCGTGCATCAGGCCTCTGGTTTAATAATATTATAAAATATTATTGGGGTATTTTTTTTTGAAATTCAAATGCAGCTGTTTGTTCTGTATTTAATCTGGAGACTCCAGTATAAGGACTCTTATAATTCAATTTCCTCATCTAATTTTAAATTTAATAATTGTGTAAGTGTAGAGAAAAGAGAACAGCTCGCTGAGGCCTCTCCCTTACAGTCTGCCCAGCACCTTAAACAAAACCAATGAGGGTTTGAGACCCCTGTATGAAAGCATTTTTCTCAATGTAAATTAGGTACCCACAAGCCTTATTTTCCACTTGGAGAGCAAGTTTTCTCTTTTAGTCTGCCTGTCAGGAAAAAATTTGAGTGCAGTGATATTTTTAATATCATATTTCACTCCAGGATTTCAAAGCACTTTAGAAATAATTACATTATTAATGCCTTTGTGACCCCTTTGAAGCAGCTCGGGGGCATGGATTATTTATAATCACATTACTGATGGAGGAACTGGGAGAGTGAAGAAAGGCGCCGTGGTTTGATCAAGGTCACCGACTGAGTCACTGGGGATGCTGAGCACAGAACTCAGATTGGCGAGAGGCAAAGTCCTGTGCGATCAGGGCACCAGGGACTTCGCCAGGGACACCATTTGCTAGAGGCTCTTATAAAGAAAGAAATCATAATTACAGCAAATTAGAATTATTCTTTGAGTCCATTATTCTCTGCCCATGATCCCCTCCTGCCCTGGACGGGGTGGTCGCCTGTGGGTGGTTGGCAGCCGGCAGCGGATCCAGGGGAGGGAGGCTGAGCTGACAGCCGCCCCACTCTGTGCTCTAGGTCTCCTTCTCCTCAGAGGAGTGGCCAACCTCAGAGGCAGAATGAGCGCTGAAGCGATGCAAAGGTCAGACCCAAACAGGTAGTTCAGGTACTGGTCTTCTCACGGCACCAGATGTGAACCCGTGAAAGTCACCCCAAGCCTCCCAGCCTCTGGGTCCTTTCCTCTTTCGTAGAGATTAATATCAATCTCCACAGCTGTGCTTTCACTAAGGCTATTCATAAAAGACTTGGAAAGTGGTTAGCACAGATTTTTACCACCCAGGCTAGTATATGATGTACCATTTCTCTTTCTCTGGTCCTTGGTTTCATCAGCAGAAAGAATAATGGGGTTAGAAGAAAGGCCTCATTGGCCTTCCCTGGCTTTAACCTGATGGGATTTCATGGGTTGTGGATCTGGGGAGCAGGACTGAGAATCACCTTAAAACAGTGTCCAGCTCCCTAACCCGCCTCCTGAGCAGTGTCCAGGCTTCAGCTCCACACACCTCCCCTGCAGGATGCTGCACAGCCACCCACACAGCACAGGCGACTGGCTCTCACCAGAGCCCCTCTGGTAGCTGCAGGTTTATTTCAGAAATTGAAGTTTCTCAGACTGTTCTCCTGCGCGGGATTTGGCACAGGCTGTAACTGAAAAGCAGGGTATCCCTGCCTAGAGCTGCTGTTCCCCTGGAACAGCCCTGGCCTTGGAGTTAGAGGTTCATTTGACTTTGGGCAGGGATACCCTGCTTTATAATCACAGTCGGTGACCTTGATCAAATGTGATTATAATGTGAACTCTCTGAGCCTCCCTCTATATGTGAAATAGTAATGCTATATGTGAAATAGGTATAATATCTAACTTAGAATTTTGCTATAAAAATTAAATGACATAGTAAAATGTGTCATCTTAAATCACTATAAAGTTAAAGTTAATTATCCAACAAGTTGAGCTTGGAAAACCTCATCCCGGGGCCTCCCTATGTGCGGGTGTTTAGGGCACTCCACAACAAATTAAGACAAAAGTGTAACTTTTAAAGATGATTCACTCATTGCCAGAGGGGAGGCGTGTTGGGGCTCTGGGTGAAAGAGGTGAAAGAAGAAGCACAACTTGGTAACTCCAAAATAGTCCCGGGGAAGTCAGTTCAGATAGGAATAGTCAGTAACATTGTGGTAACTGTCTGGGGCCAGCTGGGGCACAGAAGGTACCAGGGGACACTGGAAAGAATATGATCGTCTAACCACTAAGCGTAACACCCTAAATGAATACATAATGAAAAGCTAAACAAACATGCATTCATTCATTCATAAAAATGCTCTTTTCATTTAAAAATCATAGCAAGCTGTTACAAAGAGAGCATTTATTAGTAACTAAATTGGATATTGTTTTTTTATTAAAAATTCAGCATTTGAAAACACATTCTTATTACATAGAGTATCCTTAATCTTTTCTTTTATCATCAATCTACTAATCCATTCTTCTTCCAAAATTTGAAATATTTGTTCCGTTTATAATGATATGGAAAATAAGAAAGAGGAAAATATTTTAAAACTGGTAGCATATTTACATACACACGATTAAAAAGAGATTTTGTAGTGAAACATATTTTTAAGTAAACTGCTAACCAAATATCACAATACTGACTCACCTATTTAATTTCATTTTTATAATCTCACTGAACCTTTGGCCGTGCTGTTTTATACCTATCACAGCAAAGGCCTTACCTGCTGTGGGTAGCATGCTTGTCTTCCACACACAGCCATGGTCCTGGACCCTGCTGCATGGCTCATCCCACCCCACATCCCATCCCACACTCTGCTCCACGTGTTAGCTTCCTCGCTGTGATGCCCCAATCCACCCAGCACCACCTGTCCCTGCTCCCACCGACCTGGTTCTCCTCCCACTGCCCTCTCTTCTCACTCCATGGCCAGTAGACCACAAGGACTCTCAAACGGTGTGCAGGGTCATGCTTCTGTGCTTCTGATTGTGCTTCTGTCTGTCTCGAACACTCTTCCCAGCACACCGCATTCTTGCTGCAGGTTCTCTACCTGGCTTCCCTGCTCTGTCCTCTCGTGGCTGGCAGAGACAGTTTCTGCTGTGACCTGTGATCCATGATGCTATGGCAATTAGAGCACCTATCATTGCACTGGCTGCTCATGAGCTTAGAAAGGCCCTGGGTGTCAGGGACCACATTTTTAATTCCTGAATTACCTCTGCCTAGCACAAAGGAGCTAAATATATGGTAAATGAGTAAACAAGAGGGTACATGGAGGGACATATGCACTGGTGTCCCTATGGGAACCTCTCCAGCTAATCCTCAGTATGAGCAGGAGTTGGTGTAGATCATGTAGGGGTTCATGTAGGCATGAAGAGTGTGACCCAATAGAGGGGGCCTAGAGGATCATGTTTAATGAACAAAAGACTCTCAGGAGACTGACGGGAGATGTACAGAGGCTGTAAGCATTGCTGTTGGAGGCAGGAGCCAGAAAGACACACGGGGAAAGGGAGGCACAAGTTCTATGAATAATGAGAAAACATCTGCCTCATAGGATTTTCACAAAAATTAAAGAAAGTAATGGAAAGCATTTAAAACAGTGTCTGGTTCCAAGGAAGTGTAAGTAATAATTCTCATATTTTTATGGGATCACAAAACTACATAGAGTTCCACAAAGATGCCCTAACTCTGCCTGAACTTCCAGGGTACTCTCTGACACCTCTACCATAAGCCATATTAATGATTTACTTGTCTTTTATTTAAAAAATCCACTTTCCAAATACACATTGCATGCCCATGATACCCCAAACAGTCTTCTTGACAGTTGTTCCTCCCCTATGTATCAAGCTTTTAGTGACTGTGTTTTTAAATGTCTAGTCACAAAATCGAAGAGTGACTGAGGAAAGGACGATTTCTATGATGGACCCACCCCCCACCCCCCCATCATGTGTGCAAGTACGTTAATTTAAACACGGCTCGGGTCACTCATGAAGATCGCCTCTGCTGCTCTCCCAACAAGCCGCTTCTTGTTCCAAGGTGTGAACACTCACTCAGACTTCCTAGTATCTCCAGGCTTTTCTGAAAAAGGATCCCAGTCTTTGCTTTTGAGTTAAGCCAGCATCAAACTGGGTCACAGTTGTATGAGGCATTTCCTGACTATTAATTCATAAACTTGTATTAGTGAGTACCAAGTTTATGTTGGACATTTTCTTAGATACAAGATATAAAGGGACAAATAAGAAAGAAATCCCAGGTTTTCCGGATCTCAGTCATGAATATAAATCCTGACAGAACAATTTGAAACTGTCCATCACACAGAGGAGCAGAGCTGTGACAACACAGACAAGGGTCCCTGAGAGCAGGGGAGAGGAACCAGGGCGCTGCCTACTGGCTAAAATGAATTTGGAGCCTGACTGATGTCACTCAGTGGTTGGACATTGACCTATTGTTATGCCCAGAATTCAAGATCCCCAAGAAACCACACCAGGGAGCCAGTCCGATGCAAAAGCAGAAGGTCCTTTATTGAGTTAGCTAACCCGACCCGGGTCTCCAGTCGACGCAGCGACCGGAAACCGAGTGCCACTCATGAGAAAATCAGGGCTTTAATAGTGAGGGGAGGGGAGCTGACTGTAGGCCCTCCAATTGGCCAGGCGCCAAGTCGGGTCTTGTTCCCGGGGGTGGCCAGCAGGGGCCTGGACCTCCGGGAAGAAGGCACTCCTCTGCCTCTGCCCCAACATGGAGGATCCAGGGCAAGATAGAGGGCATAGCCCTCGCCCTTTCACTATGAACCAAGAGTTCATAGTTTGATGCGCAGTCCAGGCACAGGCCCGGACAGGCAGTTGACTGATGTTTCGTTCTTATCTATGTTTCTATCTCTCTATCTTTCTCCCTTCCTCTCTCTCTAAAATCAATAGAAACCTAAAAAATAAAATGAAATTTGAAAAAAAAAAAGAGTCAATATTAATGAGCTACTAAAGAAGACATTTTCAGGAGAAAGAATGCTGCTTTGAGGGCAAACATATAAAAAAAAAAAAAAAACTTAGCAAAATGCATCCAAGTAATGTTACATACATATCTCAGACATGTTTAACTGTAATAAAGAGTATTATGATACACATCACACATATATTTTATAGAATTCAAATTACAAGAGGGAACACTTTAAAATAACCTATTTTGATGTGTGTAGCCCAGATTTTTTTATGTCTAAATTTCTTGGTGAATCAATTTGACCTTTTATAACTTGATTCTATTTACCTCTCTAGCGTCAAGATTTCCTCTTTCCTTAAAACCAGCATTTAATTTAGGTTTTGGCATATTTTTCCACAAAGAGCTAGGTATAGTATTTTAGGATTTGTGAGCTGCTCTCGGCTGTGACCACCAACCTTTTGTTGCATGAAAACAGCCACGGGGAATACAGAAGCACGTGAGTGTGGCTGTGCTCCAGCAACTACCTCTCATGGACTGACGTTTGAATTTCATGTGATGTCTATGTGTTATAAAACTATTTTTCCTTTGACTTTTTTCAATTATTAAAAAAATGTAGAGTTCTGGCCAGTGTGGCTCAGTTGGTTGAGCATTTCCTTCCTGTACACTGTAGGGTTTGGGTTCAATTCCCATTCAGGGCATATACCTTGGTTGTGGGTTCAAGCCCAAGTTGGCACATACAGGAGGCAGCAGACTGATGTTTCTCTCTCACATAGACATCTCTCTCTCCCTCTCCCTTCCTCTTCCTCAAAAAAATCAATAAAAATATCCTTGGGTGAGGATTAAAAAAAAGAAAGAAAGAAACCTATGTTAGCCTGCAGGGCATACAAAAGCAAGTGCCTGGCTTGATTTGGCCCTCAGAATGTATTACACCAATCCCTCTTTTAGAAAATCATTACAACTTAGTGATTGAAAGCTAAAGTATATGTCTGATTATATAGGGTTTACACTCAACTCAGCCACTTTATTAGCTTTGTAATCTTGAAATAAAGAGAGTTCAAGTAGTTTGCCTTGTTGGTGATGGGAAGTCATTTAAAAATTTTACACAGTACAGCAGAGTAATTTGATATGCTTTTTAGAAAAGTATTTCTAACTAAAAGGTGGACCAGACCAGGCCAGTTGAATAAAGACAAGGCAGTTAGAAGAAATTGTGAAACCAATTTCACTCATTTAGTAAGTTTTTTCTCCTTGTGAAGTATGAAATCAGTGTACACCATATTTAAATATATATATATATATATATATATATATATATATATATATATATATTTTACAGAGAGGAAAGGAGAGGGATAGAGAGTTAGAAACATCAATGAGAGAGAAACATTGATCAGCTGCCTCCTGCACACCCCCTACTGGGAATGTGCCTTCAACCAAGGTACATGCCCTTGACCGGAATCAAACCTGGGACCCTTCAGTCCACAGGCTGATGCTCTATCCACTGAGCCAAACCAGTTAAGACAGTGTACACCATATTTAGTTGTATAATGTATCTGTACTAAAGTTATAGTGTTATTTTCTAATGTCATTTACTAATATACTGTATTTCCCCTAACAAAATAATTAAAGATCAACTGCACAGACGACTGTGAGTATCACATTTGGTGGGAATGAATTCAGAATTTGTGAACTGCTGAGAGGGATGCCTTTGTAAAGCAATTTCACCAGGAACACGGACCATCTGTTTTTTTCTGTGATATGGTATCTCAGTCCACAATGTGGTTCCAAATGGATAATGGAGATTGGTTTTTACAAGTCAACTTCATCTGTTGCAGCAATGATTAATAGCCCCATGGTCAACCTTGCTTACAAAATGAGAGAAAAACATCTGAAAACTATTTTGTATCTGAGTGAGATGAATCCAAATTTTACAAATAAGATTAAAGTCAACAAAAGCAGATTCCATTGAGTTTGGAGCCCTTCCTTAATGGGCTATGTAAACCCCAGAGGGAATGTGGGCACTGGGGCCTGTGTTTATTGGGTTAGAAACCAGGTACCAAAATATACCTTTTAATGTGGCCTCAGTCAAATCACTTATTTCATCTCTGTAAAATGAGGACAGTAACATATGCCTTGTAGTATTAGGATGAACATTCATAATTTTGCATGTATAGAGTCTAAAACATGGTCACCCACATAGTACTTAAAAATGTATTTAACAGAATTATTTTTGGGAGAGAGAGAGAGAGAGAGAGAGAGAGACAGAGAGAGAGAGAGAGAGAATATGTCTACCCCCACTCTAATCCAAGAAGTTCTCATCAGATTAGCTATTCAGGAGGGCCTAATGATCTCCATGTCCCCAAGACACGTTCCCCATTTTTACCTCCTTAGCTTCTCATCAGTAACTCCACCATGTTTAACATTCTTCTCCCTTGGCTTCTTGAACACCATGTTTATTTATTTTTATTCCTACATCCCTGATCTCTCTCTCTTTTTTCTTTCAAACTCATGCTGACTTTCTCTTTGTCTGCTTTAGGTCATTAAGTGTTGTGTGAGACCCTTTAAGGTTCAGTCCTAAAACATCATTTTTCTCTTACTGTATGTTCTAACCCTAGGATATAATATGTGTGCTCATAATTTCAAATATCATTTGTACCAGGTGACTCACAATATACCTCTCCAATGCAAAATTTCCTTTGTGCTCCAGACTTAACCAAAACCTAGTTACCACATGCAACTCTATTCAGATGACTAAGCTGACAGTTTATCCCCTAAACCCAGTACCTTCCTGTGTTTCCTGTAGTGCTGTTAAGGCTTTTACTATTCTACAGTATCCTGACATCTGCTCTCTCACCCCACATACTCCACCCACCACCAGTGTTATCAATTTTCCTTCTAAATTATTCCTTTGCACCAGGTTTTCCATCCTTGTCTCCACTGACACTTCGATCTGGATAATTATTGGCTGGGGTTGGGGCTGTCTATGCATTGTCAGCATCCCTGGCACCTACTCACTAGTTCTCTTCCCAAGTCTGACAAACAAAAATTACTCCAGACATTGCCAAATGTCCTGGAGTGGAAGTACAGGGCAACATTTCTCTCAGTTGAGAACCATCATCCATCCGTTTCTGTCCATCTCACCTTGGCCTCCTAGACAAAGCTTGCATCTCCCCTCCCCTGGATGGCTCAAATAGCCTTCTAACTTGGCAGCCACATGCACTCTGTTCTGGTTCCCTTTTCTTACACGGTGGGGCAGTTTAGTTTGGGGGTTAACGGTGTGTGCTGAAGTCAGACAGCTGGAGTTTGCTCTGCCCATATTCAAAGCATGCACTTGGACACGGTCAGTGCAGTGTTTCTCAATCTCCTTACCCTTATGGTGGGGATGACAGTACAAACCTTATAGAGCTGTTGTGAGCATGCAATCTGTAATACATGCATAGTGCTTAGGCCAATGTCTGGCACAGGGTAAACTCTCAGCAAGTATTAGCTATGGCAGTCAGAGTGGTCTTTTGAAAACAGAAATATAATAATGCCCTCTCTTTCTTAAAAAATTTGCTCCACTCAATTTCATGCCTCCTAAGACAAATGCTGACAAAATGACGCTAATAGCATGGCCCACAAGGACGGCCTGTCATTGCCCCTAATCATCTCTCTAGTCTTAAGTTGCACAGAGCTCCCTCCTGATTCCTGGTGCCAGCAACGTTGTTAGTTTTGTTTTCTGTTTGTCCTGTGTATCATGAGTCTCTCATCCCTGGTACTTTGCACCTTTTGTTATCTCAGAAATCCCCTTCTCACAGTAGGAATAAACCTCAAGAGCGTTATGCTAAGTGAAATAAGCCAGTCAGAGAAAGACAAATACCATATGATTTCACTCATGTGGAATCTAATTAACAAAATTAACTGACAAGCAAAATAGAGACAGTCTCATAGATAGAGAGCAGGCTGACAGCATTGGGCTTGTGGGGGGGTGTTGAGGACTGGGTGGAGGGGTGGAGGGGTGGAGGGATTGAGCAAAAATGAAAAATAAAGAGAGCAAACTCATGGAAACAGATACCAGTGTGATGATTGCGGGGGGGGGGGGGTGGTGGAGGAGGGTATGGGGCATAAATAGTAATGAATGGAAAATTGTCTTGGGGTGATGAACACAATATAATGTACAGATGTTGTGTTGTGGAATTGTGCACCTGAAACTTGTATAATTCTGTTAATCAGCACCACTCCGATAAAGTCAATAAAAGGGAAAAATGACCTTTTTCCCCCCTAACGCTACATTCATCGCCTACATAACCTCTACTCTTCCTCATACTGCTGTCCAGTCACCACTTCTTCAAGAAGCCTGCCCTGGTCTCTGTGACCAGATCTATCATTCTCATCTTACTACTCTATAGATTCGCCCTTAACATTTAACAACATTGTGTTTGTGTGATGCTTTGATGATGTACGCTTTCTCCACTAGACTGTACACTCTTTGAGAGCAAAGTTTCATTGTTGCTATGTTAGTCTTGCATGCCTAGCATAATGTTGAACGTATTGTAGGCATTCAATATATATTTCATATTGAGTAAAGTTGTATAGATAGTTTATAACCGATTAAACATCATTGTAGATATAAAATTAATATGTGTTTCATTGTAATACAGACAGGTGTTCTAGCTAAGTTCCTCAGAAAGGCAGACTGAGAAAAAGGCTTATGTGCCATAAGTTTATCCACAGATTTGTTATCCAGCTGGTTACCGCTCTGGGAAGTGTTGACCCCAAGACTGAATATGCCTTTTGATAAGCACTCCCGGTGGCTAACTGGGCTCAAATTTCTAAACAGAGCCCAACAGTCACTGATAAACAGGAACCTGTCACGCAGACGGCACTTCAGCGAGAAGCCTGCACTGTCTGCCTCTGCACTGAACCGCCAGCCCGTGCTGTGCTCTTGCCATGAATCAACCCTTAGGAAGTAGTTTCTGAAACAGTATTTCAGCCAACAGGGAAGAGACTTACCTGGCCCAATCAAAGCTCACTGCTATTTCCCCATCAATATCTTCAGCAACCAATCAGAGTGGCTCTATTCTGACCAATCAGGACAGTACTTTTTTGACCAAACTGGGAGAATTTGGAATCCTCATTTGCATGAAGAAAGACTAATCAGGGGTCAGGAACAGGACTTCTCTGAGAGAGAGCACCTTCCGTTTTCACCAAGGGCTGAAGACAGTGTTTCCCTGGCTAGAGCTGACCCACCAGGGACATCTCCCAGCCCAGAGCCAGGCAGGGCAAGCAGAAGGGAGGGGTCTGGAGCAGGCAGACAGAGCAGAGAAAGCAGAGCAGAGCTGTCTATTCAGAGCGGGGCCTGCTGGGCCCCAGGGCATCCTCACAAGTGTGCGTTCCACAGCCTGGCCGCCTCTTAATGGAGCTGCTTCCTAGCCATGCTGTATACCAATGAGCTATGTGCACTTACAATGTTTCCGACTTTACCACACCCCAAACTGGGGATTCTGTTTGCTGTTGAAATGACATCAACAACAATCAGCTGATGGTGACCATGGCTGGCCTTTACTAGGTATTGTATAGAAGGGATCTTTAGAGAATTCAACTGAGAGATGTCTACCCAGTGACCAGAAAAGGGGGTTATTTATTTACCACCAGATACTCCCTGTGCTCAAGGGCCCAGTGCATGGATACTAACTTTCTATACTTCCATTCTTTTATGTAAACCAAAAGGCTGAGCACATGCCTGCAGGCTCTGCATACAGTGAAACCAGAGATCTATAGGACAGAAAGCAAAATAGCCAAAGAGCAAATATTGATGTCTAAAAATGTTAATTTATACTTCCAGACTTAGAGTTGCCAGAAGCCAATTCCAGCATGTCATAATTGCAAGAGTTTCATCAAAAGGTTGATGGAACTTGGGGATTCAACAAGGGCTGAGCCACATATGTTGTCACCTGTTGGGAATGGCTGAAGGGCATTTCCCCAAACCTGAAAAGGATGCATTAAATTGATTGTTTGCTGCCAGACAGCTCAGGGCATCTTAATCTACATGTTATTGCCTCCTACTGGCCAAACACCTGAACAGCCATAGACTAATTCTTCCAATCTGACAATGGACTCTGTATAGGAAACCCTACCCTTTGAAGTGTATATCTCTGCCTCGCCTCAGGACAATTTGTGTTAATAAAAAGCATGGGGTCCTGAGACAAGGAGATCTTAGTTTCCTTAACTAGGCTCCTCTGGCCCCCAAATGCCTTTCAAAATTATATTTCGTCACTAGACTTCTTATTATGTTACACACAGCCCCTTCTCCAGATTGCTGAACCCTTCTAGATGCTGGAACAAGAACCCTGGCAAGAGTGAAGTACATAATATTTTTATGTATTTATTGGCTATTTTTCTGATTCCTATAATGTGATTAATTTCCCAGCTGAGTTGCCTGTCTTGTCTATTCACAATTTTAGGCAGCCCTTTGCATAGCACTGGTATAATCCTTTGTCTCATCTTATTTCAATGTAGTCAAGTCTGGTAGTTGGTGCTTTATACATCTTTAATTTCTTCTCTTGCTTCTTGATCTCAGGACACCAAATAATCAACATTTTGCTTCTAATAACTTTATACAAGATATATAATTTTTTTTATGCATATCTTTGATCCATTTGGAACTTTTTTTCTATTTTTGGTGCATCTAAGTATTGCATGATTGAGTAACCAAGATTTGTTGTTACCTCTATTTTTTAAGCCATTTTTATTGTTGTGTAGTAGTAAATTATTGCAAACTGAGTTTGCATTTTCCTAATGGCCAACAATGTTTAACATCTTTTCCAGTTGTAAATGTTCTTCAATGAAATGTCTGTTCATGTATGTTGCTCATTTCTTAGTAGGATTACTGGTGTTAATATTTTTTCTCTCATTTTTTTTTGTCTTCCTTTCTTTCATTTTTAAAAAACTGTTGAGTGTTTATAGTTTTTAAATAATTTCTTTGATCTAGTTTTTGCTTGATATGTGGTTTGCAAATATTTTCTCCTAGTTTATAAGCCTGACTGTCTATTTAAAGGGATCTTTCATTGAGCAAATGTTTTTACTTTTTATGAAGTTTATTTTATTAATTCCTCTTTTTCTGGATCTTGCTGTTTCTCTTTCTTTATATTTTCTACACATCTCCTTGTTACTCATTTGCCATTTCAAAATACAAAGGTATAACTCATGAATGCCTGTTACTTACTATGTACACCTAATAAGCTCTTATTGTGTTTCCCTTGCCCATCATCAATAAAAAGTGCATCTACAAGCAACCTAAATATCCATTAAGATATTCTCTCCCTAGGATTTCACATCATTATGGAGCAAGAGGTTCAAATAGCCACTAGCTATCTTTAGCTATTTCTGCTCACTCAGAGGCATGTGGCTAGGCACAAGAAAAAAAAAAAAAATATATATATATATATATATATATATATATATATATATATACCCTAGTTTTCCATGTATAAGATGCCCTCCACTTTTCCAACCCAAAATTAATAAATCAATAATTTAAACATTTTACTGGTTTTCGTCTTAAGGCCTTCTTCTTTTTTGGCATCTTAAGGAGTTGTTCTTCCTGTTTTCCCCACTATCTGATCACACACTCAGTGGGAGGGGGTGCAAATGGTCTCTCTGAAGCTCTATTTCCATGCTCTTTTGCATAGCTGATTACATTCCATTTGAATTTTGCAGACTAAGACAACCACTTACTGGTATTTATCTTTTTATTTTTTGACATTTTTATAGTCTCAGAACGCTCTGGTCCCTGTTGCAGCTGTACACTCTCCACCTCCACCTGCAATTATGGCATCAGCTGATGTCAGTAACAATAAGTTTCATGATTGGAGGAAGCCGGTTTGACAAGGTATGGACAGCTATGCACCCATGTGGCTGAAGCCAGTTTGACAAGGTATGGGCAGCTATGCACCCATGTGGCTTCCTCCTTGGCTGACTTCCATGTATTAGACACCCCCCGATTTTCAGTCTAACGATTTTAGAAAAAAATTCATGGAAAAATACAATATACATACATATATAAGCCGGCAGTTGGACATCCTTAGCACTGCTGTGGAGGCAGGAGAGGCTCCTGCCACTGCCACTGCACTCACCAGCCATGAGCTCGGCTTCTGGCTGAGTGGCGCTCCCCTTGTGGGAGTGGACTGACCACCAGCGGGCAGCTCCTGCATTGATCATCTACCCCCTGGTGGCCAGTGCGCATCATAGCAACCAGTCATTCCACCATTCAGTCAATTTGCATATTAGCCTTTTATTATATAGGATAGAGGCCCTGTGCATGGGTGGGGGCCAGCTGGCCTGCCCTGATAGGGGTCCCTGATCAAGGTGGGAGTCCCTGCTTGGGGGTAGGGCTGTCTGGGGTGAGGGGCCACGGGAGGTTTGCTGGCCATCCCTGACCCCAATTGGGGTTGGGGGCCCTTGTGGGGAGGGGCTGGTAGGAGCAAGGGGCCATGGTCATTCTGGTCATATTGGTTGTTCTGGTTGTTCCGCTGTTTTGGTCACTGGGCTTTTATTATATAAGATATATATATATATATATATATATATATATATATATATATATAATCTCCAGATTAGAAGTAACTGTTACAAATGTCCTTTAATTATTAAGTGAGTAGTCAGTCTAGCATATAAGCTATATAAATTTAGAGTGAACTGATTATTGGAAAGATAAATTATCCAAGACGGGAAACTAATTATAATTAGACTAAAGGTTTAGAATTCTATGTTCTGGAAGCATTCTAATACAGATTCAAATATGATCTAGTCTGTGCATGAAATAACTATGTATTGATTTATTTGATGAAATACTAAGAATTGGGATGAATACAAAGGAAGAGAAGGAATGGAAGATAATTTTTCCCTCTCTGAGAAGACATAATCTAGCTCAGTAAACAGAATCTATGAGCACTGTGAGGTCTCCATGGCAGTGCCAGAAGTTCTATGTAAGATGGATGTGGTTAAGTACTAGATTTCTCTGAGAAAACAATGCATTGAACTTTGTTAGTAATTGTGGGATATAATTTTAAAGGAGAGTTAAGTTGAACCTGTCTTTAGATAGCAAAGAAAGAGTAAGAACTGTGGCTGGAGTTGGATGGGGTTGGGGAATGTCTGGGGGAAAGTTGCTTAAGCAACACTGTCAAGAGGACAGGGCATAAGCACAAAGGCTTTAAAACTGAAATGAAGTAGTTTAGTAACTTGGCTTCATTTAATTTAATTGAATGTAATAAATATTTCTCAAATCCCAGTCATGTGCTTGGCAATGCTAGACATTGGAGCTACGAGGAGGAGAAACCATGGTAGCAGAAATTAAACAATATTTTTGATTATCAGAAGAGACGATAACTTAAAAGTAGTTAAAATCCAATAATAATAACAATATGAACAGTAGAAATTTTTAGGAGAAAGCAGGTGCTGTTAATTAAATTGATTATAAGCACTAGTTCTAATACATACAATAGCATGATATCTATATTTTCTGTTTCTAAATGAAAATAAAGGTGTGTTGTTTTTCTTTTTATTAGTATTACTGTCTTAACCCTACTTATTTTTGCTGCCACTCTCACAATTCCTTCTGGCCCCTATAATACAGCTGCTCTAAACAGTATTCTGTACTTGTGGCTTTCAAATGCTTTGCCCTGTTCTCCCTTACACCTACCACAATCATTCATTCTATCTCTTTCATATTAACCTTCAATTGCCCCAGCCCCCTGTCTTGAAAGGCTATCTTTCCTCCACTGAATTGCTTTTGTACCTTTGACAAATATCAGTTGAGCACATTTATCTCATTGAACATATTTGTCTTCATGGCCTCACAGTGTTTCTTTCTCTAGCAGTATCTTCTGACCATCAGTCTAGGTAAAGTTTAGGTCTTCCGTAGGGTAGAGTGATTCTCCCACTTTCTTTTTTATTCCAAAATTATTATAGTTATACTAATGTCTTTTTCATATAAACTGTACAGTAAACGTGTGTTTATCTCCAATAAAAACATCTTACTGAGATTTTAGTAGGAGTTCTAATTAAACTTATAATATTGGTGAGAATTGGTATAGTTACTATTGAGTATTTCAATCCATGAATGTGATGTTTCTCCATTTATTAGGTCATTTTTAATTCTTTCATTAGCAATTTGGAATGTTCAACATACATATTCTATAAATATTGTAACTGTATACCAAGCTATTCCCTTTACTTTGCAGTTACTGTGTTTGTGTTTTGATTCTTGCATGTTTATTTTTGGTTTATAATAATGCAACTGATATTTGTGTGCTGATCTTGGATCCTGTGACCTAGCCAACCTCACTTATTAATCCTATACTTTTTAAAAATTCACTTATAGATTCTCTTGGATTTTCTATGTACACATTAGTGTGATGTCTTCTTTTCCAATCTACATACTTTTATCTATTTTTATTACCTTAATTAAATGGCTAGAATTCTGAGTACTGTGTTGGATGAGAATGTTGAGGCAGGAATTCTTGTCTTGCCTCCATCTTAGAGAGAAAGCATTCTGTCTTTTGCCATTAAGTAGAATGCTATATTTAGATCTTCTGTATATAGTCTTCAGCAAGTTGAGGTAATTTCTCTCTATTCCTAATTTGTGGAGATTTTTAAAATTTTCAATAAATTTTAAATGTTACCAAATACTTTTTTCCACATTAATTGATACAATCATATAATTTTTCTTCTTTAGTTTAAGAATTAGTTTATGTGACTTTTGTATGTCATAAAATAATTTTATCACCATAAGTTTAAAAAAAGATATGTTCATTGGTTATGAAATTATGCACTGACTCTTTGTTTTCTTAACTAAAATTCCACTCTGTTTTCTTTTGGCTTACACTGTTTCTGATTAGAAGTTAGACATCTTTATTTTTGTTCTTCTGAGTGTAATATGTCCAATCCCCTGACTGACTTTTGGATTTTTTTCTTAATCTTAGATCTTTAGAAGTTCTTCTCTGATGCTCCTGATTATAGTTTTAATTATATTAATAATGTTTTGAGTTTGTTGTGCTCTATAGATTTGTGAGTTTTATTTCTTTCATTATTAAAAAAAAATCTATCTGTATCCCTCTCCTATCTCTTACCTGGTGTATTAATAGTCTCCTGCAGTCTCAGACAGCATGTTCTATTTATTATTATTATTTAAAATTTAACTTTATTGTTTAAAGTATTAAAGATGCCCCCTTAATTTTTTGTTTATTTTCCCCATTTACCACCAACCCGGCCCTCCCAAGCCTTCACACACTATTGTCTGTGTCCATGGGCTATGTATGTATGCATATAAGTTCCCCTGTAAATCCATCCCTAATCATCCAACCCCATCTTTGCCTCCCCTCTGAAATTGATCAGCTTTTTTCCATGGTTCTATGATTCTGGATCTATTTTGTTCTTCAGATTATTTGTTCATAGATTCCACAAATGAGTGAGATCATGTGATACTTATCTTTCTCTGGCTGGCTTATTTTACTTAGCATAATACTCTCTAGGTCCATCCATGCTGCTGCAAGTGGTAAGAGTTCCTTCTTTTTTACTGCTGCATAGAATTACATTGGGTAAATGTACCATAGCTTTTATACCAATTCATCTGCTGATGGACACTTAGGCTGTTTCCAAATCTTAGCTATTGTAAATTGTAGAGTTATGAACATAGGCGTGCATATATTCTTTCTGACCAGTGTTTCAGGTTTCCTAGGGCAGGCAGATGAGTGGTTAGGAGCCAGCAGTCCCAGATTGTGAGAGGGGTGTCTGACCACCAGTTTAGGCTTGATTCCTAGTCAGCAGTCAGACATCCCCTGAAGGGTCCTCGATTGGAGTGGGTGCAGGCTGGGCTGAGGGAACGCCCCCATTCATGCATGGATTTTGTGCACCGGGTCTCTAGTCTATATATATAAAAGCCTAATATGCAAATTGTCCCCATGGAAGTTTGACCAGGAGAGCAGGAGTTCGACCACTCACAATGATGTACG
Organism: Myotis nattereri; assembly: GCF_964212035.1. NCBI lineage: Eukaryota > Metazoa > Chordata > Mammalia > Chiroptera > Vespertilionidae > Myotis > Myotis nattereri. The sequence continues at coordinate 90,083,584 of NC_138082.1, read as the reverse complement.
CTGACTACAAGGGGGCGGCGTGGAACAAGGGAAGGCCCCAGATGGCAGCCAGAAGGCCCCAATTGGCGCTGATCCCTGGCCAGGCTTAGGAACCCTTCTCATGCATAAATTTCATGCACTGGGCCTCTAGTATAGGATAGTATGTGCATTGACTAATATTTGCTGAATTTTTCCAGGCTCTTCTATGTATCTAAATGAATAGGAGACATCAAAACAGCTCAATTCTGAGTAATGGAAAAGGAGAAGGGCACACCTGAAGAGGCAGTGAAAAGCTGTGAAAAGGGAAAGGAAGCTGTGCTAAGTTGATGTGGACAGTTATGTCCCCATAAATTGGAATATACAAAAAACAGACAGTTGTCATGGCCAGCATGTCTCAGGGTTTGGAGTATCAACCCATGTACCCAGGGATTGCGGACACATACCTGGATTGCAGTTTTGATCCCAGGAACTGGTTGGGGTGTATGTGGGAGACAACCATGTGTCCCTCTCATATTGATGTTTCCCTCTCTGTCTCTCTCCTCTCTCTCTCTGTCCCACTCTCACCTCCCTTCTACTCTCTCTAAAAATCAGTGGAAAAAATATCATCTGGTGAGGATTAACAACAACTACAAAAAAAAGCAGGCAGTTATGGCTTTCAAATACATTTATAATTACAGGTTGTCTTTGTAACCTTTATCATTATTTTACACTAGAAGCCCACTGCACGAACATCCGCACAATAGGCCTTCCTTCCCCTGGCTGCTGGCACCGGTTTTCCTCTGGCACCCGGGACCCAGGCCTTTGGTCCGGCCACAGCAAGGCTTGGCTCCTCCGCTGAGGCTGCAGTCTTCAGTCTTCAGTCTTCAGTCTCAGTCTCAGTCTTCAGTCTTCACTCCTCCGTGCCTGCATATGCAAATTAACCGCCATCTTTGTTAGGTTAATTTGCATAGTCACTCTGATTGGCTTGTGGGCATAGCAGAGTGACACCAATTTGCATGTTTCTCTTTTATTAGTGTAGATATGATGCAAACAAGAAACACAAAGGTTAAATTATCTGTCCAAGTTCACAAATTAATTTATTAAAGCTAGTAAGTGGTGGAGGTTACAAATTCAAGCAGCATAATTCCACATATTTAGAGACCAAAATTTGCAGTTAAGACCATTTATATGCATATATTATCCTTTAGAGTGTGAATAAAGTGGCATCCCTACTCTATGTCTTAATATTTCACAAATTTTGATTCATGGGCTACATTTTCAGGAAGTTTCACCTTTGGCTATAGAATCTAAAGAAATAATGAGCATCACATCTTTTTCTTTGAGGCAACAGTGTTTATTAACATGTTAAGACTCTGAGAAATCTGTAGTAAAAATAAGCCATATAACTATAATAGCTAAAAAAACAAACTTATTCAAGTGAAGAGATAAAATATTCTATCAAGAGCCCTTCATATCTTTCTATTCCTACCTTGAGAAGAGTAACTTGAGATCACACTGAAATTAGAACACATAGGCGATGGCAGAATATCTTCTTCCACAAATTAGCTTCATAGCACCTGATCATATTGTCATGAACTTCAGACATTCCTTGGCATAATCCTGGTACAGAGGTAATTATTATGTTTTATTTTTTTCAATATTGGTAAAGACTAGGGAACTTTAACTTGAAGACTTATGGTATTATAGAAAACATTTCCCATATGTAAACCCTGATCCAAGTATTTTTATCAATAAGAAAGTTTAAAAAATTGAATTAAAGATCTAATATTTGGCATGTTTTAAGATTCTCAGTTGAAATTTAAGAAAATATAGTTGAGCTAAAAAGTAAGTTAACTTGTTTTCTGAAAACAAACTTGGTGTTTGGGGGCAGAGTCCAAGCTAAGTCAACAATCTTTTTGCCCTTGCAGCTTCTTCAGCAAGTAAGACAACAAGACCAGACCTTCTGTGTGACATCATGGGTCCTACCTTTCATATATTCAAGTGATTCGTACATTAAAGAGTCCAATCTGTCTGATGAAAATGAGGACACACATGAAGAGTAAAAAGTAAAGAGGGAAAGGAAGCTGCCTGTACAAAGGAAGTTTGTGTGTACAAAGTCCTCTGTCCATGTGAGAAGATAAAAAAACGAGTTGGAATGTAAAGAATCATGCATCTTTGTCTTATAATTACTCGTTTTCTTCTTTGGAGAAGTCACTTGGCATGTCAGGACCTCTGGTGCTTCACCCATGAAGTGGATTCTAGCATGTTTCCGATTTTGCGTTAAGCGCCAACTTACAATGGAGAACTCATTCTCTATACATATACCCCTGATTCCTTCCAAAGATGCTTATTTAGGCAACTTACCAAAACTGTGGATAACTACGATAAAATGAATTTTTTAAAAAAAGAAAAAGAAAGATAAAGTATTAAAATAAAACCACAGCTACAGTGAGTACATAGAAGTACATTCATGCAGCAAGGACTTGCACCTTCTTGAAGATGGGCTATTGTTTAGTTCAGAGTTTCTTTAGACGCTAATGCCAACATAGAAAAACTAGAAGTTACCAGATTTATATGGAGAAAAATCATCCCTACTGGTGCTTAGCAGCCAAAAGGCAGTTTGTGTGTTGATGAGTTGAATAAACCGGGTGTGAGCTGCCTCCGAGCTGCACACATTGTTAACAGCTGGAATGGGAGCACGATCCCACATCATACCCAGGTGAATAGGTCTCCAACCTCTGTTTATTATAATCATTACCAACATATGTGGCAGCTTGGATGACATCTGTACAATGAATGCATTATAAAAAATTCAAAATGTCCATTTCTAATAACACTGATGAAATTAGACACCCATTCTTAGTCATTGTGATTTTTCTGGGTATCATGACATTGGTTCAAGCAGCCTAGCTCCAAGAATATTAACTTGTATCTGTTGCTCTAATAAGTGCAGACAGTGTAGCTTCTACCAGAAAAATGTTTCTGATTTGGAGAAAAATAAATGATTTGATTTTAAATATTCTTAAGTGACTTTCCTAGATGACATAATATGCTCTTTACCACCCAGGCTTAGTAGAAATTGTGCGTTCTCCACTCCATGTCTTAGCAGGGAAGCTATAGTGAAAAGAACATTCCACCTGCTGGCCTTGTGACTCTGATCTACTGCTCCTATCTCAGGATGTTCATCTGTATGAAAAAGTCAGTGGTGTTTACTGGATGATTGCTGTTCCTGGTACCAACCAGGTATCAAATCAGAATTGGAAAAAACATGTTTCTTATCTAATGATAATATGCATGAACCCGTAAAATAGCATTTAAATATTATTTATTTTTATTTATCATTGAAAAGACTCACACTCTAACTAAAAATGGAGTGCAAGAGTTATTAGGTTTGAGTACGAGTAAAGGTTATGGCGACTACTAATGCAATATCTTCTCCATCTTCCAAACTCTTCTCATCTATTCACCAGTGTTTGGAAAACTAGATGGCATGGTCTCGGCAGCTACCATGTGCTTGAAATGTAGAAATCTGTTTGAGAGATACTTCACAGATTTCATTTCCTGATAAGGTATTTCTAAATGGTGCATATTTGTTCATAAAACATTCCTGTGGCATTGTGCTAGATGAGCAGATATATACAACAATTACAGGGCATGATTCATATCCTAATTTGAGAGAACAGATAAACCCCTTTAAAATGCTCATTATGAGAAACTGTAAAACTATTCATTTATCAGAGAATTGTGCAGAACACTCTCTGGGCAGACCACAGTTGCAGCATGCCTTCCTTTATGAATAGAGACGTTTTTTTAAAGAGCTCCCTTGGTTTGGACAGATGGAGCTCTGTACAGGGCATGCGGCTTAGGTAGCCAGCATGTGCCAGACAGCAGCCCCTCATCACCCCTTTGGCTGGGCAGCTTTGGACAGGTCCCAACACACAGCAGAGCATGTGCAATCCTGAGTTAGTGCCACTAAAATGAATCCCAGAGTATTAAAAGATTAATTAGAAAATTAGCAAAGCAATGTCATCCTTAAGATATTCAAAGAAGAAAAGCTCACTTTAGGCAAACATTTTAGGAAGGCTTACAAAAGATGAAGAAACAGTAATTCCACTTTAAAAATTAGGCAGTTTGTGTAGGTAGAGAAAGTCACAAAGCTACTTTCAGTTGGTTGGCTGAAATTGAACAACAGTATGAAGATGGTAGAAGGTAATTTGTAGAAACAGCTAGTAAAGCATTTGGTTGAAACTGTTGATTTGAGAGTGAGAATCTATATATATAAAAGCCTAAGCGACCTATATGGTGGAATGACCGGAACAATCAATAAACATAAATCAATTGTAATTCTATACTAGCAATGAACAATCTGGAATTAAAATAACATAAAATAAAGAATTCCATTTACAATAGCCACAAAATGAATAAACAAATTAGAAATAAACTAAAAGAATTGCAAGACTTCTACAATAAAAGCTACAAAACATTGAAAAAATTTAGGAAGTACTAAATTGATGTTCATATATTCTATTCATGAATTGGAAGACTTAATATTGATAAAATGGTAAACTTATCTAAATTTGTCTACTGATAGAACTCAATTTCTATGAAAGCTAGCTGAACATTTATTTTTTAAAATTTATTAGCTATCCCTAAAATTTATATGGTAATATAAGAAATCCAGAATAGCCAAAGTAATAATAAAAAGAAAAAAAACAAAATTAGGGAAAACAAAACTTAATTAATCCTTACCAAAAAGCTACAAAAATGGATCCTGGGTATAATTGGAATAAGCATAGCTAAGTACATTAATGAAATAGAAATGAGTGTTCATAAATAGAACCATACATTTATGAGACGCTGATTTTTCAATGAATATGTCAAAATAATTCCATAAGAGAAAGAATACTCTTTAATTTTTATTTTTAATTCTTTATTGTTTAAGTATTTAATGTAGTACTACATATGTCTACTTTTCCCCCATTAACTTCTCCCCAGCCACCTCTACCCCCCCCCCCCCCAGCACATTCCCTCACACCCATAGTACCTGTGTCCATTGGTTTATGCTTATATGCATGCATCTCTTACCCCCACACCCAACCCTCCCTGCCTTCCCTCTGAGGTTTGACTGTATGTTCAATGCTTCACTGTCTCTGTATCTATTTTTCTTCATCAGTTTATGTTGTTAATTATATTCCACAAATGAGTGAAATCATGTGATATTTATCTTTCTCTGACTGGCTTATTTTGCTTAGTATAATGCTCTCCAGGTCCATCCATGCTGTTGCAAATGTTAAGAATTTCTTCTTTTTTTACAGCAGTGTAGTATTCCATTGTGTAGATGTACAGCTATTTTTTAATCCACTCATCTGCTGATGGGCACTTAGATTGTTTCCAAATATTGCCTATTGTAAATTGTCCTGCTGTGAACATAGGAGTGCATATGTCCTTTCTGATTGCTGTGTTTCCGTTTTCTTGGGATATATTCCTAGAAGTAGGATCACTGGGTCAAATGGGAGTTCCATTTTAAAGTTTTTGAGGAAACTCCATACTGTTTTCCACAGTGGCTGCACCAGTCTGCATTCCCACCAGCAGTGCACGAGGGTTCCTTTTTCTCCACATCCTCGCCAGCACTTGTCCTTTCTTGATTTGTTGATGATAGCCATTTTGACAGGTGTGAGATGGTATCTCATTGTTTTGATTTGCATCTCTTGGATGATTAATGACTTTGAGCATGTTTTCATATGTCTCTAGGCCTTCTGTATGTCCACTTTCAAAATGTGTCTAAGTCCTTTGCTCATTTTTTATTGGATTGCTTATTTGTTGAGATGTATGAGTTCCCTATAAATTTTGGAGATTTGGCCCTTATTGGGAACAACATTGGTGAGTATGTTCTCCCAAGCAGTGGGCTTTCTTGTATCATTGATGGTTTCTCTTGCTGTGCAGAAGCTTTTTGTTTTGATTTGGTCCCATTTATTTATTTTCTCCTTTGTTTCCATTGCACTAGGTGCTGTTTCGTTAAAGATATTGCTACAAAATATGTCTGATATTTTTCTGGCTCTGGATTCTTCTAAGATTTTTTCATGGTTTTCCATTTTACATTTAAAGTCCCTTATCCATGTTGAGATCATTTTTGTGTATGATATAAGTTGGTGGTCTAGTTTTATTCTTTTGCATGTATCTGTCCAACTTTCCCAGCACCATTTTTGAGGAGACTGTCTTTACTCCATGGCAGGCTCTTGCCTCCTTTGTCAAATATTAATTGAGCATAGTGGCTTGCATCAATTCTTGGATTCTCTGGTCTGTTCCATTGGTCTATATGCCTGTTCTTGTGTCAGTACCTGACAGTTTTGAGAACAGTGGCTTTGCACTATAGCTTGATATCTGGTATTGTGATCCCTTGAACTTTGTTCTTGCTCAGTATTGCTGCAGCTAATCGGGGTCTTTTTTATTTCATATGAATTTTTGGAGGGTTTATTCTAGGTCTGTGAAATATGGTATTGGTATTTTAATGGGGATTGCATTGAATCTATAGATTGCTTTGGGTGGTATGGACATTTTAATGATGTTGATTCTATTCTACAAATCCATGAACATGGTATATTCTTCCATTTGTTTATATCTTCCACTATATATTTTTTTCAATGTCCTGTAGTTTTTTGAGTACAGATCTTTTACCTCTTTAGTTAATTTTATTCCTAGGTATCTTAATTTTTTTTTTTCTGCAATGGTAAATGGGATTTTGTTTTGTTTTGTTTTGTTTCTCTTTCTGTGAGTTCATTATGAGTGTATAAAAAAGCCATCAGTTTATGGGTGTTAATTTTGTATTAACATTGCCAAATTCATTTAATAAATTTAATAGTTTTTTTGATGGAGTCTTTAGGATTTTCTATATACAATATCCTGTCATCTGCTAATAATGACAGTTTTACTTCTTTTCTAATTTGCCTGCCCTTTATTTCTGTTCTTGTCTGATCACTATGGCTAGTACTTACAGTACTATGTTGAACAGGAGTGGTTAGAGTGGACATCCCTGTCTTGTTTCTGTTCTTAGGAGAAATTGTTTTAGTTTGGTCCATAAGTATGATATTGGCTGTAGGTTTTTCATATATGGCTTTTATTAAGTTGTGATATGATCTCTCTATTCTCACTTTGCTGAGAGTTTTTATCAAGAAAGTGTGTTGGGTTTTTTCAAATGTTTTTGTCAAATGCTGATTGATATGATTATGTGATTTTTATCTCTCAATTTGTTTATGTGAGATATCACGTTTATTAATTTGTGAATATTGTACCAGCCTTGCATCCCTGGAATAAATCACACTTGATCATGGTGTATGATCTTTTTAATGTAATGCTGGATATGATTTGCTAGGATTTTGTTGAGGATTTTAGCATCTATGTTCATCAGAGATACTGGCCTGTAATTCTCTTTCTTTATAGTGTCTTTATGTGATTTTAGGATTAGGATAATGCTGGCTTCACAGAAAGAGCTTGAAAGTGTTCCTTCCTCTTGAATTTTTTGGAATAATCTGAGGATGATAGGTTTTAGTTCTTCTTTCAATATTTGATAAAACTCCCCTTTGAAGCCTTCTGGTCCAGGGCTTTTGTTGGCTGGGAGTTTTTTGATTACTGCTTCAATTTTGCTCCATGGTTATTGGCCTATTCACATATTTTTATTTTTCCTGAGTGAGTTTTGGAAAGTTATATTTTTCTAGGAATATGTCCATTTCTTCTAGGTTGGCCGGTTTTTTGGAATGGAGTTGTTCATAATTTTATTTTTAATTCTTTGTATTTCTGTGGGGTTGGTTGTTATTTTGGCTCTTTCATTTCTGATTTTGCTTATTTGGGTCTCTCCCTTTGGTTCTTGGTGAGCCTGGCTAGATGTTCATCAATATTGTTTATCCTTTCAAAGAACCAGCCCTTGGTTTTATTGATCTTTTGTTTGTTTGCTTGTTTTTTGACTCTGTGTCATTTATTTCCACTCTAATATTTATTATTTCCTCCCTTCTGCTCACTCTGGGCTTTTCTTGTTGATCTCTTTCTAAATCTTTAATTTTTACAGTTAGATAATTTATCACCAGTTTTTCTTGTTTTTTGAGGTATGCTTGTAATGCTATGAACTTCCTTCTCAGGATTGCTTTCACTGTGTCCCATAGATTTTTGTTTTGTTGTGTTTTCATTGTCATTTGTTTCCAGGATGTTTTTTATTTCTTCTTTGATCTCTTTGGTAACCTAATTATCCTATATAATAAAATCCTAATATGCAAACCGACTGAATGGCAGAATGACCATTAGAACAACTGGTTGCTATGACGTGCACTGACCACCAGGGGTAAGATGTTCAATGCAGGAGATGCCCCCAGCCCACAGGTCCCAGGCCAGCCACGGCAGGTGCCAGTGGGAGCCTCAGATCAACCCACCGATCTTCCCACAAATCGGCCCTGATCACCAGCCAGGCCTAGAGACCCTACCCATGCATGAATTTTATGCATCAGACTTCTAGTTCTTAATAACATGTTATTTAGCCCTCAAATGTTTGAATTACTGTGATTGTTTTTATTATAGTTTATTTCTAATATTATGCCATTGTGGTCTGAGAAGATGTTTGATATGATTTCAATCTTCTTGAATTTGAGGATACTTTGCCTGTGTCCCAATATGTGGTCTACCTTTGATAATGCCCCATGTGCACTTGAGAAGAATGTATATTCTGTAGTGTGGAGTGAGATGTTTTGAAGATGTTGATTAAGTCCATCTGATCTAGTGAGTCATTTAGGATTGCTGTTACTTTGCTGATTTTTTTGTCTAGAAGATTTATCCAGTGATGTCAATGGGGTAATAAAGTCTCCTACTATGATTGTGTTCTGTTGATCTTTTATTTGATATCTTCCAGAAGTTATTCTTTTTTTTAATGTATTTGGGTGCTCCTATATTGGGTGCATATATGTTTACCAGAGTTACATCCTCTTGTTGAATTGCTCCCTTTAGTATTATGAAGTGGCCCTCCTTATCTGTTATTATGGCCTTCATTTTGAGGTCTATTTTGACAGATATAAGTATTGCTACCCCAGCTTTTTTTTTTTTTTTTTTTTTCATTTCCATTTGCCTAAATGGTATTTTTTGATCCCTTCACTTTTAGTCTGTGTGAGTCCCTTGTTCTGAGGTTGGTCTCTTCTAGACAGCATATGTGTGGGCCTTTTTTTCTCACCCATTCAGCCACTAGATGTCTTTTGATTAGAGCATTTTATCCATTTACATTTATAGTTATTATTGATAGGTACTTGTTTGTGGCCATTTTTATTCTTTGTGCCTGTGTTCCTTCTTCCCTTCCTATTTCTTCTTTTTACAACAATCCTTTTAACATTTCTTGCATTGCTGGCATCATAGTGATAAATTCCTTTGGCCCTTTTTTGTCTGTGAAGCTCCTGATTTCCCCTTCAATTTTGAATGATTGCCTTGCTGGAGAGAGTATTCTTGGATTCAGACCCTTGCTTTGCATCATTCCATTTGTATACTTCATTCCATTCCCTCTGGCCTTATGTGTTTCTGTTGAGAAATCATTTGATTCTCTAATGGGAGATCCTATGTAGATAAGTCTCATTCTCTCCCTAGCAGCTTTTAAGATTCTCTCTTTGTTGTTAACCTTTGACATTGTAATTATGAAGTGTTTTGGTGTGGTTTTTTTGGGTTTATCTCATTTGGGACTCTCTGTGCTTGTGTGAATTTTTTCTTTCTTAAATTATGGAAGTTTTCTGTTTTTATTTCTTCAAATAGATTTTCTAATTCTTGCTCTTCTTCTCGTCCTTCTGTTACCCCTATTATATGTATGTTACTTCATTATGAAGAGGAATGTTTGGACTGGAACATGCAGTGTTCCCCTGGGTAGTCTGTTTTCTGGGTTCTTTGTCCATGGGAATGGAAGAATGAATCCACGGATGGTATCCAAGGTGGTATAACAAAGATGGAAATTTATTGAAGAAAAAGTACAGACTCCCACGTGGGGAAGAGGAAGGAATTTCACAGCACAAACTCCCACATTGGGAAAGGGAAGAGTACCACTGAGTTCCTTTTCTCTACAGCTTATAAAAGCTGCAGATCTTTGTGCCTTGATATGCCCTCTGATTGGTCACTATTCCCTTAGACTGGTTATTATATTAACTCCTAGGCTAAAAGGTTGAACCTCACATGGGTCACATGAGGTTTTCCTCCCCTCCATCCTTATTGTTTTTCTATTCCCTTTGGGGTTTCTTCTTCTCCTTCTGGATGGAGAGCTTCCTTCCTTTTATTTTGTAAATATAGACCATTTTCTGTTTACAGCTGCCTCATTCTATGGAAATGTACCTATTGCAGCTTTTCAGCTTCCCTGTTCTATGGAGATATATCTTATGCTGCTCTGCAGCCCTATGCTTCTTCCATGGTCCCCTTAATTTCTAAAATTTCCTAAAACCTTTCTTTCTCACTCCTAAAAAATCCTGTTTAAGTTTTAAGTTCTCCCCAAAATCCCTTAGGCTCACCTCCTGCTTTCTAATTTTTTCCTCCATTTGTTGTTCAGATTCAGTGTGTTTTTCTGCCCCATCTTCTAACTCACTAATTTGGTCCTCCACTTTTTTAATCTATTGTTGAAACCTTTCATCGTGTTTTTTATTATAGCTATAATATTCTTGATTTCCTCTTGTTTTTTACATAAGTTGTTGATTGATTGTCTCATCAATCTGGTTTATGAACTATATGACCATTACTCTGAATTCTTTTTTCTAACATAACGCATGCCTCCATTTCATTTAGTTCCTTTGCTGGTGCTTTCTCCTTTTCTTCCCTTTGGGGGTTATTTCACTGTTTCCCCATTTTTGCTATCACTGATTGTTCCATGCGTGGAGTTGAGCAGGGCCTGTGACTGAAGCAGAGGGCTTGGTGGGAGGGTCGTGTACCTCAAGAATCACTGGAGAGTCCAGGCACAGGGATGCACAAAGACTGTGCCACAGAAGTGGGTCAGCAGGACCTCACACACTCCTAGAGTCACAGGAGAGTCCAGGTGGTGGGATTCACAGGGCCCAGGGCTAAAGTAGCAGGCCAGCAGGGGAGGGGAGTGTGCTCTGGAACTCTCAGGAGCCTGTGGCCAGGAGGCTGGAGTACTGGTGTCAGTGGGTCTGCAGCTGCTGTGGCAGATCTTTAGCTGGAGTGGTGGTTAGGTCCCGAATGGTGTCTGAGGACAATCTGGGTGGTGGTGAGGCTGGGCTTCTAGTCACAGCAGCTCTCCCCTTCAAGATGGCATTGTTTCTGTGCCAGTGCCAGCCACCCAGAGTGGTTGCAGTGGTAACAGGGGATCCCTATCTATGAGAGCCCTCTCTGTCAGCCCCCAAAAGTCCTGCAGGATATAACTGTCCCTCATTCACACACACACACACACACACACACACTCTCCACACATATCCACACACTCCCCTTTCGCTCACTCACTCACTCACACTCTCTCCCCACTGCCAACTTGCCAGCCTCCATCTTGACTCCCCAATAATACTCTTTTAAATAAATTATGCTGGGACAACTGGTATCCTCATGAAAACCTGTAAGAGCTAAAATTATAAAACAAAAAAAAATGAAAAATATTTGTGAACTTAAATTAGTAATTGTCTCTTATAATTCCTAAAGCCTAAGCATCAAAGGAAAATATTAAAAAAGTAAAAAATAACTCACAGAAAGAGTGAAATATTTGCAATTTATGTATGTGATGAATGTAGAATCCAAACTCTTACAACTCAACAACAAAGGAATGAACAACCCATTAAAAATTTGGCAAAGAACCTGAATAGACATTTCTCCTCCAAAGAAGGTATACAAATGACCAAAAAATGCATGCAAACATAAATGCTAATCAACACCATGATATAGCACTTCACATCCATCAAGACTGCTACGATCAGTAAGTCAGATAGTAATACTAATTGTAGACAAGTGTATAGAGAAATTGGAACTCTTATCTATTTGTTAAAATGTAAAATGGTGCAACTTCTTCCTAAAACAATTTGGCAATTCCTCAAAAACTTAAATATAAATTTATCATATAACCCAACAATTTGATTCCTCAATTCTATTCTATCAATGAGAAGTGAAAATGTTCATACAAAAATGTGTATATAAATGTTCCTAGAAGCATCATTCATAATAGCCCCAAAATAGAATCTACTCAAATGTTCATCAACTATAAAAATAGATAAACAAATGTGGTATCTATGTAATGCAACACTATTCAGCTATTAAAATATAAAATATTGATAGGTGGCATACTATATATCAATTTTTAAACATGCTAAGTGAAAGAAGCCCAGATACAAAAGGATGCATATGGTATCATTTTATTTATATGCATTGTCCAGAATAGGCAGATCTAAGAGACTAAAATCAGACTAGTGCTTGGCAGGGCTGGGGAGAGAAGAATGTGGAATAATTGCTGGTGAATATGGAATTTCTCTTTTGGGGTGATGAAAACATCATATGTATCATTGCTGATAGTTACACAACATTGTGAATATACTTAAAGTCATACACTTTAAAGGATGAATATCATGGTATGTGAATAACATATCAATAAAAAGATGCCAAATCTAAATGTAAAGTATGATTCTAGATTGGATCCTGGAAAAGAAATGCAAAATGGTGTAAAGACATTATGAAGCACTGGCCAGTGTGGCTCAGTTGGTTGGGTGTCATGTTGTGCACAAAAAGGTGGCCAATTTGACTCCTGGTCAGGGCACATACACAGATTGTGAACTTGATCCCAAGTAGGGTGTGTACTGGAGGCAGCTGATCAATATTTTGCTCTAACATTGATCTTTCTTTATCTCACTCTCCCTTCCTCTCTAAAAATAAATAAAACATATTTTTTAAAAAGACATAATTAAGACAATTAGCAAAATTTGAATAAAATCTGTACTTTAGGCAGTAGATTTATATCAATATTAAATTTCCTGTTTGGGGATAATTTGGGAAGTTGCACTGAAATACTTTCTGGGAAGGGTTTCAATGATTGCTGCTTGGTCTCTAATAATTCAGAAAGAGAGAATAATAAGTCAAATGTAGCAAAATTCCCACAATCGCTGATTCTGGGTGAAGGGCATAAATATATTCTTAGTACATTTTTGTCATTTTTATGTAAGTTTGAAATTGTTCTAAAATAAAAATGCTTGTCATAAAGTAAGAGAGAGAGAGAGAGAGAGAGAGAGAGAGAGAGAGAGAGAGAGAGAATGAAAATCCAATTCATGTAGCAGCATCGTGATGTGGTTCTTTCTAAAAAATGGATAAATTAAAACCCACTGATTTTTCTTTGAGGTTGCCTGACACTCTCTTAGCCTGTTATGAATAGTACATGTATAACATGTCAGAATAGCCATTGAAAAATAAAATTTCTTCTATGTTTTAGAAAACAATCAGCAACACATGGACATTTATCTGTTGGATTTAAAAAAATTATTTTACTACCCATATTTGATTGTATGTGTTTACATTAATGGAGTTTATAAAACAAGTCTGTGCCTAGTGCCTTTTGTTGAAAAAGATCTACAGTAAACTGATTTTGCATTTTTGTCAACAAGAAATTGGAACATATCTGAGGGTCTGTTTCTGGGTCACCTGTTTTTTGGAGGGTGATTGATTTTGTTTCATTGATCTACGTGTCTGTTGTCCTTCCAACATAATAATGCCTTGATTCCTGCAGATATTAATCAGGCCTTAGCACTTGGCAAAGTGATTCTTCCTACTGAGGAGTTAGATATGCATGAGCAGATTTACAAAAGAACCTCAAACCAACCTCACACATTAACTGAAAATGGAATTCAAATTTAAATATAAAGACAAAATGATGAAATATTTAGAAAAACTAGAAAATTATCTTAGAAACCAAGGTCCAGGCAAAGTCTTCTTAAACTTGACATCAAGAGCATGATCCATAATGTTGTGGCAGAATGCACAAGAGAATAATCAGCCAGCACTCCGAGGGAGGAAAGTTTAACCTTTATTTCACAGATCTGCTAGTCCAGGGGAATTCCGGAATCAAAGCCTGAAATGAATTCGTGGGGAGGCTCTGACCTATATATCTCCTCCTGTGGCGGCCCCTGAGGGTCCCCACAGCTCTGCCCAAGTCAGTCTTGGCAGGGCCTTGTGGGTATGCTCTACAGCTCTGCCCAAGTCAGCTGTGGCGGGGCCCTGGGGTTAGGCTCTACAGATCTGCCCAAGTCAGTCAGAGTGGGGAAGTAGCAGTACAGTTTTAACCAGATACTGAAGTAGGTTGCAAGCTTCCCCCTCACCTCATTTTCCTTTTCATTAAATGTAAATATTGATTACTTAACATTTGATCAATCAAAATATTAAATTGCTTCATCAAAATTAAATACATTTGCTCTGTGAAAGATGTTGAGGGAGGGATAAGAGAAGCTACAGAATGAAATAAAATAAAATATTTGAAGCACATATACCTAACTAAAGATTTGGGTCCATAATCTAATCTAATAAAAGATAAACATGCAAATTGACTGCACCTCCGCTACGTCCCAAGCCATGCCCACCAGCCAATCAGAGCAACTATATGCAAATTAACCCAACCAAGATGGCGGCTGGCAGTCACGGAGCTAGAGCAAGCAGGAGGCTTTGTTGCCCTGGCGATGGAGGAAGCCAAGTTTCCCGCCTGCCCTGGCTGGCTATGGCCTCTACTCAAGGCAACAAAGTTTCAATCTAAGAAGATAAATAAATCCCAGATACCTGCTTCCAGCCAGCTTCCACTGGGAGCTTGGGTGGCTGGGGGCTGTGGCCAGCCTGTAAACAGCCATTATCCCCTCAACCAGGTTGGCCAGGCACCCCAGTGGGACCCCCACCCTGATCCGTGACACCCTTCAGGGCAAACCAGCAGGCCCCCACCCATGCACCAGGCCTCTATCCTATATAATAAAGGGGTAATATGCAAATTGACCCTAACAGCAGAATGACTGGGAATGACTAGTCACTATGACACACACTGACCACCATGGGGCAGATGCTCAATGCAGGAGCTGCCCCCTGGTGGTCAATGCGCTCCCACAGGGGGAGCCATGCTCAGCCACAAGCCAGACTGATGGCTGCCAGCACAGCGGTGGTGGTGGGAGCCTCTCCTGCCTCCTCAGCAGCGCTAAGGATGTCTGACTGCAGCTTAGGCCTGCTCCCTGCTGGCAAGTGGACATCCCCCAAGGGCTCCCAGGCTGCCAGAAGGATGTCTGACTGCCTCCTTAAGTCCAGTTCCCTGGGGAACGGGCCTAAGCCAGAAGGTGGTCATCCCCCAAGGGGTCCCAGACTGCGAGAGGGCACAGGCTGGGCTGAGGAACCCCCCCAAGTGCACAAATTTTGTGCACCAGGCCTCTAGTATGTAAATAATTTTCAAAACACTTCTAGGCCAGATGTCAGCAAGAGTGCATAGTACTCAAATCTACCACAACCACAGCTAAGTTAAAGAACAACCATCACTCACAATGCCTGAAATTTAGCTGAACAGAAGTCCTATAACTAATAATATAAAATAGAAATCACATAAAGATGGAATGGATGGGCAGAGAAACTGAATGGGCTGGTCCCACAATCACACATGGTTAAAAATCAGGAAAGATGCCTTGGTTGGAGTGGCTCACTTGGTTAGAGTGTCATCCCATACACCAGGTGGTGGGTTCAATTCCTAGGGTACATACCTGGGTTGTGGGTTTGATTGGCAATGGAGGCACATGCAGAGGTGGCTAATCCATGTTTCTCTCTCACATCAATGTTTCTCTCTGTGTGTGTCTCTCTAAAAAAAAAAAAAAAAAAAAAGAATAATTAGAATGGATATCTAGGTTGCAAAGATCCTTCCTGAGGAGTGAAGAGTTCCAGTCCCACACCAGGCTCCCCAATACAGGGTTTTAGTTCCAGGAAAAGAATACCCCATACCTTCTGGATGTAAAAACCAACAGGGATTTTAGCTGAATGAGACTGAGGGCAGCTGGAGACCAGGGCATTCCTCTTAAATGGCCTGCTCATGGTCTTACTTGGATTCACTGGCTCTGAGCTCCAGTGCTGGGGAAAGAGCCCAAAAGATGTCACGGACATATGGAGAGAAACTGGAGTGAATGAGGGCTGGAAGGACTGCTTTCTCTCAGACAGAAGAGCTGAAAGATGTCATTGTTCCTTAGCTGAGCCATTCCCTTACAGAGCCAGCAGGCGGGCATCATATCTTAGACTCCATATGCCTGTCTTGACACTGCCCCACCCAATTTTCAGGTCTACCCAAGCCATTTCCAGTGGCTTTTCCATACAAAGAGTCTTTCCTGGCTGATGCTTCAGAATTTCCTAAAATCTCTGTAACAAACAGAATCTGCCTTCTGCACATCCCATACCTCTTGATAAGTGACCCCAGGTCTGGCATTAGTGGCAGCCAGACTCGGTTCCCAGTTAGGCATCTCCCAGGTTCCTCTAAGAACAGCAAAATTAGCAGCATCTACAGTTCACTTTGTAGCTCATGCCAGTGGTCCTGGGCAGGCTATAGGCAGCTGCTGACCTTGCACCTCCCCAGAGGCCCCAGAGACAGTGTACCCTGTGAACAGCTTCAGACCACACTGCATTACAACCCAACCACCTCCACAAGTGATACACTCAAGGGACAAACGTGGTGGAAACCAAACCCCCAGTAAAGCAGGGCCTGCTCCATGAGGATGGTCCCTGCACATCAGCTTCTCTGCTGTAGTTGCAATCAGTCCTCACTGTCAATTGGCCTGGGGGTCAGTCCCTCCCAGTGACATCCCAACAGCAATCATTGCTCAACCACAATAGAAGCGCACACAGCCCACACAAGGGATGTACTTGGAGCACTCAGTTCAGGTGACCAGGGAGGCTTACCGACTGGGCAATACAGAAAACCTACTAGATAAGGCCACTCTACCAACACAGAGGAGCATAGCAGTCCTATCTGATAAACAGAAACAAACACAGGGAAGCAGCCAAAATGAGGGAACAAAGAAATAGGTCCCAAATGAAAGAACAGGAGAAATATTCAGAAAAATAACTAATAAAATTGAGGCAAGCAAACTACCAGACACAGAGTTCAAAACAATGGTTATAAGGATGCTCAATAAACTTAGTGAGAACTTCAACAGCATAAAAAATACATGAAAACCATAACAAGAACCAGTCAGAATTGAAAAATGCACTAACTGAAATGAAGAATAAATCACAGGGGATCAACATTAGAGTAAATGAAGCAGAAAATCAAATCAGTGATTTGGAATATAAAAAAGCAGAGAATACCCAATTAAAATAGCAAAAATAAAAAAAAAAGCATAATAAATGAGGATAATGAAAGGAGCCTCTGGGACATCTTCAAGAACCCTAAAATTTGTTTCATGGGGGTACCTGAGCGAGAAGAGAGAGCAAAACATTGAAAATCTTTAAAAAAAAATAATGACAGAAAACTTCCCTAACCTGTGAAGAAAATAAACACTCAAGTCCAAGTAGTATAGCGTGTTCCAAACAATATGAACCCTCAGAGGCCCACACCAAGACACCTCCTAATAAAAATAGTAAAGGTTAAAAACAAAGAGAGTATCTTAAAAGCAATAAGAACAAAGCAAGTATTTGCCTACAAGGGAGCTCCCATAGGACTGACTGTCAACTGATTTCTCAACAGAAAATTTGCAAGCCTGAAGGAATTGGCACAAAATATTAAATGGGATTAAAAAACAAGGACTACTTTACCCAGCAAAGCTATCATTTGGAACCAAAAGACAGATACAGAACTTCCCAGCCAAAAAAAAAAAAAAAATGCTGAAGGAGTTCATTACCACCAAACCAGAATTATAGGAAATGTTAAAGGGTCTTTTTGAATACTATGCTGCTCTAAAAAGGAAGGAACTCTTACCATTTGCAACGTCATGGATGGAACTGGAGAGCATTATGCTAAGTGAAATAAGCCAGTCAATGAAGGAAAAATACCACATGATCTCACTCATTCATGGATAATAGAGACCATTATAAACTTTTGAACAATAATAGATACAGAGGCAGAGCTGCCTCAAACAGATTGTCAAACTGCAGCGGGAAGGCCGGGGAGGGTTGGGGGGGCAGGAGGTAGGGG
The DNA here is from genome assembly GCF_964212035.1 of Myotis nattereri. Taxonomy (NCBI): domain Eukaryota; kingdom Metazoa; phylum Chordata; class Mammalia; order Chiroptera; family Vespertilionidae; genus Myotis; species Myotis nattereri. The sequence goes on along the minus strand of NC_138082.1, from coordinate 90,065,511 downwards.
GGTAAGAGATCAACTAAAGGACTTGTATGCATGCATATAAGCATAACCAGTGGACATAAGACATTGGGGGATAGGGGAGGCTAGGGGACTGTCTAGGGCGGGGGGATAAAATGGACACATATGCAATACCCTTTGTAATACTTTAAGCAATAAATTTTAAAAAAAAAGAAGCAGAAAGAAAAAGGTCAAGAATGAATAATAAAATAGTAATAAATACATATCTATCGAAAAATACTTTAAATGCAAATGGATTAAATGCTCCAATCAAAAGACATACGGTGACTAAAGAGATATCAAAATAAGACCCTTACAGACACTGTCTATAAGAGATTCACTTCAGATCAAAAGATACAGAGACTGAAAGTAAAGGGATGAACAAAGATATTTCATGAAAATGAAAACAAAACAAAAATCTGGGATAGCGGTATTTATACTTTAAAACAAATAGACTTGAAAACAAATGTTATAACAAGTGACAAAGTGGGACCCATTAACTCCACTTCTGGGTATTTATTGGAAGAAATCCAAAACTCTAAATTGCAACATTATTTACAATAGCCAAGATATGGAAGCAACCTAAGTGTCCATCAATAGATGAATGGATAAAGAAGAAGCAGTATATATAGAGTGTTCCAAAAAATGTATACACACTTAACTGCTGATAGTTCAATTGATGTTTCTTTCTTTTCACATTTAACCCATTGAAATTAATAATTATTCAAAGTGTGTATACATTTTTGGGGACATCCTGTATATACAATGGAATATGATCCAGCCATAAATAAGAATAAAATCTTGCCATCTGCAAGAACATGGATGTACCTAGAAGGTATTAATCTAAGTAAAATAAGCCAGACAGAGCCCTAGCCAGGTAGCTCAAATGGTTGAAATATTATCCCAATATGCCATGGTTGTGGGTTTGATCTCTGGTCAGGGCACATACAAGAGTGAACCATTGACTATGTGGATGAGAGAAATGGCAAGTTGACATTTCTCTCTCCATCTCTCTCCCTTCCTCTTTCTTTTTCTAAAATAAATTAAAAATTAAATAAAAATAGTCAGAGAAAGACAAATCCATATGATTTCCTTATATGTGGAATCTAAAAATAAATAAAGTAAATAAACAAACAGAACAGAAATAGACTCATAGATATAGAGAACATTTTGATAGTTACCAGATAGGAGAGGGTTTAGGGGATGGGTAAAAATGGTGAAGGGATATAGAAGTACAAGTTGGTAGTGACAGAAAAGTCATAGGGATGTGAAGTACAGCATAGGGAATATAGTCGATAGTATTATAATAACTATACATGGTATCAGTTGGGTACTCGATTTAACAGTGTGATAACTTCATAAGTTATATAAATGCTAATCATGAGGATGTACACCTGAAAAGAATGTAATATTTTACATTAACTGAAATTTAAAAATTAAAATGTAAAAATAAAAACAACACTATACAATATTTTTAAACTAAACAATATGGAAAGAAACAATTCACTTAGCAAATTGGCAGAAAAGATGAATGGACATTTTACCAAAGAAGATATACAAATGTAAAATAAGCACATTAAAAAAATATGCAACATCACTATAATAAAAATATGTAAATTCAAATAGCAATGAATTTCAGTATACACATTACTGTGAAGAAAATTAAAAATAATAGTGACAACATCAAATGCTGGCGAGGATGAAGAAAAACTCATCATTCATACATTATTGGTAGGATTATACAATGGTAGATAGTTTGCTAGTTTCTTGTAAAACTAAACATATAACTACAATATGACCAAGTAATTGCACACTTGAGCCTTTATCTCTAAGAAATGAAAACTTATGTTCCAGCCTTAACTGGTTTGGCTCAGTGGATAGAGCGTCAGCCTGCAGACTCAAGGTTCCCAGGTCTGATTCCAGTCAAGGGCATGTACCTTGGTTGCAGGCACATACCCAGCGGGGAGTGTGCAGGAGGCAGCTGATCGATATTTCTCTCTCATCGATGTTTCTAGCTCTCTATTCCTATCCCTCCCTCTCTGTAAAAAATCAATAAAATACATTAAAAAAAAAAGAAAACTTATGTTCCATAAAAACATGTACACAATTATGCATAGCAGATTTACTCATAATTGTCAAAAACTGAAAATAATACAGATATTCTTCAATGGGTGATTAGTTCAATATCCTGGAATCAACCATTCCACGGAATACCACTCAGTAACAAACTACTGATGCACCCAACTACTTGAATAAATTTTCGTATAATTATTGTGAGAATAAAAGTCAATATAATCTCAAAAGAATATATAGTGTATGATTCATTTTTATGACATTCTTGGAATGACAGAATAATCTAAATAAAGAACAGATTCGTGGCTGCTAGCATTCAGGGACCAGAGGAGAGTGTGGGAGGACAATGTGGTGCCAAAAAAAGCAACAGGGGAAGTCTTTGTGATGGAGTACCTTCTCTGTGTCTTGACTATGTCAATGGCAATATCTCTGTTTGATATTTTACTATAGTTTTGAAAGATGTTACCACTGGTGGAAACTGGGTGTATTAGTTTGCTAGAACTGCAATAGCAAAATACCATAAAGTGAAATTTTTTTCCTCACACTTTTTAAAAAATATATTTTATTGATTTCAGAGAGGAAAGGAGAGGGAAAGATAGAGATATAGAGATAGAGATAGATCGAGATAGATAGAGATAGAGATAGAGATAGAGATAGAGATAGAGATAGAGATAGAGATAGAGATAGAGATAGAGAAACATCAATGATGAGAATCATTGATCAGCTGCCTCCTGCACACTCCTTACTGGGGATCGAGACCACAATCTGGGCATGTGCCCTTGACCAGAATCAAACCCGGGACCCTTCAGTCCGCAGGCCGATTCTCTATCCATTGAGCTACACCAGCTGGGGCTATTTCCTCAGACTTCTGTAGGCTAGAAGTCCAAATTCAGGGCGTCTGCAGGTTTGGGTTAACCTGCAACCTCTCTTCTTTGCTTGCAGACGGCCTGCTTTTCCCTTTGTTTTCACCTGTTCTTTGCTCTGAGTCTGCGTTCTAGTGTCCTCTTCATATATGACCCCAGGCAGACTGGATGAGGACCCACTGTAATTACTTTACTTTACCTTAATTAACTGGTTAAAGGTCCTGTCTCTAAATACAGACACATTCTGAGATACTAGGTTTTAGGACATAAACATTTAAATAGTGAGAGTCACAATTCAGCCATTATAAAGAAATTATTTCCTGCATTATTTATTATAACTGCATGTGAATCTATAATTATCTCAAAATAGTTTAATTTAAAAAATAATGTGAATCATTAGTATCCCTCATATATTAAGAAAATTACTGGTCTTGCAGTTATTCTGAAGTTACAGGCACTGTAACATAGCAACAGGCTATAATTCATTATATAATTAAATTGAGCTTTTAATAGGTATCCTATAAGTATCTACTGTGTCAAGTGATTTTTTAAAATTCTATCTATATATATAAAAGCCTAAGTGACTGAACGACTGAACAACCGGTTGCTAACTGACCACCAGGGGGCAGATGCTCAATGTAAGAGCTGCCCCCTGGTGGTTAGTGCGTTCCCACAGCCAACTTTCTGTGGCAGGCCAGCCTCCCACAATCCTTCACCCCCCGCCCCCCACATTCAACCATTTGACCAATCAGGCCGATTGGGACTGGGCTAAATGGGCTGGACACACCCTGGAGCCCTCCCACAGTCCCTCCGCAGCCCCGATTGTGCACCGGTGGGGTCCCTGGGCCTGGCCTTTGCCCTCTCACAATCTGGGACCCCTTGGGGGATGTCACTAAGCCAGTTTTGGCCCAATCCCTACAGGCCAGGCCTAGAGATCCCACGGGTGCACAGATCCGTGTACTGGGCCTCTAGTATAGAGATAAGATCTAAGTTACTGTGATGGTTAATTTTATGTGTTAGCTTGACTAGACTATGGTGTGCCCAGGTATCTAGTTAAACAATATTTGGAATGTGAGGTTGTTTTTAGATGAGATTAACATTTTAATTAGTAGAATGTGGGTGGTCTGCATCTAGTCAAGTGGAATAAAGAAGAAGGGCGATCCCCTCCTGAGTGAGAGAATCCTTCCTGACTCTTCCTGGGTCAGCTGAGCCTGCACCTTCAGACTGGAACTGAGCCATCAGCTCCCCTGGACCCCAGCTTGCTGACCCACCCTGCAGCTCTGGAAACTTACCAGACAGCCTCCATAATCATTACTCAATTCCTTCTCATAACTATATAATAATAATAATGCATATATATATATATATATATCCCATTGATTTTGTTTCTCTGAAGGACTCTATCATAGTAACTACAATATTCTCTTCAAACCCAGGATCAGTTTTCCCAAGTGCAGTCCTCAAGGTTTGCCTGTCTTGTTTACACACACTTGGGTAGTTGAGTGCTGTATATTTCACAGGCGACTCGGCTGCCAGAGGAACCCAGTGCTGCTGTGGAACGCTCTGGGCAGCTGAGGTGTACCTTTCTCTTGGCCTTCACATTATTTGGGCAGGGGTGCAAGCCTGCCCCACTATAGGGGAATATCTTTACTGTTTCCCGGAGTGTCCACCTTCTGGGCTGGAATAAATGACTAGAAGCAGGTGATTCCAAGCTAACTTCTCCCCAGTCAGAGCCTGGTTTGAATGAAGCTTCCTGAGAGAATGAATATAGTGAGCATGTTTATGCTCTAATACCAAGATCTGGAATAAAGTCTAGCATATGTTTGGAAGCAATCAGATAGATGGCAGATAAATGAATGGATAGATAAATACATCTTTTTAAAAAATGTATCCTTTTTGTTGAAAGTATTACCCATGTCCCCCTTTTTCCCCATTGACCACCTCCACCCCACACCTGCACCCGGAGACCTACCGTACTATTGTCTGTGCCCATGGGTTATGCATATAGGCATACAAGTTCTTTAGTTAATCTCTTCCTCCTTCCCTCTGAGATATATAGATCTTCTGAACGAGTGAACAGACCTTTTCACATGTATAAGCACATTAACATCTGAATGTACTCAGGCATGTCAGTGAGTCTTGCCTGCTTATCTGTAAGTAGGCGAGTGACAGGCTGTGGGTAGCAGACAGGCACTTTCTGCCACAGATTATGTTGTCGATAGTGGGTTCTCTAAGAACTGGTGACTGTATCCACACCCCAAGCCTTTCTTCTCCATCCATGGATATGCGCTAGTTATAAAAACAGGGGAGTTGTTGTCCTCAAAAAATTTGGCTTCATATGATGTTTCCTAGACACTTTATTAAATATTATTTTCTCTTAATTAAAGGTTTGTTCCAGTTTTTTTTTTTTCCCCAGAAATGAGTTGCCAATATTCATAGAAATTCTAAAAGGAACAAGCTAGAGGCAGGGGCAGACACCCATGATGGCACCACACTGTAGAATCAAGCCCCTATAGGGTCACCATGTGGCTCTTAAACAGCACACTTACTCTTTCATGGTGGGCTCACTTCATTGTCAAAGGAGCCTCTCCATAACTGCGGGGCATGCCTCACAGCATCCACATAACATACTTCAAACGGGGCTCCCTGCCTGGCTGGCCGGAGAGTTGTGGTCGCTCTTTTCGGAGACAAAAAGCAGAGCAGCAAGATCATTCACTGTACTAAGGAAACTGGCCTCTTTAATATACATTTAACAAACTAAGTCAACCATCTCATTTAGGAATCTCTCAAGACAGAAAAAAGTCAAGCAATGATTCTTGTTTTATCCCTTAACTGTCAAAATTGTCATCATTCAAGGATTTCTTGAAACACGATGAGTGAACATCACTATTGTTCTTGTTATGATGTCACCGTATTATGAATAACTGTTTCCTGTGTGCAGCGACTGGGCCAAGCATGGAATCTATAAGTTGTCCTGACAGGAACACAAAATGAGAATGGGATGATATTGAAAGTGTGACTGCCCAGGGGTGAGTCCATGAATACCAGGGCGACAGACCAGGATGCGGGAGACAGGAGCTGCTGCAGCAGTAACCGTGGGAATCACAGGGACGACGGTACCTGTGGGCAGGAGTTACTCTGGGCAGCGTTCTCCCAGTGCTTACTTTTTAATCCCATATGAGCCTTTATTTCATTTCAATGATGATGGCTTTGTAATACATAATTCCTTCTGCACAGAACACGCTTTCCTTCACGTTGCTCTTTTTCCTTCCTTGGCACCGCTCCTCAAGCTTACCCTCCACTTTAGTCAATAAAAAGCATTGTGCCAGTTGTTAAGCTCTTGTCTGTCAGCTTCAAACCTGCATCTTCATACTTTGCTGAGTGGTGCTGAAGTTGAGACTAACAACCACTTTTCCACTTTGCCGGCTGCTGCGTTTGGCTCTGTCAGCAGGGAATGTGGAGGGCTGACGAGGCTGGAGCAGGGACAACCAGCCAGTCCTCTCCACTTCCTGTTTCTGCAAGCCCACCACAGCCTCGCTTCTCCACTTTGTTGGCTGTAACTCATACCAGGAACAATGATTGCATTTAATTTTCAGTTTTTCCAACATGCAGGACTAATTTCACTGTGTCCCCTCAGAGAACCCCCTCCTCAGAGATGACAATTCTAGGGTTCCATTCAGAGACCCCAACCACAGCCGAAGGCAGGGCTGGCTGAACTCTGGCTTCTACATTTAAATAATCTCAGCTTCACCCATATTGCTTAGCCAGCCCTAAGGGTGGCAACTACCTCAGTGATATTTTAGTCTGATCCTAGAGGCCACCTTTTGAGGTGAGGAACCTGAGGGAAGGGGCTGGTTTGTAGCTTCTCCATAGACACAGCATTCATCTGCAGCAGGCCTGGAATTCCTATCTCCAGAATTCCCCCATCTCTCTTTATATTTTAATTGTTTATGTTCATTAATAGTTCTTTATATTCACTCTTTCCTCTCTGTTAAGATAGCCAATATAATTTGTCTCCTGCCTAAACATTACTTGATAGAAAAATTGGTAATAGGAATAGGACCAACCACAAAAATGAGATTCAGGGATTGCTTTAATGAAGAGCTGGGTAAATTATTTCTGTAAAGAGCAAGATAGCAAATGTTTTTAGCCCTGTGGACCATAGAATTGGTCACAAGGACCTAATTCTGTAGTTATGGCATTGAACAACATGGGGACAAGTGGGTGTGGCCAGACTTGGTCAATCAGCTGACACTTGAAATCACTGGTTAATGGATAGAGATGGGGGAATTCTGGAGACAGGAATTCCAAGCCCGCTGCTGATGAATGCTGTGTCTATAGAGAAGCTACACACCAGCCCCTTCCCTCAGGTTCCTCACCTCAAAAGGTGGCCTCTAGGATCAGACTGCTCTTCTCAATCTCTATTTCTATGCAGCTAGGCGTGGCTCACTTAATGTAATTACATACCGAGAGCCAAGTTTGGCACAAAAAGCGCTGTAGCAATGCACTTGCAGAATGACACCTTGAGGAGCTCCACTCACCTGCTTTCTAGAGAAACTGCAGAAAAGAATGAAAAAGCCACCGTTGCAGATATCTGCATATGGCCCCTAGGATACACAGCAAAGGAAGAATATATGTAGTCAAGCAAGTCTATGGAAATTCAGTAGGAACAGTAAGAGACTGTACTATTTGAACCAAGAGATTTGGGAAACTCACAAATATGTGAAAACTGAGAAGAAAAGGAAACAATTCTATATAACCCATGGCTCAAAGAAGAAACCAAAATGGAAATAACAGTTTGAGATGATGCAATTGAAGATAAATATCTTAAAACTTATAAGATGAATATAAATTAGTGCTTAGAGAATAGTTTATAGCTGCAACTTTATGGTAAAAGGAAGAAATATTTCAAACGAATAACCTAACATTCTACCTTTAGACACTGGAAAAATAGAAGGAAAATATTAAATACATTTCAATCAACTATATTTTTGTTAACTTCTCTTTTTTTCTCTTTTCTAACAAATTTACCTTTATTAAGAATTTCCTCCCACAACCACATCAAGATTACAAATAAATTATAGAACAGCCATCATTGAAAAGAACCTGAAGACCATCTGAACAGAAACCACAACTAAAGCTATAAAGGAGAAGCCCTGTGAAGATTGGTAGAAGGGATGGAGATGCAAAATGAGCAGGTCCGACATCCATGGGGGACAATTGAAAATCAGAAGGGATATCTCAGTTGTAGAGGTAACTGCCTGAGGAGCAAGAGGTTCCAGCCCCACTCACAGCTCCCCTGCCTGGAACACCAGTGTCAAACCGAAGAACCCCCATAACATTTGGCTCTGAGCCCAAGTGGGGCTTGTATACAAGTGAGAGGAAGGGTTGCTATAGTCCCAGGTGTTTATCTTGAGAGGCTGTGCATGGACTCGCTCTCCCAGACTCACTTGCTCTGGCCTCCAGGCTGGGGTTTAAGACTCAGAGTGCCAGGGACATATGGAGAAACCTGACTTGACTGGCTTCAGGTGAGAGCTGAAGGGGTAGAGGTCAGGGAGGCTCTCTGGGATAGAAGTGCCGGCAGGTGCTATTGTTTGTTTGAGAACCTCCCTCCACCCAGGTGGCAAGTGAAGGCAGATGTCAAATCTGAGTTCTCCATTAACCTGTCTAACACTGTCCACAGGGCCCTGGTGATTGCCTGAGCCTGGTTTATCTCAGCTTGCACTGCAGACTTTGCTAAAATTCTCTTAAAGGTCCACAAACCCCAAACAAGCAGTGTCATGAACCACTGTAAGCAGCCGAGACCTAACCACCACTAGTCTCAACTTGCACTGTAACTCTTACCAGATGGTCCCAGCATGGCAAAATCTGCAGCCAGTGTTGACCTGGAACGTTGCTTCAACTCAGCTGCCCAAGCCCAGTACATGAGGCAGCTGACCTCAGCTCACATTGTGGTACCCAGCTAAGGGTTCCAAACCAAGCACTGGTGGCAGCCAGCCTAGCTTAGTAGTATTGGTTCTCTCAAGTGTCTTAAAATCCAGTCAAGTGACAACCAACCACAGATTTCTTTGTAGCTCCCTCCAGGTGGACACACAAGTGCCTAATCATGGTCTGCACCACAACCCCTCCCAAGATCCTCCAGAACCAACAAACCCAGTGGCCACCTTCACACTCTAGTCTTTACTTTCTAGATTTGGCAATGACATCAGGAGCTGTGTGACCTCTCTCTGGAGGCAGCAGTGACTGTTCCTATGGCATCTGACCAGTGTGGCCACCTTCTCTCAGCCTGAAGAATCGAGGGCCAAGAAGTGCATTGTGTTTGGAGCCAGACTATGATATTATTAAATAGTTCAAATTATTAGAAAGAATATACTTATTCTATACCAGCCGTGGGCAAACTATGGCCCGGGGGCCGGATCAGGCCCGTTTGAAATGAATAAAACTAAAAAAAAAAAGACCGTACCCTTTTATGTAATGATGTTTACTTTGAATTTATATTAGTTCACACAAACACTCCATCCATGCTTTTGTTCCGGCCCTCCGGTCCAGTTTAAGAATCCATTGTGGCCCTTGAGTCAAAAAGTTTGCCCACCCTTGTTCTATACTGATGTCTCCCTAAAACTTCACCCGTGGATTTTGGCCACAGAGAACCAAGGGAAGTCTGTCAGTCTGTCCTTTAAAAAAAAATAAGGCTCCCTATGCATTTTCTTTTTTGGCTAAAAATATCTTTATCTCTGTTTCATCTTTCTTGTCTCAGTACATTAAATATGTTCAGTATTATGCATAGATATGACTTTTGGTTACCATAAGCTCATTTTTAAGTCCCTAAGATGAGAGACATTGAAAGAAGAGCCTGTATCTGAAATGAAGATTCAAGGGTGAGGTGTGATGAGGTCCACACACATCTCCAGATTTTCCTTGCAACCAGTTAATGGCACATTATAAACCTTTAATTCATTTAACTCAACATCTTTTACACTCTGTCTTATTTTAAACATTTTTTTTTCTTAATGTATGACTAAGATATACTTCTAATAGAAGAATTTGTAAATGTTGATAACAAACAATGAAAAAAGAACTTCATTAATAAAGAATATATACATAATTCAGAGTATTTGCATTTTTTATTTACATATTTGTTTTGTTTTTACAAAACTGAATCACATGAGACATGTTTTTAAGCTCTCTTTGAGAGGATGTATACTTTTCACCTCGGAGCCTGCTGCTGCACAGTACACAGCTACTGTGCAGGGGCCACTTACTGGATCTTCAAGATTCAAGTGGGGCGGTACGCAGGTCGAGTTGGCAGAAGACAATAATGTAGGGCTTGGTAAGTAGAGTGTGATCGTCTTTCCCTCCTGGTTCACAATGCTTTTATGCTCTTAACATGTGATCTCTCTCCTCTGCCTCTGTTTCTCTCTTTGTCTCTCCTTTTTGCATTTATATTTCAAGTAGTTCACTCATTGAAGTCATCTTTTTTTTTTTTTTTCATGGATTGTTGTGTTCATTTGATTTAAAAGTGTGTTATTTTAAGAAACACTGAAAGCTCTCAATCCTATATAATAAAGAGCTAATATGCTAATTACACCAGACAGCAGAACAACCTTCCAGATGACCTCCTGGAATGACCAGGGGCGGGGCCGCAAGGCAGTTGGGCTGTGAGGGCCGAGCCCCTTGTCTGAATTTCATGCTTTGGGCCTCTAGTACTTTAATAAATGTTCAAGTGAAAAGTTGTTTTTAAGAATTCCAGGTTGTTTTTATTGGGTTATATCTGGTTAAAATTCAGTCTTCTGAACACGCATTGCAATTCTTCTACAATCTTTTCCTAGTTGTAGAAAAATAAATCATGCAATCAAATTCTCATAATTTTAGGGTGGCTTATTTTCATTTTAGCAAGATTTTCCCCAAAGATCAATCTTTCTGAGGTGAAAGGAGCAGCTGTTGACTGAAAAGAGAGGTAATATAGAAACTAAATCTGTAAGCTATGTAGCATATTAGAAAGATGAAAATGCTAGGGTGGGGGAGAAGTGGCAAGACTATCAGAAGACTGTAGCTGGGTCTTTCAGGAGTGAGTAGTTTGCAATCATATAGAGTGATTGGGGAGGTGATGTTGAGAAAGGAATGTTTGAGCAAAGACCTGAGTGTTGAGCAAGAGCTAGTTGTGTGAATCCTGAGGGAAGGACATTCTAGGTAGAAGAAAACACATGCAAAGATCCTGATGCATTAGCAAGCTTGGCCCACCCACCCTGGAGCCAGCAGGGAGGTGAGTGTGGCTCAGGTGGCATGAGCCAGAGGCAGAGGAATGGCAGAGGAGTTCAGAGGTATTTCAGGACCCCAGATATTAGAGCACCTTGGAGGTCCCTGTAAGGCATTTGGTTTTGCTCTGAGTGGCAAAGGGATGCTTTTAGCATTTTGACAGAAGAGAGACACTAACTGTGTCAAAAAGCAACAAGGACAGAAAAGCTGGTGTCAGTCAAGAAGCTTTGTAAGAGTCCAGGTGAGACTGATAGGGCCCGAGACAAGAGGGCAGCGACAGACCTGGTGCAAAGGGATGCAATCTGGAGGTATTTTGAAGAGAAAGTCAACAGGATACCCGGCAGATTGTCCGTGGAACAATTGTCCATGAAGGGAAAGGAGGGCTGTGGACTGGGCAGCGGGGAGGAGCCAGGAATGGGCCTGCTGAGCTCAGCCACTCGCTCCTCATGCACGTGCCATGGTTTAAGATCTAACACAACGCACAGGAACCACAGCACATCACAAATAGAGTGGGGCATAGAAATTATCTGTGCCTTTATTTTACAGATATGAAAAGTGAAGCCCAGAGAGGTAAACGCAGTTCCTCTGAGACCTTTATGCCTCCCCTCCACTTGGTAAGTGTCACCTGTAGTAAGTAGAACACACACACAGCGACATGCACAGGTCAAAGTCACAGGGGCGATGTGCACATGTCATCACACCCAGGTCAGGAGTGTCCACAGCACCTCAGAAGGCCCCTGACCCTACTTCCCAGGGACTGCATTTCCTCCAGAGTAATAACCACTCCCCCAGGCTTAAACCATAGATTTTGCTTGTTTTTTTGACTAAAAAAATCATATGGTACATCTTTTTATTAAACATTATTTTCATGAAATTTGTGTGCTGCAAAGTGTGATTGTAGTTCATTTTCATTGTAATAAGCTCATAAATATACAATGTAATGATCCAGTTCACTGTGAACAGACATTTGAGCTATTCTTTCTCTCTTGGCCATTATGATTAGTATTGCTATGAATATTTTTGTATATATGTTTAGTAAACTTTTATTTCTTACCTGAAGTTTTACAACATTATCAATTAAAGTTTCATCTCTCTTCCAATAGTCCAGTGGCTTCACAAATATATCATCATTGGATGATTTGGCTTCAGCGTTGTGATTCCCCAGAAAATTTGTCAGCTACACTTTACAAAAACAAAAATCCGTGTGCCTCTCAAAGATGTGATTTCTGACAAATCACTAGTTCTTAAAGATTCTCCAAAGCAGGGGTCCTCAAACTTTTAAACAGGGGGCCAGTTCACTGTCCCTCAGACCATTGGAGGGCCGGACTATAGTTTAAAAACAAAACAAAACAAAAAAACTATGAACAAATTCCTATGCACACTGCACATATCTTATTTTGAAGTAAAAAAACAAAACGGGAACAAATACAATATTTGTATTTGCATGTGGCCCGCGGGCCATAGTTTGAGGACCCCTGGTCCAAAGGGTGGCAGAATGTTGTCCTTACATAAGGACACTTGATAGCTAAATAACATTAAAAAAGAGGTGAGTCTTATAATGCATGATTTCAGTGTCCAAGCTTGGTTATAAAAACATGGAAGAGTGAATACCAAAGGAAGATGATGGTTAGAAATAACAGGAATAATATAATAATCATGAAAGGTCTAAATTATTGAGGGAGGTGGCATAGCATAGCGGTAAATAGAATGGGCTCTGGACCCAAACTGCGTGGTTAGAATCTCAGCCTGCCACTTTCCAGCCACGTAATGTAAACTTGTTTGCCTCAAAGTTATCATCTGTCAAATATGAAAAATAATACTGCCTGTTTCAGAAGGTGTTGATTGAATGAGGCAACTTGTAAAGGACCAGGCACTATATTTAAAATATGGTAAGCATTGTGCATATATTAAGAGTTACTATTTTAATCATTTTGAGCATGTAGATACATTACTTATAGTTTTTATAACCTGTCAAAATATCTATAACTATTTCTAAACATATATAAAGTATTATTTAAAGTTGTTATATTTAATTTTCTATTTTTATGTGCTTAATATGGTTTCTTTCTAAAAGTAATGTATTTTGTATTATATGTCATTAATTTTCTTTCTTTCTTTCTTTTTCTTTTTTTTACTGGATACCTTCATTTGTCTTGTCTCAGTGAATGAAGAGTAAATCATATAGCCTGTTTTATGGATTTAGTTATATAGACCCATATAAGTTAGATAACTTATTCAAGGTTTTGCAGTTTATTAAGTAACCAAATTGATGTCTTCTAGCCTGCAAACCCAGTGGTCTTTTGCTATTTCTTGCTGCCCCCTGTGGCTTAATGGAAAAAATTAAGTCTTCAGTGGGTTTGGCTGTTAGGAGTTAGTATTAATAACCTGTGATAGTTGGATACTGCTGTTGTAAATCTTCATTTCGGGGCTGCAGAAACGACAAGCTTGCCTAAATCATCAGACCAAATTGTGGCTTTTCATTTTGATTATTTTGAAAGTTCATAAAGGGTAGAGGAAAAAACAAAAACAAAAAGAATCCAGACAGCAGCATAAACATTTTTGTTATTTCTTTGCAGCACTGTTAAGCTATACTGAACCTCATTTCTGTTGCAATTTAAAAATAGTTAACGGTAAATTAAGAAGTTTCCAGTGAGATGCTATTGTGTCTTCTGGTAGCTGCAACTAAAAGCCTGAGAGATACACCGAGAAGCTGGGGACGCTGAGAAGCCAATGATAGCAGAAGGATTGTGAGACAAAATTCGATATTTGTACTACAACTAAACTGACAGTAAGACCCCCCGTCCTTTCTATTTTTTTTAATTTTTTTTTCCCCTAGACCAGATCCAAACACAGCACACTACTTAGAAGTACGCACCAAATGTGGACAGAAAGAACTTAAAAATAATCTCTCTGTTTCCGGCACAAGTAGTGGGGAAGAGAACATTTATGGGGCAGATATAATAGGATAATGCCCACCAGCTTTCTTGTGGTTGTTATTATTGTTGGTGTTCTCCCCTAACCTGGCCCCCAGCAATCTCACATTAGCATAAAAGCAGTGGCAACTGAGAAGACTACTAAAATTCCAAGGAAGGTCACGTGAATCCCCATTGATTATTTTTTTTCTTCTTCTCCTAACTTCATCTCTCTTGTCCCCAGAGACAGACAAGACACATAGTCACAAAAAGTTCATGACAACACAAGAAGATGAAGCCCTGGTCTTGTTGTCGGAGGGTTTAGAACAGGGATCCCCTGGTGCAGGAAAGTTTCAGGGAGGTCATAAAGGGGAAAGATCTCATGAAAATGATCCCGTAGAGTTGCGTATGAAGTTCTGAGCTCAACCCAATTCTGTTCATGCTCAACCTACACAGCCAACCAAGCACATTAAGAACTGACCACCACCCAGGTTTTAGACTGGACACTGAGTGGTGCACACGGAAAAGATCTAAATCAAAGAGCGAAGGCTATGAAAACCAGCTTGACCTTGGAACCACAGCCCTCAGGAATGTAGGAACCTGACTGCTGACCATACCTCCTGCTAAAACACAAAGATCAGTATTTTCAATAGGACTCTGAGACTCATTTCAGAATATGCAAAATGCATAAATATAGTTCATAACATGATCATACGAAGGAGCAGGAAATCTTAACACCTTGCAAGGCAAAAAATGCCAATTGATGTTAACTCTGAGAGGACAGAGATGTTGAAATTATCAAATAAACATTTTAAAGTAGCTCTTATTAACATGATCCAAAAAGTAAGGTTGAATGTTTTTGAAACAAAACAAAAAAAAAGAGAGGCTCAGAAGAAAAGATGGAAGATATAAAAAAAGAATAAAATTGAAAATTTGCAAATGAAAACATAACAAAATTTTCAAAATAATTGTTGTATAGGCTAAGTAAAAATGGAGAAAACAAAGAAAAGAATTAATAAATTCAAAGATACATAAAAAATTACTTAATCTGAAAAAAAGATAAAGGAAAGAAGAAAATAATGACAGAAGAAAACAATAACAGAGCCTCAAGGAACTGTGAGATAAAACCAAAGATCTAAAATTTCTGTTATCAGAGTCCCAGAGGGATGGGAGGAAACATGACACAGGAAAAAATAACAAAAGTAAAGAAATAATGGCTGAAAAAAGTTGGCAACATATTTAAATTAAAAGATACAAAATTTCAATGAACCCCAAACATTCAGATACATCATAATGAAACAGCTGAAAACTTAAGAAATAAAGGTTAAAATATATTGAAAACAATTAAATAAAATTAAAGAATTATTAATAGGACAAAAATAATTCAAATGATGGTGAATTTCTTTAAAAAAAAAAAAGAAAGAAAAGAAAAGAAAGAAAAAAAAGCCAAGGAGGCCAGAGAACAATGAAACTGCATTTGGATTGATGAAAGTAAAGAATTGTGAGCTCAGAATCTACATCTATCAAAAGTACCCTGAAGGAATAAAAGTATAATAAATAAATTCTTAGAACAAGAAAAACCGATAAAATGTGTTAGCAGGTCTAAAAAAAAAAATGCTCAGGGAATTTATTTAAATAGAAGTTATACCTCATGGCACTTTGCACTTCCAGAATGAAAGAAGAGAGACAGAAATCTACACTAATAAAAGAGAAACATGGTATTGGCGTATGACCGCTACCCTTCCCATTGGCTAATCAGGGTGATATGCAAATTAACTGCCAGCCAAGATGGCGGCCGGCAGCCAGGCAGCTGATGCCAGGGAGGCATGCTTGCTTCAGTGACGGAGGACTCCAAAGTCCCCGCCTGACTTGCCGGCCTCTCAGCTGCAACTCTAAGCAACTATGTTGCAAATATAGAAGCTATAAAGACCCCAGAAACCTGCTTTACTCAGCAGGGCTTCAGCCAGCCAGACCACAACATTGTATCAAATACAGATGGTAAACAAAGGCCAGAAACCTGTTTTCAGCAGCCGAGGCCTCAGAGCTAAAGCTGGCCCAGAATAAAAAAAAAAAAGAAAGAAAGAAAAAAAGGAGCGGTTGGGAGCTTCAGTCACCCGTCAGCCTGAAAACGGCCCTCAGCCCCTCACCCAGACTGGCCAGGCAACCCAGTGGGGACTCCCACCCTAAAGGGTGTGTGACCAGATGCAAACAGCCATCATTCCCTCACCCAGGCTGGCCAGGCACCCAAGTGTGACCCCACCCTGATCCAGGACACCCTTCAGGGCAAACCAGCCAGCCCCCACCTGTGCACCAGGCCTCTATTCTATATAGTTAAAAGGTAATATGCCTCCCGGCACCGGCACTGGGATCAGCGGAGCCATGAGGCCTCCCGGCACAGGGATCAGCATGACAGGGGGCAGCGCCCAAAGCCCCTGATCGGCCCTGCTCTGTGTGTGACAGGGTGCAGTGCCCCAACCCCTGATTGGCCCTGCTCTGTGGGTGATAGAGGGCGGTGCCCCAAACCCCTCCCCCCCGGGCCCTGTTCTGTGTGTGACAGGGTAGAGCCATAACCTCCCCATCGGCCCCACCCTGAGTGTGACAGTGGCGGCGCTCCAACCCCCTGATCGGCCCTGATCTGTGGGTGATAGAGGGTGGTGCCCCAACCCTCTGATCCGCTCTGCTCTGTGTGTGATGAGGGGTGGTGCCCCAACACCCCTGATGGGCCCTGCTCTGTGCATGACAGGGGGCAGCGCCCCAACCCCCTGATCCACCCTGCTCTGTGTGTGACAGGGGGCAGTGCCCCAACTCCCCTATTGGCCCTACTCTGTGCGTGACAGGGGGGAGTTCCTCAATGCCCTGATCGACCCTGCTCTGTGCGTGACAGGGAGGAGCTCCCCAACCCCCTGATCAACCCTGCTCTGTGTATGACACAGTACGGAGCCCCAACCCCCCTGATGGGCCCTGCTCTGTGCATTACAGGGGGCAGTGTCCCAACCCCCTGATCCGCCCTGCTCTGTGCGTGACAGGGGGTGGCGCCACAACTTCCCTATCGATCCTGCCTTGAGTGTGACAGGGGGCAGTGCCCCAACCCCCCAATCGGCCCTACCCTGAGCATGACTCAGGGTGGCATCGCAACCTCCCGATCTGCCCTGCTCTGTGCATGACAGGGGCGGCGCCCCAACTCCCCAATCGGCCCTGCTCTGAGCCCGACCAGGGGCTGCACCTAGGGATTGGGCCTGCCCTCTGCCACCTGGGAGCAGGCCTAAGCCAGCAGGGCGTTATCTCCCGAGGGGTCCCAGACTGCGAGAGGCCACAGGCCGGGCTGAGGGACCCCCCTCTCCCCCCCCTCCCCGAGTGCACAAATTTTTGTGTACCGAGCCTCTAGTCCTATATAATAAAACGCTTATATGCAAATAGACTAAACTGAGGAACAACCGAACAACCAGTCATTATGATGTGTGTTGACCACCAGGGGGCATGCGCAGAGTGTGGTGGGCGTTGGCAGCAGGCAGCAGGGTGCAGAACATTGCGGGATGGTAGAGCAAGTGAGTGAGCATGCCAGATCAAACAGGGTAGCAAGTCGCTGTCATCAGGGCAAGCCTCTGGTGGTTACTGAAAATTCTTTGCTCCCGTGCACCGTGGTCCCATCTGGCACTCGTACCTGCTGCCAGCCCTGGCCCCACTCACAGCCAGTACTGGAGCCACCGCTTGCACCCTCTGCCGGCACCTGGCACCAGCCCCAATCACTCAGCATCATCAGCCGGTGTGAGTGGGGCTGGCACTGTCAGTACATGGGAGTGGCAGCAGTGGGAGCGGGGCTTACAGGGGACTGGGGGCCATGGTGGTAGGGGCTGGGTGAGTGTGCAGAGGATGGGCCAAGACCTGTCCCTGTGCCCACTGCAGCTTCACATCCCACAGTTCCTTTCAAGATGCATGAAGTCATGCACTGGGCCCCTAGTATTAAATAACTGGTTACATATAATAAACTAGAGTTCTGCTCTGAAGGTTTTAAAAAAGATGCATGGCAGTTGAAAACAAAAGCCCTACCATTGCCTGATTATGATCTTAATATATATAAACACTAGAGGCCTGGTGCATGGATTCATGTACTGCTGGGGTCCCTTGGCCTGGCCTGCACCCTCTCTCAATCAGAGACCTGTCAGGGAATGTTGGAGTGCCAGTTTCAGCCTGACCCCCTCAGGCCCGATCCAGACAGGAGGTAGCCTGATCCTGTGTGTTGAGCATCTGCCCCCTGGTGATCAGTGTGCATCATAGCAACTGGTCGAATACTTGCTTAGGCTTTTATATATAGACTAGAGGCCCGGTGCACAAAAATTTGTGCACTGGCAGGGACGGGGTGTCCCTCAAGCCCACTTGTGCCCTCTCACAGTCTGTGACCCCTCAGGAGATAACGACCTGCTGGCTTAGGTCCACTCCAGGGGGACAGAGGGCAGGCCCAATACCTAGGTGCCTGCATCGCAGCTCCTGGTCGGGCTCAGAGCAGGGTTGATTGGGGAGTTGGGGCGCCACCCCCTGTCACACACAGAGCAGGGCGGATCAGGAGGTTGAGATGCCACCCTCAGTCACGCTCAGGGTAGGACCGATTGGGGGGGTTGGGGCGCTGCCCTCTGTCACACTCAAGGCAGGGTCGATGGGGAGGTTGCAGCTCCACCCCGTCACACACAGAGCAGGGCCCATGGGGAGGTTGGGGCGCCGCACAATGTCACACACAGAGCAGAGCCGATCAGGGGGTTGGGGAGCTCCCTCTACCAGGCACAGAGCAGGGCCGATCAAGGGGTTGAGTGCCTTCCCCTTTCACGAACAGAGCAGGGCGGATAGGGAGGTTGTGGCCCCGCCCCCTGTCACACACAGAGCCGCAGGGCGATCAGGGGGTTTGGGAGCTGCCCCCTTTCACGCTGCTCCAGGGGCCAAGAGGCCTCGTGGCTCCGCTGATCCCAGTGCTAAGAGGCCTCGCTGCTCTGCTGATCCCGGTGCTAAGAGGCCTCCATGCTCCGCTGATCCCAGTGCTGGGAGGCCTCACTGCTCCGCTGATCCCAGTGCTAAGAGGCCTCGCTGCTCCGCTGATCCCGGTGCTAAGAGGCCTCGCTGCTCTGCTGATCCCAATGCTAAGAGGCCTTTCTGCTCCGCTAATCCTGGTGCTGGGAGGCCTCGTGGCTACGCTTGACACAGGGGCAGTGAGGACTCGTTGCTCCGCTGATCCCGGTGCTGGGAGGCATATTACCCTTTTACTATATAGGATAGAGGCCTGGTGCACGGGTGGGGGCCGGCTGGTTTGCCCTGAAGGGTGTCCTGGATCAGGGTGGGGGTCCCCAATGGGGTGCCTGGCCAGCCTGGATGAGGGGATGATGGCTGTTTGCAGCTGGTCACACACCCTTCAGGGTGGGGGTCCCCACTGGGGTGACTGGCCAGTCTGGGTGAGGGGCTGAGGGCTATTTTCAGGCTGGTGGGTGACTGAAGCTCCCAACCTCTCCTTTTTTTATTTTTTTATTCTGGGATTTATTTACCTTCTATGGCTGTCATTGGAGCTGAGAGCCGGCTTTAGCTGTGAGACCTCTGCTGCTGAAAGCAGGTATCTGGGCTTTGTTTAACTTCTGTATTTGAAACTTTGTTGCGACTCCAGCTCTGAGATCCCGGATGACTGAAAGCAAGTTTCTGGGGTTTTGTTTAGCTTCTATATTTGTAACAATGTTTCTTAGAGAGCAGCTCAGAGCCCAGCAGCTGCAGGAGGGGAACCTTGGCTTCCTCCGTCACTGGAGCAAGCAAGCCTCCTGTTAGTGTCAGTTGCCTGGCTGCCGGCTGCCATTTTGGTTGGCAGTTAATTTGCATATTGCCCTGATTAGCCAATGGGAAGGGTAGCTAAGTCATGGCTAATTACCATGTTTCTCTTTTATTAGATAGTACTAGTAGCCCGGTGCACGAAATTCGTGCACTGGGGTTGGGGGGAAGGGGGAGTCCCTCAGTCTGGCCTACACCCTCTACAATCTGAGACCCCTCAGGGAATGTCCAACTACCTGTTTGTGCCCACACTTTTCACAGATAACAGCTCCATTGTTGTTTCTTTCTTATGCTTAAAACCATTGGAATTAGTAGGTATTCAAAGTGTGTATACATTTTGGGGGGACACCATGTATATCTCTAGTCAGTGGTGAAAGAAACCAACAACAGATTTGGAACCCCCAAAACGGGGAACCTTGCTCACTCCCCACATGTCTCCCCACTTCACTTTCCACCTTTGTGGGCAGCAGGAGAATCAATGTTTTCTCTCATTAATTCGGAAAAGCATGTCCTGTCACCCGCTGCCCGGCAGGAGTGCGCTAGGCTCCAAGCAAGCGAGGCTCAGTCAGGGCAGCCTTCGCTCATGGGTGCTGGCATCCAAAGTGCACATTCCTCCTCTACAGTGTCCCCGACTATCCCACTGTTTCACTGAGAGGATGGAATTCCTCTCCGCCTCTGGGTTCTTGATCTTGAACGCTGACCAAAGGCACCTCAGGGAGGGCTGCCCGTGCCCACCAGGTGTGTCTGTCTGCATCTGCTCCTGCCTCAGCACCTGCATTAACGCCCCCAGAGGTGATCTCGTAGCTGCACTGGCCTCTGTGGGAGCAGAGCATCACCACTCCACCCTCTCACTGTCATCTCACAGGCGCCCACCCTCAGCACCCAGAACACCCAGACACTCTCCAAAGGACGTGAGCGGATCA
This sequence comes from Myotis nattereri, assembly GCF_964212035.1. NCBI lineage: Eukaryota > Metazoa > Chordata > Mammalia > Chiroptera > Vespertilionidae > Myotis > Myotis nattereri. The sequence continues at coordinate 90,044,694 of NC_138082.1, read as the reverse complement.
GAGGGGATGTGTGCACATCCTGTGGGGGTGTTAGGCATGCTGGGTTGATGGAAGTGCGGTGGAGAGGCGGGGGAACTTGTGCACGCCTTGGTTTGCAACTGTTGCAGGCGTGGGAGGGTGACAGTGTGCTGGGGGATGTTCGCACACCAGGGGGGATGTGTACACCAGAGGCCTCTGGCTTTTCAGATTCGCAAACCCCCATGGTATGGCCAGGAGGACGTCAGTCTGGCCCACCACAGTGGCTGTCCCTGCAATCCTGCACCTTCTGGGCCAGGAGGCGGATGTTGCACAGCCACTCCTGGGAGCTAATGGCCTGCAGGCGCTACTTCAGCTCAGCCTGCAGGCTCCACTTGGCACAGCTGTCACCACTGTCATGTGGGGAATACAGGCCACCCTCCACTGGCCTGCCTCCCCTGTCCAGAGGCTCTCTGCGCTGCTCACCTGCCCAGAGTGACTGGGGCTGGGTAGAAGCCAGGCGTCCTGCCCTGCCCAACCCTGGCCGATCTGCCCCTGTGCGATCTGCTGTCCCACCGGGAAGGGTCACAGATCCGGGTCCCGGGACCGCAGACAGCCTCAAGTGCTGCCCCCGCGACTGCCAGGTCACAGATCCAGGTCCCAGGACCACGGACAGAATCAAGTGCTGCCCACTGCCCGGCAGGGTCACAGATCCAGTCCCAGACTGCGGATAGCCTTGCCCGCTGCTGCCTGCCTTCAGTATGCAAATTAGCCGCCATCTTGTTGCTTCAGGGTGGGGGTCCCCACTGGGGGCCTGGCCAGTCTGGGTGAGGGGCTGAGGGCCATTTTCAGGCTCGCAGGTGACTGAAGCTCCCAACCTCTCCATTTTTTCTTTTTTTTCTTTATTCTGGGATTTATTTACCTTCTGTGGCTGTCACTGGAACTGAGAGCCGGCTTTAGCTCTGAGGCTTGGCTCCAGCTCTGAGACCTCAGCTGCTGAAAGCAGGGATCTATAATTGAAACACTGTTGCAGTCCTGCTGGCTGAAGCCCGACTGGCTGAAAGCAGGTTTCTGGGGATTGTTTCGCTTCTATAATTGCAACATTGTTTCTTAGACTGCAAGCTCAGAGGCCGGCAGCGGCAGGCTCCTTCACTGGAGCAAGCAAGCCTCCTGTTCGCTTCAGCTGCCTGGCTGCTGGCCGCCATCTTGGTTGGTAGTTAATTTGCATATCACCCTGATTAGCCTATGGGAATCGTGTTGGAGGTACGGTTAATTACCATGTTTGTCTATTATTAGATAGGATAGATAGTGTAAATGACAACCTAAAGAGAATTGGTACACAATGTCTGTTTAGGAAAAGGTTTCTACATCTCACTTGAAATATGATAAAATATGGAACTACACAGTAAAAAGTAAATCAATTTTGTTGTATATACATTTAATATTTTGTAACGAAAAGGTTAAAAAACATGAAAGTTTAATAACAAAAAGTTATTATATATAAAGAACCATAAATATATCCATGGATGACACATTTGTTTTCAGCTCACAGTCATATTATGTTGTATGGAACTTTGAGTGTCTTTTGAGTACAGTATAAAGATGCCAACCTGGGGGACATAGCTAAGGAGCAGCTCCCTGGTGCAGCTTTAGCCGTAATAAGGTGGTCTGGAGGCCTAATGTAAATTGAAATGGAAAAGCTAATTATAAATCAAGTGCACTTGTGCAAGCACCATAATTCTCACTGCAAAGGCATTCTTTGAGTATAAAATAATAAGAATGACAGTTCCATAGAATCAGACATTGCCACTACTAGCTGTGATTCTGCATATGAAATCTGTTGCATCTTGACTTCTTCATTTTTTAAAAGGGGTCTAATAATATTAACTGAGCTGTTGGAATCTATGTACAGTATGTGGAACATGGTAACAACTCAATACAGGTCAGCTACTGTGGGAAGCCTGTTCAGTATGTCCATGTTCTAATCTCCAGCATCTACGAATATGTTAGCGTTAGTGGCAAAAGGGACATTGCAGAAGTGATGAAGTGAGATCTTGAGATGAACATGAATTATCTGGCTGTGCCCAATGTAATGACAAGGGTCCCTCCATGTAAGTGAGAGAGGCAGCCATGGGAGCCAGAGTCAGAGTGTGCCTGAGAACACTGTCATTGATGCTGAGGCTGAAGGAGGAGGCCACAGCAAAGAGTTCAGGTGTCCCCAAAAGCTGAAAAAGGCAAAGGAATAGAACCTCCCCTGGAACCTACAGAAGGAGCCAACCCTATTGAAACCTTACTTTTAGCCTGGTGAGACCCACTGCAGATCTCTGAATGTCAGAACTGTAAAATAATAAACATGTGTTTTATTAAGCCACTGTTGGTGGTCATTTGTTGCAGAATCAATAGAAAGCTTACAATTACTTAAAGCAGATAATTTCTATCTGGTTTTATTTTTAATTTAATAACTGCTATTCTACCACTCTCACAAAACTTTTTCAAATTCTCCACTGTTTTTCTTACAGAAAGTAGATGTTTTGAGATCATCCATAAAGGCTTCTGGGCAGTGGATAGGAACTGAGACTTGGAGTTGGCCATGCCTGGGCTGGGAGCCCGACTCCTGCCCTCACCAGCCCTGTGACCCGGACATGGTGTTCCCAGAGTTTTTGTGCTTGTTTTCCCGTAACCAACAGCGATTACATGATTGGCTGCCTGTAGGATTGTTGTAAAACGTAAAGGAGATATTGTCACAAATCATGTGGCACAGAAAATGACTCCATTAGTGGCCATCCAGTCAGAATTATTGAGGTAAGTGGTTATCCTATATCCTCACTTTCCAGATGAGAAAACTAAAGCGGAGAGAAGACAAAATGCTTGCCCAAGACACATGGCCAGTTCTTAGGCTCTTCAGGACTGAGCCACCACCTTTCTGCTTTAAGACAACTGCAAGCTCGTCATGGAGTTGGCTATTCATGAATATCTTGATGTTAATTTTCCTTTAGGAAACTTTGAGGAGGTAAGCAGAGACATAGAATCACAGACTACAGGTTTTAAATGTCTTCTTGTAGAAATTATTGTTCTGGGATCCCAAAGGAAATTCACATTTCCCTTTTCCAATCTCCTTTATCATGTGATAAAAGCATTTTTTTCAAAGTAGCCTTTTCAAATCCCAATTAAAACCAACTTCAAGTAAAGCTGCCTCCTTTATTCTTGCAAAAATAAAGGTCTCCTGTTTTCTTCCCCTTCAAGCATCTTCTTCGGAAATGAAATTAGTCAAATGTCATATGACAACATAGTAATGCCCCAGAGAAGCACTGCTTCCCAGGCCTCTCTCACTGAAGCACAGTGGACAGGGAGCCGACCCCTCCCGCCAGGCTTCAGTGCTGCTTGCCACCTGGTGGACACTTGCTCTCACTGCAAAAAAGTTTGCAAATCTGTTTTAAAAGTACCTTTGGTTGCATTTTCTGTCAGTGAGCAGATCTACTGAGAGGAGGAGAGCTGTAAGTGTGCAGTATTAGCCTGACTTTGAAAGGAAAAACATCTCTATTTAGCTAGCAATTAGTTTTCTAGCAGTCAGAATGTGTTAGGAGTTTCAGAAGACTTTAAAAACTAGCCAAAGGAACCTGCAGTTCTCATGCTATAAATGGAAATGCCTGTTATTACTTTTTTCAAAAACTATTTCAGATCCTTCAGTGGAGCCATAACCTTTAGGAGATTATATATATATATATATATATATATATATATATATATATATATTTAACTTAAATTATTTACTGTTTAAAGTTTTACATATGTTTCCTCCCCACCCCCAATTACTTCTCCCAGGATGATCCCCCCAGCATATGCCCTCTCCCCCTTACAGTCTGTGTCTATGCGTTATGCTCATACGCGTGCATACAAATCCTTTGTTTTATCTCTAACCCCCTACCCCCTTCCCTGCCTTCCTTCTGAGGTTGGACTTTCGATGCTTCTATGTCTCTGGATCTATTTTTGTTCATCAGTTTATGTTGTTCATTATATTCCACAAATGAGTGAGATCATGTGATATTTATCTTTTTCCGACTGGCTTGTTTTGCTTAGCATAATGCTCTCCAGGTCCTGGTAAGGGTTCCTTTTTTTCAGAGCAGCATAGTAACCCATTGTGTCCATGTGCCACAGTTTTCTGATTCACTCATCTGCTGATGGGCACTTAGGCTATTTCCAAATCTTAGCTATTGTAAATTGGGCTGAACATAGGGATGAATATATTCTTTCTGATTAGTGTTTTGGTTTTCTTGGGATATATTCCTAGAAGTGGGATTACTGAGTCAAATGAAAGTTCCATTTTTAATTTTTTGAGGAAACTCCATACTTTTCTCCACAGTGGTTGCACTAGTCTGCATTCCCACCAGCAATGCAGGAGGGTTCCTTTTTCTCCACATCCTCACTAACACTTGCCATTTGTTGATTTGTTGATGATAGCCATTCTGACAGGTGTGAGATGGAACCTCAATGTTCTTTTGATTTGCATCTCTCAGATTATTAGTGACTTTGAGCTTATTTTCAAATGTGTCTTGGTCTTCTGTATGTCCACTTTCAAAAAGTGTCTACTTGGGTTCTTTGTCCATTTTTTTATTAGATTGTTTATCTTCCTTTTGTTAAGTTGTATGAGTTCCCTATAAATTTTGGAGGTTAAACCCTTATCAGATATAACATTGGCAAATATGTTCTCCCTTGCAGTGAGCTCTCTTGTTGTTTTGTTGATGGTTTTGTTTCTTTTTGTTTTGTTTTGTTTTTGTTTTTTGCTGTGCAGAGGCTTTTTATTTCGATGTAGTTCCCTTTGTTTATTTTCTCCTTAGTTTCAATTGTCCTAGGAGCTGTATTGGTAAAGATATTGCTACGACATATGTCCACTATTTTGCTGCCTATGGATTCTTCTAAGATTTTCATGGTTTCCTGTATTATGTTTAATTTCTTTATCCATTTCGAGTTTATTTTTGTATATAGTGCAAGTTGGTGGTCTAGTTTCATTTTTTTTGCATGTATCTGTGCAATTTTCCTAACACCATTAATTGAAGAGACTGTCTTGACTCCACTCTATGCTCTTGCCTCCTTTGTCAAATATTAATTGAGCATAATGGATTGGGTTGATTTCTGGGTTCTCTATTCTATTCCATTGGTCTATATGTCTGTTCTTGTGCCAGTACCAGGCAGCTTTGAGAACAGTGGCTTTGTAACGTAGCTTGATATCTGGTACTGTGATTCCTCCAACTTTGTTCTTCTTTCTCAGGATTGCTATGGCTATTCGGGGCCTTTTTTAATTCCAGATGAATTTTTGGAGAGTTTGTTCTAGGTCTGTGAAATATGCTGTTGGTATTTTAACGGGGATTGCTTTGAATCTATAGATTGCTTTGGGTAGTGTGGACATTTTACTGATGTTGATTCTTCCAATCCATGAACACAGTATATTCTTCCATTTATTTATGTCTTCCTCTCTCTTTTTTCAATGTTCTGTAATTTTCCCACTACAAGTCTTTACCTCCTTATTTAATTTTATTCCTAGGTACCTTAATTTTTTGCTTGCAAAGGTAAATGGGATTTTTTTTGTTTGTTTGTTTGTTTCTCTTTCTGTAAGTTCATTATTGGTGTATACAGAGGCCATAGATTTCTGGGTTAATTTTGCATCCTGCTACATTGACAAATTTATTGATTAAGTCTAGTAGTTTTTTTTTTATTGTTTGTTTGTTTTTATATATTTTATTGATTTTTTACAGAGAGGAAGGGAGAGGGATAGAGAGTTGGAAACATCAATTTAGCTGCCTCCTGCACACTCCCCGCTAGGGATGTGCCTGCAACCAAGGTACATGCCCTTGACTGGAATCAAACTCAGAACCCTTCAGTCTGCAGGCCCATGCTCCATCCACTGAGCCAAACTAGTCAGGGCAAGCCTACTAGTTTTTTATGAATTCTTTGGGGTTTTCTATGTGTAGTATCATCATCTGTGAATTGGGACAGTTTTACTTCTTCTTTTCCAATTTGGATGCCTTTTATTTCTTCTTGTCTGATCATTATAGCTAGCACTTCCAGTACTATATCGAACAGGAGCAGTGAAAGTGGCATCCTTGTCTTGTTCCTGTTCTTCGGGGAAATGGATTTAATTTTTACCCATTGAGTATGATGTTGGCTATAGGTTTGTTATATAAGGCTTTTATTATGTTGAGGTATTACCCCTCTATTCCCACTTTGCTGAGAGATTTTATCAAGAAATGGTGTTGGATTTAGTCAAATGCCCTTTCTGCATCTACTGATAAGATTATGTGATTTTTGTCTCTCAATTTGTTTATGTGATGTATAACATATCTTGATTTGCAGATATTGTACCATCCTTGCATCCCCAGAATAAATCCCAATTGGTCATGGTGTATGATCTTTCTAATGTAATGCTGGATCCTATTCACTAGAATTTTGTTGAGAATTTTAGCAACTATGTTCATCCAGAATATTGGCCTGTAGTTCTCTTTTTTTGTGGTGGGCTTTATCTGGTTTTGGAATTAGGGTAATGCTGTCTTTATAGAAAGAGCTTGGAAGTGTGCCTTTCTCTTCATTTGTTTGGGATAGTCTGAGGAGGATAGGTTTTAGTTCTTCTTTGAATGCTAGGTAGAACTCCCCTGTAAAGTCATCCGGACCAGGGGTTTGTTTGCTGGAAGATTTTTGAACACTGCTTCAATTTCTTTGGTAGTTATCAGCCTATTCAGGTTTTTTTTTTTTTTTTTTTTTTATTCTTCCTGATTGAGTTTTGGGAGCTTGTATTTTTCTAAGAATATGTCCATTTCTTCTAGGCTGTCCAGTTTGTTGGAACAGAGTTGCTCAAAGTATTTTTTCATAATCCTTTGTGTTTCTGTGGGGTCAGTTGTTATTTTGGCTCTTTCATTTCTGATTTTGTTTATTTAGGTCTTCTCTGTTTGCATCTTGGTGAACCTGGCTAGGGGTTCATCTATCTTGTTAATCCTCTCAAAGAGGATAAATGTTGTTTGAGTTTTTCAGGTTGATACCCAGAAAAGGGTTTGCTGGGTCATATGGTAGCTTTCTTCTTAATTTTTTGAGGAACCAGCATACTGCTTTCCATAGTGGCTGTACCAGTCTACAATCCCATCAGCACTGATGAGGGCTTCTTTTGCTCCACAATCTCTCTAATACTTGTTATTACTTGTTGATAATAACCATTCTAAAAAGGTGTGAAGTGATATCTCATTTATAGCTAGTGAAGTTTAGCATCTTTACACTTATCTATTGGCCATTTGGGAGAGATGTACTTTTAGGTCCTCTGCCCATTTTTTAATTGGATTCTTTGTTTGATGTTGAGTTGTATGAGTTCTTTATATAGTTTGGATATTAATCCCTTGTCAGATCTGTTGTTTGCAAATACTATCTCCCATTTGGTTGGTTGCCTTTTTGTTTTGTTGTCAGTTTCTTTTGTTGTACAGAAGTTTTTAGTTTGATAGAATCCATTCATTTATTTTTGGCTTTACTTCCCTTGACTTTGGGGTCAAATTTATAAAATCTTCTCTAAGACCAAGGCCCATAAGTTTAGTACCTATGTTTCCTTCTATGTAACTTATTGTTCTGGGCCTTATATTTAGGTCTTCATTCTGCACAATCCCCTACTGGGGATTGAGCCAAAAACCTGAGTATGTGCCCTTGACTGGAATAGAATCCAGGACCCTTCAGTCTGCAGGCTCACACTCTATCCACTAAGCCAAATTGGCTAGGCTTCAAACTCTTAATAATGATTTGCATTTTTCAGTATACACGTATTTCACATATTCTGTTAAGTTTATTCCCAGGTAGTTTATTATCTTTGTTACAATTGCTAAATTATTCTTTTCATTTATTTTTCTGAAATTTCAATGTTTGTATATAGAAATGTAGTGGATTTTTGTACATTGATTTTTCAATCCTGCAACTTTATTGCATTTTCTTACAGTTTCTAATAGTTTTTGGTGGAGTCTTCAGAGTTTCTATATATAGAACTATGTCATGATCAACCAAAGGATTTGTATGCATGCATGTGAGCATAATCAATGGACACAGACAGGGGAAGGGGAGGGCATGTACTAGGTATTGGAGGCATATAGGGACAGGTCAGTGGGCGAAAAAGAGACTTATGTAATACATTAAACAATAAAAAACTTAAATTTTAAAAAATAAAATAAAATATGAAAAAACAGGCAAGAACAGGAAACTAGTAAAAAGAAGTATTTCTAATCTCACATCTTTGCTCATTAATAGATCTACATTCTGCTCAAAGACCAAAAGTGGGATTTCATTATAATAGAGACATTGATTCAGCTGGATCTGTATTTAAATCCAACTTCTTTTATTTCTCAACTACAGGCCCAGTGCACAAAAATCGGTGCACTCGGGGGGTGGGGGGGTGGGGGCGGTCCCTCAGCTCAACCTGTGCCCTCTTGCAGTCTGGGACACCTCGGAGGATGTCCACCTGCTGGCTTAGGCCCGCTCCCTGGGGGATTGGGCCTAAGCTGGAAGTTAGACATCCCTCTGGCAGCCTGGCAGCCCTCAGGGGATGTCCACTTGACAGCAGGAAGCAGGCCTAAGCTGCAGTCAGACATCCTTAGCACCGCTGAGGAGGCAGGAGAGGCTCCCGCCACCACCACTGTGCTGGCAGCCATCAGCCTAGCTTGTGGCTGAGCAGAGTTCCCCCTGTGGGAGCACACTGACCACCGGGGGAAGCTCCTGTATTGAGCGTCTGCCCCTGGTGATCAGTGTGTGCCATAGTGACCAGTCATTCCCAGTCATTCTGCTGTTAGGGTCTATTTGCATATTACCCTTTTATTATATAGGATAGAGGCCTGGTGCATGGGTGGGGGCTGTCTGGTTTGCCCTGAAGGGTGTCCCAGATCCGGGTTGGGGTCCCGCTGGGGTGCCTGGCCAGCCTGAGTGAGGGGCTGAGGGCCATTTTCAGGCTGGCCACACCCCCTTCAGGGTGGAGGTCCTGCTGGGGTGCCTGTCCAGTCTGGGATAAGGGGCTGATGGCTGTTTTCAGGCTGGCCAAGCGCCCCCAGCAGGGACCCTCACCCCATGGGGGTGTGGCCAACCTGGGTGAGGGGCTAAGGGCCATTTTCAGGCTGGCCACAACCCCTTCAGGGTGTGTGGGGGGGGTCCCCACTGGGGTGCCTGGCCAGCCTAAGTGAGGGACTGATGGCCTTTTTCAGGCTGGGCACCCCCCCTGGCAACTCAAGCTCCCAGCCTCTCCTTTTTTTCTTTTTTTTTCTGGGATTTATTTATCTTCTATAATTGAAACTTTGTAGCCCTGAGCAGAGCCAAGGGCCGGCCATGGCAGGCAGGAAGCTTGGCTTTCTCCATCGCTGGGGGCAACCCAAACCTTCTGCTCCCTCCAGCTCTGTGGCTGCCTCCATCTTAGTTGGGTTACTTTGCATACTCACTACTATTGGCTGAGCGTAGCAGAGGGACAATTAATTTGCATGTTTCTCTTTTATTATATAGGATTATGTGACTAATGAAGGTTGTTCATCCTCCTTGAACTGCATCTTTCATAACAATATGTGTCTTGAGTGGGTACTTAGGGATATGATATGTGACAGCAACATACCTTACATGATATTGGAACTCAATAAAGTTGCAACATAAACCCTTTGCCCTGTGGTCAAGAAAGTCCATGACCCATGAACAATCTAATATTTTGTCCAACTTCTTGGCAATAATAGACACCAAGATCCATTTGTGCATTTCATGCATTTGGCCATTTTCTCCCTGTAACTTTCCACATGCCATTTCCATGTCAGAAGTGTTGAGCAGATTCCTCCCACCTTCAGAAGTAAACATAATTGTGGGTGAATTTTAGAGAAAGCATGTTGGTTTGGTTGGTCTGTCTATTATGTTTGGGCATGAATAAACAGAAATATTTACTTATTACTTGGATTTTGGGAAGCATTTACTTTGCCAACTAAAGTGTCTGCCTAAATTCATGCACAAAAGGTTTAATATATTTTATACTTACTAGAGGCCCGGTGCATGAAATTTGTGCCTGGATGTGGTCCCTAGGCCTGGCCGGCGATTGAAGTATGAGAGTCTGGGATGGAAGGGCAGGTCCCAAGTGACCTCTGGCAACACCTAGGGGCCCTGGGCAACACCTAGGCTCCTGGGCCCCACATACCCTGTTCCTTCTGAGTCATGATACCTGAGTCCCCACACAGAGATGCAGTGAGACGGCTGGATGCTGCAAGCTGGGGAGCAGTGTGGGCCCCTGGGCCACCCAGTGGCACTGCACGGAAGCTGAGCAGGCAGTGTGCTCTCTCCCGGCCGGCCTTGCAAGCCAGCTCCTGGACAAACCCACGGGGAGCCCTACCAGCCCCCGTGGGCCCAGTGGTTATGGCCCAGCTCACCCAGAAGAGGCCACGCAGGTGTGGGAGCAGACACCTTCCAGGCACCCGGCATGTGAACGCGGGGGCTTCCCTGATGCGCAACCCCTCACACGCCAGGGGAGGGTAGCAGGGGGAGTAAGAGCAAGCTTGGAGGGCACCCCACGTTCTCACTGCACCTCCATCCCCATCACCCCTGCCCCGAGGTAGCTAGCAAGTGGTTGCAGCCTGTCCCCGATGCCCACCATGTTTCACGCCACCCCCTGGTGGTCAGCACATGTCATAGCAAGCAGTCAAACTCCCGGTCTCCTAGTTCAACTCCTGTTCGAATGCAACCTGAGGGAACATTTTGCATATTAGGCTTTTCTTATATAGGATTGAGTCTCTTCTGTGTACTAGCCTCAGAGGTGCTTTGTCTGTCATGTCTATCATTATAGAGAGGGAGCCTAAAAGTTAAAAGTCATACTATTTTCTATAGCACTCCAATCTCACCTGATATAAGCTCTGAATGAACTGAAACACCATACACAACCTCAGCACTGGGGTATGTTTATTGCCCCAAAAGGGGGACTACATTCCAAGAAACTGACATCAACTCCAGAAGAAAATGTCCCAGAGGTTAAATCACAACTGCCAGGAATGAGGCAGGGGCCTCACTTGCTTTGAAGAAATCTGCTGATGCAGTTGGATTTGGCCTGAGCTTGAGCTCAGAGCTCATAATATCCTGGTCCATCTCAAAATCAAATACAAGTCAATCAAAAATTATTTTGGGCCTGCACTAGGGAGGCATGTTGGAGATGCAGTTAAGCCTCATAATGTGTCTGCCAAGCTTCCTCCGTTTCCACAACACAATTAAAAACGGCAGCTCGAGGCATAACATCTACTTAGCCCCATTTGGGGTATTCGCCTTCTCGGGGTTGTCTGCTACAATCATCCTTCCAGGAGGACAGCCATCAGTAATGCAGACACGTTCTTTCCATCATCAGTTACATTAATTAAATCAATAGTCCACTGGCAAAGTAGGTTTCCTAAATTCTATAGGATTTGGCAATCATGGGCACTGGGAAAAATACATTTTTAGATTTACTAAAGGAACAGTCTAGCTTCTGAGTCAATCTTTTGATGAGTTTAAAAATACCATAAAACTAGACAAATAAGACAGCTGAGGAAATTGTCAATTAGAGCTCCATAACCTCTCTCTCTCTCCCAAAGTGTGCTGAGTCCATCCACAAATATTAAAAAATCTGTTTCTCAAACTTCAACACATAATGTAGGCACACACACACACACACACACACACAGTCACATAGAAATGTATTTGAGAATCCTATATGTGGGGCATAACAACAATATTGGATTCACCTTTAGAAGCCAGGCTAGGTCCCCAGGTGGGGCTAGGTATTTCTATTCTAGTGCTTCCCTGTCATCCTATGCTGCCTTCTATCCAAAACAAGACAGTGTAGCTCAATTATTAGTATTTTAGTGTAAATCTATAGACTTACTTTTTGAGAACATGATTGTAATTTATTCATCTGAAATTTTCCTCAGCAAATCACACAGGGTTTGATGTATAGGTAGTGCTCAAGAAATAGAAGTAAAAATGTAAAAGCAAAAACAAAACCCTCAAATTAGAGTGAACGTTAGAGACTAACTACCCGCACAGTTTTGAGGACCAGGCAATCAGTGGGGGATGATGTTAGGAAGGTATAAGAAGAAGGTGAGAATAGGTTACGAGTGTTTGCAAGGAGTTTATACACTGAGTGTTTAGATTATTATGACCACCTGACGTTTGTAGGCAAATTAGCTATAATTTCGCGCTGAAGTTGCTAGAGGGCCAGTTGTTTGCTAGAAGCAGTTGTTTGCCATGACAGTAGAAGTGAATTTTTCCTGAAGATATGGGTAAACAATGCGATTTAACAGCCTTTGAACATGGGATATATTTGAATGTGACTGGCCAGATTATTATACCACCTGAGGTTTGTAGGCAAATTAGCCATACACTGCATTGTATGGGATATGGAAGCCAAAGGCCTGTTCGAACACCTTTGCTGTCTGCAGTTACCAAGATAACATGTCTCCAATTCGCACAGGAACACAAGGATTGGACAGTCGAGCATTGGAAAAGAGTCATGTGGTCCGATGAATCACGTTTCCAGTTGCATCTTGCAGATGGCAGAGTGAGAATTTGGCAGAAACAGCATGAAAGCATGCACCCCACATGCATGAGTACAACCCTTCAAGCTGGTGGGGGCAGTGTTATGGCCTGGGGCATGTTTTCCTGGCATGATTTGGGCCCTTTAATTCATGTGGAAAAATGACTGAATAGCACAACATACCTAAGTATTGTTGTTGATCAAGTTCATCCTATTATGTTGATGGCATATCCCAATGGAGATGGCTTCCAACAAGACAATGCACCATGCCACGGTGCTCGTATTGTGCAGGAGTGGTTTCAAGAACATGAGGGAGACTTTACCTTGCTTAGGTGGCCCCTACAATCACCAGATCTCAATCCAATGGAGCATTTGTGGGATGAAGTTAAAAGAGCCATCAGGCAGCTGGTTCCACAACCATCAAATCTCACAGAACTGGACAGTGCTATTCATCAGGCATGGTGTCCGATTCCTCGCATCACCTCTCAACATCTCGTGGAGTCAATGCCAAGAAGAATCACTGCAGTATTAAAGGCAAAAGGTGGCCCATCTAAGTACTGATGGGGTGGTCATAATAATCTGGCCACTCATAATAATATATATCCCGCATCCAAAGGCAGTTAAGTCACATTGTTTATCCATATCTTCAGAAAAAAATCACTTCTACTGTCCTGGTAAACAACCTGCTTCCCTATGTATAATGGTCTGGCCCTCTAGCAACTTCAGCACAAAATTATGCCTAATTTGCCTACAAACGTCAGGTGGTCATAGTAATCTGGACTCTCAGTGTATATTTATCCATTTTAATTTTAAATGGCATTTTGAGTTTCATTTTTAAACCTCAATTCATTCATTCACTCAAACATCTTATATAATAAAAGCCCAGTGACCAGAATGACCAGAGACCGGAACCACCACTGCCCCTCGGCGGGCTGGCCCCGCCCCCCAAGAAAGCAGTTAGTGGCAATCAGGCAGGCAGGCGAGCAGCTGGGTGTGGTCAGGCAGGCAGGTGAGCAGCTGGGGGCGATCAAGTAGGCAGGCAAGTGGTTAGGGGCCATAATGCAGGCAGGCAGAGCCCCAGAATCAATTGCCTCAAAGAGGGAGACCCAGGTCACAGCCTGTGGGATGGATTCTGGGCAGCTGCGATGGGAGGCACTGGGTGGTGGATGCTACAGGGCAGGGCTGGCACCACTGAGGCTCCTGAGCGGGCATGGTGCCTGCAGCCTGGCCCAGGCCCCAGGGTCACAGCCTCTCCCTGTGGCTTCTGGAGGGCTGGACTGCCACTCCTCCTGCTATGATGCCTGGGCATATCCCGGACCCTTCCATGACTGCGAGCTCTCTTCCAGAGCTCGGCCCCCTGACCAGACTCCCCAGCTTGGCCCTGACTGAAACACGCTGACATTCACAACATTGGGACCATAATCACCCCTTTGCACTTCCTGGAGGTGAAACTGGGCAAGAGGCCTCAACCTGTGAAAAGTAAGCTAGGTGAGGAAGAGGAGCGGGGTGGCAGCCAGATGCCAGAACAAGAAGAAGGAGAAGATGGAGTTTCTGCAGCAGGAATCTGAGTGGCTGGAGCTCATGAATACAGAGCTGAACACCCAAATGGAGGAGCTGAAGCAGAAGCAGCAGCAGCTCATCCTGATGCTGAACCGGCATCACCCCACCTGTATCATTAGGACCAACAGCATTAAGACCCCCGGCTCAGAAGGCAGCCCACTGCTGGAGCAGCTGGAGAAGAAGTGACCATGGGCTGGGAGGAGGCAGAAGAGGAGGAGGATATGAGGAGAGAGAGGAGGAGGAAGGTCCCAGAAGGCTCTTCCTTGCTGCATGAAAAACTTTTCAATGAGGCTCAGCACAGCCAGCATCGGCCAGGCTTTTTTTGTGAAACTCAGATCAGCCACATCAGGGGAAGAAACCCAGGCTGATGAAACCCAGGACCAAGCGCTGAGACCACAGTAGTCTTGAGGGTGGGCTGTTTTGCCTGGGGCCAGGCTTGCAGGAGGCAGGACAGAGGCTCTGGGCCAGAGAGATGCTCAACCAGGCAGCTGTGGGCACTTCTCCGGCCTCTCCACCAGGGCACCCACCAAAGACCTCTGAGCAGCCAGGAAAAGCCATGAGTTGCAACCAAAATTAGGCTGAGTAAGGAACTCAGAGTGAAACTTCAATCTGCCTGCCCTCAGGGCTGCTTCTGACCCTGACCCTGATCCAGATGCAAGGCTGGTGAAGGGCACAGTGCCAGGCCTGGCTGTACCCACCCACCATCGTCCAGCTCAGTCCTGCCTGCAGTGGCAGCCATGGCACACCCTCGCCGGCCCTGATGGAGTTGCTGTGGGCACGAGGCACGGGGGTCTTTCCAAGGCACATGCTCACTGGATGTTTACTGACTCACTGTCCTGGTAGGGCTTTCAACTGTACATGTTCTTTATACTTTCTTTTTTAATATATATTTATTTAATATATATTTAAAATATAAAATATATATTTAATATATATTTTACAAAAGCAATATATAAATGGATTTCTATAATCACTCGATGTGATGCCATATAAATATGCTATAGTTTGTTACGAGCAGATATTCAGCAGTTATGGCTGTTGCGTGTAACTTCTAAGTACTGTAGTCTCTGTGGTTAGAGCGAGTGTTGGGGGTGGCAGGGGCGGGTGCAGTGCATTTCCATCCTGGTAAACCCTTCATAGTACTCAGTTCTGTATCACTCAGTAAACATTACTCTTACTTAAAAAAGAGAAAGAAGAAAGGAAGAAAGAAAGAAAGAAAGAGGGAGGTCCAGGCCACTGGCCAGTGACGCTGTGGCTGGTGTGTGGCCGGCCAGGACGCTGTGGCTGGTGTGTGGCCGGCCAGCGATCGCCCTGCAGAGGGAGGCCGGGGCCAGCCAAGCCATCACACTCCACACCTGTTGCCTGCAAGGGGCCGGGGACAGCACTGCACAGATGGCAAGCAATGGAAGCCATGGGGGAGGGGCCAGTTGCCTGCAGCTGGGGAAAGGAAAGCCCTGATAGACCCTGATCTCAGGCCAGGCCTATGGACCCTAACCAAGGGGCCCCGGATTGTGAGAGGGTGCAAGCTGGGCTGAGGGACCCCACCGAGTGCACAAATATCCATGCACCAGGCCTCTAGTATAATATATTAAGTTTCTTTTCTGAATCACATTGCATAGTAAACCCCAGGGGAGTAGCATTGAAAAGGAAGACTCTTGAGGGCAGTAGAACCTTCTCAAGGAACATGTCATCTAACAATTGCACCTTTTAGACAATGGCATATTGATTTAAATGAATTCCTGTTTTGAAAACTGAAGAAGAAAAAATATTATCTTAAGTCAGTAGGTAAGAACACTAAAGCTCATTTAAGTAATACATCATATATCTAGAAGGGGTTGATGTAGTATTCACACCCAAGACTGTCCCACCTAGAAGCTCTTCATTTTTTTCACTGCCCATAAAGCCTCCAATCAGCAGGAGGTTGTGGGTAGGTAAAGGGAACTGGACTGTGTAAGCAGGGAACAGGCGCTGTCTACCATGAGGAGCCTAACAGCAGCACAGGTTTGGTTTCAGGTGAGATACATTAGGGGTCTACTTACTGACCACTCTGAGCAGCTCCTTCTCTGAGCAGCCAATTTAGGCACCAAGGAAGTGAAAAATAGCTTCTCTAGACATTTTCCATTGCTCCAGCTCCAGGAGCTGACCACATCACCTCGCCTCACCCCAAATTAGTTCTCAATAAAAAGTACTCTGGCTACCAGCCATTTTTAGAACCATGGAAGCTGACTTTAGATCCAGCCCAAGCATAATTCCAAAAACAACACCGTGAAGAGAATGCTGTGGCCTGGAGAGCCTGGGCCGGATGGAGAGAGGTTATCTGACAGCATCATCCCGTTCATTTACTATTAATAACAAGGCAGCCTGCCTGCCTGGGCCTGCTCCAACCTGCTAATAGGTCCCTGGGGATGGCCTCCTCCCTCCTTGGCTGAGTGGAGCCACTGCTCAGGCATCTATGGACTTGAGTTATTGTTTCTAACACAACAGGACCCTGCAGGGTTCTGACCTCTGAGTGACTTCTAGATTCACATGGAAGAATTCTGGCTTCCTGGCCCTGTAGTCTTCCATCCTCCTGATAAATGAGAACATTTAGTATGTCATCCCACTTCTCTGTTTTCCATATAAACACCCCCCTTTAATAAAGGCACAGGCAATTGATTTAATTAAAGGTTAACACCACCAGAGCAACCTAATATTTACTCCGCACCCTTCCCATCTGATTTAGCATTTATGAGAAATCATGGAGAAGGAAAGAGGGAAAAGCATCAAGCCGGTTTTATAACTAAATAAATCAACAGTGGGGGAGGGCTTAGTGTAGTGACTAGCAACCTGCCTTTTCAATTGAGGTGTTTAGATTTTTAAGTCAGCAAGATTCTCATCCCTAGGTTTTTTGGGCAAAGCTCTTCCCCTTTCGAGGGTTCCATTTTCTGATCTATTCAATGACTAGGGTTTTTAAAACTTGCCTAATTATGAGACTCACATGAGATACCTGTCAAATGCAGATTCCCAGAACCCACCTCAGATAAACTACATGTGACTCTTCAGAGAAGCGGAGGACACCTCGGTGTTGCTCATGCTGGACACATTCAGGCCCTGGCGTGGATGGCCTGGGCTCTGACATCTCGTCATATCCGATGTGATTCTAAGGCACCATTTCATTTGGATTGTAGATAAAAACAAAACCAAGGCTTGGGATTTTTTCAAAACTTATTTGAGAGTGCTAAAATAAAAGTCAGAGTGTCAGAAAGTCATGATCAACCGTAGAAAAATTCAAAAGCCAAACAAACTTATTTTGTAGCTTCCCAAACTCCCTTTTAGAGGGCCCTGCTCTGTCTCTGCTGCTCTCCTCCTTCCTCCAGGAGTTCTTTGGCCCAATGCTGGGCTCTGACTTATATGGACTGCCCATCATGTCCACCTAAAGTGCTAGGGTTCCAGTTCCCCATTATCTCTGTCTCACTAGACAGTGTCTGAGAACAAATTAATATTAATATGCTAATAACTAGTTTTAGCATGAATGTATTTCCTCAGAAGAGTATTTGCATTTTAACTACAGATATTACCTACATTTAAAAGAATGATTCTCTGTTGGAATTTTGAATAACATGCACTGTCTAGTGTGGAGATGCTTGGGGCCGATGGGTTGCTTCTGACACACTAAATCACATCGTGTGGTCATGGAAGAAAGTGCATTTACAGGGCTTTTATTTTGTAACACTTTGATGTGTATAGAAGATTTACCTACTAGGCTAAAAATATTTCCGCTTCATCTACATGAAAAGGAATTTTGAAAATTTAATCAAAAATCCACTTAGCGCTTTCCGATGTTACCAACCAAGTTATTATTCCCTCCATTAGGAGCGTCCCTGCCCCTCAGCTCCTGCCAACACTGAAGTCTGGCTCCCCAGTGCAAGTGGAAGGATAAATTAGAACCCTGTGAACTATGTGCATCTTTGAAATGTTTAGAAAGGAATTATGATGGTGTTAAAACCACACATTATAGCATTTGAAAATAATGTAGTCTACTTTTTTTCTGTGAAGCTAAATGGACACACTTGATTTTCTAAATAATGTTGGCAACATTAATACCAAATGCCTGAAGATTTTCCTATGTGCAGATTAGACAACAATTGGAAGAAATGTTGCAGGAAAAGACACAATTTAAAGAAAAATATTTTCATAAGTATTCATCTTACTAAGGTCCCATAAACCCCGAATAGGTAGGCCAAACACAGTTTCGGGCTTTTATAAAGAAACTATTGGCCCAGTGCACAAAATTCGTGCACGAGGGGGGTGTTCCTCAGCCCAGCCTGCACCTTCTCCAATCTGGGACCCCTTGTGGGATGTCTGATGCAGATTTAGGCCCAATCCCACAGATCAGGCCTAAACCAGCAGTCAGACATTCCTCTCACAATCTGGAACTGCTGGCTCCTAACCGCTCACCTGCCTGCCTGCCTGATCACCCCTAACCACTCTGCATCCTGGCCTGCTCCCCCTCAACTGCCCCCCCACTGGTCGTCTCACCCCCAACTGCCCCCACCTGCCGGCCTAATCACCCCCAACTACCCTCCCCTCCTGATCTGATCATCCCCTAACTGCCTCTGCCTTGGTCCTGCCACCATGGCTTTTTCTGGAAGGACGTCTGAAAGGTCTCCCGGAAGGTCTCCCAGTCTAATTAGCATATTACCCTTTTATTAGTATTGATGAAGAGGCTCAGAGCCTAGGTTCCACACAAAGTTCTTGAACTATCATGGAGGCCCTTCCGTCTTTAAATTGAGTTACTGGGCAAATGAATGAATTCCTTATACCTTGGACTTCTCATTTAGAAAGCAAGTAATAAAATACTGCACACACAGTAGAATTTTTGTGAAGAATAAATGAGGTTATGCATACACAAAACTTAAAATAGTGCACCAGCACCCAGTCATCGCATAATGTTAGTAGCAAGTGTTATTATTGTTATCCAATAGTCTTCTTACACAGTGGGGTCATAAACATTAACTGAGGACAATCTTTGCAAATCCAGCTCTAAATACTGTCTGTCTCTTTGGTCCAAATCATGACCCACTTCCTTACAACATGCTGAATAATAAAGTCTCAGGGATGCATTTCCTCCCTGAGAATTAGACCGAGCAGTCCTGACCATGCCACCTGCCCCAGGCTTCCTCCTTCATTCACCTTCCAGGATGGCAGGGCCCCCCTTAATCCTCCCTCAGCAGCCCCCTCTGCAGGTGGGAGGGCAAGCCCAAAGAGAAGAGCAAGAAAACGCTCTCTGCTTGTTCACCTCAGGATCCACCGACAAAAACAACAGACAGACATATCCACTGAAGGTACAGTTGTGACTTTAGTTCTCCATGTGTCCGTTTTAATGTATTTAGTAATGATTTTAATGTGAGTGAACCAGTGTGTCTCTTGATAAATTCAATAACTAGTCATTGAAAGCCAACATTATGGCAAGTGCCATTTTAGGGGCAAAAGATATATTGATGAAAAAGGCAAACAAGATTTTCACTCACATGACCATATAATAAAGATATGTGTGTGTGTATATATAATATATATATATATATATATATATATATATATATATATATATCTCATATATATACATAACAAATGACCAAATATCTACAAGAATAGTATGCACCATAGAAGAAAAGTAGAAGTTGTCTAATATAGTCAAGGATTTGGGGAAAATAATGGCCATTCCCAATGCCACAAGAGGTAGAAACTGCAATCTATCATGAATCTAGAAAGAGGAAAGTCAGAAATAATTGGTGAATGGTGCTAATGAATAATTGGACAGGTGAAAAACACATTGCAGTTAGAATGATTAAAATAAGGGGAAAAGGTTTCTGTTCAGAAGAGAAAAATCCCTAAGAAGGTTATATAAAGAAGAACGTAACAAGCAAAAGCATCCTATATAATAAAAGGCTAACATGCAGATTGAGCGAACAGCGAAACGACTGGCCACTATGACACACACTGACCATCAGGGGGCAAATGCTCAATGCAGGAGCTGCCCACTGGTGGTCAGTGGGCTCCCACAAGGGGAGCACCACTCAGCCAGAAGCCGGGCTCACAGACAAAACCCGAGGGCTCCTGGACTGCGAGAGGGTGCAGGCCAGGCTGAGGGACCCTCCCCACCCCAAGTGCATGAATTTCATGCACCAGGCCTCTAGTAGTGCATTAAAGGAATGAGGATGGAGAAAAAAAGTAACAGAGAGAGAAGTGGGGCCAGTTTATTCATGGCCCGGGAAACAGTACTAAAAATTTAGATTTTTATGGCAGCTGTGGAAAATCATTGGAACATTGTTAATAGAAGAATTAAGAGTTCAGGATTATTTTTAAGAGACCACTCTATTTGCAATATAGATAAGTAGAACTTGTAAAATATTATGGTGGGCATAAGAAATGATGAAAAAATTTGATAGGGATGGTAGAAGAGATTCTGGATTGAAAAAATCACTAAAAAGGTATTGTTTCCTGCAGTGGGCATCGCTGAAGGAAGATAATTGGAACATGCTGAGTTCTAGAGGTCTGTAGGGCATCTAAGTGGCAACATTTGGAAGAAAGTTGAATGTGTGCATATGGAGGTCAGAGGAGTGATCTTGTTTAGCACATAATTTCCAACATCAAAGCTGTGTGAATAGAAGAATTCACCTAGGTAAAGAGTATATAGTAAAAAAGTAAAACAATCTAAATTGAACCTTGAGTAACTCCAAATTTTAAAGACCCAATAGAAGAAAATAAACTTTATAATGGAGCTTTCAGTGAAAAAGATCTTCAGCTAAACGGAAAATGCTTTTCAAAGTGAGAGGCAACAAGCATTTATTTGAGATCAGAGAATAGTTATTTGGAAAGCACTGATTCAGGCAGAAGCCCAACTAATGTTCTGATTAGGAAACAATGGTAATGGTATCTATTAGAAAGGTAGGGGAACAATTACATCAATAAAAGGAATGCATTCTACTGATGCAGGTGAGGTACCATAGTGACACTAATTCTAACCAACGTTTTTATTTTTCAGTCCAATAGTCATGGGTCTTGTAAAAATAATATCTGCTTTATTGTTACCTTGCAAATACTTTTTTGGGACAGAATGCTGCTTCAGGCCCAGTCCACAGGTTATTCTGTCCAGTTGAATATTCCAAATGTTTGAAACATAAGACATGCGAGGCAATTCCTCTGCCCTGGTAGCTCTGCTTCATTTCAAAGTGGCTTTGTTTGTGTTATTTTTTACACAGGAGACAATAAATCATTCATAGGAGCCAAGATGGAAGTATGTGTTAAAACAAGAGAATGGTATTGTGTGAACTGCTCATAGGAGGTCAACTGTGCTAAGGCGTGGCAGTGGTCGATGGTCATACCCTGAGTCTCTGTGATGACTTAACGTAGTTGGTATGATGAAAGGAGAGAACCTAGAGAGTAAATTTGATGTTTTAAGTTCTGCTGAAAGGAAGGAGAAAGGGTAAACGTTTATGTCGAATTGAGGCTGAGGTAATACAAGTATCCTATACAATAAAAGCTTAATATACAAATCAACCAAATGGTGGAACCACCAGTTGCTATGACCCACACTGACTACCAGGGGGCAGATGCTCAATGCAGGAGCTGTCCCTCGGTGGTCAGTGTGCTCCTACAGGGGGAGTGCCACTCAGCCAGAAGCCGGGTTCATGGCTGGCAAGAGCATGAGGGTGATGGGAGCCTCTCCTGCCTCCACTGCAGTTTTAAGGCTTAACAAGCTGAGCAGTAAGGAGCAGTGAGCAGGCAAGCGGTAAGGAGTGAGTGAGAGTTCCCAGATTGCGAGAGGGTTCAGGCCAGGCTGAGGTACCACCTCCCTCCAGTGCATGAATTTCGTGCACTGGGCCTCTAGTAAGATTGTAAAAGGGTGCCCATAATTAAAAATCAAGGATAAGATCTAGAGTAAAGGGAAAAAAGAAGTTAATCTATATCTCAATTCCTGAGAAAGTAAAATGCGCCAGAGAAGACATGAAAATATGGGTTTTAAATTAGGGAGAAACATATCATATTTTTTTTTCTGGTTATTAGGAAATTATAATATGAATACATGAAAGTTCTAGTAAAACTGTTTATATCATTCCTTCCAGGTTTTCTACTGCTAGTTCCACTGTTGTAGTTGGAATAGGAGTGGCACATGTGACTCGTTTTTCTGCTTCACTGGCCTTTCAAACAAGATTATCTATGTCTCTAGAACAAATGTAAAGACAACTGCACATCACCTTGAAATCCATTTGACCTTCATGCCTGGCTGGACGTATGCTGAGTTGTTTCACTTAATAATAATTTGAGTGTGTTCTTGTCTAGAAAACAGCAGCAAAGGAAATGTCTCTGAAAATAAATGTGGGTTTTTTTTGTTTGTTCTTTTTCCCCACTGTGCAACTCACTTCCGTGCCTGCCAATGGGCAGAGGCTAGACAATGGTTCAAGGCCACAGTTTGCTCTGGCATCGGGCACTGAGAGAGACACAGTGGGGCAGGCTTGCCACAGATCCGAGCTGGTGCATAATGCACTCTATCTCTTAATACTTAAATTGTCCCAGATAACCTATCTATATAATAGAGGAATATGCAAATTCAACCAGGTGCCATAACATCACTACTGGACAGCAGGGACCTGAGGCTACATGGTGCCTGGCTGGTCCGGGGGACCTCAAGGTGCACCCCATGCCTGGCGGGGCTTAACTGGGGATCTCAAGCAGTGCCTCCCACCCTGGTGCTAGGCCAGGAGACCTTAGGCCATGCTCCCCCACCCCAGCACCAAGCCGGGGACCTCAGGCTGTGCCCTCTGCCCAACAGGGCTTGACAGGGGACCTCAGACCATGCCCCTCACCCAGCGGGGCTTGATGGGGACCTGAGACTACACCCGCCCCCCACCCAACACCAGGACGGGGGACCTGAGGCTATGCCCTCCACCTGGTGCCAGGATGAGGGACCTGAGTCTGCATCCCCCTCGCATAGAGGGGCTTGATGAGGGTGGGGCCGGCCAGGTCTAGGTCTCCTGCATTTTTGAAGCACCAGTGGGTGGTAGCAGGGACTTAACTCTAGGTCCCACGGCATGCCCCAAACTCTGACAGGAGGGAGGTGTTCATATACAGTTTACTAATTTTCTTTCATCACTGACACTTTTATTATAGAGACTGGGAAAATAGCAACATTAAAATATTTCCTCTAATTAATTCCCTTTTAATGTGCATGAATTTTGTACACTGGGCCACTAGTCTCTGTAATAATCAGGATGGGATAAGTTTATACTACAAAAATAATCCCAAAAGTTTATTGTCTTTTTTATATGTCTATCGCAGGTTTTAAAGAGAAAAGGAGTTCAGGCTAATGAATGATCCACTGACCTAAACATCAAAACTCACACCCTCTAGTCTATACAATAAAAGAGAGAGAAAGCTGGACAGTTGTATGTCCGTTTTTGTGCCTCCGTCCAGAAGGGAAACCTGGTATTTCCTCCCACAGTTGTGGTGGTCAGAACAAATCACTTGGCCTTCCTACTTAGATGGGGGCTGGGAATGTGGGGTAATGCATGCAATTCTGGGAGACACTGCTGTCTTTGCCACAATCCACTCTTCTGGTCACAGAGCATTTCTCCATTATTTACCCTACACACATATATAACACATTCAAATGTTCAACAAGTGAAACAATCCAATGTTTCATTAATTCAGCACGTGAAGCTCAAAGTCTAGGATCTTGGGATGATGTGCTGTATTTTTATGCAATGGTTCCAAACAAAACTGGTCTTAGACTAGAGGTCTATGAATGGCAAAGAAAAATCATGGGCACCACCTGTGCTGCACTGATAATAGAGCGTAGAGATCAAGTAACTGCAATCAGACCCTGATCCATTCACGAAGGGAAAGGAAGAGACGGTCAGCTGGCACATAGGAACCAGAACTCCCATAGGGTGAAGGATGGCCCTGGGTCTGTCCTCCAGGGTGTCCTTGCTTTCCCGTTATCCTTCTGGGATATATCTTGTTAGTGTTGAGACTCTCCTTTTTCTTGGGAGCTATACAACTCTTGGAGAAAGTTGAAAGGCCTTGAGTCTCAAGGAATTTGTTAATTTAGCTCAAGCTTCCAGTTTCTTAGCAATAAAATTCTCTCAAAAATTAGTAGGTTTCTTGCTTATTTAATAACAATTTAAAGTTGGTGCTTATATTTAGGTTCTCATCCTCAACTCCCCCCCCCCCCACCTCCCTTTTCATTTGAAGGGCCTGCCTTGAGGCTTAAGATACTTTATTGAACTCAGCAGTTGTCACGACCTCTGCCTGTGTCAGTTCATTCAGTGGAAAGGTTTTACTATGAGACATGTCCTTAACCTTCTTGTCACCCTGCAGCATCGTTTTAACTTGAGAAGTTTTAGCAACAGGTATGAATATCATACCTGTCTGACACTTGTCAAGAAGTTGAGTGTAACTTGATCTCTGTCTCTCAAGGTCCCTCAGTATTATTTCCTAGATTTATGATCTCAAAGGTATATGCTCCTCCAATATTGGAAGGCTGGATCTCTGCAATCAGTCTGCTCTCTTTTATTTCTGCTTGACACCTGACCAATTTGGTTGTCAGCTTGGGCTTTCTTCTGTAAACATTAGCCCCTCTGGTATGTGGACCATTATAAACGCTCCCTCGCTTCTCTCCCAGCAAGGGGGTCTCTTCTCTTAGAATGCAGCTTCCATTTTCCTACCAGATTAAGATGGGGAAAGCACAATTCTGATCTGATTTAAGTACTTTCATGTATAACCAAGGGGGTACATAGATACCGAGTAGCTATTCTGGGCCAGATGCACTTTCATGTGTTACCTTATGTAATCCTGGCAGCAACGTGATAGACACGGGAGGTGGAACATTAAATGACTGAGTTCCAGGTGCCTTGGTATCCTTAAGAAGTCACCACAGTTTAGCACATCTTATCTAATAAAAAGGGAATATGCAAATTGATCATCACACTGTAATGGTTGAGATGACTGCACCCACAGTGGAGGCAGGGATTCCATTAAACAAGATGGCTGTGACAACAGCAGAGGCTGAGTTCCCGTATGAGCCTTAACGGGCAATCAGCAGGGACCTGAGGCTGTGTGGCACTGTGCCAGGGCAGGGGACCTGAGGCTGCACCCCCCACCTGGTGGGGTTGACAGAGGACCTCAGGCCGTGCCCCCTGCTCTGGCACTGGGCCAGGCGACCTGAGGCTACAACCTTCCACCTGGCAGGGCTTGAGAGAGGTGGGGCAAGCCAGATCTGGATCTAGCCCAATGGGGGTGGGGCCGGCTGGGTCTGGGTATCGCTTGATTTCAAGGCGCACATGGGTGGGCAGGGACTTGATTCTGGTTCCTGTGGCATGCCCCAGACTCTGACAGGAGGGATATTTTTATATACATTTTACTAATTTTCTTTCATCTCTGACAATTCTATCATAGAGAAAGGGCAGATGCAATATTAAAATATTTCCTCTAATTAATTCCCTTTTAATGTGCACAAATTTCATGCACTGGGTCACTAGTCTTGATATATTAAGAATGTCAGTTGTAGACTTTTTGATAGCTTTCTTTCACTTTCTTCTTTATAAAAATCTGGTTAGGGTTAGTGTGGGTGAGATGAGGGAAACCTCCTTCAAGTGCAAAAATGACAAGGACACCATACTTCATACTACAACCTGGTATCCACATTATCAAAATACTGTGTGTAAGGAACTGATAGAAATAGCAGTTGAAATTTTTTAATGCAGCCATTTTGTCTCACTCCTTCTCTAATTTCTGAACTCATACTGTGTTACTTGCAGATTTTTTAAACAGACCAGGCTCTTGTTTGGAATGCTCAGCTCACTCTCTCTTCCAGTTCTTTCACTCTTCCAGAAAAACATCACTGACGACTGACAGCCTGTGGCTTCCATCTTAATGTGCTCTGTCTTTTCTTCTGAATATTAATCTTGCCATGACTATTTTTGTTGAAAAGACATAGCCCAAAATAAAAGTAAAAAATAATGTTTATTCTCACTGTGTTAAATATAGTAGCCCCATGCAGTGTTTATAAATGGGACAAGACAGTGATATGAGTTACAATTTTCTTAGTGATCACACTATTCCATCATTTGGATTTTCTTCTCCTTTTTTTTTTTTTTAAGACTAGTGACAATCAATCATTTCAAATTTGTTTGAAAATATTTTTCAGTCATAAAATAATACATAATTATAAATAATGTAAAAGTTCAATAACCTAGAACAACTCAATCACTAAAAGACAAATAGTTTATGATTTTATGTTCATATATTTTACAGAGCTGTTCATGTATACTGTGTATATGATATATTTTGATTTTATTCTTCCCAATACAGAGGCATTTCTAACATCTCTGAGAATACTATTAATGATTATCATAGGCCACTTCATCATATCCTCATTTAGTGAATCCATCTACTACATCTACTTTATCTGCCTTTTAAATTTTGGGGGTGGGGTTGGGATGCAGGAGTAAATGCAACTCTGCCATGGATAGCTTTTGAGTGTTATTTCCTTAGAATTGATCCTCAAAATTGAGATTGCTGGGTCAAAGTTTAGTGATGTTTTCAAGCCTCCAAGTACATATTATGAGATTATTTTCCAAAATGAACATACAACTTCAATGTTTCAAA
This sequence comes from Myotis nattereri, assembly GCF_964212035.1. Taxonomy (NCBI): domain Eukaryota; kingdom Metazoa; phylum Chordata; class Mammalia; order Chiroptera; family Vespertilionidae; genus Myotis; species Myotis nattereri. The sequence goes on along the minus strand of NC_138082.1, from coordinate 90,018,002 downwards.
AGTAAATAACTGGCAGTCCCCTTACTCCAGCAAATGTTGGGATTGCTTAGAGAAAATGCCATCTTTTTTTTTTTTTTTTATAACTAGTTTACATTAAACACCTGTTGTGTATTTAGCACTCCAGTACCTGCCGGTATTTTTGAAAGTCCTTGAAGGTGCAGTGTTTCATTTAGAAAGCCTTGCAAACAGGCTCATTACTAGACTTTTTTACAGGTGGAGCATTAGAGGCCAATGACAGGCCAACCAATTGCTTGCAGTCATTCAGTGTAAGAGCTGAAATTGTAAGTCACATCCTGCACCCCTTTGCTGGTCCCTCTCCCTCTTTTCCATCTGGCCTGTCTGGGTGACCATCCCTTGGCCAATTCATGTGCATAGAGTCACACCTCCACAGCCCTTGGCCTCCATTTAGCTACTCCCTCACCCCCGCCCCCTATCAAACATATCCATTAAGATGGGTCCCACTAAATATTTTAAAAATATATCTGGAATCATCTGTATATATAAAAAGCCAGTGACCGGAACACCATAATGCTCAGAATGACCGGTCACTATGATGCCCACTGCAGCCAGTGAACTGGCCTGATTGAGGTGGGGCTGGCCAGCCAACCTCCCGCAGCCCCTTCCCCACAGCCAGCCCTGCCCCTGATTGGCCCACCCCACCCTGATCAGCCTGCAGCCCCTCCCTCTGGATGACCCTGCCCCTGATCACCACCCCCACCCCGATAGGGGGCAGGGCTAGCTGGCCAACCTCCTGCAGCTCCTCCCCCTAGACAGCTCGGCCCCCGATTGGGAGTGGGGCTGGCCGGCCAACCTCCCGCCATCTCCTCCTCCCGACAGGCTTAGTCCTGATCTGCCCTGATTGAGGCCAGGCCAGCCGGACCCTACCTGTGCACAAATTTGTGCACTGGGCCTATAGTACTTCTATAAAATTCTGCTAAGTGCTGAGATAGACCTTTAAATTATTGTACTAATTCCTTTATATTTCTTCTTAGTTCTTCTGGATAGCCTAAGAATTAAATTGATATGAGACAGGTTAACAGGAGAAAAATGACCAAATTTAATTACATATGTATATACAAAGGTTTCATAAGAATATGTGGCCCAAGGACAAATCCAGCAGTTAAGGTTTATTTGCCATCTTGAGCTGAGGAGAAGGGGAAAAGAATAGTAATTTAGGATTTCAAAGGGGAGAAAGGCAATTCACATAGAGATGGAAAAGCAAATGTTTGGTAAGCAAATATTTTCTGGGTCATCTTCAACAATTGGGCACAGAGAGAACTTGGATCAAATAAGCCTCATGAAGTTCCTATTGTCCATCACACACTGTCCATAGTTCATATTAAAGTATAGCTTTCCATGATGAGGGCTTCCAGAGCAGGTCCTCTATCTAAATTCTTTTCCACAGTGAGGGGGAAGGTGAAAGGTTCTTCCTGAGTCTTTTGTTTCTTAAAAATAATCACTTTAAAATAATAAATAGGCCAAAAGAGACATATTTTTAAAGGGGCAAACTCTGCTACCCCCCAGATGTCCACTGTGGATTTTCATATGTACCCTTTATTATGTTGAAGTAATTCCTTTAATTCTCAGTTTGTTGAGAATTTTATCAGGGATGGATGTTTACTTTTTGCCAAATGCTTTCTTTAATCTATTTAGGTGATTACATAAGTTTAACCTTTATTCTATTAATATAATATATCACACAAATTGTTTTTTTAATGTTGAACCAGTTTGCATCCCAGAGATAAATATTACTTGGTCATGGTGTATGATCCTTTTAATGTGCTCTTGAATTCAGTTTGCTACTGTTTTGTTGAGAATTTTTTAAAAAAATCTATATTTATTAGTCATGTTTACCTATAGTTTTTTTGTAATGTCTTTGTAAAACTTTTGGTTTAGTATCAGGGTAACACTGGCCTCAAAACATAAGTTTACAAGTATTTGATACTCTTCAAATTCCTAGGAGAATTTAAGAATTGGTGTTAATTATTTAAATATTTGGTGGAAATCACCACTGAAGCCATCTAGTTATGGGCTTTTCTTTATGGAGAGATTGTAGATTACTAATTAAATCTCCTTACTAGTTATAGGTCTGGTTAAAGTTTTTGTTGCTATATGATTTAATCTTGGTAGGTTTTATATTTCCAGAAATTTATTAATTTATTTTAGGTTATTCAGTTGGTATATAATTATTCATAAAAGTCTTATAATATTTTTAATTTTTGTGGTATTAGCTTTAATGTTTCCTCTTTTATTTCTTATTAGAGGCCCAGTGCATGAAAATCGTGCACTCCGGGGGGGGGGGGGTCCCTTCCCCCAGCCTGTGCCCTCTCACAGTCCGAGAGCCCGTGGGGGATGTCCCACTGATGGCTTAGGCCTTCTCCCCGTGTGCACAACTGCTTAAGCCAGGAATTTGACCGCCTTAGCGCTGCTGTGGAGGCAGGAGAGGCTCCCGCCACCACCTTTGCACTCACCAGCAGTGAGCCCAGCTCAGGGCTTCTGGCTGAGCAGCGCTCCCCTTGTGGGAGCGCACTGACCACCAGGGGGTAGCTCCTGTATTGAGTGTCTGCCCCCTGGTGGTCAGTGCACATCATGGTGATCAGTCATTCTGCTGTTTGGTTGATTTGCATATTAGCCTTTTATTATATATGATTGTATTTATTTGAATCTTCACTCCTATTTTTCTCAGTTTAGGTAATGGTTTGTCAAGTTCCTTTTTTTAAAAAAAAATTTTTTTATAGATTTCAGAGAAAGGAAGAGAGAAGGAGAGACAAAAACATTAATGATGAGAATCATTGATGAGTTGCCTCCTGCACGCCCCATACTGGGGATCAAGCCAGCAACCTGGGCATGTGCCCTGATTGAGAATCCAACCATGACCTACTCGTTCATGGGTCAAAGAAACTCAACTACTGACCCACACCAGCTGAGTTGTCAAATTTATTTTCAAAAATTCAGCTCTTACTCTCACTGATTTTTCTATTGTATATTATTTTTAGTTCTGTTCTAATTTTTATTATTTCTTTCCTTCCAAAAATCTAAAATTTAGACAGATCCCAAAGAACCCTGAATAGCTAAATTAACTTGAGAAAGAAGAAAACTGAAGGTATCACACCTCCTGATCTTAAAATATATTATAAAACTACAGTAACTCAGACAGTAAGATTCTGGCATAATGTCAAACACAGAGACCAATGGTACAAAATTAAGAGCCCAGAAATAAATCCATGCATATACAGTCAACTCATCTTCTATATGGTGCCAAGAGTACACAATGGGGAAAAGATAGTCTCTTCAACAAATACTGTTGAGTAAACTGGAGAGCCACAGGCAAAGAATTATATTGAACCCTTATTTCACACTGTACACAAAAAATCAACTCAAAATAAATTAAAGACATAAATGTTAGACTGCTAGGATAAAAATAACTCTAAAACTTCTGAAAGAAAATGAATGGAAACAGCTTCATGATATTGCCTTGGAAAAGATTTTATGGATATGACACATACACACACACACACACAAAAAAAAAAAAAAAAAAAAAACAGTAAAAAAGCAAAAATAGACAAGTGGATTTTAGTCAAATTGAAAACTTTTGCTGGCAAATGAAACAATTGAAAAAGTTACAGAATATAATTGAATATAATATTTGTAAACCATTATCTGATAAAGGGTTAATCTGCAAGATATTAAGTATCTCTTATAACTCAATAGCAAAAAATCTAATAACCCACTTTAAAAAATAGACTAACTACTTGAATAGATATTTCTCTATAGAAGACAAGTAAATGACTAACAGGTATGTAAAAAGATGTTCAATGTCAGTAATCATCAGAAAAATTCAAATTAAAACCACAATGATATCACTTCAATTTGTTAGTATTCTTATTAGTAAAAAAAAATTGTTGGTAAGAATATAGAGAAATTTGAAGTATTATACAATGTTAATTGAAACGTAAAATGGTACAGCCTTTTGGGAAAATAGTATAGATATTTCTCCAAAAACTAAGAATAGAACTTCCATATGATCTAACAATCAAACTTCTGGATATTTACCTAAAGGAATCGAAGTCAGAATTATAAAGCAATGTTAGCACATCCATGTACATTTTGGCACTATTCACAATAGCTAAGATGTAGAAATAACCTAAAAGCCCATGGATTAAGAAATGAACTAAGAAAATAAGATCTATACATACAATGAAATATTATTCAACCCTAAAAAGTGGAAAATTTGCAATACGTGATAACATGCATAATCCTTGAAGACATTATGCTAAGTAAAGTAAATACATCACAGAAAGACAAGCACCACATAATCCCACTCCTGTGAAGTATCTAGAATAGTAAAACCATAAAATCAAACCATGGAATGGTGGTTACCAGGAGCTTGGAGGAGGAGTAATGGAGGGCTGCTAATCCGTGGACACTAGGCTTCAGTTACGCAAGATAAATGAGCTTAGATCTGCTGCACAATACTGCACCTATTGTTAACAATGCTGTGTTGTACACTTAAAACCATGTTAAAATGGTGGATATCATGTTTGAGTTTTATTACCACAAAAATACAAAATAAAATTCAATACATTTAAAATGATTGACCTATCTTATATTCCTATACCATAACAGTAGTATCTATAGTATTTTCTAAGCCTAAACATAAATGGGGAAATTACTTTAGATAATTAATATTTTGCCTTCTGCACTGAAATCTCCTTTCTTACTAACCTAAAATCCAGACAATATTGACACATTTACTCTTTATCTTCTCATCATCTGTACATCCAAGGCATACAACAAGCGCTAGAGCCTACTGGGAAGGTCCACATATTCCTCAGCACAGGGCGCACACACAACTTTGGCCTTGGCCTTCCCCTGGTCTCCCTCCTCTACTCCCATAACTGATGAACTCTGGCTCATCAGCTCTGGATTAAAAATTCTTAGTCCTGCTGAGTTCCAGGCAGACAGACTCGATTTATTTCTTAGTTAATTCATAATTTATTACATATTTAGTGGATTTGGTGTCGGCCTCACCATCTGCATTTGCAAACATTTCAAGGACAGGGACAAACCATGTTCTGTTCATCGTGATAATATAGCTAGTGCAGCCATCATGGAACCTGGCACCTGGTAGGTCTTCAAAATGTTTGTTGGATATATACACCCCAAATTGTTTGGCTCCTTCAGTCCACATATTAAATTCTAAAGCAAAAGGTTTAGAACTACATCAGTAATGCAGTCCCCAAGGTTTTGATTATACATCGAGAGAATCTAACATAGCCTAGCTGGTGTGGCTCTGTGGTGGAGCATTGACGTATGAACCAGGAGGTCTTGGTTCAATTAATGGTCAGGGCACATTGCCCAATAGGGGGCATTCAGGAGGCAACTGATCAATGATTCTCTCTCATTACTGACATTTCTATCTCTCTCTCCCTCTCCTTTCCTCTCTGAAATCAATAAAAATATATATATTTTAAAAAATAACATCGAACATGTCTATGAAAATTGCCCCCAAAGAAAATATGTGCAATGCTTTTATCAATGTCCCCGCCATGTAGTGCTGTACAGAATTAACCCATGTGGGCACAAAAACACAAAAGTAATTGTATGTCCTGATTGTAACTCCTGAGACAAATAACCTGCATTCTTAAGTCAGTCCAAGTAGGGTAATATGTTTGTGAAATAAACCAAATATACCAAAGTCTTTAATTTTCTTCTCAGTTATAATACACTAAAGGCCCGGTGCATGAAATTCGTACACTGGATGGGCGGGGGTGGGGGTGGCCCTCAGTCCAGTCTGCATCCTCTCCAATCTGGGACCTCTGCCAGTAGTCAAACATCCATCTCACAATCCAGGACTGCTGGCTCCCAAGTGCTTACCTGCCTGCCTGCCTGATTGCCCCTAACTGCTTCTGCCTGCCAGCCTGATCACCCCCTAACCACTCCCCTGCCAGCCTGATCAATGCCTAACTGCTCCCCTGCCAGCCTGATTGCCCCCCCAACTGCCCTCTCCTGATGGCTTGGTCACCCCTAACTGCCCTCCCCTGCAGGCCTGGTTGCCCTTAACTGCCCTCCCCTGCAGGTCTGGTCCCCCCCAACTGCCCTTCCCTGAAGGCCCAGTTGCCCCCAACTGCCCTCCCCTGCTGGCCTGGTCACCCCCAACTGCCCTCCCTTGCTGGCCATGTTGTGGTGGCCATCTTTGACCACATGGGGGTGGCCATCTTGTGTGAGGATGTGATGGTCAATTTGCATATTACCTCTTTATTATATAGGATTATTAAGTGATGTTATCATCTTCCTCTGTTTCCCTCAAAACACATCTGGTCTGGGCTTTCTTTATTTTCTCTTTGATAGCAGAACAAACATCATTATGGAGTTATACAAATCATTCAAAAATGGTAAGCTGAAATAATTAAAATCCACCATATGAAAAGCCTGATCAAGATTAAATTGGATATATACTTTATTCATGCACACTTTTCCCCCTAATCTAATTGAATTCCATCCAATCCTGTAAATATAAAGTTGAACACGTAATTCATAGACTCATGATGAATCTAGTTCTCATTTTCATCCAATAAAAAATTGCTAGAACACCAAGATCTAGATTTTGAAATCCATTAATCAGATTTTCTGACAAATAAAAATTTAAAATGCCATTTATATAGAATGTCAGTAATAGAGCAAGGACATTTTGGAAGAAAAAGAAAGAGAGAGAGAGAGAGAGAGAGAGAGAGAGAGAGAGAGAGAGAGAGAGAAAGGAAGAAAGGAAGAAAGGAAGAAAGGAAGAAAGGAAAAGAAATGGAGAGAAGAGAAGAGAAAATAAAAGAAAAACATTTGAAGTTTCTCCATTCTCAGATACTGTTATTGGCAAATACTTCCTGGACTTATACACATGGGATGACTCCTTTGTAAACTAGAAAATAACACCAAGAGTTCTACATTGTGGGGTGGGGTTACAGTGGGTAAATTCTGAGCAATGGGATTTCCTGAAGAAGCATTTGTCTAGTAAGTTTTGCACCGAACTTTTAAATTTTATCATCTAAAAATGATCTTCTTCAATCTCTAATCATTCTGACAAAAATCATTGAGCTACAATTTTTTGCTTTTACTTCAAATAGCTCTTTAAATAAATTACTTTTAATCTCGTTTTTTCTATTATACATTTTTAGTATAATAGGCTGTAGTATGCCTATTCCTTTTGGCTGTGTTGAAAACAAACTCTGAAACTTGCTATTAATTCTTCATGAAAATAAGTCATTGCCCACTAGGAACAAATTGCCAGACACTTAAAAATTGCATTGTCACATTCTAAACATTTTGTTTATCCAAGAGAATATAATTATCTTTGATAATGACAGTAACTATGATCTTGCTACATCTATGAAGCTTTGCTATGTGAGAGGCATTAAATGGCACCAACCTGGAGTTGCTGAGAGTTAAAGTGTTATATTTAACTAGTGGCCCAGTGCATGAATTCATGCACCTGGAAAGGAACTGTGGGCTGCGTGGGCTACGGTGGGCACAGGGGCGGGTCTTGGCCCATCCTCCGTGCCCCCACCCGGCCCCACCTACCAGTCCCCAGTCACCACCATTCCCACGTGCTGATGACATAGAGCCATTGGGACTGGTGCCATCAGTGGATACGAGAGGCGGCTGCTGGCCCCAATTGCCCCTCAGGAGCAGGGGGAGGTGGAGAAGCCCTGAGAGGTGATCAAGGCTAGCAGGTGCCACTGGCACTGAGTGATTGGGGCCAGCACCAGGCATGGGCAGCGGGTGCAAGTGGAGTCAGTGCTGGCAGTAGGTGAAGCACTGGGCAGGACCGTGGCATGCAGGATCAAAGAATTTTCAGTAACCACCAGAGTCTTGCCCCAATGACAGTGACCAGTGCCCCGCCTTGGTCCAGTGCTCCCACTCACCTGCTCCACCATCCTGCCGTGGCTGATGGCCACCATGTTCTGTGCAATGCCACTTGCTGCTGACACCCGCCATGTTCTGTGTGTGCCCCCGGTGGTCATTGCACGTCATAGACTGGTTGTTTGATTGTTCCGCCATTCGGTCTTTTTGCATATTAGGGTTTTATATATATATATATATATATATATATATATATAGATGATAGAAAAATATGAATTGTACTACCCATTTACTCTGTATTCAAGCAGCAAGCATTGCATTTCGTTTACTTCATCTCTGATTTTTAAACAATCTTGTCATTTGACCTCATCCCATTTTACAGATAAAATAATTTAAATAATTTTCTCTCTGTATCATATGCCTAAATTGAAATGAAAACTTAATACATGCCCCATACTCAGAAGACCAACCCTCAAGTCCATGGGCTGCCATTTATTTGAGTAAAGTGTTCAAGATACCAGAAATGAAAGCAGGTTGAGTGGAGGAGTTGTATATTATCTCAATGTAACTCCTAATGCATCTGTAGGAAATGACCTGACTGGCATCAAGAGCCATAGAACTATAAAACATGGAACAACTAGTCACTCCCTTCCTTAAAAAAACAATTTGAAAATCCCTAAATAGCTTTTACTTGCTCCTACAATAAATATTAAACCTTTAACAAATTTTGTCCAGTCTGATGCTCAGCTAATCACCTTTCCGTTTGAAGGCCACCAGTAATATGGTTGTCTTCCTCCTGGCTATTCTGCTCCTTCCCCACAAATTTTTTACAGACAACATCTTTTTTTCATCTCTCTGTGCTCATAAGTTACTTTCCTAAGAACCTTTTCTGGCCACAAGGTAAGGTCAAATCCTTTTCCAGGTGTGAGTTCCCACTACCTTGGAGTTGATCTCCCTATCATGTAATGAAATTGTAATTAGTTTTCAGACAGAATAATACATATTAAATCATGAGTACCTATAAACATGAACTTTCACTGCTGTTCTTCTTGCTTGTCCACTTTCTGGACCATTTTTTGTGTTAATCCAGGTGTTGGGTGAGTTAAATAAATAGAGGAGTTATAGGAGACTATGGTGCATAGAATGAGAAAGAAAAAGGGAGTGAGAAGAAAAGGGGAGAGATAAAACTAAGTAAATTACTTTAACTTAGTTTTTAAGAATGCTGAAAGTAAAATGTATGTGAGAGTTCTTACATTATCTTGACTCTTTTATGTAAATTTGAAAGTATACCAGGGTACATACTAAAATATAAGCATGAATGGAAACATGTAGTTAATAATTCACAACAGGAGTTTATTGAAAGTTAGTGAAATCCTATATAATAAAAGGCTAATATGTAAATCTACTGAATGGTGGAATGACAGGTTGTTATGATGCACACTGACCACTAGGGGACAGATGCTCAATGCAGAAGCTGCCCCTGGGTATTCAGTGCACTCCCACAGGGGGAGAGCTGCTCAGTCAGAAAGAAGCTAGGCTCACAGCTGGTGAGTGCGGTGGAGGTAGCCAGAGCCTCTCCCGCCTCCATGGCCCACTCTAAGCCATTAGTTGGACATCCCCTGAAGGCTCCTGGACTGCAAGAGGGCGCAGGCTGGGCTGAGGGACACCCCAGCCCCCTCGCAAGTACACAAATTTCGTGCACAGAGACTCTAGTTGTTCAATAATCTGTAAAAATCACAGGAATGACAACAATTCAATGATATATTATATCTGTAGTAACTGTGAAATGGCTAATAAAGTGAAGATTCTAACATCTCATTCAGCAGAAATGGTTTTAATACTTTCTAATAACAACAACAATTCTACATATCCAGTCTATATTTTCCATAGACTTGAGAGATCATTTTGTTAAACAACTTATTGACTAGTCTCTGATAACATAGGTTCTTGATTAAAACAAAATTCTGAATGGATTATTGAACCATATCAGGTCTTGTATGGTACTTACCTTATATCTAATGGTGTACTTAGATTATATCAGGGGGTCAGTAAAGAATTATATAGTAAATAATTAAGGCTTTGTACTTCAGATAGTTTTTGTGGAAATTTCTCAACTTCTCAATAATAATGCAAAGGCAGCCCTAGCTAACAACAAACAAATTAGCATGGCTATTAAAATCTTTATTTATAGACACTAAAATTTAAATTTCATGTCATTTGCATATATCACAAAATATTATTCTTTAATTAATTCTTTTCAATCATTTAAAAAATGTCCCCAAAATTTCATAGCTTGAGGGCTGTTTAAAAACAATCATCAGACCAGGTTGGACATATGGGTCAAGGTTTGCAAACCACTGCAACCCACATACATTTTCTTATATACTAATCTTTCCTAAAATGAATAAAGCTTCAGAGCAGGTACTGTCTAAGGATACATTGGTAGATTCCCAAGCAGAGAAATCTTGTGTGAATTGAATCGAGACACATTCTGCTTAAATTAACTCATGTGACTTTTATTCCAAACTTCCTTATTTTAGCAGTTTGTAATGAAAAAATGTTAAATTCCGTTTATATATTATTTGGACCTTAAAAATAGAATTTCTTTTATGTTAAAACAAAGGGAAAATTGTATATACCAAATAGCAGGTGTCCCTGCCATTTGAAGGCATTTTGTCTTCTGTGCTAGGCCATGAGCCTTTCAAAACCACAGATTATAACTAATGAAACTGTGTCCACAGTGCCCTAGCCAGGGCAGGCATAGAGGAGGCACTTAGCAAATAGTGATTGAAGTGGCTTACAAAAAAAAGGAAATGAAAACGGGTTATAAAAAAAGGATATATAGCCCTGACTGGTTTGGCTCAGCGGATAGAGTGTCGGCCTGCAGACTGAAAGGTCCCAGATTTGATTCCGGTCAAGGGCATGTACATTGGTTGTGGGCACATCCTCAGTGGGGGGTGTGCAGGAGGCAGGTGATCCATGATTCTCTCTCAGCGATCTTTCTAACTCTCTATCCCTCTCCCTTCCTCTCTGTAAAAAAATCAATAAAATAAATTTAAAAAAGATATATAGTAAAAATGCATATATCAGTACATATATGTACATAGAAAACTCTGAAGATATTTTTCTAAATTGTACAGCTAGAAATAATTTTAAAAATTATGTTTCCCATTGCAAGAGATAGATGATATATTTATGTTTTAATAAAAAAGAGAATAATTAAGATAGTAGATATTATTTAATATGATGGATTATACACTTACATTATTCTTGATCTTGCATGATGTCATGATAGACATAATATTAAAGTTGTAAAAAAATAAAAAATAAGTCAACAGAGTTATTTTTCTGTGTCATTACCTCCTCTTGTCCTCTCTCCACTTACCCTCAGATGAACACAATTTAGCAGCTGAAGTTCCCACACTGCTGCTTTATTTTTATTATTTTTCCTACTGGTCAACAGTCCCCTGCTGGCTCTAGGCTAACATCCATTGCATCTTGGAAATCTTAATAAAAAGCATTATAGATGTGTTTCACTGTGTTTTTAATGGTGACTTAAATGCAAGAAGGATAAAAGAACGTAAATACAGAGGATTAAGCTACATCATGCAATAAAGCCTTTGAAATTAGCTCTTTCTCCTTCCAAATAATTTTTCCTCAAAAATACACTCATGGAAAATGTAATAATTTTCTAAACAAGTTCTCATAGTAGGGTTATCACAGATCTATGTTCCACTGTCAGTCCAACTTAGGTAAAATGTTCAGGGAGAGCACAGATTCCTACTGCTCTTTGTTAATTCTCTCAACACACTCAATAATAGCAGATTGACATGACCGATAGCTATCTTCTGGAGACAGAGCAAGGCATCAGTAACCCTAAATAAAACATTTTTCTTAAGTAGAAATCAAATTGTTGTCAAAAACTGTTTGCTCATTAGATTCCACATATAAGTGAAATATACAGTATTTGTCTTTCTCTGACTGGCTTAATTTCCCTTAGCATTATAATCCCCAGGTCCATCCATGCTGTCATAAAAGAGTTCTTTTTTATAGCCATGTAGTGTGTGTAAATGTACCGCAGCTTTTTATCCACTCATCTACCCATAAGCATTTAAGCTATTTTCAAATCTTGGCTATTGTAAATAATGTTCCTATAAACATAGGGGTGCAAATATTCTTTCTGATTGGTATTTTGGGCTACTTACTATATATTCCCAGAAGTGGGGTCTCTGGGTCAAACAGCAGTTTCACTTTTAATTTTTTGAAGAAACTCCATATTGTTTTCCGCAGTGGCTACACACCATCGCATTTCCATGAACAGTGTCCTAGGGTTCCCTTGTCTCCACATCCTCACCAACACTTGTTGTTTGTTGATTTATTGATGGTAGACATTCTGGCAGGTGTGAGATGATATCACATTGTGGTTTTAATGTGTATCTCTGATAAATAGTGATGTTGAGGTGTTGTTGTTTTTTTATGTCTTTTAGCCATCTGTATGTCATCTTTGGAGAAGTGTCTATTTAGGCTCTTTGCCCACTTTTTAATTAGATTGTTTGTCTTCCTGGTGTTGTGTTGTATGAGTTATTTATATATTTTGGAAATTAACCCCTTATCAGATGTGTCACTAGCGAATATGTTCTCCTGTATAACGGAATCTTTTTTCATTTTTTTGATAGTTTCTTTGATTATGCAGAAGCTTTTTAGTTTGATATAGTACCATTTTTTAATTTGTTTCCCTTGCCCTAGGAAATATGGAAATATATCAACAAAAATATTGCTAGAGAGATGTCTGAGCCTTTGATGCCTATGCCTTCTGTCAGGGATTTTTGTGGTTTTGGGACATACATTTAAGTCTATTATCCATTTTGAATTTATTCTTGTGTACTGAGTAAGTTGGTGGTCTTTCATTTTATTGCATTTTCTTGTCCAACTTCCCAGAACCATTTATTGAAGAGACTGTCTTTATTCCATTTTATGCCCTTGCTTCCTTTGTCAAATATTAATTGATTTCTGGGCTCTTTGTTCTGTTCCATTGATCTATATCCATATTCTTATGCTAGTTCCATGCTGTTTTGTTTATAATGGCTTTGTAGTATAGTTTGATATCAAATATTGTGATCCCACTGACTTGGTTTTTCTTTCTCAAGATCGCTGAGGGTATTAGGGTTATTTTTGGTTCTATATAAACTTTTGGAATATTTTTTCTAGATCTGTGAAATATGCCATTGGTATTTTAATAGGGATTGTGTTGAATCTATAGATTGCTTTGGGTGATATGGATATTTTAATGATGTTAATTCTTCTAATCTATGATGACAGTTTATGCTTCTACTTCTTTGTATCTTCCTCAATTTATTTCTTCAATGTCCTATAGTTTTCTGAGTACAGGACTTTCACCTCCTTGGTTAAATTTATTCCTTGGTACCTTATTTCGTTATTGTTGTTGTTGCAATAACAAATTTGATTTTCTCTTTCTGATAGTTAATTATTGGTGCATAGAAATGCCATCAATTTCTGGATATTGGTTTTATATCCTGTTATTATGCCAAATTCATTTATTAGATCTAGTAGGTTTTTAGTGGAGTCTTTGGGGTTTTCTATGTACAATACCATGCCATCTGCAAATACTGACAGTTTTACTTCCTCCTTTCCAACTTGGATGCCTTTTTATTTTTTCTTATTTCCTGATCACTGTGGCTGGGATTTCCAGCACTATGTTGAATAAGAGTGGTGAAAGTGGACATCCCTGACTTGTTTCTGATCTGATGGGAAACACTTTTACAAAATAGAGAGAATTTATTAGATGTTTTATTTCATTTCTGAGTATTGGTAGCAATGAGCAATAGCATGATTAGCCAAGATTCTGGAATCAGAACCTGTGCACTTGTTACTTAACAACTTAACAGCTTTATGCTTTGGATCATGTTACCTAATTTCATGAGTCTCAGCATCCATATCTGCCCAATGTAGGTAATAATACATCCTACAGCATCGCGCCATGAATTCTGAAAGATAAAACAAAGGCAAAATTCCTGTTGCAGTTTAGCAGTTAATAAATATCATTCTATTTTCCTCTAAAGAAGTTAACTAGCAGTGGCTTACACAACACACACGTTGTTCCAGAGCAAAAGTAACTGTGGTGATTAAGTAACTGTGCCTTTTGCCATGCCCTTGCCCTAGCCACCTCTTCACGTTTCCAAGTTGGCTACTAGAGATGCAAACCTCTTGCGCTAATGAGATATTGGCCATGCTCTGGGGAAAACTGCAGGGACAACAGCGTTTTTATTCACACTCTTCTCCCTTTTCCCAGGGAAGAAAACCTTTCTCTTCCTTTGTTGGTCAGAACAGGGCCACACAGCAGGTAGGAGATAATCACCCTCTAAGGGGAAAGTAATTGTTCTGGTAGGCTGAGTCAAATTATCACTGTTTTGCAACCAAGGAAGAAGTTGGAAATGGCTGTTGATTAAAAAAAACAATAATGGTTGCCACTTCAATGGACTTGAAACACACTGCATCTGGTTGTTTCTCATCAGGAGCATTCATTATTTATGTTTACATTACCTCCCCAGTTAGAAATCGTGGGGCCCCTAAGAATTGCAAAGACAGGACAGGTCATCTCATCTACTGCATCTCTTTAACCAAAAGTAAATAATACATGTGGAGGCACATGAATGTTGCTGGATAAATTCATGTTGGTTTGTAGAATTATTGTGATGTCTTTGAATAATGAATTATGCATATTTCCCATAGAATGGGTAATCTTTTTACATATATGCATATATTTTTACTCTAAGGATGAATTGACAAGTGAAATGCATGAGAAATCCAGTGGTTATGGGCTGAATAAATAGTCTTTCTTGAGTTAGGACTTAATATTTATAACTCATGGCTGTATAACAAAAATACTTTTTGTTATTCTATTCACTATGCAAAAATACCTAAGCCAGGAATTATCACACTCACAATTTACAGGTGTAGAAACTGAATCTCAAAGAGACCAATTTATATACTCAAGCTCTCATACCTAGTCAGCTGCAAAGCCATGCTAATACTCAGGGTTTCTGATTCTAAGCTCAGAACGCTTTTCATTAAAGCACTGCAGACAAGTTTCTCCTGAAACATGATATATGTCACAAATGTCTCCTCAGTGATTGTAGGCAGAACTTCCTTCAGAAAGAGCCAGAAATAAATGAAGAAGAGAGATTTTTTTTTTACATATGTTTCTGAATATGACATGGCTGGGTTTGTACAAATATAGCTATATATACTTTAGAGGATGAAATCCTCCCCCAAAATAAATCCAAGTATTTGAAAAATACATGGCTAGGAGAATGAACTATCACGATATTATTCTAAATTGCATTCTAGTTGGTTGTCCATAAATTTGACATCCTGATTTCTAAGGTAAATAAGGACTAATACCCTCAAAGGAGCCTCTGAATCTGGTAAAATGCCTGGATGGAGGTGAGGTGTGTGTGTGTGTGTGTGTGTGTGTGTGTGTGTGTGTGTGTGTAACCTCTAGTAAAGTTGACAAAGCATCTTGAGATCTAACATTCTTGATTCATCATGCATTTCTTGAAAGCCTACTATGTATGCTAAAAACTCAAAGTTGAATATTAAGTGATAAGCTACTCAGGGTTAGAAAAATATGCAAACAGAAATATTGTAATAATAAAGACCTCAAGAAAGAGGGCTTAGCTAAATTCGGACATGAATGGTGAATGCAAATTAGCCAGTTAGAGGGGAGAAGTCCACAGAAGAAAGAATGAGTAGTGCTCACAAACAGCATGGCAGGCTCCCAGCTGAGAAACATGCATTCCAGGTAAAGCTATTTAAAATGCTCTTCTGTTTACAGGAGACAGTTGATGACAGAGAACTAGCTTTGAGGTCAAGGATGAGTACTATGGTGACAAATTGAGTTTGAGGTAGACTAGGAGAGAGAAGTAGTGGTGAGAGGCTCAAGTGAATTTTTCTCAAGGTTTAGCTGAAGCCCATTTGCCTTAATAGAAAATTCCACTCTTCTGCAAAGTAGACTTTTGCCCTAAGACTTGACTTTCTGTTAAGCACATAGTCTGACTTAGCTTGACTTGAATATAGGCCTTATGTCCCAGGGTGACCGAAATCCCTTTACCCCCAAAGAGACAAAGGGCCACTTCATTCTGGCAACTGCAAGTTTTCCTTTCCAGAGGAAATATCTGTCAACTTACACAAACTCCTGTAGCACTTATTATTTGAACCATGTGGCACTGCATCACATCCCAACTGTTATCTTAACTTTTTAATGTGTTTACATGATGTTTTCCCAAATCATTTTTGGTTCCATAAAACCAGACATTTTTTTCCACTTCTTATACCTATAGGTTTTGTATATTACTGGTCACATAATATAAAAAGGGGAAAAAAGAATAAACTTAAAACATTAGAAAAGAATAAAAGAAAGATAATTAAATTAACCTTTTGTTACATCAATAGTTTTTAAAAATATTTTGAACATATGGGTGGCAACAGAAGTCTTCCTTCAATCCTTACAACATACCATAATATGTGAGGTTAAAAAGTATCTAAAAGTACTGCTAATCAAAATGGAGTGGCCTACTGGACCCTGGACAGACACTGCTCTCATCCAGACCATGCGCTCCTGTCATAGTGACTTTTAACTCTTCCCTCTCTAAACATAAAGAAAATGAAATTGGAAGTTTTCATTTTCAAATGCTGTATGGTGGAGGCCATTCATTCTGTATGACATTTAACATGTCAGTCTGTCTGCTTTTAAACCCCATCTATAAAATGGGATTCTATATGTTTTACAGAAATTCTATATGTCTTTCAGGATCACAAAATCAATCAGAAAGACCAGTTGTTGAATATTTGAAGGCTAAGAATCCAGTTTGATGAGTGACTTTCCACTTCTACTCTTTTAAGGAGAAAGAAATTGGAACTCTCAAGGGAAATAAAAAAGACACGAAAGGTTCCAGTTCCCTGTTAGCCAGCCATGTGCTCTATCTGTGCAGGAGTCTTAAGCCTCTTCAAAACAAGGCACTTGGAAAGTATGGGTTTTTCTTCTATGTCAATCAACAGGAGAAGAAAAGGGAGATTATTCCGCTTCTACTCATCTATTCAAAAGGAATATTTATTAGACTAAAAGGTTTATTAAAGAATTTCAATAGGTAAATATCAATCTGGCTGAAACGGTTTTAAGAGCATTAATGTGCCACAGCTAATAAAATCTTGCTGGCAAAATGTCCTCAGAAGATGGAATTGTTTGCACTATTGTGTAAGAGGAACCCCTGTTTGCCCCTCACCACATTCAGAGTTGCAGTCTTCTTATTGAAATGCTAACAAATCTTAGACAAATGTTTGCTTTTCAAGGCTCAAAGTTAATCTGAGAACAGGTGTGCTAGAGAAAGAGAGAGAGAGAGAGAGAGAGAGAGAGAGAGAGAGAGAGAGAGCTACAACTGTAAATAGAACTTCAATCTAGGTGCAATTTATGTACTATTCACTAGGCCTGCACATGGACATCTCTAAATGCAGAGTTCCAATATTTACTAATAATATGAAGATCTTTCACAGTTTGGGAGCTTCATGAAACAAATTTCTCTTTGCATTCTAATATATAATCCAAACACATTTCATTGACACAGATTCATTTTAAGTTATTCTGCCAGAAAACAAAGACATGGTCCATAATTTGTTAGTTTATCTAACTACACGATTTTGAGAGGTGTGGAAAGTGGTCGATAGAGTGGAGCAGTAGCCATGTGTTCTCTGGGTATCATGTTCCCATTTGTCCTCAGAGAGGACCTGCGTGTGGGAAGCATGTGAAGCAAGGGGGCATCGCAGGCTGCTGGTGGCAGAGGGGAATGAACTGCTGCCACCATTCCATAGAGAAG
The DNA here is from genome assembly GCF_964212035.1 of Myotis nattereri. Lineage (NCBI taxonomy): Eukaryota > Metazoa > Chordata > Mammalia > Chiroptera > Vespertilionidae > Myotis > Myotis nattereri. The sequence continues at coordinate 90,000,258 of NC_138082.1, read as the reverse complement.
CTGTCACTACCTGCTGACACTGAAGGTATTTCCTATGATCAAAGCATTTACTCCCAAGTACATATTTGAGAAAATCCAAGAGATAGGTACAAGATTGTATAGTTTGTGCTGATAAAAAATCAGAATTAATCTGTAGATTAAAAAGAATAATCAATTGATATGTTGTGGTGTCCACATAAAATGAAATATAATACAGCAGTTAAAATGAAAGAATTCAGACTACACGTATCCAAATGTATAAACTTCAAAAATATAATGTTGTGTAAATTGCAAGTTGCAAAATGAAATATGCCATTTATATATTGGTTAAAGGCAATCAAAACAATACTATACATTTCTTAGGAATGTAAATATGTATGGTAAAGGTATAAAAACATGATCTATAGGAATTTTAAAAAGTTTACTTCTAGTTATGATGAGAAATCAATGGGATCAGTCAAGAATGCAAATTACACTTGCAATATATTTTTCTTTTGAAATGTGTGAGTGTTAAAGAACATATAAAGCAAGATAATGGTTCATTTTTTTCTTCTATATTCTCTAATATGATTAAACTGGCCATATACTTGTTTTTAATCCTGGAATCCTCAAAGGCGGGGGTTAGGGTAGCAGCCCTGGAGGCCCTCAGTAAGAGAAGAAAGCCCTAGAGCTGGCCTTTGAATCCGGCTCCTCCTCCAGGCCCTGCCAACAGGACAGTTCTTGCACCACCTCAGCTTCCAAGTCTGGTGAGTCACAACCTCAGGGCATGGCCTTTCTCCCACAACTGAAGCTTGTCCTGGGGAAGTCTTCCCCTTGCTCTAGAGCAGTGGTTCTCAACCTTCCTAACGCCGCGACCCTTTAATACAGTTCCTCATGTTGTGGTGACCCCCAACCATAAAATTATTTTCGTTGCTACTTCATAACTGTAATTTTGCTACTGTTATGAATCGTCATGTAAATATCTGATATGCAGGATGTGTCTTCATTATTACAAATTGAACATAATTAAAGCATAGTGATTAATCACAAAAACAATATGTAATTATATATGTGTTTTCCGATGGTCTTAGGCGACCCCTGTGAAAGGGTTGTTCGACCCCCAAAGGGGTCGCGACCCACAGGTTGAGAACCGCTGCTTTAGACTCTAGTAACTAACATAATTACTCTCCTTTAGAAACTTAGAGATAAGAGGGCCATTCACTTAATCTGTTGGAGGACCCTTGGAATCTTTCTCTAATAAAATAAAGTGTCGCTAATCCAATCGTCATTCAACTGTCTTTACTATTCCAGGAGGTGAGTCCTGCTGTAATCAAACCACAGGCCCTGTGGGGGCCCTGTAGCAGGGCCTGAGACCCAGCGGCCCGGGCTGGCCTGCTGCCCGCAGCTGAGGACCAGGCTCAGCGTTGCTCCAGCAAATGCGCCTGCACTTCTGCTGCTGCCTGAAATGGGGGGGGGGGGGGGTGGGGGGGGGGCGGGGAACCGCATCTTCCTCTGAAGTGATTCTACCCCAACTAGATTGCAATCTCCACACAGGAGAAATCACTGCGGTCCCTCATTTTGTTAGCTTTTGACGGCTGGCAGCTTCCAATAAAAGCAAAATAAGTTGATTTATGATAAAGCAGGAGAGTCACCAGATGTAAACTAGAAGCCAAAGACAGACCCTCCAGGGAGCCTGTAGGAAGAAACCGAAACTATGTCCCCCCTTTTGGAACTTTAATCGCTCCCGCGGAGCCCTCAGCTGTGAAATCTTATGAGCCAATCGGGACCCAGCCACCTCTCACCCTTAACAGACCCAATTGCTCCTCCGCCTCTCGGGCGCCAGCGAACCACCGGGCTCCGGACCCCAAAGCTCGGCGCGCCACGCAGCACCTGCCGGACCCCGTCCCCGCAGCCAGGGGCGCCGGAGGGAGGGCGCGCGGGCGCGGGCGGTGTTAACCCCGTAGTCAGACCTCGCAGCGCCGCCCGCGCCGCCCGCCTCCCCCAGCAGGGAGACACGCAGGGATAATGTCGCTTCCGCAGGCCCCCGCCCCCGCCCTCCCCTCAGTTCTTCGCAAATCTGTCCACAGGATTTTACTTCTTGTTAATGCGTTCGTCTTCCAATTCCTTTCAGTATCCCTTCAGCAGCCTTCTCCCAAAACCCGGTTTACAGCTCAGCGCCTGCACTCAGCCCCGCATTTGGGGGGCGGGGAGACAGAGGTTCCCTTCCACTTCCCTACCCCTTCCAGTCCCCTTCTGCCCCCGCCGCCGGCGGCAGCGAGCGCTCGGCAACGTCCTCCCATCCCTCCCCCCCCCCGCCCCCCGCCCCCGCTACCCCCGGCATTGAGCGCTCGGCAGCACCCCCGGATCCCCCCGCCGCCCCGGCACGGAGCGCTCCGCGGCGCCCCCCGATTCCCCCCCGCGGCCCCCGCCGCCGCCCCCTGGCACGAACGCTCCGCGGCGCCCCCATCCTCCCTCGGCCCCAGCCCCTGCCGCCCGGCACCGAGCGCGGGGAGCGCGGAGAGGCAGGAGCGGGCCCGCAGACGCGCCCAGCCGGGCGAGCGCGGAGCGAGGGGCGGGCCGGGCGGGGGCGGCGCCGCGCAGCCGGCGCGCCTATAAGGAGCTGTCCGGCGGCGGGTGCTGATTGCAGCTCCGCATCCAGCGAGCGGGCGCCTGTGGTTGCAGCCGGGTTTGGCGCTGCTTCCCGGGCAGGCGAGGAGGATCGGCGGCCAGGCCGGAGAGCTCCGCCAGCGGCAGTCGCGGGGACTGTAGCGCCAGCCTCAGCGCCGGGAAGACCGGCTCCGGGTTGGGTCGAGCGTCCGGGCGCGGGATGGACTGAAGCCGCGGTGCCTCTCCGAGGGGGTGGGTGGGTAGGGGTCACGGTGCGGAGAGAAGCGCACGGGAAGGAGGCGCCGGCGAATTCGGGGTTCCGCTGGAAGAGAGCGCTTCGCCGGGGCCATGGATTCTGGACCCCTGCTGCTGAGCATTTTCACTTTGCTCTTCTCCGGCTTGTGGCGTCCGGGATTAACAGCGACAAATTGTAAGTGTCCCTCCCGAGCCGGGGTGGTGGGGAGATGGGAAGCGCTACCATTTGGACTGACCAGCGTGCTCAATTGTGTCTGCTCTGAGCAGAGGGGAGGGGAAATGCTGGTTAGTGTGGTTCCATCACTCTTCCCATCCCAAAAGTTAGCGGAGCTCGAACGACCCGGCCCCCTGGATTTTCTGCCCTCTCCCCAACCGCAAAGTTCAGGGAGAAGGGAGGGGTCTGTGCCCTCACCGCCCGCGGGCCCCGCGTTCCAGCCCCGGGTCGATCGGGTCGTCGCCGCCAGGGCTGCTCCCGGGAAGGCCCGGGTTCAGGTTGTCTGCGCCGCCGGGCTGAGCTCGGGGATAGAGAGTCTCCCGGCCACCGCGCCTGGTGGCCGCAGCTTCCTCTGCGAATGCGGCTGCCCAGGGCTTGCAGGGTGCTCCCAAGACCTGGCTCTCAGCTCTCTGCTAGGCAGAAGGCGCCGGTTGGGGTGTCTTGCAACCAATGGACATCGGTTTACGAGGACAGGGAGTTTGGCCTAAGAGTCATGGCCCGGTGTAGGTGTAGTCAAACCACAAGATCAATGGCTGTCCCTGTTTCAGAGGAAGCCCTCTGATGCACACCCCACCCCAATCCTTGTGCCAAATGACACACCAGGAGTGCGCACTGAAGGTACACACTGTTCTCCAGGCTCTAACCTCCGCAAGTGCCGAGCATTTAATTTAATAGGCAGGAAGGCTGGACACCTGGGGATCCGCCACCTGCACTGTGTATTTAAAGAACTCAGTTTGTCAAAGTTGAATACATCTCTAGAACCATCAGAGGTTTCAGCTCAATTGCTCAGCTGCCTCTCTAGGCAGAGAAGGGGAAGTTTTCCAGCTCTGGAAACTCCTAAATGAGAACGAATGCCATTAAGCCATCTGTGTTTTTCCAACGACGGTTCACCAAGGTTCTTCAATTTTCTGGGCTTGCTTCTCTATCTGCTGACCCCACTGGAACCTCAGACACGTTTACTCATACGTTCTAATACTATTGCTTGTAATCGGAACCATTTCTGAAAGTAAGACAACGCCATACCATGAGTCCCTCTTCTTCACTCCCACCCTCTTAGGTCTGAGAAGGCCTTGAGTGAGACACTCAAGGGAAGAGACTTCGACAATTGTTATTTACTGAAAACTCTCCAAAGCGGAGCCAGTGTTTTTATCTGTCTTTGGAAATTGTAGACATTCAGAATCTATAGCTAGTGGTAATGCTTTCTAAAGGCTTTATTAAAGTTTGAATTCTAAAGCAGTGCTGACGAGGTCATCCTCTCTAAAAGGGAGGTCCTATGGGCTTTAGATTAGAAATTGTTTCAGAGAACAGGTAAGGACAGGCTATAATCTAATTTTTATTCTCCTCCTCCTCCTCCTCCTCCTCCTCCTCCTCCTCCTCCTCCTCCTTCTCCTCCTCCTCCACCTACCCCTGGTTTTCCTTCTTTTCCTTCTTTTAAGTGGAATTGTTCCCATGATGCTTTAGAGAAACATCTAAATCCTTTAGTAGGAGGAAGTTAGGCATGGTGCTGAGCTATCTCTCTACCTCCGGGAACACTAGAGGTCAGTATTGTCCCGACAATGTAAAGGTGCCGCCGAGAAATACGTTTTCCTTGGGCACATTCACCTCTGAAAATAGTGAATATTCTAAAGACACACAAAGATGGAGTGAGCAGTAGTGGTGAAACAGGTAGAATGTACTCTATAGGAATGTGATTTGGGCTTTATTGCATAGTCCGTTTTCTTAAGAGGAAGGAAAAATATAAATCCTTGAATGGCATTTTCTGTAAATTAATTGAATGATGGTTAATATGTTATAATAACAATTATAAAAGTATGATGGTATTAATTTAAGGCTCATCATTATCATTACTAATGCAGCAATAAAGCTTATTCTGATATTTAAAATAAAACTTTGTGATAATGAGCTTTAATATTTTGTCACTGACAGTTTAATTTCCTTATTTCCAATCAACACTTCAATTGAATGCACCCTGCTTGCTAAATACTTTAGGGTCAGTGTTCTTAAAAAATAATGGTGAATGTCTTTGTTATGCTGAACAAAATGGATTAAGTGAACAATAGTCTAGCAGCAGAAAATTACTTCTGAACTCAGTACCTCTTGGTTGGCTTCAGATTTGTGATGCAGAACCTCTGAGGAAACATAGAAAAGAGCTCTCTACAGTTCTCCCAGACCTCGACCGTCCTGCTCTTCACCCATCAAATACAGGGCTTTCATTTTCTAGCCATTCCAACCAGTTAACACGCACATGCATATGTTGAACAACAGTCCATTTGTACAAGTATATAAATTATTTTAATAAATTCTTTTTTTCAAGTTTATTCCTTCTATATTTTGAAATAATATTTCATGTCATTTGTGACAGTAGCCTTGAAAATGGATTAATTATCCAAAGTGCTTCATGGTGTCTGTGTGCTTGTGAACTTTTTTCAAGTAAAATCAACTTTTGTTTCCATTCTTTAATAATAATTTATTGTTGTTGCTATTGTTGTGTGCGTGTGTGTGTGTGTGTGTGTGTGTGTACTTTTCTCATAATCTTACCAAATTTGGGCACTTATCTGCAGGGGGAAAATGAATGCTTACCCAATTATATATTTTATACATTTCTAATTAAATAAAATTTAAATAAAGTTGGGTTAGAAGGCCACTACAGTACAGATATTATGAATTTGTGCAGAGAATATAATTATCAACCAGTAATAAAAACTCTGAAAATTCCCCCATTCCAGATTTTCAGGATATTAAATAACTACAGCACATTCTTTGGATTTACCCTGAGGGGATTAGTTAATTTCATATGTAGATATGATAGGCCAGTGTCAAATGAAAAACCTTTTTACATATAAAATCAACTCATTTGACACAGACACAAAAACAATGTAACCTAATAGTTAATTAAAGTGAAACCAGGATTTTGAAACACCATGGAGTTCTAGCCCTAGTTATGCCACAGCTAAGATGTCAAATGCCCATCAGGTTATGCAACCTTCCTGTGCTCACATGCTTGGGTATAAAATAGTAATTGAGATGTGTATCCTATACAGATCAGCTGCTTAATATTTTACTGAGGATATTCTTCAAATATTAGATATGTTGAAAGAACATTATGATGGGAGAACTTGAATTCTGAAGATAAGATAAGTGCATGGGATAACAGTGTCACTATTCACTTTTTTTTTTTTTTAACAATACTCAGATGTTATGTGATTATAAAGACCCTTAATTTTCATCAGTAAGTATCTTATCTGTTTGTTGTTACATATTAGGTTAACACAGATAATAACCTTGGAAGAGAAACACGAAACTCTTTATCCTAGCCCTCCATCATAGAACTTCATCTAAAATATACAAGGATGCCAATCATGTTCATAGAGACCTTCAAATAAATGATGCATTGTAGCTTCAGTTATCTGATATTGATGCACCGGCCCCATCGATAGGTAATATTACAGACAAGCAAAGGTTAGGTTGATTTCTCTCATCAGGAAAGTGTTTGCAGTATACTTTTTGTGGTATTATAGTCAGCAAAAGTGAAAGAAGTATATAGTGCTCATTTAGAAGAGTCCTAAAGATTTTCCCATGGTTGAATGGCCTTAATTTTGACCATCCATTTGAATTCTCTTTTCTTTCTATTCACATAGCCTCTATCTCCAAACCAGATTCCTGTTTACACTATTGGAAATTTTAAAGGAAATACTAGACTAGCAATTTTCACACGAGGGCACAGAATTATGAGATAATTTATATCCATAGGAATATGCTCCCCCTCCCTTATTCTCAAGCGAGTGAATGAATGTTCTCTAAATTGCAATTTTTCATTTTTCCTTCTTCACTTTGCCCTTTTTTTCTGTAGTGGGATCCAGTTTTCCTTTATAACATTGCTTTATTTTTCAGTGGCTGTTTGTTACAAAACAAAATAATGTGATATATTGTTTGAAATACTTCTAAAAACCTTTAGAATGTGATCAAAACGTCTTAGCTTATATGGCAGAAATCTGTTGAAATATGGCTTTTATACATGAGCTAATTATCCTTGTCATATAAGAAAGCAGGGGGAGGGTCTAGTTACCTGAAAGACCAGAATAGCCACTCGCTCAGTAGGACTTTATATTGAATCTTCAATGTACTGGTTTGGAGCCAATAATGGCATTTTTAATGCAGAAGGGAAGCTGTCTTCATTCATCAGCGCTCTGACACTGTCTGGCTGGTGTCCTTGTGAAGGTTATGAACGTATCCTAATGTTCTTGATGTATTAAATAAAGAAGTTGGATCAAATTATTATTAAGGACCTATCTCATCATAATGTATTCTTGCCTGCTGATGTTGCCTACTGGTCATTCCATTTGGATACTTCAGAAATAATTGTACTCAAAATTGTTAAGCAATTTTATTTATAACAACAGCATAATAGGGTTTTAATTTCTACTAACTGCTTTGTACTTTGTGTCTCTCATTTCATATGCTAAGTCCACATAATTTGGCCAGGCAACACTACTATGTAGACTTTATTAAATTCACTTTACAGATGAGTACATTTAAGGTTAATAGAAGTTAATAATTTCTCCAGGATCATAAAGTTAAGCAATGAAAAAAATCAGGATCTGGAACTATATCTATCTATCCCACCAACCACACTCTTTACAAGATATTAAATGGGTTCCCATGAAGTTAAGCTCTGTGTGAGCATCTGTGGAAAGTGCCTCGGGATTCCTGGATTAGTCTCTGTAGCTCTATCCTCAGCAAAGGGCATGGAGGTCCAGTTTCCACCAGAGCCAACTCTTAAGTCATTCCTTAAAGAAGTATCCAAACATTTGCAATCTATACCTAACGCAAGTAGCCAAGTGTTACAATGATGAGAGATAAGAGGCCTCACATCTGACATGTACCAGATGCTTTATTATTTATAAATTTCTATAAAAATGTGATAAGGAAACAGCATAAACTTGATAAAGACTTGTGACCACACACATACATACACACACACTCACTCACACCACAATGCCTGAAAGGTACCACTATAGACATCATGCCTTGTCAGTTTATAGATGTCAGACCAAACAGCACTGCCTAAAACTAGACTTCATCGTGACCACTTCTTGTACATCCCCAAATTTCTAACTTTATGGAACTCTTTCACACTCCACAAATGAGCCATGTTGTCTCACATCTCCTCACATCATTTATTTGCATAACTTGTCTGCTTAGTTTATAACACCCTTTCCCATTTTTTATCTTCTTTAACTTTCTCACAACTCTACACACACACACACACACACACACACACACACACACACACTTTCCCCAGGCTGGGTCAATTGCCCTTACATATTACTACTAGAGGCCCATTGCATGAAGAGATTCGTGCAATAGGCCCTCCATTCCCCTGGCTGCTGGCAGACACCGGTTTTCCTCTGGCACCCAGGACCCAGGCCTTTGCTCCGGATGGAGCCTACAGTCTTTGCTCTGCCACTTCGCCCCTACATATGCAAATTAACCTCCATCTTTGTTGGGTTAATTTGCATACTCTCCTGATTGGCTGGTGAGCATAGCAGAGAGATGGTTACTTTACATGTTTGTCTATTATTAGGTAAGATTATATTTTTATGGCACTTTTTAAAATCTTTGTCTCCCTAATTAAATGGTAAGTTCCCTGGTAATTATATTTTATTTTAATGTCTGTATTCAAACTAAAACATTGGACAAATGAATAGATGAGGTAATAAATGAATGGTCTCCAACTAAAAAAAAAAATATTTCTAAATTAAAATAATTCTATGGTTTATAGCTAGAATTTTTAAATGTTTTTGTTTTATATTTATTTTTTAAACTGACAAGCATTATCTGCTATTATTTTGGAGATAACAAGGAGTAATTAGCATATGGGACTGTTGGTGAAAGAGCAGACTCAGCTCAGATCTTTCTATTGGCTGTGCAAGCTGATTAAGAATGCTGCACTCACAGGAGCCTGCCTTTGCCATGACAGGGTTCTACTGCCTGTCAAGTGGTCGTTGGTTCCTTCTGTATCCATCTGAGCTCAGTACAAAGTTTGAGCTAATTTTATTAATAAGTTTTTTTAGTATTTTTGCAAATTTAATGAATGTTCTTACAAATATACATATATATTTTCTTCATAGTCCAGGCTTCAGTATAAAAAGGTACTATTTAATTGGGTTTTAGTCATAAATCACTGGACAGACCTTTTTTTGCCTACAACATAACCCAAATAACATTATTCTTAGTTTCCAATGTCATCTCATCAAACTGTGGTGGGGGAAGATTTAAGTGCTATTGGTTTGCGTGTTACTCATTTGAATAAATGAGTCCTTACTAAAGGTTTTCTTTCCACAACTCAAGGTTGTGGTTTCTTTCAAAAAGTAACCTGGAAAAATAAAGATGACTAAGAAGATATAGTCCATGTCCTCAAGGAAATTTGAATATGGGCAGCCAGAAAAACAATTTTTTTAACATGTCAAAGTGATACATGCTGTAACAAAGTTAATCACAAGATGTAATGTAAGGTGTTTGGGTCATCAAGGCAAGCTCTCTGAGGGGAATGAAAATTAATAAAAGACTTAAATAAAGTCAGACTTCACTGGCTGGAGAAACGCTGAGATTATTATAGGCTTTCTGTGCAAAAGTATGAGAGGTGTGCTCTAGTGACTCTGTAGGAGTGGCTCAGAGGCAGAGGGACAGAAGAAGAAACCATAGGGAAGTGTTGGGCTCTTACGTGTTTACTATTAAAGCTATGGAGAGTCATTGAAAGATTTTGTACATCTAATTAGATTTACAAATTCAGATTTCCATTTTTTTAAAAACATCACTGTGAAGAATGGACTAGAATGAGCCAAGACTAATAGTAAGAAAACTAGTTAAGAAATTATTACAATAACTCATATGATAATTAATAAGGGCCAAAAGAAGGAAGTTTCAGAATATGCAAAGTTTGCAAAGAATCAGAAAGAAAATAATGGCCAAGTTAATTCAAAACATGGAAGTGGATGAGCTAGTACAGTCACAAAAGGCACAGATTGGTGGTTAAAATGCATTCTACAGCTGCTTGCATTGTTTTTGACAAATGAGGCCTCTAGATGCTGAGAGAGGTGCTCTGTTCTCTGAAATGAACCTCTTCTCTGGGAATACCAAATGACCAGATTCTCAGTGTGGTATATTTCAGATTTGCATGACACCGTATAGCATATGCTGTCTGTATCTATCATCTTGATGCATCTCCCAGTCTGTAAATTATGCTGGGTTTTGTCAGCAGCGTGAGAACGAGTCATTAAAGAATGTGCAATTAAACCTCCGCATCCCCCTTCTCATTCTGCCTCTGGCAGGGGGTGAACCGGGATCATTACTACCATCTCTGGTTCCTCAGTTGAAACAGGAACTAGGGGACTTGGGAGTGCCACATTGATTCTCTGTCATTGGTGTTTAATTTGCATAAATTCCATGTCACTACTTTTCTAATGTCTTTTGTACATATTCTTGGGGTTGATTAATGCCATCTGTTCACAGGATCAGCTGAATTGATTGAGTTTTAAAGGATGACAACAGTAACGTTGAAGATAGAAAGTGAAGGGAAATGCCAAAACACCAATCATGATGTATATTATTTTTAACTATCCACCTTTGGAAGCAGAAATATTCCTCTGAAGACACTCTAAAGAAACTTGCCTAACAGACAGATGCTTGTAGGTGTTAATCTAGGCTACTGTTTACTTAATTTAGATATTCTCTCCCTCCCTTTATTCCTTCCTCTCCCACTCCTCTCTGTCATGGGGCCATGCATTTGGGTGTTACTTCTGGCTTTCCTCTGAGCTCCTGAATGTGATAAAATATGAGAGGAGGGGAGAAAGTCTGTTGGATCCAGGGCTGCCTTGTGAAACTCTGTAGGCACAATCACCAACCCTGAAACCTCCCAACAAAGCCTATTCTGAGGGCAGGCGAGGGCAGGCCTTACAGGGTCTGCCATCCCGGGCCCTGGGACAGCCCATCTGATATAGTATCCCCAGTCATCTGTCCCCAAACAACTCTCTGCTAACTCCATTAGCCCCCTGAAGCTGCAGATATGGGGGAAAGCCATTTAATTCATAGAGATAAGCATTACCACATAGAGCCCTATGGGGATAGAAAATATAGGAATGTAAATCTATATTGAACTCTACTTGACTGAGAGAAACACACCTTTTGCCAAAGAAAGGTTTATAGAAGAGAAAATACTGGGTATCTGAAGATGGGAAAGCATGTTTTGAGTTGAGGAAGAGCAAATAATAGAACATTCAGGATGTCCAAGAGGAAAGGCCTGCCTCTCCTCTCCTCTGGGAACAATGGGTAGATTCATATCCTATTCACTGTGGCTGGGTGTGAGCTGCAGGTTCTGGACAATCCATAATGGGAGGTGACGAGCTCTTACCCATTCACAGGAGGAAAGGAAACCCAAAAGCCTAAGTAGTGAGCAGAAATGGAGCTTTGTGGAGCAGCTGTGTGTAAGAAGTTCGCCCGGACCCACTCCAATCTGCGTGGAATCCACTGTGGTCACCTGGCACTGTGCTGTCACATCACAGTTTACCTTGGAGTGAAAGCTCTGCCAGGTGACAGGATTTGGGTCAGATTCTTCCAGATTAGAGACAGGCTGAGCTCACTAGGATATTAAAGGAGATTAATGCCTCTCATTGTACAACAATCAGTAACTTTTTGATACAATCAAAAGAAATGAAACCAGCAGATTGGAATGTTGGGATGTTGGAGAATAGATCAAGAAATGTGTCTCTTCTTGGGCAGGGTTTCTATCTGTGATGGAGCGGTAACTGACATGGTCTTATTTCACTCTTCACCTTAAGCCTGTGGACATTTGTTCTTCCCCCACTGCAAATTAACATTTGCCGAATGACTTGTTTTTATGCTTTTCTGGTAGAAGCTAAAGCTTTTCAAACTTTTCCATTGAAGTGCCACTCACCAGGAAAAAAAAAGTGCATAAGAGGCCAGGGGATTTAATATTTAAAATATCCCCCAGTGAGTATGTGCTGGCTTGGATGGCTAGGTAATTAACCAAAATTAAATAGGTAGAAGGTCACAGTGGGATTTTAATACATGTTCTCTGACTCCAAAATCCATACATTATTTTCACTCAAACTGTTGTTTCTTAAACCCAAAATTAAGGCTGAGCTATTCTTAAACTGGGAGGTGTTCAACTTTTCAGAGCCAGTCCTCTCCAATCTCTGGTGAAAAACGGCTTGTCAGTCACAGATTTCTCTTAGTGTTTAGGTAATTCTATTCTAACCTTGCAAGCAGTCCTTCACCCACACCTAGAAGTCCCTGTGGCAAAAGGTTTCTGTTAGTCTGACCACTGTAAAAGTCAATTGCATCATTCATTAAAGCTCCTGCCATCAACTCTTTAAGGCCAGGCTCTGTGCCTGCGACTAACGGCCTTGGATTTGATGATCTGTGCCCACCATTAGTGCGCCTGATCCGGTTTCATTCTCCCTAGGGACTATTTTCACTAAATGTCCTATTTTCATCATACATCATACCCCAACAGTCCAAGAATTTTAGATGGATGTGTGATATTTCTAAGTTGGTGTAAATGATGAAAACACTGTGAGTGATACTAGATCACAAGTTCAATGGCATTCAGTTCTGTTCTCCATCTCCGAGCTGCAGAGTTCAGCCCACACCCAGCCCATAACCCCCTTTCACCTGGTGGGAATAGATGGGGAGGGGTTAACAAGTCCATACCCAATACCAGTACTCTTCATCACACACCAGGTGCTTGGTAGAGGAGGACCGGCCTGGGTGTGAACTGCTTTCATCACAGACTGCTTGGGCATGCTTTGCTTTCTTCTCAGCTCTCCTGCACTTGCTCTTTTGACCTGCACTTGTTCTTTGGACCTGCACTATTGCTTGGCATTGTTGTGAGTTGTGTCTTTGTGTCTTTCTGCCTTCCTTTTCAGCTGTTTTCCTGTCTTAGTTTTCCAAGGCCGGGTGATTTGTCCTCCACCCTGTATCCTCACAGTCTTGACACTCTCCCTCTACCAATGCTGCTCTCAGAAAAGGACTTAGGGGACTCTGAAGTGGCTCACACTGAGGCGATTGATAAATGCTGGGTTCCAGCTCTTCAAAAGAATTAGTTTCAAGGAATAAGGCCTTAGTATTTAAACTTATTTTAGGAGCAGAACTTTTTGGTTTCCAAGATGAAATCATACACAGAATTTCAATATGTGAAGACAAAGATTCTGCTTTGAGGAAGAAGGGGCAAGGAGTGCAAAACCCTGGCCTCATCTGATCCTCACAGAAGGATGCATGAGGACATCCGCCTTGGTCCTCAGTACAGGCATCCCTCAGTGCACATTTCATGCACAAGCAATTAGGCACATGGAGGTTCCAGGAAAGGTGGGCTGGTGCCCTCGATGATCACCAACGCTTGGCTGCTGGCCTTCCCACCTGACTGTTTGCATCAGTCCGTTGAGATTATTAACATTTTTAATGTTACCTCTGCAAAGGTGCCTATTTTTAACCCTTTGGAAATCTGCTTTTTCTTGATGATATTTTATATAAATCTCAGGGCAAGAGAATGTTACTGACATTTGCTGACTTAAAAAAATAGTACCTTGTCAAAGAAACATCTCCTCATTTCCGTCTCCTTAGTTAATTAATAGTCAATAAATATTCTTATTTTTAAAGAAAAGTCATCTTGTGAATACCTTTATATATCCACTCCTGTCCAAGATATCCTCTTGGAACCTCCTCAGAAGAAGGGATTTCATGTTATCCATCAGTGAATGACAAAAAAATCACTTGATAAATTGGATTAAAGCATAGACCGGTAAAGGTAAGCCCCGGTGGAGAGATCAACCTTGGATCAGGGGGCAGTCTATGGACAACCACTGGATGTGGGCACGCAGGTCAGTGCTCCCTCAATAATCTCATGCCGATAAAGCCCATCTCTTGTGAGAGAAATGGAACTTGGCTTCCATCAGGAAGGCGCTCCCAGAGACCCTCATGATAATCAATGGGCTAGAAGTGGTGAAAATCTCAGATTAAATAAAATTGTTGCATGTCTGAATTCAGCCTTGGTTTCTAATTTTGACTGGACTATTAATTGCAGTCACAGGCTTGAATGTGTGCTTAGAGCACCATCCATTAGAAAATCCCATTGCATGTAGATTACAGAGCACTCACATATGAAAATAAATCCAAGTGAATGCCAGATGTTCTTGCCGTGTATTCTTGATGGAATTTCATATAATAAATAATGTAATATATGTATATGTGTGTGTATATATATATATATATATATATATATATATACACACACATATACACACACACACGTACACACGCACGCACACACGCACACATACACATACATGCAAATACTAGTACATTTGAGTTTCTTTTGGTTTCTTTCATGGTTAACATACCAGGTGGAATTTTACGTAGGTATATAGTCTACATGAACTGCTTTTGTTTTTTGTTACATGTCAAAATTTATTATTTCTCAAGGTCAATATTGATATACTAGAGGCCCATTGCATGAGGAGATTCATGCAATAGGCCTTCCTTCCCCTGGCTGCCAGCACTGGTTTTCCTCCGGCACCCAGGACCCAGGCCTTTGCTCTGGCCACAGCGGAGAAGCCAAGACTCTTCAGTCTTCAGTCGTCTTCAATCTTCACTCTGCACCTGCATATGCAAAGCAACTCATCTTTGTTGGGTTAATTTGGATACTCATCCTGATTGGCTGGTGGGCATAGCGGACTGACTCCAATTTGCATGTTTCTCTTTTATTCGTGTAGATTGATGTGGGTGTCACCTTTGTGAATATTTACTTCTCCAGATAACACATTGAAATGGGCACCTGGATGGGAATGAATATTTATTCGTTGGATGGGTTTTGCCAAAAGGATGGATAAATGCTGTTGGGAGGTGTGCTGCCACATTCCACTGTGGCTGCTCTGTTTTAGGGTGGCATTCAATATTCAGCCTTTGAATTTAGATTTACTGTGGTTATTTTTTTATGGTTTCCCCCCATGTGATTCTTTTATCTAATGGATAGAATGCAAAACTTTAAATATGTTCAGCTTGACATTTTAGTAACATAATCAGGAGATAATGGTACTTGAGCATTTGGGTAATACGTGTACATGAGATTAATGAACACCTTGCTTTGGAATTAATTAGGCAAAGATACCTGGTTCTGTTACTTGAGAAACACAAAACTTCTTCCAAAATGATCTAATTAAGGAATACAGGAAGAGACATAAAATTACAAAGTGGCTACTTAGGTTTTACGGTATTGATTTGTTATTTTGAAATAATATTATATTATGTCATGTGTTTTGGAGAAGTATGTGTGTGTATATTTAATGCTGCACCCTTCTTATTAACAAAAGTTAGTATCACATGTTTAGGCATCTTTGAACACATTAAAACAGTTTGAAATTATTTCTAAAAGTGTGAGTATACAATAGAAATATTTCATGATCTAATCAGCACTCCTTTATTAATTTTGAGTATGAATATATATATCTATATATAGATATAGATATTAAGTAAAGTTTTGGCTTAAAAGGTATAATTTTGATAGGTTCTGTATGCTATTATATATACATGGAATGTATATATGCTTTGCTAGGTAAATATTCACACATATTGTATTCATGGTAGTGTCCTTTATGAACAAGATGGACTTGTTTAGCTGTTACACCAGCAAATCTTTTCCAGTCATTAATGGCCTGATAAAAGGCCTGTACTTATGAAAAAATGCCATAATTAAGCACCGACTGTGGCTTAGTAGTCAGGGGAATAAAACATTGTGAAAATTCATTAGTAAAGTTAATCCAAGAAACATCTGAGCAAGTGAAATAAAAACAATTCAAGGGGAAAGTGTATAACTCTATTGATGTTCTCACCCTTGTTAATACATTATTTGGGGTAAAGATCTCTATCTTTTATGCACAAATATCATTTTTGTTGAAAAATTCAATTTGACTTATTGAGTTTCTATAGCTAAGTGTTTTGTAACTTCATTGTGTAAACAATACCATTTTGTATATGGTGAAATAAAAATTCCCCACTTGGCCGATGAGTCTCATGTTACACACCATCTAACTCTCACCCTAGATTAGAAACTAAAGCCAAGAGAGCACCTCTGCTTTGCTGCTGCTGCTGTGTGTGTGTGTGTGTGTGTGTGTGTGTGTGTGTGTGGTGTGTGTGTCTTAGGAAGGTTTGATTCCTAGTGAAAGCCAAAGACTTCTTTGAGAGTCCACTGTCCATGATATACATGTGTATGTACACACATGTCTCACACAGTACTCATATGCTCCCACTGTCAATTACTTAGTTGGTGTTTCTCTCATAACAGAAATTAAACCTGGTAGTATTAGATCTGTAGTTATCAATTAGAAGCCATTTTTCCCCAGGGGACATTTGGCAATATATGGAGACATTTTCAGTTGTCACAATAGGGAGTTTGCTACTGGCATCTAGTGAGTAGAAATCAGGGATGTTAGTGAGCATCCAGCAATGCACAGGAATGCATCACACAGCTGATAATTATCTAGCCCCATAGGACAGAATAGACAAGGTCTGATACACGGTTTAGATCTGTCATTCATGGATTTTCACATGTTAGTTGAAAAAAATAACCCACCATCCAAAAAAACAAACAAACCCTCTCTTCTAATGTCTAGTCCTGCACAAAGATCTGTATACTAGGAGAATAAATAAATAATGGTTCTGTCTGTGTGACTTTGTGCTTATTATTGCACATTTCTCCCATATAAGGATGATGATATCTGCCCTAAGTATGTACTTTTGTGATTAACAAATGAAACAAAGAATGTCTTTTGAGAAGCTGTACTCACATATTCATCTTAATTCACATTATTTAGAGAAGTAATGGCCTGGCTATAATGTTCCCATAGTCTTTAAAAAACAAGGGGTAACAGAGGCACAGTGTGAGCAGGGATCATCGGGACATATCCTGGACTGAGAACTGCAAGGATCAATTTTATACCATTTTTCAGTTTTTCTAGTTATCTTTTGGTTTAATTTTTAGCCTCATCTTGAAAACCATCTGGCCAGGCCACCTTTGGCACCAGCTGAAGTTCATGTGATAAGATAGCATTTTCTAACCATTTGCCATTTATTGTAGGACCCCTCTGGCATACCTATATATTTGAGAAGCTCTGGGATGAAACTAAAGGTGCCATAGCAGCCTATGTAACTGCTAAAGTGACATATGGGCATGGCTCAGGAAAGGCCATCAATCAATTAATTCAGATGACATATTGTACCTTATTTAGCAGCTCAAAGATCAGTTAGAAAGGATAGTAACTTTCACCTCTTATCTGGCCTAATCCAATCTTTAATTTTTAAAATCAATTAAAGCAGACATACAGCTTTTGATTTGCCTTTTCAATGGAAATGGGGTGGTTGGCCTTGGCCTCTACTGGACTTCTACTTTTTTGAAAAGGCAGGTTATAAATTCAGAGGCTGAAGAGTTGGGAAATGCAGACCTCTAGAGTTATTGTAGTCCAGCCGTGACCTGTAAAGCCTATGTAGATTTCCACATTCCCTAAGAGCATTCCAGGTAGGTGGCTGCTTAATCTTACTTCTTTCTCATAAGCACACACCCACAGGATGACTTAACAGGACAGTTAATGTTCCTACTCCACAACAACTATGACTACCAGAGTATCGTGCCTTTCATTGTACCCAGCTATCTCCAAGTAGCACCAAACCACTCCCCTGAGGTCTGCTCACGGGAACATCTCAAACCACAGTTTCTCCGTTTTTATCATGATTTTTCTGTATATACCTAAGGACAGTATCCACATTTCTCTTAGTGTTCTTATATGGTACTAGAGGCCTGGTGCATAAAATTTGTGCAGGGGGGGGGGGTGTCCCTCAGGCCAGCCTGCACCCTCTCCAATCTGGGACCCCTTGGGGGATGTCCGACTGCCGGTTTAGGCCCGATCCTGCAGGCAGTTGGACATCCCTCTCACAATCTGGGACTGCTGACTCCTAACCTCTTGCCTGCCTGCCTGCCTGCCTGATCACCCCCTAACCGCTTCTGCCTGCCAGTCTGATCGCCATCTAACTGCTCCTCTGCCAGCTTGATTGACGCCTAACTGCTCCACTGCTGACCTGATTGCCCCCAACTGCCCTCCCTGCCAGCCTGGTTGCCCCTATAACTGCCCTCCCCTGCTGGCCTGGTCACCCCCAATTGCCCTCCCCTGCAGGCCAGTCACCCCCAACTACCTCCCCTGCTGGCCCGATCCCCCCAACTGCCCTCCCCTGCTGGCCTGGTCACCTTCAACTGCCCTCCCCTGCTGGCCATCTTGTGGTGGCCATCTTGTGACAATGTGAGGGTGGCCATCTTGTGGCGACCATCTTGTGACGATGTCATGCAAGGGCGTTGCACGAGGGTGTGACACCACCTAAGCTTTTATTATATAGGATTCTTTTACTTTAAAAATGTTTTTTTTTATTGATTTTACAGAGAGAGAGAGAGAGAGAGAGAGAGAGAGTGAGAGAGAGAGAGAGAGAGAAATTACACACCCCTTACTAGGGATCAAGCCCACAACCAGGGCTTATTTCCTGACCAGGAATTGAGCCAGAGACCCTTCGGTGCATGGGTAGATGCTCAACCAGATGCGCTATACTGGTCAGGGCTATATTCTTTATCTTTATTTCTTCTAAGATACAACTCTTCATCTTTGGACTTCCCACCATCAAGTTCCCTTATTTTGTACATATTCTTTTCTGTCAATATTCTTTTCATAATAAAATGTCTAGAATATTGCACAAGCATTCCTTAGGTTTAGCTCTTACTGCCTGGGTGTCACAGTGTGTTGGCCATAAGGAGACCAGGGTTGCAGAGAAGATTCAGCTATGCTTCACAGCAACATAAACCTTCACATAGAAAATGAATCAAGCTAGAGAGCAATAGGAGATTATTATTATCCACAGGCTACTATTGTCTCTCCTTTTTCTCACTTATGATTTATTCTTAATTGGTCCTCAAATGATATAGATGTTTCTCCTCACTACTCAATAATATCTTGCAAAATGTTATCTTGAGGTATTCTCCTATATTGGGTGAACTGTAAACTCTCATCTTACCTCTATCTGTACAGATCTTCTCTTCATAATCTATTCTAGTATTCAATTCTTCAACCTTAATTAATTTTGTTATTCTGTAAACTCTGAAAGCCTACACAATATGCATTAAATTTTAAGCTCTTAATTGTGTACTGCCTTTTATAGGTCTCCATTTTTTTTCCATTAATAATTTGTCCAGGTTTACTTCAATGTGTGGAATTACATTTTATATAGTCTCTGTTTATAATAATAGCTACCATTATTGACTTCCTACTGTGTGCCAGACCTTATCATTAATATCCATTACTACTCATCTGCCACACAGCCCTGTGCAGTTAATATTTCTCAAGAAACTTCAGTTTGGAGAGGGTAAATAATTTGCCCAAATATATACAGCTATTATGCAGTTCTATGTAGTTGACTTGAGATCTAACCTGGGCTCTGATTCCAAAGCATTATGTTCTTTCCACTGAAGAGAGGATAATAGAGCCTGGCTAGGGGCTGAGCTCCTAGTATCATTCTGTTTGATTGGTGTCAATCACATTTATTTCACAAATATTTTTTTTTCAGGTTTCAAATTAGGAACTAATTTTAACTTTCCATGAAGTAACACATTCAACTTCTCAATATAAATCATGGCTACTTTCATAGTAGAAGAGAGAGTCCCACCAGCTTGAGGTTCCATGTTATGGAGTCGATGACTTATATTGGCTCATAGTCAATAGTCACCATCTGTGCTTTTACTCTTGCTTACATTTTTCAAAAAGCCCGATGGTTGCTTTAATATCCTCAGTAATATGATGCTGTAAATGATCATATTACTCAGGGTAACATTATCTCTGAACCCTTCTCAGCTGTAGCTTTAGCACCATCCACCAAGAAAGAAGCAATGATATTGAGGAAACACACAGAGACATACACACATACACACACACATGTGCTTATACACACACATCAAAAGAAAAGCCCATGTAGCCCTAACTGGTTTGGTTCAGTGGATAGAGCGTCGGCCTATGGACTGAAGGGTCCCAGGTTCGATTCCGGTCAAGGGCATGTACCTTGGTTGTGGGCACATCCCCAGTAGGAGGTGTGCAGGAGGAAGCTGATCGATGTTTCTCTCTCATCGATGTTTCTAACTCTCTATCCTACTCCCTTCCTCTCTGTAAAAAATCAATAAAATATATTAGAAAAAAAAGAAAAAAGAAAAGCCCATCTTTCCAGAGCACCAACATTCTCCATGGCCTAAGAAATGCACATTATTTTAATATTAAAGAACATACACAGTTGATTCCTGCATATCAGTTTTGTATCCTGCTACTTTATTGAATTCATTTAATTGTACTAATTTGAGTAGGTTCTTTAGGGTTTTCTATATATAGTTTCAAGCCACCTGCAAATAGTGCCAGTTTTACTTTTTTCTTTCCAATTTGGATATCTTTTTTCTTGTTTGATTGCCTTGGCTAAGATTTCCAATATTGTATTGAAAATGCAATGAGTTTAAAAGTGCTCCTTCATCTTCAATTTTTTTGGAATAGTTTGAGGAGAATAGGCATTAACTCTTTTTAATGTTTGGTAGAATTTCTCTGTGAGGTCATCTTGTTCTGGAATTTTTTTGTGTTGTGAGTTTTTTTTTTTTGTTTTTTTGTTTTTTTGTTGTTTTTTTTTATGACAACTTCAATTTCATTGCAAATAATCAGTCTGTTTGAATTCTCTTTCTTCCTGGTTTATTGAGGAAGTTTTATGCTTTTACAAATGTATTCATTTTTTCTAGCTTGGCATATTTGAGTTCAGTGTTCCTTAATGATCTGTTGTATTCCTGTGGGTTGTAATAGCTCCTCTTTCATGTCTGCTTTTCTTTATTTGGATTCTCTCTCTCATTTTCTTAAAAAGTCTTGATAGAGGTTTGCTAACTTTATTTTTCTTTTTAAATAATTAGCTATTTTTTTCTATTAAGCACAGATTTATTCTAGCAGAGAATATAAAATCTCATAAAATTTTCAAATAAAACATGAGATTTCAAACATGTCTCTGGCTTCAAAATGTGTACCCAGAAGCTCAAGGTTAGGATGTCTAGTCTTCTCTGACTTAGAGACTTCTCAGGAAAACCTTTGTAAAGTGTTTCCCTGAATCAATCACTATGGGCTCACATAAAGTTTTCTGGCTTGGCCTCCAATTGAAAATGTCTTTCTTCACATTTTTTAAAAGATTGAATTACTAGGTCATGCTACAGAATGTTACTAGACTGTATGTACAGAATGTTATAGTTGTGTGTGTCTTATCTCTCAGCACCTCTTAAACAAAGGCACTATGTAGGCAGCAACAGTAATAATACTTTCTTTTTATTTTAATACCAATTGTAGACCTATCTCCGCTGATGGCTTTCTGTGTTGGGAAAGTGGAATGCAATGAATTAGACAGAAGGACTGTTCCCCCACCCACCCCCACCTCCCCAGCCTTCTCACAGGAAGTCCTGAACAGTCTCTGCACTAGGACGCTTGGGGATTTTCATTTTGTGTTGCAGAACTGCTGTGAAATCCCTTAAACCACTCAAGCCACTTTGTATGTATGCACATTTGTGCATTCTTCTCTCTTTTTTAAAAAATATATTTTATTGATTTTTTACAGAGAGGAAGGGAGAGGGATAGAGAGTTAGAAACATCGATGAGAGAGAAACATCGATCAGCTGCCACTGCACATCCCCTACTAGGGATGTGCCCACAACCAAGGTACATGCCCTTGACCAGAATTGAACTTGGGACCCTTCAGTCTGCAGGCTGACGCTCTATCCACTGAGCCAAACCAGTTAGGGCTTGTGCATTGTTCTTGAATAAAGGTCTTATGTTTTACCTGGTTTGCAAAACATGACTATGACCCAGGAAAAATGAAGAGGAAAAAACAGTGAGAGCCTCATTACCCTGCATGTCCTCAGGAGAGGAGAAGACAACCTGACTCCCAATGCAGAGCAGTGCCTTTTACCTGAGTATGCATGAGCGGCTTGTTCTCCCCCAGATCCTCACTGGATGGGTGTGAGCTCTGGGGGATAGACTGGTGCAAGAAAGAGCCCCTCAAAGGGCAGAATTGTCTAGAATGTAAAAGGCAAGGACAGGAAAGGGAAACAACATTCACAATTTCTAGTAGCCAAATGTGTGCATCACAAAGAAGCTAGAATAATATGGATTAACATTTTTCATTACAAAGAACAGAGACTCAAAATAAATATTCAGAGTCTGTCCCCTTGTCCTTTGCAAAGCCTGCCCTGGCATCCCTTCACAGAAGAGAAAACGAGGGATGACAACAACCTAATATCTAGAATTTGCGAGTCTCTGAATAGCCACCTGAAATTAGTTGACCTCCCACTGAGGAACCACTGAATTTGAATCTTTTTTATTGCATCAGGAGAAAGATGGCTGAAAGGCCCTTTATTTCCTTCAAATGTCAGGTGCCCACAGCAATGAAAGAATCCCAATTCTACTAGGTCAGGCTCAGGATGATGTGCTAGAGAGAGTGAAAAACCACTTCCCAAGAGACAAAGCCTGCCCTGATGATCTTGGGGTCCTCTGAGTAATCCTGTGCCTTGTGCAGGGGACGCCAGGAAATGGGCGAGGTGTGCTGGAGAGGGAGATCTGCCCTGGGCCCACCTTTTTTATTAGGTTTATACTGTGATGGCCTTTAAAATCTCCAATGTAAGAGATTTCCTTTCTACTGTTCAGTACCCAGCATGGCCTAAGAATAGGATGCTTACCATGTGACAGCAATAAAAACAAGGGAATTACAAGAAAGGCCCAACATTTATGTAATACATTGTGGAGTGAAGCAATCCTGTTATTACTCTTGTTGGCATATAGCATCTTCATAACAACCCTGCATGGCTTCTGTGTGTTGAACTCCATGTTAATGTAAGAAAACATTCAAACCTGTAAAGAGTTTTTGTGACTTTATTTGAGCCAAACTGTTGATAGTTGCCAGGAAGCAGAATTTCAATAAATTGAGATAATGCTCTGGAGAATGGCAGTTTTTCACCTTGTTTTATACATTTCCATCAAAGGCAGAGACATAGGTGGGTTATATGAAATCCATTGGTGATCGATTAGGGAGGTGGGAGGAAGTGAAGTGGAGAAATCTCTGGGATTGGATAAAAAATAAAATGATAGACACATGCTTCTTTTACATAGGTGGGTACTGGATAGTTAATAGTCAACAATTAACACAATAACAGTAAGGGGATTTGGGTCTCCATCCTGGCATTCTGGCGCATTGATAGTACCCTGAGGGGTCCAGAAAAAAAGGAAGTTACAAGTTATCCTGACATTCCACAGGTGTGTTATCCTTGATGCAAAAAGACAATAGGCTCAGTAAAGATCCAAGTTGATCTTTGTCAGGAAGATACTGTCCTAGGATATAACTTGATCTCTAATTAAAATTTTTTTGTTTCAAACCATCCTTTGTGGTTACTTTAGATCTCTGAGTTTGCAAGACCGCCACACAGACCTTCCCTGAGTTAGTCAGGCTAGCATGTGGCCCCTTTTCATCCACACCTAATTTACAGAGAAGGAAAGAGAGACAAGAGGGAGACAGTCACTTGCCTAAGGTCACAGAGCTGGAAAGTGGAAATGTCAACACAGGCAGTCCGACATTAGGGCCCTCAATCTTCAGTCACAGGCAGCCATTATAATCCTCATGTGACAAAGGAGAGACTGTGCTGGGCCAGGTGAAGAACTCTGCAGGTTTGTCACAGCTACACACAGAGCTTGGGTTTGAGCTCGGGCTGTTTGACAGCACATGCCTTTTCCAATGCAGCATCTCTTCATATATCCTCATCCTGCATATCAGTGTGGGAATTCAGCTCATAAGGGACACTGCACCCTAATTCTGGTGCATGCACCCATCAATTAGAAAGGGTCAAGCTCAACTCCGTGGCTCATGCCACTGTCCTGGGCCTCAATGTTGTCTAGTCTTCTCCTAGGTGCCTGGTACGTGCAAGTGCATGAAGTGACTCAATTGTTAAAGGGATGAGCTCCAGGCTCCTTACTCAGAATTGTGAAGTCTTCCCAAGCCGGCCTCTCTCCCTGTTCAGTCACATTGCCCCATGCACTCAGCCTGTGCATATTGCGTGCCTGTTCTGTGCAGTTGTGCAGACATGGTAAAGAGCCAGTCTTCGCCTCATGACACTCCGTGTACCTGTCTAGGTTGTTGGCTAAAACACCCCTATAATAAAAAACAGAAAAAGAGGAGAAAAACAACCAGAAGTTTAATAACATGAAAACCTCGTGTATACATGGGAAAGATCCAGTAAAAATGAGGAACTCCCCAAAATGATCCAAGCCTTCACCTTCACTACTTTCTTCAGCTAAAGACAAAAGAGAAATGTCAGAGGGGGGGGCAGGGGCAACCGATTAGGGGAGGTAAAGGGGAAAGATGCCTTCTCCACTGATAAGAGTTTCTAGAGACTTAGTCATCTTCCCGGTGCAGAGAGGGAGACATTCCTACAAATGGAGATATTCCCGGTAAGTATAAATGTTTCTTACAAGAGCGTAGCTTCTTGGTTTTCAGAGTTTGTCCTGTGTCTGCTTTTTCTTAAAAATAACGAGCTCAAGATAATCCTTGTGCCAAAGAGGCATGTTTCCGGGAGGTGTGGTGTGCCCCCTTTAGCATGGAGAGGTCAGGAGCAGAAGCCAAGGGGCTTGTTTCTGGTGCTGCACTGTTTTTACAGTGTTCCCCGCTCCTGCCTTTCACGTGAGCGCATGGAAGCAATTCCTCTTTGCGGATCTGTCATAGCCCTTCCCAAGCCTATGCTGTTTTCCTGGGCCAGCTGGATCCAACCCTAGCTCTACCCAAAATATGTAACCTGGGAACCTCGGAACCAGCTTTCCATACCAGTGAAATGATAATTCTTCTCCCTCTTGTTTTTTAGCAAATTCTTGCCAGATGCAGTACTCACATGTTGTTTAGTGGCTGCCTTTGCTTTTTCTCTGCACCAAGTAGGTGCTCAGTGAAAGTTTTGTTGGTCCATTCTGGGGTATTACCTGAGAAAGTCATCATCCTCTGACACACTGGCTGGGAAATGAGCGGCTCAGGCACCTGCTTCCTCTCGGATTTCAGGGTGCAGCTCTTCACTGTGATGAAGAATACCTTTGACTGTCCCTAGCCGGTTTTGCTCAGTGGATAGAGTGTCAGCCTGTGGATTCAAGGGTCCCAGGTTCAATTCTGGTTAAGGGCCCATGCCCAAGTTGTGGGCTAGATCCCCAGTAGGGGGTTTGCAGGAGGCAGCCAATCAATGATTCTCATCATTGATGTTTCTCTCTCTCTCCTTCTCCCTTCCTCTCTGATATGAATATATATATTTTAAAAAAGAATACTTTCAACTAGATTTCAATTTCTCTAAAATATAAATCTCACAAACTGCAGCTTTGGTTACACTTGGCATGCTCTCCTCAGGACACTGAAATGAAATTTATAGTAGAAACCAGCTCAGAAACACAAGTGCTCTTCAAAGTGTGTTATTTTGAATGAAAGAGGCACCGGGAGAACATCAACAATGCTTAATGTTCATGGGTGGAGAGTTCTCTGGACCTGCAGCTGGTTAAATGTCCAAGGTTAAAACCTCAATAATAGTGCACACGATCGCCCAGTTGACCAAACATCGCAGGTAGCTGAGATGGGATAGGGACAGACATAGTGACAAGTGGCCAAATATTTCCTGGTGATATTACATCCTATGTATAAATCCACAATCATTTGAGGCCTTATCAATGATAAAACCTCCTTTTCTTCCCATCTCTTCTCTCTTCTGAACACACACATACACAAACACAATTCTATAGATAAACACAAAGTGTCCCAGGAGACACAAAGAACTGGTCTGAAGTTTGTTTCTGGATAAAGGGCTGATGCAAAGGCCCTTCTTAGTAGAGGCCTGGCCTGCTCCCGAGAGGCCTTCACCTGCTCACCTCGAGGGCTTGGTGCTGCCTGTACTCTAAGGCAGAGTGTTAATATCAAGGACAAGTGTTAATAAGGAGGCACCAATTATCCAGAATATATTGAAAATCAATGTTGCCTCTAGTGTTGCACTATGGTGTATGGCCATTTAAAATGGTTTATGATATGGCCCCAAACTTAATGAATGTTCTATCTCTTAAAAAAGTTAAGCCTAATTTTAGCAATAAATTATACGGTTTGTAACAGAGAAGCAGGAGCATTAAAAACAGTATTGATTTGGGGCTTACATAGATGTGAAGTTGAATTCCCACCCACATAGTCTAAAAAATGCTCCACCTCCTGTCTCTTCCTTTGCAAAAGGGCTGAAATAGTGTCCATGTCACAAAGCCTCAGTAAGGTCAAGTGACATCCAGTTTGCCTGTCTAACATGTAGTCACTAGTCAGCACTGCCACGGCTGTTTTCTTTCTTTTCTTTTCTTATGGTATTCTTTTGAAACACACAGTAGATATGGTTTGTCCAACTGTTTTTGAAGAAGAACCAACCCCTCCCACATTCCTATCTCTGGCCCCAACTGTACCAGATTAACACCTTTGTAAAGCAAAACAACAAACTAAACAACTAAAAAAGTAAAATGAAGAAATAACAAAGTTGTAGGAAATGCAGGCCAGCACTTGACTGTTATGTCCCACATCATGGAACATGCAGCCAGATGGCTTTAGGCTTCTCTGGCCCCATGCAGGTGCTCTGTGCAGTCTGCTCCTGCGCTGTGACAAGGGTCCTGGCCTGAGTAGGGCTGCAGCGTGGTCTGCACCTCACACTTTGAGAACCTAACTGAAAGGCAGTGATAGGGGCCTTAAACTTAATCTGATTAAGAGTAGAATTTACTGAGTTGATCTCTTTGAAACCTTTACTTCATGCCAATATGCACAGAAAGATCAACCTTCATTTGCAAGTGATGATTAAGACCTGACCCAGGGAAGTAATCGTGCCACAAAGTCATCAAAGACAGGAGCAGGGAAGCACTCAGAGGAAAGGTAGCCAGACCCACCACAAGAGATAGCAGAGTTAGAGGCAGCCTGGACATTCCTCTCAAACACGGGTACCAGTATTCATAGGAGAGGAAGTAAAAATGAATGCATGTGTCTTGCAGTGTAGAAATCTTAGTGTTATATAGATTTCCATCCCAGTTTCCAACCAGTAGTTTATTATCATTTTGTTTTCTTGAGAGCATGGAAATCATTGGCACTGTGGTGTGAGCTTCCACTTTCTACCTATTTCACTGCCTCTTACACTTTAATTCAGAAAGATCTATATAAATGCATAATTGTCTGTGTCACTACCCTCCTGCCACTACAAGCCCCTCCTTGTCCTGGTTCTGTCGACCTCTCTGAATTCAGCACTCCTTTCTAGCTCTGCAGTTAGTTTTGCATTTAATGTTCTAATAGTTCTGAAGTCTTGGCAGTTCCCTGCTCACACCTGGATTTTTCATTCATTTACTCCTTCATTTGTTCATGGATACATTTTCTGCTCCTCAGCCCAGCATCAACCCCTCCTTGCCTGGCTGACTTCTAATTACCCTTCAAGATTTACTTCCAGAAACCAAGATGGCAGCATAGGTAAACACGGGAGTTTGCTGCCTCGAACAACCACTTCAAAAATACAACTAAAAGACCGAACGGACATCATCCAGAACCACCGGAAGTCTGGCTGAGTGGAAATTCTACAATTAGAAGGAAAGAGAAAAGCATACTGAGACTCAGAGGAGGCATAGTGCGGAAGTAAAATACTAAGGTACAGAGGCACACGTGGAGCGGGCTGGCGGCTGAGGGCACAGTTGTTGTTTTCAATCAGGAGGGAGTCTCAGGCTCTGAGCTCCAGTTCTGGGTGAGTCTCTGGGGACCCAGACTCATACGAGAGAAGCGGGACTGTCTGGCATCGGGTGGAACTCGAGGGCAGCTTTCTCTCAGAGGGGCTTGCCGAGACACTGAAAAGCAGAGCCTCTGAGAGCATCCATAACTGCTAGCTCCGCCCTGTCAATCCTGTGGGACCCGCCCTGCCCAAGCCCTGCAGGGAGGCTTTTGTTGGATAGCCTAAGACAGAGGCTAGATTAGCACCTCCCTAGAGATCCAGGAGCCAGTGTACCCAGAGGTCAGAGTGGGACCATCCAGTTTGCAGCTCCATGGAACCATAAGGGACACACTCAGGGGGCAGACTCAGTGAGCACCAAAGCCCCATTGAAGCAAGTCTTGCCGAAGAGGGGTGTCTCCAGCACAGAAGTTCTCCCACTGCAGACACAGCTGATTCTCACAGCCAATTGGCCTGGAGGTCAATTCCTTTCAGTGATACCTACAACAATCAAGGCTTAACTACAACAAGACTGTGCACAAAGCCCACAAGGGGGTGCACCAAGAGTGTCCTCCTCAGGTAATTGGGGAGGCTGAACCACTGGGCCCTAGAGGACACTCAGCACAGAAAACCACTTTATCAACAAAGGGAAGCATAAAAAATGTGGAGACAAAAAAGGACACAAATGACAGAAATGGAGGAAAGCAAACTACTGGATATAGAGTTCAAAACCACACTTTTAAGGTTTTTCAAGAATTTTCTAGAAACTGCCGATAAACTTAATGAGACCTACAAGAAATCTAATGAGACCGTCGAGGTTGTGATAAAGGACCAACTAGAAATTAAGCATACACTGACTGAAATAAAGAATATTATACAGACTCCCAACAGCAGACTAGAGGACCGCAAGAATCAAGTCAACGATTTGAAATACGAAGAAGCAAAAAACACCCAACTGGAAAAGCAAAATGAAAAAAGAATCCAAAAATACGAAGATAGTGTAAGGAGCCTCTGGGACAGCTTCAAACGTACCAACATCCGAATTATAGGGGTGCCAGAAGAAGAGAGAGAACAAGATATTGAAAACCTATTTGAAGAAATAATGACAGAGAACTTCCCGTACCTGGTGAAAGAAATAGACTACAAGTCCAGGAAGTGCAGAGAACCCCAAACAAAAGGAATCCAAAGAGGACCACAGCAAGACACATCATAATTAAAATGCCAAGGGCAAAAGACAAAGAGAGAATCTTAAAAGCAGCAAGAGAAAGAAAGTCAGTTACCTACAAGGGAATACCCATACGACTGTCAGCTGATTTCTCAACAGAAACTTTGCAGGCCAGAAGGGTCTGGCAAGAAATATTCAAATTCAAAGTGATGAATACCAAGAACCTACAACCAAGATTACTTTATCCAGCAAAGCTATCATTCAGAATTGAAGGTCAGATAAAGAGCTTCACAGATAAGAAAAAGCTAAAGTAGTTCATCACCATCAAACCAGTATTATATGAAATGCTGAAAGGTATCCTTTAAGAAAAGGAAGAAGAAGAAAAAGGTAAAAATACAAATTATGAACACCAAATAAACATCTATCAGCAAGTGAATCTCAAAATCAGGTGAATAATCTGATGAACAGAAAGAACTGGTGATTATAATAGATTCAGGGGAATAGAAAGGGAGTGGACTGACTATTCTTAGGGGGGAAAGGGGTGAGGGGGATGCGGAAGAGACTGGACAAAAATCGTGCACCTATGGATGAGGACAGTGGGTGGGGAGTGAGGGAGGAGGGTGGGGTGGGAACTGGGCGGAGGGGAGTTATGGGGGGAGGGAGGAACAACTGTAATAATCTGAACAATAAAGATTTAATTAATCAAAAAAAAAAAAGTTTTACTTCCAATATCCTCTAGAAAGTCTCCCATGACTTTCCCTCCCCCGTTTGGGCTAGATTGTCCTGCTCTGTGTACCATACTTTCCTTTGCAGACCACCGACTACTGAACCAGCCACATTATTCTGAAACCATCTGTTTGTCCTCATTTCTTATTCATCTGCAAATGCCCAGGAAATGTTTGAGAACTGGCCATAATTGAGGTAGCTGTCCTGGCCATGTTGAGAGACACTCAAGAATAGACCTACATACTGATGAGCCAGAAAACAAAAATTATCATACAAATTGGGCTATGGCAAAGCAGAACCAAGGATTGTCAGATTCACCCATTAGTTAAGCAAGAATGACACGGCCAAGGCATTCTCTATCTGTAGCCCCTCTCCTTTCTCTCTGTTCTCTGGCTCTTCTTTTATATAAACTAAATACATGTACATACATCTCAAGTCCAATCAATGTCACCATCAGCTATCAGGGCAGAGTCTCCACTTCTGGGTAGCAGAGTGCACAAGGGACATGAGAATTGGTCTAGAATCATAGATAAGGCACAGGGTTTTGGTTGAAATATTGACATTGGTTTTTACAAACTCAACAAGATTTTGAACTTTATGAGTGTCTCTTTCCTCAACTGAAAATGCATGGTGATAACCTGTATCATGAGATTTGTTTGAGGGTTAAGTGGCATGATTTATAGAAACACCTGGTACAGTGTCAGGCATAATAAATGATGGCTATTATGATTTGAGGCAACTGTTTTTATTCTACTTAAAAGCTTGCTTTATGTTATTCTGCTGTGTAATTACCCAAAGCCTAATGTTTCATTACCAGTAAATAAAAAAAATTGGGGGACAATAAACTGAAGGCACATCACAGCATGCGTTTACTCATCTTAAAACCTTCTTAGGAAATTACAATAAACATCTAATCTAAGGAGTTGTTTCTTAGCCTTTCTGGTATCATGAAGATATTGGAAAATCTGAGTTTTTCCAAATTGTGGAGCCTATGCTAAAAAGCTAGGATGAAAAACATGAAGATAACTTCATGTTGGCATTAAAGACTTGAGTAGATTACAGTGTGGAAACATATAGATACAGATCTTCAGGTAGCCTAGTAGACCACTAAAGAAGCACAGCAGAGGTCCAAGGAAATGCCTCCATTTGAGCATAAAAACAGATTGTGCCTTTTGCCATCTCTTGAGAAAATATGTGCTCTTTGCTTTTTGTTCAAATGTTTGCATTGGTTTTCTTTTTAATTTTGGGGTGGAGGAACATGGGCACTTGGGCAGTGGGGAAATGCTTTTGGTTATCCCAGAAATGTGATGGAGAAAAATATTAAGCAGTGTTAAAATATTAAAGAACATATTATAACTAATGCATCACGGCCTGTGGGCTCCCAGGACCCTTTGACCCTGCCCTGAAAAAGGTGAACCTAGATCATACTTAAAAAGGGAGCAAAGGTCAAGGTTACACGTCCACTTAGAGCAGCTGACAACACCATCACCCACCTTCAGTAGCCTGTTTCAAGTTGCTGGGGAAAAGAATTATAGAAAAACTAGAATCCCAGTGCACAAAATTCATGCACAGGTGTGTGTGTGTGTGTGTGTGTGTGTGTGTGTGTGTGTGTCCCTCAGTCCAGCATGCACCCTCTCCAATCTGGGACCCTTTGAGGGATGTACAACTGCCCATTTAGACCCACCAGGATCGGGCCTAAACGGGCAGTCGGACATCCCTCTCACATATCAGTACTGCTGGCTCCCAACCGCTCGCCTGCTTTCCTGTCTGATTGCCCCTAACTACTTCTGCCTACCAGCCTGATCACCCCCTAACCACTCCCCTACCAGCCTGATCAATGCCTAACTGCTCCCCTGCCGCTCAATTGCTCCTAACTGCCCTCCCCTGATGGCCTGGTCATCCCAGAAATTGACCCAAGCCATTATGCTCAATTAATATTTGACAAAGGAGACAAGGATATACAATGGAGTCAAGACAGTCTCTTTAATAAATGGTGTTAAGAAAATTGGACAGATACATGCAAAAAAAAAAAAAGAAAGAAAGAAACTAGACCAACAACTTACACCATACACAAGAATAAACTCAAAATAGATAAAAGACTTAAATGTAAGTTGGGAAACCATAAAAATCCTAGAAGAAAACAGCAAAATCTCAGGCATCTCTGGTAGTAATGTTTACAGATAATCTCTTAGGACAAAGGAAACTAAGGAGAACGTAAGCAAATGGGGCTACATCAAAATATAAAGCTTCTGTACAGCGAAGGAAACCGTCACCAAAACAAAAAGGGAGCCCACTGTATTGGAGAACATATTTGGCAATGATACATCTGATAAAGGGTTATTATCAAAATATATAAGGAACTCATACAACTTAACAGAAGAAAGACAAACTATCCAATTAAACAATAGGCAAAGGACCTAAAAAGATACTTCTCCGAAGTGGACATACAGATGGCCAAGAGACATATGGAAAAAATGCTCAAAATTACTGATCATTAGATGCGAATTAAAATGACAATGAGGTATCACCTCAAACCTGTTAGAATGGCTTCCATCAACAAACCAACAAATGACAAGTGCTGGTGAGGTTGTGGAGAAAAGGGAATCCTAGTACACTGCTGGTGGGAATGCAGACTGGTGCAGCCATTATGGAAAAGAGTAATTCTCCAGAAATTAAATATGTTACTGCCATTTGACCCAGTGATCCCATTTCTAGGAATATATCCTAAGAAGCCAAAAATACCAATCAGAAACTTTCTATACAACCCCATGTTCATAGCAGCACAATTTACAATAGCTGAGATCAGGAAGCAGCCCTACTGCCCATCAGTATACCAGTGGATAAAAAAAAGCTGAGGTACATTTACACCATGGAATACTATGCAGCAGTAAAAAAGAAGAATCTCTTGCCCTTTGGGACCTGGAGAGTATCATGCTAAGTGAAATAAGTCAGTCAGAGAAAGACAAGTATCACATGATCTCACTCATATGTGGAATCTAAGTAACAAAATAAACTAATGAATGGATTGGATCCGGTGATGTAGAAACATGGAACAGAGTGTGGAATCTCAGAGGGAAGGTGGAGGAGGGTGAGTGGTTGGGAAGAGATCAACCAAAGAACTTGTATGCATAACCCATGGACACAGATATTAGGGTGGTGAAGGCCTGGGGCAGGGGCCTTGGGGATCAATGTGGGAAAAGGGGCCATATGTAATATTTTCAACAATAAAAATTTTACTAAAAGGTAAGGTAACACATTATTATATGGACACTTGAATGTTAACCAAAGTCCTTATAAATGTTAGGATCTGTATTTGAGGAACTATATACATATTGGATTAAACTCAACTTCTGTTTCCAGATTTGATTTGATATACTAGTAAATGAACAAACTGAACAGTTAAAAAAAAATAAGATGCTTAATGAAGACAATGATTTTTGTGCCTTGAAAACCCCTGACAAAAAATGAAGGCCTAATTTTCAAATCTTTCCAAAGCCTGAGACTCACTTAACTCTACTTTCTAACAGCCCCTAATAATATCTTTTCTCCTCATCTGCTTCAACACTTCCATGATAATTTACAGCCTTCAGATAATAATTTTATACATTTATCGTGGGTTATTTCTCTTGGAATATTCTTTCTCTCTACTCTCATCAGTCCACATCCTGTTTACCTTTCACAGTTCACCTCAATGCTCTCATTATTCATTTTTTGGCCCAGAACTATTCCTAACCAGTGATGTGTGATCATTCTGGCAGAACACAGAAATTGTCTGAAGTAGACATCAGGTTTCCCCACAAGTTCCATAGAGTTGCTTGACCATCACAATGGAGAGCATTTCAGGTCTTTGTCACCATCCTCAGTGGAACCACTTAAACTGCCTGGCCATGTTTCCACATGTCCTTGGTAACCCACTACTCCATGTTATTCCCATTTTCACTTTATTTTATTTAAGCTTCTTCTTCTTCTTCTTCTTTTTTTTTTTCTACTAGACACCATTATTTTTAGCTAATATATTTTAAGTCATGGAGAAAAATAGAATCCATCTATTTGGTAAATAATGGCAGAACTCTTTCTCTCCCCATCTAACAACGTGCTTATTTTTATGCCTGATTCACTTTCCTTAAACATTCCCGTATCCACTGCTAAAGAAGAACAAAGTTGTAGGAATCACAATACCAGATATCAAGTTATATTATACTAGAAGCCCGGTCTGTGACTGTAAAAATAACCCTTCTATGCCTGTCTCTCCTGTGTCTTCGTCTTCTCCCTCTCTACTGACTCCCCTTTTAATTAAAACATGCTTCCCCTTGCCCCCCAATGTAGCATATCTTTATCTCATGTTACTTTTCCTTAGTTTTCAGAGACAAAGTTTTAGAAAGAATCATTGGCATGAAATGTGTCTAAGGTATCACCTGCCATTCACCCCTCTACTTACAGGATGTGAATTCCCTGAAATTCCTGTGACTCCAGTTTCTGGGATGCAGCCTGTGGCAGAGGAAAGGCACAGCCTCCAGGTTGGGCAAACTGTCCATGTAAACTTGACAATTCGATAAATCTCTATTGTGCCTCAGCATCCCCTTCTATAAGATTAGAGAACTTTCCCTGCCATTCAGTCATGGTGTGAACACAAAGTGACCACATACATGAAGTTGGACATAAAGGACATCCTCACAAGTCTTTCCCGCGATCTCTCTCTCTCTCTCTTGCTCTCTCTATTTACATTAATTTCCCTTCAGTGATACCTCTCTCTCTCCTAGTCTACTTCCTGTCTGTTTCTAGTTATGCCTTCTCAGTTTTGTTATTTTTTTTTTTTTTTTACAAATTTTATCTTCTACCAAATGCTGTGTTCTCCCAAATTCTATGTTGCCTTTGTTTTCTTTGATGTCATTGTGTTCTTTACCTATCCAGGCTCTGACTTAGCTAACACTAATAGCTTCAAAATTCCTGAATCCTCATGCCCAGTACTAATTTCCTGAGCTCTATTACATGAACTGAAATCATAATTTGGAAGGAGCACAGGCAAAAAGAATGGCCATTCTGAGCTCATCTCTTTCCCCCATCAAACCCACACATCCCTCACTGCAGAGCAGCACCAGTTTTCAGGAGTCATCCTTGATTCTTTCCTCTTCCTTGTCCTCTACATCGGATACATTACAAAGTGCCACTACAATTCATGCATGTTGTGTTTCTTACCTGGATTATGGTAAAGAACTCTTAAGGAGTCACTCTGCCTCCACTTCTGGAGTTTCCAATTCATTCTACAAATAGACAAAGGCGGCCAACTCTCTCAGGTAAAACAAGTTGGCAGCTATGCACAACGGTGTCTTTTAGAACCATGACCCCAGAAGTACTAGAAATTCCAGAAGCACCAGAAGTAAGAGCCTGGAGAGATGGTTCAACATGCTGACTCCTAGACTAACTCAGACGTCTTGAATCAGAATCTCCTACCTGGAAGATGCTTATGTGCAATAAAGTTTGAGTCTAACTCCAGAAAAAGACCTAATTCCACAAGGCCTGATGTAAGGTTTTGCCTAATCTAGCTTCTGACTGCCTCACATGTCAACGTCCTGCCACATGACTTACATGTCCCCCATATGGTTTAATCCTTCTCACCACTATGTTTTTCCATAATGTCAAATTCCTTCCACTGCTGGTTCACCTACCACACTTGTTCATTTTTTAAGACTAGCTCACATCAGCCATCTCTCTCTTAGTGGGGATTTCCAGAGGCTCTTAATTTACCAACCATTTATTCTAAAACAAATGTCAATCTTCCCTGCTTCCCTAAAGCCAAGAACACCAGTAAGTCACAACCCCTTTTCTCCCTGTATCGTCTTTAATTGCTCATCTATTTGTTGGTCTTCCTCACCAACCTAGAAGCTTCCTAGTACTTATGTATGATGCATGGTACATATTAGGTGCTAAAATTATTTGTTAATTAAACAATTATCTCTCTTTAAATTATGTCTGCCAGCTGTCTCCTACCAGCCCAACAGGCTGAATCTTAACTATCAACAACTTTCTGAAATTCAAGTATTAACCTTGTCTGGAAGGTTCTCATCCCAATACTTTTGCAATAAGTACTTTTGCAAGCTGTTTTCTGCTGATCCAATCTCCCAAGAATATTTTATTGGCCTTGTGTCTATTCTCCTAGTATTTTCTTAGGTAAATTATTGTGCCACCTACTCTAGTGATAGAATTATTTCTTATCTTTCTCGGTATTCTTTAAAGTTATAGAAGTAAAATTATTATGAATAATATTGTTGTCAAAGATGTTATTGAAATTTTATCTACTAATGCATTTATTGCTCATTTTTATAAGTAATAGAAATAAAATGTATTTTCAATAACACTAGTGCATTTTTTAGTTATTGTGTTTACTTTTTACTCCTACCTTAAGCAGTAAAATTTTCCTTAGCACTGTTATTAAAATAATGGATTCATTAGATTTGTGTGCTTTTTATATTAGAAAGCCTTAATTATAAAATGGATACACTGTGTGTTGAAATGACATATGTAAATTACATAACTTGTAAACAAATGGTAAAATAACTATAAGCCTCTAATCATAACAATTTTTTTTTCAAAAATTGTGCTTTTGCTCTTTTTCCCCAAAGGGAAACCATGTGTGATACTGGAATGGGCACAGCTTTCCAAGTCAGACTAGCAGGGTTGGATCCCGGTTTGGAAGCTGTTAGCTATGAGGTCATGCACAGGGAATCATCTCCAAACCCAGAGTTTCCTTCAATAAACTGGGGATAATGATAGGAGCTTTGTAGGGCTGTGGGGGCAGGGGCAAAAATAACCTGAAGTTCCTAGTGTGATACCTGGCACATAATAGTCACTCAATAAATCTATTTCCTGTCATTTCATGTTTTCTGCCATGGTGGGAGGCAGACCTACTTTCCATAGAGCCATTAAGGGGGAGTTGAGAAACAGCTGTTCTCATTTTTCTGGTATTTTGTTTTTGTCAGCCTTGACTATCTCTTGTCTCTCATCACAGTAAAATTATTTAAAAGTGTGTGTGATTCCGATCTTTCCACAAGATGCAAGTTCCTGCCTGACCAGTATAGTTCAGTGGTTGAGCATTGACCTATGCACCAAGAGGTCACCTGTTCAATTCCTGGTCAGGGCACATGCCTTGGTTGTGGGTTC
Source organism: Myotis nattereri (assembly GCF_964212035.1). NCBI lineage: Eukaryota > Metazoa > Chordata > Mammalia > Chiroptera > Vespertilionidae > Myotis > Myotis nattereri. Next base: position 89,963,292 of record NC_138082.1, on the reverse strand, counting down.
GATTCCCAGTAGGGGCCATGCAGGAAGCAGCCAATCATTGCTGATATTTCTCTCACTGATATTTCTATCTCTCCCTCTTCCTTCCTCTCTCTCTCAAATCAATAAAAAACATTTAAAAAATATTGCAAGTTCCTCAAGGACAAGGGCCTATAAATGCCAACAGGCACTGTGTGCTCAGTAAATCAAAATATATGATGGATACAATACTAAAATGCAGAAATAGCATTATGTAAGAGAAACAATATTATACTTGCAAACATTCCCCATTCTACCAACATAGATTCCTTAAAATGAGACATTAAAAATTCTTTAGCTCTTTTATGAATCTAATAGTCTATGTTAGATTTTTTTTTCTGTGGTTGACTAATGTCCGCACACATGAGAAGTTTAAGGAGAATTGTATTTCACTGTATGGGTGGTCCCTGTACCTTTTTGGATCTGAGCACACAGTAGAGTTCAAGGCTGAGAGGTGCCTGCATCCACTTGTACCAGAAACCAGCATGGTGGAGACATCTGTCATGATTAATCAGCCTAAGCAGCTCTCAGGAAGAAAAGCATGAGTTTGTTTTGCTGCAAAGCTGGCCCTGATCACATTAACTTGGGACGTAGAAAGAGGTGACAAGTTGCCAGGGAAAATCAAATTGGGGACTTGGAACACTGTTCTGATGCTCATGGAAGACTCCTCCTGTAATCCACAGGAAAACCTATACTTACACCTGAGAAACAGTTGCAGGACATTACAACCTTAGGTGGCCCAAAGGATAAAATGCAGGTACCCTGTTAAAGGGACACCTGTGTGCATGCCTACTTCACAGGCACACTCAGGTATGGCAGGGCCTGCGGTGTATAGTACAAGAACATGGAATTTGGAATTGGGCAGACTTTAGTTTGAATCCTGGCTCTGCTACTTCCTGGCTATGTGAGCTTCTACAAGTCATGGAATTTTGGCATCTACACCTCTAAGAGAGAAACAAGAAGACGTTATTCACAGAGTTATTTTTAGGATTAAATGAGACCAATGCAGTTGCTAAAAACAAAAGGCATTACCCTGCCCCTTCTGTTTCTATGTGACCAGGTAATATGATTTAATAAACATTTAAAAGGCCTTTGTAAAATGATCTCCCTCATAATCTTACAAAGTGCTAGCAATTTTCACCATGGTCATTTTGTTCATATGGTTAAAACAAGGAAGTTCCTTCTTAAAATGCAATTCTCCCCTCAGGAGAAAGATGACGTATTATATCATCATAAACATTAAATACAGGTAAACATTGTGGAGACATCTGCTATGCAGCGCTGTGTCTCTGTAAATAGGTATAGAGGCACCTATTGGGCTCCTCAAAGGCTTGACCTAAGATAAACGAAAGTCTGCTAATAGAAGTAGGGACACATTACTAACTTAGGGGATTCTCTGGGTGCTGTTCCCAAAACTGAGACCCCAAATCCAGAGATGGTCACCATCCAGGGAAGTGGGGGTAAGGAGATTATCTCTATCCCATCGGGCATCTTGATGGTGTGTATGTCCTATACAGCTCCATCCATATCCAGATTGTGACTCCATTAAAAATATAAAAAAAAATCCTCTTCATCTTTAAATTCCAGTGTCTAGAAGAGGGCCCGACACAGAATAAAGTTTCCATATCTGTTAAATTATGTCAGAGTGAAACTGTTTCTATAGAAAATCCCAACAGAGATACCAGGTCCCTTATTTACTTCAGAAATAAAAATAGCAGCTTAGGCTAGTATTCCTAAGAGATTGTAGAAATAGGTCCTCATCTGGAAACTCTTGGGTTTTTTTTTTTTAATCCTTTATAGTCTTTTTTATTTTTCTGATATTTTTGTCATAGATGTTTTCCAATATCAGTAGTTTAAGGTTCAAATTGTTTTTTGGGGGGATTCAAGGTCTTTTATATCCTACTCTCTCCTCCTTCGTCAACTCTCCCAGGCAGACTCTCTCCAGCCGTCCTGCTGTCCTCACCTCTGGCTTGCTCTCATGTTCCTCCAGTTCGAGTCTTCGCTCATGTTCGTCCTTTGCCCAGAATAGCCTCCTTCCTCAACCCTGGCCCAGCGAGATCCTACCCCTCAGCCACAATGTGAGCGTGAGCTCCTCCAGTAAGAGCACTCTAATACCACAGCAGCAGGCACAGATCTCTGCCTTCTCTGTTGTACCCCGACTTAACCCGCCTGTGCCATTTCACATGGCTTCAGCAGATGGTTCCATAAGTGAGCAATAATCACTGAGGTGGGCTGAGTGTTTTTCATTTTCTAGGCACTGTCTAAGCACTGTAGACTTATTAACTCTTGGAACCCTCACAATAATTCCAGGACGAAGGTAACAGTATTACTCCCATTTGGGAGATGAAAAAAGAGACATGGTGAGATTAAGTAATTTATCAAGTTTCATACCTGAATTCTGACCAATGCAGATTGCCTCTTGAATACAAGTAGATGGATCAGTGTCCACATGAATGAATGAGGAAATAAATAAAGAATAAATGAATGCATAGAAGGAATTTTGTTTGCTAAGTGGCCTCTCCTCAAAATAATAGCTTGTCTTTCTGGAATGAGTGATGATCAAGACCAAATCTGAATATTTCCAAGCATATTTGCATTATAAGAAAAACAGGCATTTCTTATGGAAAAAAAAAGTCCATACTTGGAGTTAAAAAAATTCACAATAGAAAAAAGGATTTTCCAATCAACATTTCTCATGTGACATAAGAGCTATGAGTTCTTACTTGAAGATTGGCATCAATCAAACTAAGTTAACCACTGTTAACATTTTCAGCGTGTTTTTGCATTGGGAATCCAATGCCAGGAAAATCATGCAGATGGCAGTGACTCAACAGTGAATGGCTCAGCCCATGTCAGTTCAAGCCTTCTCTGAGGGCCCCAGGAGTGCTTTTGGGTTTCAGTACCAACTTTGTCACCAGGATCTGGGCACATTTCCTTTCAGTTTTCTTTGGGCATTAGGTGCTATCTCCACTAGAATTGCATGTTCTCAAAGGCCAGAGAAGCCTGGAGTGGAACAATGTCCACTGCAATTCATCCTAAATTCATTCATGCTGTGCCCTATTGAACAAAGTTAGTATTTGTTTCATTATTGTATTTCCCTGCCAAAGTTGAAGAATTGAGTTCTAAAGCAGAAAAAATTAATGATTGTCTTTAATCCATCACATTATATACAAATCATTTACAATTTGATTTTGTCTTTGTGCAAATGGTCGGTAATACTTTTAGCTTATATTTGATCTCTCATGATATTAATAATTTTACTTTTTCTGATAGAAGCCATTCTGACCCTAAATCTATTATTAAAGAAAAATAAGGAAGATGTGGGCTTTAGAAGGGTGTTAATCCCCATATCCATAAGGCATATAGCTGGTCACTTTATCAAAGAAGACCCGAGAGGAAGATGCTCTATTAAGAATTGTCCTCTTTCTCTAGGGGGAGCCAGGGTTCACAGTTCTCTTTCTGCATTGGCAGGAAGGTCTCTGGGAGGAATATCTATTCATTTGTGATTCATCTCCTTAATGACTAGAAAGTGCTCTAATTAGTGTTATGAGATGCAGGTTATTATTGGGTTTCTTGTTATGTTTTTATTTCTTTTTCTGGGTTCTAATGATGTTTCTCTAATGATGATTTGCTTGTTGTAGCAAAAAGATCAAGAGAAACTTAGGGCTAGTAACATCTTTCTTTTAAAATGAAAATCCCTATAGAACCTAAAATATGATACAGACAAATCATGAGCTCAGAAGTACTAGATTATAAACTGGTAGAAACCCCCAACACATGGCAAAGTTCATTTAACACTGAATTTGGACTTAGAAGATCAAGTTATATTTTTAAGCTCAGTCACATCTAGTTATATAATCTTAGGCTAATTAACACCTCCAAGTATAACTTTTCTTTTTCTAAAATGAAATATGGGTTTAGATAATTTTCCAGATTTCTTACAACTTTGATATTTTATGAATCTAAATTCCACAATTTTAATTTAAGTGATTCCAAAGATATTTACTGAAACCTTATTCTTAGCAAAAACAGCTTCAAAATGAAAAGGTCTGGCCCTTGACCTTTCTATGTTAAAATGATTTTAAAGTACAAAAGACATTAAATGAGAATTATCGAAGCCCTTAGTCTGACATATAGTACTCAGCACAGACTTCTTACACTCAACAAACACTTTCTGAGTATGCCATGCAGTATAGTCAGTACCTGGAATACAGGGGTGGGAGTAAGCAATCTTTACCTACAGTCTAGTAAGCGTATAGCTATTTATTCAATCAGTTGCTAATTCCAGCCTACACCATTTAAATACATGATATTTAAATCAGTATATGACAAGATTGTCTCTGTTTTATCCTGTGAGATGGGACAGTTTCTCTTCAAAAGATGAATTAATCATTATAAAAATTATCAATTTATGCTTGTGTTCCATTGGCTGAAACTTAGTCTTATGCTCACTTATAGCTGTAAAGATGTATAGGGAATGCAGACTTCAGTCATGCACCCAGATGGAACTTAGTGGAAATCTGTCAGACGACTGGGGAGTCAATGATCTAACTCTTGTAAAAAGGGCCTTAGCTTGGAGTTCCTGTGACTAGGGTAGCAGGTAACTCTGGCAGCTCTTGCAGGATTTCCTGGCTGAATACAGTAGGAGGTAGAGGTGGGAGATGAGTGGAGAAGTGGGTCTAAGGACAACGATCCAGTGAAGATGCAAAAATCTTCTAGCCAAAGGATCAGGGCTTTTGTCATTATAAAAACTGTTTGAATAGAGAGCAACGTCAAGATGCAGATTCTGGTCCAAGAAAGAATCACACATACAAGGACCCAGAGTGATGCAGGTTGCAAAGGTTTAGCCCAGGCCTGACAGTGGACATGGGGACAGAGTAAGGTTCAGATCCCTAAATAGAAGTGCTGCTGTGAGAGTAGTGGAATACAGCTGGGCATAGGACTTTCCAGCCTGGGTGATTAGTTTAAGGCTAGCATGGTACATCCATACAAGTGCTAGAGATTTGTTCAAAGATGATTAGACCTATGTCCATTTGGGTTAATGCAATGGCAACCAAAATCTGCTATATTTTCTGGGAAAAAGAAGCCAGGCTTTTTTTTTTTTTCTTCTTCTTTTTTTCCTTTTGGAAATTATAAGAAAATAGGTTGCTCCCACTGCTGCAGAAAGCTATATTATGAAAACCTACAAAACCAGACTTAGAATGATGCTGATGTTTGTAGAAAGAAGAGAAGGAGTATGGGAAGAAAGAACCCCCTGATGATATAAAGGAGCAGCTAAATCAATTATCCCTAAGACTGTTATCCCTTTGGACTTCTGAGATATAATCATTCTTCAATAAGTGCATCTGATTTGGGGTTTCTGCTACTTAGGGCAGAGGTACTATAACTTATACTGTAAATGAACCACAAGTAGGTTTTAAAGTCCAAGAATTAAGAACACTATCTGATGGGTTGTATAGTGTAGGCTCACTGTAATTGTTTTTCAAGTATGGTAGAAACTATCCAGAATATAATTCTTCAACATATTTAATTAGTCACAAGTCATGTCAATTCTATGACCTCAGATGCCCTACAGATTTTGTTTCATTTCTAATGACATCAACCCAGTCCACGCTGCCACTTGCATAATGGGGTCACTACTGCGGAGTTCTCACTGGTATCCTGCATCCATGAACTATTCACCCCTCTATTATATCTGTCCCATACAAATTCGATATTATTATTTTCTTGTTTAAAAATATTTTCAACAGTAGGTCATTGATTTTTTTATAAATGAAAAACTCCTTAAAATAGCTTATAAATATGTCAATATTCAGGATTCTGTCTACTTACCCCATCATTATTCATTAATCAACTACTCTCTCATGACCAGACTTGACCTCAGCCATTCTGAATCTCTTTAAAATCCTATGGATGCCCCCATGTGTGAGCATGCCATCTGGCCCTCATCTGTGTTTTTCTCATTGCTGGGAGTGCTGTTCGCTCATGGCAGTCTCCTTTCTATCACCCTTCAGGATTTTGCTTCAATGTCCCTCAGTGTGAAAGTTCCCCTCTGACCATAGTTTAGATTTCTCCCTTCTCCTAGATGTTCCAACAATCCTCTGTATTTTCCTGTTCTCATTCTAGAATAATTGTTCATTTCTCTTCATTCTTGCAGGTTTCAGTCTGTCCTGTTTATTACTGTAAGCCCTAGTTTCCTTAGAGTGGTAACTGTTTACTTAATTGAAGAGATAGATCCTATGAGGCCCCGGATAATCAGGCAGACAATTCTTATTTTTTTAAAAATCTTTATTGTTAAAAGTATTACATATGTCCCTTTTTCCCATTGACCCCCTCAGGCCTGCCCCAGCCTCCAGCCCCAGGGCTTCACCACCGTATTGTCTGTGCCCATGAGTTATGCATATAGGCATACAATTCTTTGGTTTATTTCTTCCCATCCAACCTCCCTTCCCCTTTTCCTCCCTGATTCCGCACTCTGTTCCATGCTTCCATGTCTCTGGATCCACTTTGTTCATCAGTTTATTTTCTTAATTAGATTCTACATATGAGTGTGATCATGTGGTGCTTGTCTTTCTCTGACTGACTTATTTCACTCAGCATTATACTCTCCAGGTCTCTCCATGCTATCTCAAAGGGTAAGAGATTCTCCTTTATTCCTGCTGCATAGTATTCCATTGTATAAATTTACCACAGCTTTTTTTATCTACTGGCCTAATAATTGGCACTTAGGCTGTTTCCAGATCTTAGCTATTGTAAATTGTGCTGCTATGAATATAGGGGTGCACACATTCTTTTTTGATTGGTGTTTCTGGTTTCTTTGGATATATTCCTAGAAATGAGATCACTGGGTAAAGTTCCATTTTTACTTTTTTGAGGAAACTTCCATACTGTTTTCCATAATGGCTGCATGAGTCTGCATTCCCAACAGCAGTGTACTAGGGTTTCTTTTCTCCACAATTTCAGCAGCAATTTTCATTTGTTGATGACAGCCAATCTGACAGGTATGAGGCGATACCCAATTGTCATTTTAATTTGCATCTCTCTGATGATCAGTGAGTTTGAACATTTTTTCATATGTTTCTTGGCCATCTGTATGTCCACTTTTGATATCGAATTTTTGGACTGGAACCCAGATTCTTTGTCTGCTGGAGTCAAAGAATCCATCTATGAACAGAAAGTGGTATAGCAAAAGTGAAGATTTATTGAAGAACAAGTATAGACTCTCACATAAGGAGAGGGAAGAGTCCTACAGAACTGACTCCCATGTAGGGACAGGGAAGAGTCCCACAGGTTCCCTTTCCCTATGGCAGTGATGGCGAACCTATGACAAGCGTGTCAGAGGTGACACGCGGACTCATTTTTTTGGTTGATCTTTCTTTGTTAAATGGCATTTAAATATATAAAATAAATATCACAAATATAAGTCTTTGCTTTACTATGGTTTCAAATATAAAAAAAATTCTATATGTGACACGGCACCAGAGTTAAGTTAGGGTTTTTCAAAATGCTGACACGCTGAGCTCAAAAGGTTAGCCACCACTGCCCTATGGCTTACATAGGCTGCAGATCCTGGTGCCTCAATATCCTCTCTGATTAGTCACTATTCCCCTTTGAGTCGATTGGTTACTACAGTAACTCAGGGGCTCAAAGGTTGAACCTCAGGAGGGACATGTGAGGTTCTCCTCCCTCTGTCCCTATTGTTCTCCTATTCCCTTTGGGCTTTATTTTTTTCCATCTGAATGAAGGGCTTCCTTCTCTTTATTTTGTAAATATAGACCTTTCCTGGCTATTTCCAGTTCCCTTGTCTTATGTAAATGCAACTGTTGCGGCTCCCTTGTCTTATGGAGATGTAACTGCACCTGGCTTCCCTGTGTTATGGAAATGTACTTTCTCCCAGTCTGCAGCATGCTTTTCCATGGACCCCAATTCTAAAACCTCCCTAAGCCTGACTATGTTCCCTCAAAATACCTGCTTCACTTTGGAGAAGTATCTATTAAGGACCTTTGCCCATTTTTTAATTGGATGTTTGGTCTTCCTTTTGTTAAGTTGTATGTGTTCCTTATATATTTTGGATAATAACCCTTTATCAGATGTATCATTGCCAAATTTGTTCTCCCATTCAGTGGGCTCCCTTTTTTGTTGTGCTGTTAATGGTTTATTTGCTGTGCAGAAACCTTTTATTTTGATGTAGTCCTATTTGTTTATTTTTTCCTAAGTTTTTTTTGTCATAGGAGATGTATCCATAAACACATTGCTAAGAGAGATATCTAAGACTTTGCTGCCTATAATTTCTTGTAGGATTTTTTATCGTTTCCCCACTAATATTTAAGTCTCTTTTCCATTTTGAGTTTATTCTTGTGTATAGTGTAAGTTGGTGGTCTAGTTTCATTTTTTTGCATGTATCTGTCCAATTTTCCCAACACCATTTATTAAAGAGACTGCTTATTCCATGGTATGCCCTTGCCTCCTTTGTCAAATATTAATTGAGCATAATGGCTTGGTGTCGATTTCTGGAGTTTCTGTTGTGTTCAGTCAATCTATATGCCTGTTCTTGTGCCAGGACCAAGCTGTGTTGATTATGGTGGCTTTGCAGTATAACTTGATATCTGGATTTGTGATTCCTCCAACTTTGTTCTTTTTTCTCAAGATTGCTGCAGCTATTTGGGGTCTTTTTTGGTTCCATATAAATTCTTGGAATATTTGTTCTAGGTCTGTGAAATATGCTGTTGGTATTTTAATAGGGATTGCATTGAGTCTGTAGATTGCCTTGGGTAGTATGGACATTTTAATTATGTTGAGTCTAGCAATCCATGAACACAGTATATTCTTTCACTTGTTTCTGTCTTCCTCCATGTCTTGTTTCAATGTCCTATAGTTTTCTGAGTATAATTCTTTTACCTCCTTGATTAAGTCTATTCCCAAGAATCTTATTTTTTGTTGTTGCAGTGGTAAATGGGATTGTTTGTTTAGCTTCTTTTTCTGAGAGTTCATTATTGGCGTATTAAAAAGCCATTGATTTTTGGGTGTTGATTTTGTACTTGCTACATTTCCAAATTCATTTATTAAATACTAGGTGCCCAGTGCATGAATTTGTGCACCTTGAAAGGAACTGTGGGCTGCGAGGCTACGGTGGGCACAGGGATGGGTCTCGGCCCATCCTTAGCGCCTCTGCCTGGCAGCTCCCACCTCAGCCCCCAGGCCCCTGTCTGCTGGCAGCCCTACTCCTGCTGAAGGTGTGGAACGATTTAGGCTGGCACCAGCAGCAGGTGTGAGCGGTGGCTCTGGCTCCAGCAGCAGGTGCAAGTGAGGCCATTGCTGGCAGAGGGTATGAGAGGTGGCTGCTGGCCTCAATCACCCCTCAGCAGCAGGGGGAGGTGGGGAAACCCTGGGGGGTGATTGGGGCTAGTGCCAGATACTGGCAGTGGGTGCAACTGATAGCTCCGGCGCCGGCAGTGGGTGTGAGCAAAGCCAGTACCGGAAGCGGGTGCAAGCACTGGGCAGTACTGCAGCGCTCGGGAACAAAGAATTTTCAGTAACCACCAGAGGCTTGTCCCAATGACAGCGACCAGCACCCCACCTTGGTCTGGCACCCCTGCTCACCCGCTCCACCACCCCACCTAGGCTGATGCCTGCCATTTTGCGCGCTCTGCCTCCTGCTGCCAACACCTGCCATGTTCCGCACGAACCCCCTGGTGGTCAGCACACATCATAGCGACTGGTTGTTCCAACTTTCGGTCTATTTGCATATTAGCCTTTGATTATATAGGATAGCTTTTTGGTGGAGTCTTTAGGGTTTCTGTATACAATATATAATCATTTGTGAATAATGAGAGTTTTACTTCCTCCATTCCAATTTGTATGCCTTTTATTTCTTCTTCTTATCTGATCATTATGGCCAGGGTTTCCATAACTATGTTGAACAAGAGTGTTCAAAGTAGAAATCCCTGTCTTTTCCTGTTTTTAGGGAAAATGGTTTTAGCTTTTGCCCATTGAGCAGGATGTTCGCTGTAGGTTTGTCATATATGGCCTTTATCATGTTGAGATATGCCCCCTTTATTCCCACTTTGCTGAGAGTTTTTATCAAAAATGAGTGTTGGGTTTTGTGCAATTATTTTTCTGGGACTATTGATATGATCATGTGTTTTTGTCTCTCAATTTGTTTATGTGCTGTATCACCTTTATTGATTTGTGGATATTATACCAGCCTTGCATCCCACTTGGTCATGGTGTATGATCTTTTTAACATATTGCTGGACCCGATTAGCTAACATTTTGTTGAGGCTTTTATCATCTATGTTTATCTGGAATATTGCCAAATATGTTCTCTTTATTTGCAGTGTCTTTATCTTATTTTGGAATTAAGATAATGCTGGCCTCATAAAAAAAGCTTGGCAATGTTCCTCACTCTTAGATTCTTTTGAATAGTTTGAGGAGTATAGGTTTTAGTTCTTCTTTGAATGTTTGGTAAAACTCCTCTCTGAAGCCATCCTGACCTGGGCTTTTGTTTGCTGGGAGTATTTTTATTACTTCTTCAATTTCCTCAGCTGCTATTGGCTTATTTGGGTTTTCTGATTTTTCCTGATTCAGTTTTGGGAGACTATATTTTTCTAGGAATTTGTCCATTTCATTCACATTATCCAGCTTGTTGGCATATAGTTATTCGTAGTATTTTCTTACAATCCTTTGTATTTCTGTGGTTACTTCTCTGCTTTCATTTCTGATTTTATTTATTTGTGGTCCTCTCTCTTTGTTTCTTGATGACTCTGGCTAACAGCTCATCAATTGTGTTTATCTTTTCAACGAACTAGCTCTTGGTTTGATTTTTTGTATTTTTTATTTTATTTTGTTTTAGTTTCTATATCATTAATTTCTGCTCTAATCTTTATCATTCCCTCCCTTCTACTTACTCTCAGGTTTTCTTGTTGTTCTCTTTCTAGTTCTTGAAGTTGTAGGGTTAAATAGTATATTAATTTTTATTGTTGTTGTGTTTTGTTCATTTTTTGAGGTATGCATGTAGTGCTATGAACTTCTCTCTCAGGACTGCTTTTGCTGTGTCCTAGAGATTTTCTCTTGTTGTGTGTTCATTCTCATTTGTTTCGAGGAAGATTTTTATTTTCTTCTTGATCTAATCAATAACTCATTCATTGTTTAATAACTTGCTATTTATCCCCCGTGTGTTTGAATGTTTTGGGATGTTTTTACTGGAGTTTATTTTTAATTTCATTCCATTGTGATCTGAGAAAAAGACAGATAGTTCTTAACATGACAGCCAAGTTAGGGAAGGCACAGGCACTGATGATAAATAAAAGTGGTTACAATTCTAGCAAAATAATAACAAGTAATTATTCAGTGCTCTGTCCTAAGATCAAACAAATGACTAGCATTTTAAAGAGTAGACATATAACACTGGTGTGGTCCCATGTCATGCCTCCTGGCCAACTCCATTCAAATTTGTCCAGCCTGATTTCTATGTGCAACAGAGTTAATTATTCAACCTAATTATGTGGGTGCAAAGAACAGGTGATCTGGCAACAGCCACAGGTGAGCCAGAATGTCAGTATAGACATCACTGTGTCACGGAACTGGGGTCAGAGGTCAAGCCCCTTACTTTGGTCTTGTCTCCATATGCCCTGAGTGTCTGTTTCTACATCTTGCAAGTGGAAATAGTATTAATTCCTTAAAGAATTGTATAAATTGTAGACTTTGTATGCATAACAGCAACTATGTGCTTGGGAAATGGAAATTGTCATTATAATAACACAAAGGATCCAAATTTAGAAGACAAGAAGAATGACAGCAGTGACCACAAGAAATAGGAATTCAAGCCCTGAGCAATAGCCACGTCCGCTCACTGTTGGTGTTCTCAGTTTAAGATGGCTAAACTACAATTCACAAACTAGATGATTCATAATCAAAAGTAGAACGAATCCAATTTAGTTCACAGTGTTGATACTGCTGTTTGTTCCCATCTGGAGGTTCATCAGCTTCCAGTCCATCTGCTTTATAAAGCTAAGAAAGGACGATGTGTTCACAGTCTGATTTTGGTTGCAAATTGAGAAATACTTTTTGAAGCTATTAACAGTAAGTGGATATGCTCTCGAGGTAGAATAGCAGAGCAGTCATTACTACAGTCAGAGCAAGGCTTCCTGCAGCTACCTCAGTGCTGAGACTGGAAAACCTGCCCTCAGCTGCCCAGGGTGTAGTTGTGACAGCATTTGAGAAGCAGTAAGGGAGGTGTAAAGGGGGGGAGGCAGTGAGGATGTGGTGGCAAGGTCAAGGTGGGGAGAGGATGCTTGGCAGGGCATGCAACATTTTTTATACCTTGCACAGGTTTATGGACACTCACAGTAAACCTCTGGAATGCTTCTGTTTAATCCAAATGATTACGCTTTAGCCTTGAGCAGAGAATAAGCAGGTTACATTTTCAAATTAATTACATTTCCTGAAATCTAAGATAGACTTTATTTTGTTGTAATATTTGGAGATTAGGTTATGCATATTTAATCTAATGATGGGTATTTTCTCTCTGAAAACTATTATTAAATTCATGATCTATGGGATCTGAACATTGGATAAACGTGGCATATACTCCTCCAGGTGTCCCAGGCCCACATAATTAGGAGAAGATGTTCTATTTTGTGCTTGGAACCTTAGATGAAGAGGCATGTCACTTGGTCAGTGTTTCTTGATCTTTTTGCTGTGTTGTGATATTATCCTGACACTGAACCCAGACAATTTTCATTATTAAATATTCTTATTGTTTTCCATTATTTAAAAACCAGGCATTGGAAAACACAAAACAAAACAAAAAGTTAAACATAATCACTATGAACTCATCAGCCATAGAAAACTATGAGTGCTGCCTGCACCATACATTTCCTGAACATTTTTAATGCACTGTCAAAATGATTTAATGGCACTGTATTTTCAATAAACCAATACATGTGAACATATTTCTATCTATATATATAAAAACCTAAGCAACCGAACGACCAGACAACTGGTTGACCCATCACTATGGTGCGCACTGACCACCAGGGGGCAGATGCTCAATGCAGGAGTTGCCTTCTAGTGGTCAGTGTGCTCCCACAGCAGGAGAGCTGCTCAGCTGACTGATGGTGCCAGATGCAGGGCTCACAGCTGGCTGCTGCAGCCCAGAGCGGCAGCGAACCTACCCAGTGGTGGCAAGCATAGCGGGGCGGGATGAATGGGAGTGGCAGGCAGGAGCAGCAGGCGGCATTGGACTGTTGGTTTTGGCCTGATCCCCGCAGGCCACACCGAGGGACTCCACCAGTGCACAAATCTGTGCACCTGGCCTCTAGTATGTCAATAAATATGTTGACAACCTCATTTTAAATGGCTGAATAGTATTCCACTATCCAATGTCACTATTGCTAAGCAAGTTTCAGACTCTGAGTGATTACACTACATTGTAACTTGCACATCTGTTCATATGTTTGTTTAGACTAAAGCACCTATAAGACAAGAGGTGTTTTATTCAAACCTGTATTGCAGATACCTTTTACTTGGTAGGTACTCATTAAATGTGTTTGTGCATTTGAATTAACTCCATGAACAACAAAAAAAAATACTTGATGATATGCAAAGTCTAGGAAGATCACATATTAGTGTCTGCTCTAACAAATTACACCATCTTGATCTTTTATAACAACAGAAATGTATTCTCTCACAGTCTTGGAATCCAGAAGTCTGAAATAAGTATAACTGGGCCAAAAGTGCTGGAGGCTCTGAGGGGTATCTTCCCTTTGTTTCTTCCAGCTTCAGGGGGCTGCCATCATCCTTGCTTGTGGCTAAGCCCCTCATCTCAGGCTCAGAAGTCACATTGCCTCACCCTCTCCCCCTGTCAAAGCTCCTTATACCTAGCTCCTAACAGAATAAATGTGGTTGCATTTAACTCCCATCCAGATAATCCAGGATAATCTCTCCCTCTCAATGTCATTAATTTAATCACATCTGTAAAGACACTGGCTTTATTTTTGGCTCATAAGAAAAATGTATGAGATCCAGGAATGAGGACATTGATATCTTTCTTCTTTTGAGGAGGCGGTGTGTGTTTTGTCTCACCACTAATAGTGCATAAATTCAGCTGCAGATTTTAATCTTAGGTTGTGATTTTCAGAAATATTTATTATGGGTGACAAGAGTATGCAAGAGGATTATATACTATTGTTCAAAATATCCTTTTCTTGAAAAGATTTGGTGTTTGGTGTAATGAGGGCCATTATTTTTCTATTGATTTATAAGGCCCAGTGACTCAATATTATTCAATATCATTATTTGACACAAAAGCCTTAGTTTTACTTTTATTTATGAGTAAAGTAGGTGGGTATAGCCAAACAGCCCTCTGGTACTTAAGTAGAGAAAGTAAGAGAAATAAGTAACCAAACCAAACAAAAAGAATCGAGTGAGAGCAAGGAGAAGAAAGTTGGGGAGAGGTCTGCTACACAGAGAAAAAGGGACAGACAGGATGGTGCCAATCAAAACCTCTAAATCTGTCATTCTGCCCCATTTTCTTTCAGCCTGGCATCCCTGCGTCTTTCTTTTAATTAAATGTATTAGGGTGACATTGATTAATAAAGTTATACCAGTTTCAGGTATTCAATTTTATAATATACTAGAGGCCTGGTGCATGAAATTCATGCAAGGGGCTTGGCCCTTACCTCATCCCTCACAGCCTCAGCCTTGTTCAGAAGGTCATCTGAAGGACGTCTGATCTAATTAGCATATTATGGTTTTTTTTTATTATAGATCATCTGTACATTGCTTTGTGTGTTCACCATCACAAGTCAAGTCTCTTTCTGCCATCATATATTGGACCACCTTTACCGTCTACTAGCTCCCTCCTATCCCCTTCCCTCTGGTAACCACTATGCTGTTGTTTGTGTCTATGAGTATTTGTCAGTTTGTCTTATTTGTTTATTTGTTGCTTTCAGTTTTATATCCCACATATGAGTGAAATAATATTGTTCTTAGCTTTTTCTAACTAACTTATTTCACTTAGCACGATATTCTCAACATCCATCCATGTACTCACAAATGCCAGTATTTCATTTTTTCTTATGGCTGAGTATTATCCATTGCATATATGTCCCACTTCTTCTTTATCTACTCATTTCTTGAAGGGCACTTTGGTTGTCTCCATGTCTTGGCCAGCATGAATAATGCTGCAATGAACCCAGGGGTACACATATCTTTGCAAATAAATGTTTTTATATTTATTGGGTAGATGCTCAGAAGAGGAATTGCTGGGTCATATGGTCTCTATTTTAATTTTTTGAGGAACCTCTATACTTTTTTCTCATAGTGGCTGTACCAGTTTACATTCCCACCAGCAGTGAATGAGAGTTCCTTTTTCTCCACAACCTCTCCAACACTTGTCATTACCTGTCTTGTTGATAATAGCTATTCTCACAGTTGTGAGATGGTATCTCATTGTTGTTGATTGGCATTTCCCTAATAGTTAATGAAATTGAGCATCTCTTCTTATCTGTTTGCCATTTGTGTTTCTTCTTAGAAGTGTCTGTTCAGGTCCTCTGCCCATTTTTAATTAGATGGTTTGTTTTTGTTGTTGATTTGTAGGAGTTCTTTACATTTTGAATAATAACCCCTCATTGGAAGTATTGTTTGCAAATATCTTCTCCCATTTGATTGGTTGCCTTTGTGTTTTGTTGATGGTTTCTTTTGCTGTGCAGAAGTTTTTTTTTTTGTTTTTTATCGTTCTATTAATTTATGCTTTTATGCTTGGTTTTACTCCTCTAGCCTTTGAGGCCAAATTCATAAAATCCTTTCTAAGATCAAGGTCCATAAGTTCAGTAATTAGAAGCCTATGATTGATATTCTGGGTTGAGAATGCAGTGTGGAGCAAAAGGGTAAAGTAGAACTTATAAGTTCATCATCTTATGTCTTGTGTCTCCAACAAGTACCTTTGCATCAGATCTATCAATAATAATACTTATTGTCATCATTATTATTATTTGTACAATTTTTAGTATCACTGTTAGTTTAGTCTTACTGTTGTTATTCTTCATCCTCTTTTACTAGGCAAAACATGGAGCTGTCAACTTTACATAGTTTCCATCATTTAATCTTCCCAGTAATCCCTTTGTCTGTGAAATCTGTAACTGTGCAAAGCTGACTATATACAGTGGGGAAAATTACAATGGTCCTGTGACTTTAAAAAAAACTACTTCCAAAACATTATAAATTCTTGTGGTTGATTTTAAATGTGTAGTGACAAGAGAATAATAAAACTAATATTTTAATGCACATTAATTTGAAATATTAAAAACACTGAGAACTAAAGTATTTTATTTCTTTGCAAAAAAAATTACCAAGGATAGTTTGAGCAGGACTTGTGTTCTTATCGCATGGTTTTCTCAAGGCCTTGGTGAATTCTCATGCTTCTTTCTCAGTTTAGACCAGGCCTAACATTTTATGTTTGCAGTTTCACTGTCATGAAGTATCTCTGAGTGTGTCCTGAATGTGGTGTTTTTTTGTCATGGTTACTCCCTCTGGGACATCATCTTATTCCTCACAATCAATTTTCTCATTTATGTTGTTTTCCTTCACTGAATTACTCTCACTTAATATCTGTTCTCTTGAAGGGCAGCAGTGTTAACATTGCCAAGATCAGCTATTTCTTTTATCCCTCCATTTGCATTCAATTTGAATGTTATATCCTATTAGAGGCCTGGTCCACAAAATTTGTGCACTGGGGTTGTGTCCCTCAGCCCAGCCTGCACCCTCTCCAATCTGGGACCCCTCGGGGGATGTCTGACTGCTGGTTCAGGCCCGATCCCACAGGCCTGCACTCTCTCACAATCTGGGACTGCTGACTCCCAACTGCTTGCCTGTCTGCCTGCCTGATTCCCCCTAACCACTCCCCTGTTAGCCTGATCAATGCCTAACTGCTCCCCTGCTGGCCTGATTGCCCCCAACTGCCCTCCCCTGCCAGACATCTTGAGGTTGTGGGTGCCACCATCTTTGAGGGTGTGGCTGTCAATTAGCATATCCCCTCCTTATTGGCTGTGGGTGCCAACATCTTTGTGACAGTGTGAGGGTCAATTAGCATATCCCCTTTTTATCAGATAAGATGCTATCACTTTTTATTTCTTTATTGCACATTCATTGTTATTGCTCAATTTGCTTTTTCAATTTTGCCCTTTTGTAAAATGCCACAATTATATTACTGGGAACAAGGAGGCAACACAACTATTCACTTCTCTGTTTGTGTGTGAACTGAATAACAGATGAAAGTGACCAATCACCTGCAGACCTTGAGAGAAGTGATGCGATTGGCCACTTGCCATGATGCTTGTCATTACTTATGTGATGCTTGTGGACTAAAGAGCTAACAGCTGACTTTGTATTTTGTGCAATTTACCCACAGTGAGTGCACCATGATAACTAATATTTGAACCATGTCATTGAAGATCTTTGTTATTTAGCTGCAGGTGGTAAGTAAATGTGTGCATGTCAGATGTGCCAAGTGAGGGCTGCCTATACTATGAAGTAGAGACTATTATTTTGCCCATTTTATAGAAAAGAAAATTGAGGCTAAGTAAGATTAAATGATTTACTCAAGATATTAATTGGTGAACCCAGAATTAAAATTCAGGCAGCCTCATTCAAGATAATAGAGCTTCATATGTTTTGGTTTCTGCATGGATGTTATATCCACAGCCCTCTCAACAATGAGGTAAATTTTCATTGCTGACCTCAGGCAGCTCTGCTCCTTAGGGGAGGCGGTTTACTCTGCAGCAGCTCTAGTCCAGAAAAAACCCTATGCTCTTTGGACAGCAGGGCCTCTAGATTCTCAATGTTCTTGACCATGGGGAAGGTTTTGAAAGAACTACAGAGCATGTACTACCATGTTCAAAGGTGGTGCTTGCTATGCTCACAGTTCCAGTGTCCTCAATCCTCTGATTATGTCCACTTGGTTGAGAATCCCCAACTTGCCCTTTCTTTTCCTCTTTCATTGGGGCACATTGGGTCCTTTCTCAACTTCCCTTCTCTTCTTTATGTGTTTCCCCACAAACACTTTCTTGTTTCATTTAAAGTTTTCCGTTGCTTATTTCTGCCAGCATAAAAGAATCATATATGATTCTCTTTTCTTCCCAGATAGTTCCTTAGCATTTCTTTCATTTTTAGGAGAATGTACCAACTCTCATTCTCTAACTGAGATAAAATAAGTCTGAGTATTTGAGGCTGGAGGTATGAAATTGGTGCACAGTTGTTGAGAAGACTCTCTTCTGTCCACCTAGCAAACAACTACCCTTCTTATGAGGCCAACTGGACTACTGAATTCTTTGCTTTTGTTATCATTTTCCAGAAGGTGTAACAAATTTAAAGGTTAGGGCTTAGGAAGAAATTATTAACTGTTCCAAAATAGCGGTGCTATAGTTGGAGCCAGCATCTTATATAATAAAAGGCTAATATGCAAATCAACCAAATGGCAGAACAACCGGTGGCTATGACATGCACTAACCACCAGAGGGAAGACTCTCAACACAGGAGCTGCCCCCTGGTGGTGAGTGCACTCCCATAGGGAGAGCACCATTCAGCCAGAAGCTGGGCTCGTGGCTGGCAGTGGTGGTGGCGGGAGCCTCTCCCGCCTCTGGGCAGCACTAAGGATATCTGATTGAAGGCTTAGGCCCGCTCCCTGGACATCCCCCGAGGGTTCCCAGACTGCAAGAGGGCACAGGCCAGTCTGAGGGACTCTCAGAAGTGCATGAATTTTGTGCACTGGGCCTCTAGTAACACTATCAAGAAACAGTTCTAGATATGAAACCCATAGACCTGCCTGTGAAGGGCAGCTCTATCACTCACCTACCATTTCTGTAACTGTGGGAAAACTTATCATTTCAGAACCTGTGACCTCATCTACAGAATATAGAAAAACTCATGCTCTCAGTATCTGTAAGGATTTAAAGACAGTTCATGTGAAATTGGTGACATCTATAGGGATCAATCAAAAGTCAAGCTTTACACAATGCAATACTATGCAGCTATAAAAAAGAGGGACCTCTTACCCTTTGGGATAACATGGATGGACCTGGAGAGTATTATGATAAGTGAAATTAGCCAATCTGAAAAAGACAACTATCACCTGATCTCACTTATTTATGGAATCTAGTGGACAAAATGAATTGACCAACAAAATAAGACCTGAAGTATGGAGGCATGGAACAGACTGACAAACTTCAATGTGGGATTGGGGGAATGAGAAGAGATAAACCAAAGAACTTATAACTTACTAGAGGCCCAATGCACGAAATTCATGCAAGGGGCTCAGCCCTTGTAGCCATCGTGGCTTGCCTCAACCCTCACAGCCCCAGCTTCATCCAGAAGGTCATATGATCTAATTAGCGTAGTATTATTTTATTATTATAGATATGCATAGCCCATGGGCACGGGTAGTAGGGTAGTGAAGACCTGCAGGGGATGGGTAGGGACTGTATGAAGGGAGTACAAGGGGGGAATGGGAGACATCTGTAATACTATCAACAATAAAAATACATATTTTGAAAAGTCAAGCTTTATATTGGTACTTGGAAGAGAGGGGACTGTGGTATGCATAAGTATATGCAAAGTTTTATTTTCATTCATTTATTCTTTTGTAGGATCCCCTGATATCTTTGTTCCAATTATTATTGTGAGCAAGGCCACACACCAGTTTATTAAGTGCATCTTGGGTACTGTGCTTCCAAATGAGTCTCAATCCAGTACCTTCAATGTGACAGGTATAGTCAGATAATTGAAATCAGAATTGTAAACTTTGTTTGCGAACAGGTCATTGGCATAGATTGTCCTTCTAAGCTTACCTGTATGATAAATCTTCCAAATTCTCACTCCATCCCTGGTTTCCTGACATTTGTGGTGTCATACATTAGGAGATTTTACTTAAGAATTTTCCATGTACTTGTGACCACATGCAGTGTCTGTTGAACTAAGCACATAGGCAAGGGTATGTTGACACTGTCTCTGGCCCCTAACAATATTAATTACAAGAAACCTGGTCTTTGTCTCCCAGGGTTGAACTTCAAGGCCCTTCTCTTCATTGTTTGAGCTTCATATGTGTTTTTAGTATTCTCTCAGTGTCATCATGCCTTGGGTTTGAACTGGTCTTCACTCCTTGTCTTTGATTAAACAGATGGAAAGATGATATTAAGTCTGTAATATCAACCTTAGAGAAAGTAGGTAGGATCAAGAAAATTATTTTGGGCTCATAATACAACTTGACTGAGTTAACTTCGGGGAGTTAGGGGTTTGGCACTGCTGTAAAGGGATATGAACTGGGAGCTACCCTTTCAGGCTACATTGTTGTAAGCCCCACAGAGCACAGTGAGGGCATTTGGACATGGTTCTCCAATTGTTGTAAGCCCCACAGAGCACAGTGAGGGCATTTGGACATGGTTCTCCAATGCTTTACAATGCGCTCCTCAAGACTGCATAGTAAGATTGAAGGACAATAGCAATAGAGTCAAATGTATTATTTGTGGCATTAACACAAGCAATATATGCTGACTTCCAAAATAAAATATCAGCATATATAAAGAATACAGAAAATGCCAAACAAAATCTAGAATTCTACCATTGCAAGGGCAACTACTTTTTAAATTATAGTATATAACAATTGGATCTCATTTTCTTGTGGTTACATGTACATTTATTCCTGTGAATATTATGTTTACAAATAATATCACGGTCTACGTCTTGAAATGCAGTCTGTTGTTTTTATTCAACAACATGTTGTGAACATCTTTCTACACTGTAAACATGTTTTTTTATGTGTTGATGACAATTTATTGTATACAGCTATGATAATTTCACTTGTAAACATTCTTAAATATACCCTTCCAATAAACTCTTAGAAAATAATCTCAGTTAAGTTTTATGAAAACATTCTAAGCACCCAGCTGGGATGACTCAGTGGTTGGACATCGATCTATGAACCAGGAGATCACAGTTTGATTCCTGGCTAGGGGTTTGATCCCTAGTGTGGGGCATGCAGGAGGCAGCCAATCAATAATTCTCTCTCATCATTGGTGTGTCTACCTCTCTCTCCCTCTGTCTTTCTCTCTGAAATCAATTATATATATAGCTACAAAGTGACCTGGGTTCAAATTTCTGTCTCCCTGCTTACCCGCAATATGATGTCAGTTCTTAATTTCAAATTATTTTTTTGGCCCAGACACCTTGGTTTTCCCCCCAAAGGATTGTTTTTAATACCGTGATAGAGTCTTCAACAAGAAACAATTCACAGTTTTTGATCATTTTTCATGAACTAGATATTCAACTATACATAGTGCCATTTAATCCACAGAACCACAATTTAATCAATTCATCTTCTTTTTCTAAAAAAATATATATATTTTCATTGATTTCAGAGAGGAAGAGAGAGATAGAAACATCAATGATGAGAGGGAATCATTGATTGCTGCTTCCTCCACATTAGACCTAACCCACAACTCAGGCATGTGTCCTTGACTAGAGCAGGCGGACGCTCTATCCACTGAGCAAAACTGTTTAGGGCCAGTTTAACTTCTTTTAATTTGTGTTAGTTTGATGGTAGAGACTAAGGCAAGGAAGTGGGTGCAGGTAGGTTCCTTGTGAGGTGATTCTAGGAAGTGTAAGTAAGGCAGTGGGATAGTAATACAGAAAGAGGAAAGTCACTGGGTCTGGTAGCCTTTGTAGGCAATAGAGACTAAATTCTGAGACATCTATCCAAAGAGGAGAGGACAGTTCCCAATTGTCAGCTCCAGGGACAGGAAGTTGGGGGTTTAGTCACCGGTTGAAGATTGCCCCTTGGGAATTAATTCTTCTGAGCATGTGGTTGGATCTAGGGGATCCAAAAACTCTGGAAAGGACACAGAGCTGGACCACCCATGAGATTAGCTTAGATAAAATTGTGCACTGAAGTTGTAGATGAAATCATAAGTAGGACAAAGATATGTGATTTTTGGCAGAAAAACACTTTCTACATTTTGCAATATAATAAACAAAGATTCCGATCCCAGAGAGATTAATTTTTATTACTGCCTGCGAACACTCAGACAGCAGACTCAGATCCAGGCTTCAAACTCTAGTTTCTCGGCCCCAACACACATGCTCTTCCCATCATACCACACTGTCTCCAGAGAGCACACAGCCTTTAGGCTTGCGTGGAAGCCGGGTGCTGCTGCCCTTCGTCCTGTGTGGGCGGACATGGTGGCTTGCCTCCTGCACCACATCAACCTCCAAATCTCCGGTAACCTCAGTGCTTGGACATAGAGGCTGCAACCCCCAGCTCCCCACATCGCAAAGACAGTGCAAGTAAACATTTTATTTCAAACAGTGAGTTTCATATATTGATAGGTTGTGGGAATTCGTTCAGTGGGTCTTGACTAGAATTTAAAAAAATAAATGTTGAGAAAAATATCAAAAGTACATGGCTTATATCATTTTAAAAACCATTTGTTTCCATGATGCATGTGTGTATACCTGTGTGCATTTGATGACTGTGAAGAACTTATTATGTAACTGGTCCTGGATGGAATCTTGAAAGCTGCTTACTTGTAGGTGGTCAATCATGTTCAAAACACCTGGGGCCACATCCCAGCCCCACACACATTAGCTGGGTACACTTCAGTCTCCCGACCATTAATACCACTGACCTCAAGGGCTGTGCAGGAGGATGAACGAATGGCTACGTATAGAATGCTGAAAACAATGTTTGACATTCAGATCACTCAGTAAATGTCGCTTATTATTATTGCAAATGTATAATAAATCAGTGAAGTCTGCAGTTTATTGGTGATCTTTGTTCAAAATGAAACAAACATGTTGAAAATCACCAACATTTTCAAGTGGTTGGAAAGATGTATTATTAGGATTTAATTAAAATTAAAATGTCCTTTAATTTTCTCCATATTGTCTTCCAAATGCTCCTCACTACCTTGCTCTATATACATGTTATTGCTCTATGTACATAATTTTTTTTTAAATTTAAACTAAGTTAGGATGATTAATGTAAACATTTTACATTATTAATCTAATCTCCATTAAAAATATTCATGTTGTGTAGTATCCTAGAGTATAAATAATCTGTATATGGTGGTCTATGCCAGAAATAGTCTTGCAGTCTAAAGAAATGAACCTCAACATGCCATAAACTAAAAGAGCATTATCATCCTTCCTAGTTCAGGAAAACACTGTAACCTGCACTTCCTGCCTGTGGCAGTGCCCTTGACACCCTGAGTGAGTGTGGGCGTGTTCTGTTTTCTACCTAGGCTAGTCATGTCCTGCTGAAGTGCACACCACACTCATCTGGGGGACGTTGAAGGTAGTTTTCCAGTCACATTGAGCCAACTGTCTGAGAAACTGCTGCCCCCAGAGTCATTCTGAGAAAAGCATTCCTGGAAGGTTACAGTGGATCCGAAGAAAATATCTAGAACTTGCTGACTGGTCTTTCGTGTTTTGAAATAGTGCCATGATAATTATCTTTTTTAACTATGCAACAATTATACAATAAGTTAATTTTCACCATTCTTCCTAAACCAACCTCAGAAAATCACAGACTCTAAGATTCTAAAATGTCAGGAAGAATCAGCATGCCAACTGTGATGCGACCCCTGCCCTAGCATCTTTGATGAGTTTTGTTAGCTTTGACTGAAGACTTCCCGCAATGAACAGGCACTGCCTCCCATGAGAACCCACTGCTGCACTCATTGGTATACTCATGAACCACCTACACTGCTATTTATTTGTAGTTTTGCTTTTAAAACCATCTTTTAAATAGTAGGTATATTTTTAATAGAGAATGTGTATATTATGAGTGAAAATTTTGTATTATGTATATTAGTTTTATCTTTTCTAGTATACATTTCAATGAGAACATAGCAATTAACGTGAAATATGCTAGTTCTTACACCACTGAAAATTATCCACATGAACCACCCCTTCGGAAACTTTCACTCCTTATGAGTAAGAGGAACTAAGATCCCATTTATCGTACCTAACAGCCCTTTAAATTCACGTACCTGCTAACATTTCTCTTCCCCAGGCTAAACTTCTGTAACTTCCTTAACTACCCTGCATATGAAATGATTTCCTGACTGCTCTCTAAACTAGAAACCTTTTTTAGATGAACTCTGGTTTGTCAAAGTAGCTTTAAAATGTGGAAGTTCCTCTAGACTAAGGTGTAGGACTTGTCTCCAGAAAATGTTAACATCCCAACATGCCTTTCTTTCCTGAGCACGGACATGGGCCTTTCCTCTGGCAAGTGTAAATGAATAACTATAAGATGGGGACTTCTGCTGCATTTTAAGTTCTCTTTGTGTTGCTTTGATTAGGGGTTGAGTAGTGAGAGTTTGCCTCTAGATGAGTGCATAGGCAAAATATCAAACACAATTCTTCCAAAGGAGGATTAGTGTATAGCAAATGTCCTACCCATCCCATATTTTAATAATTATTTTGAGATAATTGTAGATTCACATGCAGCTCTAAAAGATCATAGAGGGAGACCCTATATTCCTTTTACCAAGTTTCCCCAACGGTTAACTCCTTGCAAGATGATACTATAACATCACAATGAGGATAATGGCATTAATACAGTCACAACACAGGGCATTTTTATCACCACAGGACCCCCCATATTGCCCTGGTAGTGTCAGTTATTTGTGTGAACATAAATTTTCTTTTCTCTGAGATAAATACCCAGAAGAACAATTGCTGGGCTATATGGAAATGACATGTTTACTTTTTAAAAATCCTGCCAAATTGTATTCCAGATGACTACCATTTTCTATCCCCGCTACCAATGTGGAGTGACCCAGTTTCTCCACATCCTAGACAGCCTTCAGTTTTGTCTCCTGCCGGGGTCCAGCCCCAGCGGGTCCAGGGGTCCCCAAAGGTGTGGACGGAGTCGGCGAAGAAGGAATGACACGGAGACAGCGTTCAGTTGATCAGCAGCCTAGCCAGGATCTCCAGCCAAGTTCTGGTCTCGATCTCCAGAGAGGTTCTGCTGTTTATTGTCTTGTTACATCCGTATTTATCCCAGTTGATTTTAATCCTGTCAATTTCTATTACAAAGGTTAGGGCATTTCTTATCTCCATTCCAGGGAGTAAAGATTATGTAGCTTAAGCATGATTGTTTGTAGTGATTAACTACCAGCCTGGCACTTAGTTAAGGAGTTTCATCCCCTCCCTAACTTCAGGGAAAAATCCCTACCTGGGGAAACAACCTTTCTCGGAGAGGTGACCTTGGTTAAAATACACAGCGCTAAGGGGAGCAAACATATTAAGAACAGTATGCTATATACGCCAGGTCCCTTGAAACATATGCTGTGCAGATGTTTCTTTCCTGCAGCGACTGTGTCAAGCAGCAAGGATGGACCGGCTTCCGGCAGTCTCCATTTTTAATTTTAAATATTCTGATAGCTTCAGAATGATAAGCTGCATTTCTCTACTTCCTAATGGTGTTGAACATCTTCATGTGCTTTTTTGCCAAGTGAATATATTGTTTAGTGAAATTTATCTTTGTCTTTTGCCCAACTGTAATTGAATTGTTTACTTTCTGCTGAATTTTCCAAGTCCATTTTAAATACTATTCCTTTGTTGGATATGAGATTTGAAAATATTTTCTCCCACACAGTAACTTGGATCTCAGTGCCATATATAGGGGATTTTGTAGCACAGAAATTATTCTTGTAAAGTATGCTTTTGATGTGGAGTTTAAGGACACTTACTCTTAGATACCAATGATTTGCTGCTTTTTTTCTAAAAAATGTATAGTTTTATATTTACATTTAATTTTATTTATGATTCATTTTGAATTAATTTTCATATGAGAATTTGGTCAAAGTGTTTTAGATGCTCTCTATTAAGTTGAAAATTCCTTACCTATTTTTATTTTCTGAGAGTTTTATCACAAATGAATGTTGAATTTTATCAAATGTTTTTACTCCATTGATTAACATTATCATGTGACTTTTCTTGATTAGTCTGCTAATATGGTAGATTCCCTTGATTGATTTTCAAATATTTAACCTGGTTAGCATCTCTATTGGGGGCTGAGGGAAGGGAAGAAACTCACTGGTAATCTATAATGATAAAAGCATAATATGCTAATTAGACCAGACAGCTGACTGACCTTCCAGACATCATTCCAGATGAAGGTGAGGTGGTGGGGGCCAAGGCAGAGGCAATTAGGGGTGATCAGGCAGGCAGGCAGGGTGGTTAGGGGTGATCAGGGAGGCAGGCAGAGTGGTTAGGGGCGATCAGGCAGATAGGCAGACCAGCGGTTAAAAGCCAGTGGTCCCGGATTGCTAGAGGGATGTCCGGCTGCCGGTTTAAGCCTGATCCCAGCAGCGGGATGAGGCCTAAATTGGCAGTCAGACATCCCCCGAGGTGTCCCAGATTCCAAGAGGGTGCAGGCTGGGCTGAGGGGACCCCCCAACCCCGAGTGCACAATTTTTGTGCACCACGCCTCTAATATATATATATATATATATATATATATATATATATATATATATATAATCTCCTATCTAATAAAGAGGGAACCTGCTAATTGACCATCAAACCATTGCAAATATGGTGGTGCCCACAGCCAATAAGGAGGGAATATGCTAATTGACTGCCCCACCCTCAAAGATGGCAGCACCTACAGACACAAGATGACTGGTAGGGGAGGGCAGTTGTGGGTAATCAGGCCTGCAGGAGAGGGCAGTTGGGGGGCACCAGGCTGGCAGGGGAGGGTAGTTAGGGGTGACCAGGCCGGCAGGAGAGGGCATTTGGGGATGAGCAGGCCGCAGTGGAGCAGTTAAGCATTGATCAGGCTGGCAGGGGAATGGTTAGGGGGTGATCAGGCTGGCAGGCAGAAGCAGTTAGGGGCAATCAGGCAGGCAAGCAGGCAAGTGATTGGGAGCCAGCAGTCCTGGATTGTGAGAGGGATGTCTGACTGCCGTTTTAGGCCTGATCCCACAGGCAGTGGGACATCCCCCGAGGGTCCCAGATTGGAGACGGTGCAGGCTGAGTTGAGGGACAACCGCCCCCCTCCCCCCTGCACAAATTTCATGCACCGGGCCTCTAGTGAGTGAGTGAGTGAGTGAGTGTGTGTGTGTGTGTGTGTGTGTGTGTATATATATGTTCTATAAATATGTAGGTGTAAAATTCAGATACATTAAAGAGTTTTCCCTCACCTCTATTTCCCAGTTGAGATTGTTTATAATTGATGTGCATTCTTTGGCAGAATTCTCCAGTGAAACTATTTGGTTTGTAGATTTCTTCTTTAGGGGAGTTATAAAAATTCTGAATTTAAGCTCCATAGGAGTTTAGGATTCTCCAAATGACATATTTCATATTGGTGAATTGTGGTGGTTTGTGTTTTTTAAAAATATTTCAAATTTATGCCATAGAGTTCTTTTATAGCCTATTATGTTTTTGATGTCTGTAGTGATAGCTCATGTTTTAGTCTTTATATTGGTTCTTCACTGTTTCTTTTGTCATTTATGCTAGTTTTTTTTTTTTTTAATAATAGTTTCTTTTCTTTTTTTAAAATATATTTTATTGATTTTTACAGAGAGGAAAGGAGAGGGATAGAGAGTTAGAAACATCGATGAGAGAGAAACAATGATCAGCTGCCTCCTGCACACCCCCTACTGGGTATGTGTCCACAACCAAGGTACAGGCCCTTGACCAGAATTGAACCTGGGACTCTTGAGTCCACAGGCCGATGCTCTATCCACTGAGGCAAACTGGTTAGGGCTATGCTAGTTTTGACAATTTTATTGACAGTTTCAAAGAAATAGCATTTTACTTCATTGATTTTCCATTCTTTATTCAATGTTATTGATTTCTGTTCTTTACTGTTTTATTTTTCTTACTTGGTTTTCTTTGCTCTTCTTTTTGTAAGTTCTTGTGGTTGGAGCTTATATTGTTGATTTAACTCTTATCTAATGCTTGTAGTTAGTCCTGGAAATTGTCCTCTTAGCACTCAGTACCTTAGCCATATGGTACAAAATTTAATATGTTGTATTTCCATTTTCATTCAAATAATTTTTAAAAAGTTTTTCTTTATTGATTTTAGAGTAGTGGTTCTCAACCTTGGCTGCACATTAGAATCACCTGGGAATCTTTTTAAAATCCTGATTTCTGGGCCTCATCCTCCGGACATTCTGTTTCTTTGTTACTAATGTTGTGGCCTCACCCCATCACAAAGAAACAGAATGTCCGGAGGATGAGGCCCAGAAATCAGGATTTTAAAAAGATTCCCAGGTGATTCTAATGTGCAGCCAAGGTTGAAAACCACTGTTTTAGAGAGAGGGGGGAGGAAGAGAGAGAGAGAGAGAGAGAGAGAGAGAGAGAGAGAGAGAGAGAGAGAACGAACAACTTGTTGTTGTTCCACTTACCTCTGCATTCTTTGTTTGCACCCTGACAGGATGTGGAACCTGCAACCTTGGCATATTGGGATGATGCTCTACCCAACTGAGCAATTGGCCAGGACCAAATCAAAGGATTTTTCATTAAACATCCTCTTTGACTGCATGGGTTACTTAGAAGTGTGTTGGTTATTTTTCACATGTTTGAGGGCATATATATATATATATATATATATATATATATATATATGTTTTTACTGGCAACCAATTTTATTCAATTGTGTTCAGAGAGTACATACTATTTGATTTCAATTTTTAAAAATATTTTGAGGTCTGTTTTATAGCCCATATGTGCTCTATTATTAGTGGAACTTTAAATTAATTTATATTTGGCTCCAGTTGGTTGATGGTGTTGTTGAGTTCTTCTATAACTTTGCTAATATGATATTCTGTATAGTTGTTTCATCAATTATTTAACGGAATAGGGTTATAATCCCTACCTATAATTTTGATTTTGTCTCATTTTCCTTTTGGTTCTAGTAGTATTTGCTTCAGATATTTTGCAGTTCTATAGTTTAGTGCATAAACATTTATGATGCTATGTCTTCTTGGTATATTAAACCTTTTATCGTTATGTACTATCCCTTTCTAGTTGTGATTTTCTTTGTTCTGAAGTATGTACTTTATCTGATATTAATTTAATCACTTCTGTTTTCCTTTGGTTAATGTTTTCATTATGTATCTTTGCCTTATATCTTCTTCTTACTTTCAGCCAGCCTACACTGTGATAGTTTGGTAAGATTTTTGTAAACAGCAATTTGGCTATAGTTTATAATCCACCCTGCTCATTTGTTTTTTAATTGGTGCAGACTATTTATATATGACTTAAATATTGATATATTAGAGCTTAACCTTTAATATTTTATTTTGTGTGAATCTGTTTTCACTTCTTTTTTTTTTAAATTTTTCTTGTCTTCCTGTGAATTACTTAAACAATTTTCAAAATTCCATTATGATTTATCTGTAGTGCTTTTGAGTATATTTCTATCTATGGTTTTATTAGTGGTTAGTCTAGCTATTGCATTATATATAAGTTATTTATCAGAGTCTACTGGTGTCATCATTGTATCAGTTTAAGTGAAGTATAAAAAGCTTAATTCCTTTTAAGTTCCTTTAACCTCACCCATTTATAACATAATTGTCTAAAATACTTCCTCCATATAAATGTAGAACTACATGAGACAGTGTTATAATTGCTGTTTCAACTGTCAAACATAATTTAGAAAACTGAAGATGAGAAGTAAAGCTAATTTAATCAACCCATATGTTAGCTTACTGTGCTCTCTTTTCCTTCCTGATGTTTCAAGGTTCCTTTTTGTTCATTTTCTTTGTGTTTAAATTAGGTGGTCTACCCATTCTTTTAGGGTAGGTCTGGTGATGACAAATTTTCTTAGATTTTTTTTTTAAATTTTTTATTTCCTCTTCATTCTCCGTTTTCTCCTCATTCTTAATGGATATTTTTCCTGGGATTGTGGTTGACAGTTGTTTTCTTAACTATGTGAAAATATATGCCATGTGTTTTCTGGCCTCCATGGTTTTTGAAGAGGAAACCACTGTCATTCTAGTCGTTTTCCTCACTTACGGGTAAGGTGCTATTTTTCTCTGGCTGCTTTTAAGACTTCTTCTCTGTCCCTAGTTTTCAAAGGTTTAATTATGATATGTCTTAGTATGGATTTCTTTGGTTTTATTCTATCTGGGATTTACTCAGCTTTCTCAGTCTATATTTGGGAAGTTTTCATTCATTACTTCTTTGAGTTCATTTTCAACTCCACCCACTTTCTTCTCTTTTGGGAATCTGATGAAACAAATGTTAAATGTTTTCTTTTTACAAACTAAGTCACTAAATCTCTGATTTTTTAAAAGTTTTTTTTTTTTTGGTCTCTTTTGCAGATTGGGCCATTTTTACTATACTGTCTTCCAATTTTCTTAGTCTTTCTCTTCCTTTTTGTTATTGAGCCTATCCACTGAGATGTTTATTTCAGTTATTGTATTTTTTTAGTTTTTAATATTTTCATGTCTTCTATTTATTTGGTGATATTGTTCTTTTGGTGAGGTGTCTAAGGCTTCATTTGCCATGTGTGTTAATTGATCACTGAAATATTTTTCATCACTCTTTTAAATGGATGTCAGATACCTGTAATATATCTCATCTTCGTACTGGTAAAGATTGATTGGGTTTTCATTTAGTTTAAGAGCTTCTAAGTTGTTGGTATGATGACTGATTTCTAACTGAAGTGTGCATGTTTTCATATTTTGGTATGAGAATCAAGACCTTAATTAAATTCTCTACTTTAACTGGCTTTTTTGGCAAAGGGAGGAGGGCCACCTCATGAGTGCCATGTGGATGTAGAAGCCAAGCTTCCGCACTTTCCACTGGCACCTGACTAGGGGGCTTCTCCTCATTGCTGGGCAGGTCAAGAATTCTGGCTCCCCCGTGGTCCCTGCCGAAACCCTGGGTGGGGTCCTCTGACGGCCAGAGGAGTGAAAGTGCTGGTTTCTGCTTGGCTTTCTTTGAAATCTCCCGGTGCCTCAACTGCTGCTTCTGAGGGGCAAGCGTAGGCTCCTCACTCAGCCTTTGCACAGGAGAGATGGGGTCACCGTTTTTCTGTGATGTTTGCCTGAAACAGCAGCTATTGGCTGTGAGTTTTCTGACCTGCCATGTTGCTCTTTGTTCCTTTGCCTAGAGGAAACAGCGTCTACATAAATATCATTGCCCCCCCCCCCACCCGCCCCCACACCCTGGGTGTTCCAGGGTTGCCAGCTTCCCCTGCTCCATGCTTGAGATGAGAGGCAGGAGAAAAACCCAGTTCTTTCACCACAGGCATTTGTGAGGTCCCAAGTTTTCTAGTCAGTCTGCCTTTTCTCTCTCCAAATGTCAGGGTGTTTTTGTGCTTGTTTTTACAATAATGCCCATAATTTTCAGTTGTTCTTAGTGAGAGGAATAGGGAAAAGTTTATGTACACTCTCTTTTCAGCAGTGGAAGACTCCATCTCTTTTTAAGTAGAATGACAGAACGAACAGAGTGTTGGATTACTATGCAGCAGACATTCAACTTGCATGATCTCATTCAGCTTTCCCCTGCTCTCCTCCTGTTTTCCCAGCTTTGCAAATAAACTATTTAGATTCCAGAAAGTTTAAGAACTTGCCCTGGGTGACAAAGTTGAACGATGAAATTGCTGAAATGTTGGTTCCTCCTGGGGTTGACTTCCCAGCCCATACTTCACCCGCTATGCTTGTGCCCTCTCTCAATGTTTGCTAATATTTTCAGAGTCTCAAAAGCTTTGCAAAGAAGTTTAACAAAAATCTTTCTCAACTACTATAACAACTCAATTAGAGGAGGGATTACTTTATTATATAATTTGAGCATAAAGAAGCCTAAAAAGGTTATTTTATTTACCCCAAAATATAGATGTTAGGGTTAAAAATATGTTTCCTAGTCTAGATTTCCTTGCCCTACGCTGCAGCTTCTATTACAATTTCACAATAAAGTGGCAATGAAGTAACCCATTTATTATTGAGCTGAATGCATCTTGTTGGAGCACAGCTCAACTTCTAAATGTTTACAGGGGCACTGGGTGGCTGCAATTCCTGTCCCCTCCACTCCCCCAGCTGTCCCAGCCCACTTATAGTCATCCTTCGAACGGTCCCCTGGGCTGTGAGGCGTCCCCACATCTGACTGCACATGCGTCATTATGACAGTCAGCTCCTTCCACCGTGGCTTTTCTGCAGTCTCTCTTTCCTCCTGCGAGTGAGGCATTGAGAGAAAGCGCTCATTCTCTTCATGTCCGCGATCCTAGCACTGTCCTGGCGACTGTCTCAGAAAACACTGTTGAGTAAATGGATAAAGAAAGAAAGTACAATCTGCCCCAAATAAAGAAGCATCTTATATTTGTGGGAAGGTATGTCCTGCTTGAACAGGGCTTTATTTAACAAAAACATGATATCTACATTGAAAAGGAATTAGAGATAATTATAAAATTATACAGGTCATCAGTTCCATCATGCTCTAATTTATAGCTGACCTTAAGAAAATAACTTTTTAAAAATCTTTTAAAAAATGTGTGTTTTAGTGATTTTAGAGAGGAAGGGAAAGGGAAAGAGAGAGAAACCTCAATGATGAAAGAACCCTCCACAGTCTGTATCCTGCACACCCCTTACTGGGGATCTAGCCCAACACCTGGGCATGTGCCCTGATTCCTGACAGGGTCTACACAACCACTGAGCATGCTGGCTGGGCAAGAAAAGAACCTTTTGATGAGAATATTTGTTATTTGTTCTCCTCCAATAGAAACATGAACAAGAAAGCTTACAAGGAACTGCCAGAGGGTAAACTTTCTCATGGGATTATGATGATTACTTTAGCTGGGCTTGAAGGTAAAACCATCGATTTCCCCCATTATCTATGAGATTTTAACTAATCAATATCAAATATTTATTGATTAGTTCTTATGTGTTCAACAACATTGTAAAAGCTAAAGTAACTAAAGAAGAAATGTAATGCATGATCTTGTCACATTGTCATGGAAATACACCATTTCTATAGCAGAAACAATGAGAAAACTATACAAGCCTATAGAAACGGAGCCCTGGTTCATGTCAGGTATTTTATATAAACACAGTGGTAACTTTAAAAAGAAGGGAAATATGCATTAATTACCTACTATATATTAGCTATTATACAAGACGCTTTCATATGTTATCCTTTGGAAAATCCTTTCAAAATAAATATTATTAATCTCCTCTTTTACATGTGAGAAATGTGAGGTTTTGAGAAGCTGAATAAATTGCTTAGTACTGCACATTAAGGAAAGAGCTGGGGTTCAAATGAAGTTTGAAACAAAATCGATGCTCTATCAAATGCATCAGGCCTATTGAGCTGAGTAACCGGCAAGAATTTAATAATATGTGCTTTAGGAATTCGGAAGGGAAGAGCAAGAATGAGAGGGAAGAGGAGTGTACATGGTGGAATGTGGAGACTGAAGACGGCCAGGGTTTGGATGCATGGGGAAGAGAAGGCATGCGGTGGCCTGGGGGGGAAGAGGTTCCTCCAAACTCAAGGCAGCCCCCTCTGATCATGACAGAGACACTTCTGGGAGAAAGAGTCATGCAAAGAAGAGAGCAAGCTGGCCTTGGTGGGAGGAACTGAGTAACACCAGAGCTTTTTAAACAGGGGGTAGTGCAATGGCAGTATGATTCAGAGACTGACCTTGTAGCTGGGCAGAACTGTCAGAATAAAGGCACCGTTTCTGTGAGGAAGAGCGACTAGGGGCCATCAGTTTACCCAGGCCTGGATTTGATAAGGCAGAGGCAGTGAGTTTACTGCTCTGAACCTCAGATTTTTTAGTGCAGTTTTTCAGTTTTATAATCCTATGTAATAAACGCCTAGGTGACGTCATGCCCTTGCCTGATGCCCTTGCACGATGTCGTCACAAGATGGCCACCACAAGATGGCCACGCACACAGCAGAGGTGGGGCCCAGTGGCTGCTCTGGGGGGTGAGGCCTGGGGGTCCTGTGGCTCTGCACGCAGAGGAGGCCAGTCCTGGCGCCTCATGCAGAGGAGGCAGTCCCAGTGGAGGAGGACGCAGGTCGCAGCAGGGGAAGGCAGTTGTGGGTGATCAGGCCGACAGGGGAGCAGTTAGGTGTCAATCAGGCAAGCAGGGGAGTGGTTAGCGGGCGATCAGGCTGGCAGGCAGAAGTGGTTAGGGGCAATCAGGCCGGCAGGCAGGCAAGCAGTTAGGAGCCAGTGGTCCTGGATTGTGAGAGGGATGTCCGACTGCTGATTTAGGCAGTCGGACATCCCTCAAGGTGTCCCAGATTAGAGAGGGTGCAGACCGGGTTGAGGGACATCCCCCCCGGGGCAGAATTTCATGTACCAGGTCTCTAGTGGGTATATAAGAGTCCCTCCACAGAGTTGCTAGGGAAATTAAATGAAATACAATATGTAAAGCATCTGGCCCATAACAGGCTCCCAACAACTGTGAGTTTATACAGTTAATACAGCAGTGCCTTTCTGAGGGGAAAAAAAGCACAGAAGCAGAAAGAAGATGTGTTTGACTTGGAAGCTTGACGTGTGTTGTATTGGGGTCCCACACACATTTGGAGGAAGATACTAGGAAGATCAGGAGTCTCCAGTTCATGAGGTCAGACAGCAGCCTCTGTGCCCTAAGATTCCGAGGTAAAGAGAGCACAGAGTTGTCTGTGCCTATGATATTGCCATTGGCTTCTGTCGAGAGCGCAAAGTAGGCCACGTACACTGCCTGCAGTAACGGGGGAATGCGGAGTCTTCTGCTTGCACATGGCATTATACAAGACACTTGGCTTTGTGCCATCTTTAGGCTAGTTTGAGTGGGTGCTGTTTTGAATTTAGATAATCTCTATATAACTTCTGAGAGCACCTTATATTTTCATCATAATATGCCTTCTGAAAAATTCATTTTTTCAACTCCACAATCTTTTTCTGGGCATCGCAATTGCACTATTACAATGTTAAGTTATTTTATACTGGTTACATAAGGATACAAGCTAAGGTATAGGAAGCTAAAGGAATTTATTTGGGTCAACAGCCCCAAATCAGAGCCTATTGGAGTAAAGCTGGAGTTATGGATCTAGAGAGGAAACAGGGTTTGAAGTGACTGTGCCCATCAACTGCTCTTGGGTATGGCAAACTTTGGAAAGTACCAGTTAATACATATTTCAGGCTTTGTGGCTGTATTTCAATCTCTGTTGCCTACCTGTCTCTTCTTCCTATTTTCTATTATTTAATAAACTAGTGGCCCAGTGCATAAAATTTGTGCGGGGGGGGGGGGGTGTCCCTCAGCCCAGCCTGCACCCTCTCCAATCTGGGACCCCTCAGGGGATGTCCAACTGCCTGTTTAGGCCCGATCTTACAGTCGGACATCGCCTCTCGCAATCCGGGACTGCTGACTCCTAAATGCTCTGCCTGCCCGCCTGCTTGCCCCTAACTGGCCCCTGCCAGCCTGATCACCCCCAATGCCCCCCCCCCCCACCAGCCTGATCACCCACAACTGCCATCCCATCCTGGCATGATCACCCAAAATTGCCCTCCCTCTTGGCCCCTAACTGCCTCTACCTCGGCCCTACCACCATGGTTTTGTCCAGAAGAATGTCTGGAAGGTCTCCTGGAATGTCTGCCAGTCTAATTAGCATATTCCCCTTTTATTGGTATAGATAGAGGCCTGGTGCATGGGTGGGGGCTGGCTGGTTTGCCCTGAAAGGTATCCCAGATCTGGATGGGGGTTCCCTTGGAGGGTGGGGCAGCCTGGGCAAGAGGCCTGTGGGTTTGCAGGCCAGCCATGGCTCCATTGGGGTGCAGGTCCCCAGTGGGGATGATGCCAGCCTGGGCAAGGGGCTGGGCCAGTTTGAAGGCCAGCCATGCCGCCATGGGGTGGGGATCCCTGCTGGGGGGGCATAACAAGCCTGGGTGAGGGGCTGATGGCTGTTTGCAGGCTGGCCACGCCCCCCAGCCGGGACCCTCATGCCATGGAGGCATGGCCAGCCTGGGTGAGAGGCTGAGGGCCATTTTCAGGCCCCTTCCTCGGCGGCCAGCCCAGGTGACCCAAGCTTCCCGTGGCTCAGACTGGCTCCGTGGCCGCAGCCCACAGACCCCTCCTTTGGCGGCCAGTCCAGGCTGGTGGGAAGCTTGGCTTCGTCCGTTGCCAGGGGTGACCCAAGACTCCCCCCCACTCCAGCTAGCTCTGTGGCCGCTGCCATCTTTGTCCCGCTAATTTGCATATTCCCTACTTATTGGCTGTGGGGCATTGCAGAGGTTCAGTCCATTTACATATTTCTATTATTAGTGTAGATCTTAAAAAGTTAAAAATCCTTCTTAGCTTAAAGCTGTTCAAACAGATCACAAGCAAAATTTGTTGCAAAAGCCATAGTTTGCTAACTCTAAGCTATTTTGATCCTTTCATTCCTCACTCACATTTTCCTCCTCTTCACAGTTCAATATCTTTAATATTGATATTGAACTCCAGGCCATGTCTCTCTCCTTCTGTGCCTATCCCCATCGCTCACTTTTTAATATAATTATTCATTGCCTTCATCCACAGGGTGCTTGAGGTCATGCAGAAATGAACTAAGTCCAACAATAATTAAATAAATAAGGCTGTCACATGAGGCACATAATAAAATAGGGAAATAATAATGCCAAGAAAAACATTAGCAGTAAGTAGTAAACTTTGCCTGAGACTTCCAAGTTCCCCGTGCTGAGGTAGATTCATAGTCACAAATCCAGTGACCCAAGCTGGACATGATAGCAAGAACCGGGGTCACTTCCATTCTGGGGAGCCCTACTTTTTTGTTTTTATGATGTGGGAGTGGGGATCCTCACACTTTGACAAGCATTTTAAGAAATATGATTTTTCTATGTTCTTAACAGATATCAATGTCAGACCTAATTTCTAAGTCCGACAACTGTGAAGAAAAGAACTCCCTGCCCTCTGGCCTCACTGTGGCTCTAAGGTTTCAGATAAAGAAGGATCTGGGGCAGGTGCAGCAACAAGAGCACAGTGTGACCCATGCCTGCCCCACTCCCCTTCTGGTTGAAGGCTTTATGAGCCACATCTCACCAGCCCAGCTTCAAAGGAGAGAAAAATGGATGAAAAAACAGAGGCTAAGCAAAGGCCTTCTACACTAACCCAACTCTTTCAATGACAGGAAAGTCACTATCAGTCATTATTTTCATTAAAATTACCAAGGCTGACCATCCAATAGGTACAAGAAGCTTCTAGACTTCTTGTCCACTCTGCTGTAATGTCTGCCCTTTTCCAATGTGGTTGAGGGTTTCCAAATTTTCAAAGACAAAATATACTGAAGTTTTCCCTTATGTCTGGTTGGTGATTCATCATTTTGCTGACTGATAGGATGATGGCTAGTCTTCATGTTGATTGGCCCAAGATGCACAACAGGCAGTATCTAATCCTACCGGCTATGGACTCCACCATGACATAGACAGTTTCCTCCTCTGTCCCGGGCCTGGTTCCTCCTGAGGGAAGATTAGTTTGCTCATTACTTCTTTGTTCAGCTTTCTCCAGGAGGTGCAGGCAGGCACGTGCTGGCCCCTGTCCTAGCCATGGCACTGATCATGTTGAGCCTGTCCACCCTCCCAGTCCTCATTTTCCAGGATCCACCTTCTCAGCCCACCTGCTCCTTCTCAGAACCACAGTTCTATTCTGTTTTCTCCCTCTGAATATATTGCTGTGCAAATAAGCTGGGAATGGGGATGGCGAGCAGTCACCCCACATTTGGAGCAACAGGACACCTGGTTATCCTCTTCTGATCTTAGAGCACATTGTCCACTGAGTTATTTCCAGGTCTGTACCTTCAATTATCTATCCATCAAATAGTAAATAACAGGAATATGATTTTTTACTTGCTATTTCAACAACCTGTGCACATTCTTTGGCTAGTTAGTATTCCTCTGTTCCCACTAAATACCTAGTCTTCCAACAGGCTTGTGTGATATTCCAGGGATATTCACATATGCACTACGTGTCCACTGAAGGGTATGATCTCTTCCCAAATTAATTTTTGCTAAAAAGTGTGGATTATGTTAAGAAATTAGGAAAGGATGGATTTCAGCACAAATCTATGTTGTGAAATGCCTAGATTTTACAAGATCTTAATTTCATTCATGTTTTTGATTCATAATGATTATAAGAGCCTGAATATTATATTATTATTTTTTGGTCAGACCATGGCCTGTGGAACTAGGCAAACTTGTGTTGGAATCTTATTCTGGCAAATTCTTACTATGTAGTTTTGTCAGGTATGTTGGGCTTTCTCCTCCTTCCTGTCTGACGTAGGAAATAAGAATAGCTACCTGAGGATGTGTGGTCAGGAATAGTAGATACATTTGAAGCTTCTAGTTGAGGCTAAAATGTGATCAATGTTCAGTACTGGTACCTATTTATAATAACTCACTGTATATTTTTGAGTTGCATTTTTAAGAAGTGATAATTATTTAAGCTAATTTAGCATTACATAAGTCCTGGCTGATTCTCTGTAAATGCCTGAATGATGAGACACTAGGTGTTTAAGGTTAGTATAGGAGATGGCAAAATCTTTTCATTTTTAGAGGAATGTGCAACTCATAATCACATTAAAATTTAAAGGGTGTTTGATATTATAAAGGTAAAGTACAACAAAGCTGCTGTTGATATTTCATCTTGCAAATCTCTAGCTTGAACTTGTTTTCACACTCTCTAATCTCCATACTCTGGTACAAGATAGGGAAAAAAGCTCATGGAACATGGACTGCAATAATGATAACATTGCATTTGCCTGTTAGCTTGATGGGGGTGAAAATAAAAATACTTATTTCAGCTCAGCATTGTCTTATATGATTTGTATTACTGATATCACAGGCTCTACGATCAAGAGCAAGCTTGGAAATTTGCAGATGGTACTAAATTACGGGAACAACAAATGCATTCTGATGGAGGAGAAATTTGCTCATTTGTGCGTCTCAGGCTAATAGAGAGCTAATGGATAGTAAATAAAGTTTGGTGTAGATAAATGTTGAATAATGAGTTTTGGAACATAAACTAAAAAGAGGAATGCCTAATGAATTGGAAGTGCTTTAGTACAATGAATCAGAAAAGGGTGGTGAGTTATTAGAGTGGATGATATAAATGTGAAAACTCAAAGTATATCTTCTTTGCAGAGAGAGGCAGATGTGGCCACCAGCAGGAACTCTGGGTAATCAGCATATCAGACAACAGAAAGGGCAGGACCTTTGGAGTCAAGCCTACATGAGTTTAATGTTTAATCTGTCATTTTCCAAAGTCCTGTGATTGGAACAATTCTATTCACTTAGGTGAGCCCAGTCCCTTCATCTGGGGGTAGGGACAGTAATATATGCCAGGGCTATTGAGATGGTCTTGTTAGTTGCAATGATCCCTCAGCGGAGTGGAACCTGCCCACATTGGAGACATGATTTATTGCAACAATGTTTTACCAATGGCCCCAAGGGACCATAGGAACTGGTGGGACCCCAAAGATTACATGGCTCCTGTGCCTAGAACACAGGAGGTGCACAGTGAGGGGTCAGTTTGGGGGTGAGTTGTGAGCACAACATCTGACGGTAACTCTCTCAGGGCTGGCACTGCCCACCCAGGGGTCTGTTTGAGGCTATGGAATATTACAGGATAAATTAGTCGATCAAGGCTGCAGTGTGGATACTGCCCTCCTCCCCCTACAGAATCCTAGATTTAAAATGCTGCACTGAAACTGTCAATTTACCTGTCTAACATTTTCTTTGGAGTTTGAGCTCCTAAATCTTAGTGTCCCAGTTTCCACAGGAAAGGGCCTGAGGGTATGGTACCTTGTTTTTGAAGGAGACCTGAATGAGACTCTGTTTTGCTGCTTCCATTGGGGACAATGTCATCCATTGAGGACAATGTCATATTTCTGGGATTAGTTATTTAACTTATCATTTTTTCCACTTTTCTACTTATTTTCTTTCATTCTTCATATTTAGATTTTTTTTTTTTTAGTCAACATTTGTTGAATATACAATGTGTGGCAATCATTGTGGTAAACTTTTCAGTCTTTATTTTATTTAATCTTTAAAAGAAACTTGTGAGATAAACGCGATCAGTTCCACTCTCTGGATAAAGAAACTGAGGCTCAGATAGAAAAGCAGTAACTGCCCAAGGTTGCATAGTTGGCAGATATTAGAGTGGAGATTCAAAGTGAAATCTACCTGTCTCAAAACTGCCCTTAAGCCATACTTGTTAGGATTTTTTGCAGTGAGCATTCTTCCCATCCTAGTCTCAAAAGTTGTGACACTATTTTCCCGTTTTCATTAACATATTCATGCTTGAACTATTTGTACCTCTATTATGTTATATAACTCCCAAACAAATTCGATGTCCTGTGAGTAATTCAACTTTCACTAATTGTCTTCAGTTTCCATTTGTGTTTAGATGAATAACCTACCCAATTGCCCTTAATTTTAACCTACCCATTGGTGCCCTGCTAAAAGAATTAAAGGGAAATCTTTTTGGACAAAAGTTACACATGATTTCATACTCTCTCATGCAAAAAGAATTCCAATGGCTCCTTATTGATTTAATAAATTCCATTGCTTGCAAGTTAAGACTCATTTTTTTGGTGACCTGGACACCCATTTCTAAGCATATTTCTCTTAGACTCCATGACATAAGTTGTCTTGCACAGCCCTCACATCTCTCTCTCTCTCTCTCTCTCTCTCTCTCTCTCTCTCTCTCTCTCTCATTAGAATATATTCTTAAAAGGTAGAAAGCATGTCTTACTCATTCCAGTGAACTCTAATGAACTGAGTTCACCAGTCGAGGCAAAGTGTTTTTCTCTGTGTGTCCCAAATAAGTAAAATCTTTTTACTTATCTACACTATTTCTCTGACTGAACTGTTGTTACACTTTTCAGGCATCCAAAGAGCACCCATTCCTTAAAAAAACTAAAATCTGTGTGTTCTTTTAGAACCCAGGAAGCATGTATATTATCTCATCAACTTTTTCCAATATCTTTATGAGAAAATATGTTAAGCATTATTTTCAGATGCGACATCTTGAGGTTAGGTGACTTGCCCATAAGGTGCCAATGAAGGCTTTTGTTGCTGGTATTATAACACAAACCTTCTGAATCTAAAGTCCACTTTTACAAAATTCTGTCAGGCTGCCTCAGTCCAGTTCTATCTCCCTCATGATAACATTGCTTTCTAATCAACATCTTTCAACCTTTATATACATGGATGGCAAATAGAAGTGAAGTCTACAGTCCTCCATTATTGGCATAACAACAACCAAATAAAGACACAATGTAAAACAGTATTCAGGTTAAGCAAACACATTAAAAAGAAGTCTCCTTGCCTCCCATATCCTCCTGTTCTCACCTTTTAATCAAGCCCCATTTATAGACCCTCTGGTGCCACCAGATCAGGCATCGTTTTACTGTGGCAGGGGCACCTGACACAGGCGATGTTGGAGAATGGTCTTGTCCTTCATTGTTATTTTCCCGTGCCTTACCTGAGAACAGTGGAGACTACCTCTGAAGCACATGTACCAAGATGGGGCCATGCGGGGGGACCCATCCCAGTCAGGGCATCACCAGAAACTGAATTTACTGACTAACACATGCTAGAGATGCTTCTCATGATATTATGTGTATTGAGTCATTTAATTTTCAAAGCAACCCTTAGAGGTACTATACTTTTTTATCCCCATTTTACAGATAAAATAAGTGATATATAAGTAAAA
The DNA here is from genome assembly GCF_964212035.1 of Myotis nattereri. Taxonomy (NCBI): domain Eukaryota; kingdom Metazoa; phylum Chordata; class Mammalia; order Chiroptera; family Vespertilionidae; genus Myotis; species Myotis nattereri. Next base: position 89,921,572 of record NC_138082.1, on the reverse strand, counting down.
AACTTGTTTAGAGACAAACCTGGTAGATGGTCAACTTGAGATACACACCAAGACAAATTCTACCCCAGAGGCTATGCTACATACCAATATATGAGTCTAAGATAAGTTAGAGTTGGAAAAAAAGAAACTGGCTTGAAGAATAGCTTAGAGCCCTAGACGAATTGACTTTATTCCTAAGGGTATAAAGTGCCAGGACTTCTACTACAGCCATTTCACACTTACAAGAGAATCACAGTTCTGTTCAGCAACATCAGATATCAGTCTGAGGACACTGCACCAATTGCCCCCATCTCCCATTGATTGACTGCTTTGTATAACTTTCAGTGAACCTTCCTATTATCCTATACTAGAGGCCAGATGCAAGTGCAAGGGGCTCTGCCCTCACAACCCTGGTTTCATCTGGAAGGTCATCCGGAAAGATGTCCGGAAGGTCATTCGGCTGTCCAGTCTAATTAGCATATTATGCTTTTATTGTGTATATATATATATATATATATATATATATATATATTCTAATAAAAGAGTAATATGCAAATTGATCATCACTCCAACACACAAGATGGCCACCCCAATGTGGACACAGGATAGCCGCCACAAGGCCACAAGATGGCTGGCAGGGGACAGCAGTTGTGGGTGATCAGGCCTGCAGGGGAGGGCAGTTAGGGGCAATCATGCTGGCAAGAGAGAGAAGTTAGGGGTGACTAGAGACCCAGTGCACAAAATTCGTGCATGGTGGGGGAGGGGGTCACTCAACCTGGCGTGCCCCCTTTCACAGTCCAGGAGACCTCAGGGGATGTCCTCCTCTGCAGGAGGCTACTGAGTTGATCAGGGGAAGGTGCTGCCCCTATTACCCCGTGCTGCTGCCACTGCCAGACTCCACAGCTGTAGGCTCTCGGCCCTTGCTTCTTAGCGCTGGCCCCACCCCCACCCACTGATGGGTGGGGGGTGAGATGGGGACAGGCTTGCTGAGGGAGGGGCTGTGGAAGTTGAGGCACAGCAGGTTGCAACCTGTCCAGCCTCTGTGGAGGCCTGGTGCCTGGACCGGGCCTGCGCTGCTGCCTCTGTGGCTGCCTCTGCGGAAGGGGCAGCACTGGGAGCTGTCCACCGTGACCTGTCCTGTGTCATCCTTGGGAAGGGGGTGCACCCTGCCCTCCCTTTGTGAGTGCCAGAATGGCCCACCCCTCCTGTGTGTCACCAGCCCTAGGCCCTAGCAGATGCTGTGGCTTTGTCTGCCCTAATTAGCATACTACCCTTTTATTAGTATATATATTAGTATATTAGTATATATATAAAGAGCCAGGGCCCATAATGTCCAAAATGACCAAAGGCTCTACCAAACACCAGGCTGCACACACAGCAGTTTTAGCTGGATGGGGACTGGCGAGCAGGCTGAACTGCTGACCTCTCAGAGAGAGAGAGGCAGGGTTCATCAGCAGACACTCCAGGCTGCTGCTGCTGATGCTCAGAGAGAGAAGCAGGGTTTGATCTACTGATCAGCCCTTGCCTCTCTCTTTCTCCAGGCCTTGCCAGCAGCCATGCCTCTCTCTCTCTCTCTCTGAGAGGTCAGCAGTTGAGCTGACTCGCCAGCAGCTTGGGGCATCTGCTGATCATTCCTGCCTCTCTGATTAGGCCCAGAGATAGTCCCAGAGACACTGACTGCCATAGAAACTGACCAATCAGAACCAAATCTGTGTGAACTGTGAGGAGCCAATGGCTGTCTAGGAGGTGGAGCTTTTGACACTGACTATCATAGAAACTGACCAATCAGAAGCTAATCTGGGTGAACTGCAAAAGCAGAACCTAAGGTGGGGGCTAAGGAGGGGTTTTAAGGGCAACAGCTATTTGGTGTAAGGTGTAAGAAAGCGGTTCAATTTTTTAATGACCAGTTTGGCAGTACAGTGCATATGGCTAGCTATCAGTCCAGACATAGGGATTATGTATTTTTGTCTGCCAAGAGCAGACAAAAGGCTCCTCCTACTGAAAAAGGCTCCCTACCCGCCCCCCCCCGCCCCCCCATTTAAGCAAGCCTATTCTATATAATCTATCTATACTAATAAAAGAGTAATATGATAATTAGACCAGACAAACCCCTGTTGGTTGGAGCCGAGGCAGAGGGCATTAGGGGTGATCAGGCCTGCAGGGAGGACAGTTGGGGGCAAGATCAGGCCATCAGGGGGTTAGGGGCAATCAGGTGTATGTGAATAACCTGAAGGTAAGGAAATATTCTGTTAGCCTTCAAAGTTGACATTTTCCTCAGAAGGCACATTAAACCCCACCCTTATATTGATTAGGCACATTAATCAATGTGTCTAACTACCATCAGGGGAGGGTAGTTAGGGGCGAGATCAGGCCATCAGGGGAGAGCAGTGGGGGTGAGATTAGGCCAGCAAGGGAGGGCAGTTAGGAGAGATCAGGCAGGCAGAGGCAATTAGGGGCAATCAGGTTGGCAGGGGACAGCAGTTGGGGGCGACCAGGCAGCAGGCAGAGAGGTTAGGGGTGATCAGGCAGTCAGGCAGTGAGTGGTTAGGAGTCAGTGGTCCAAGATTGTGAGAGGGATGTCCAACTGTTGGTTTAGTCTTGATCCACGGTATTGAGCCTAAACTGGCAGTCGGACATTCCTTGAGGGGTCCTGGATTGGAGAGGGTGCAGGCTGGGCTGAGGGAACCCCCCCAACAGAGCACGAATTTTGTGCACCAGGCCACTAGTAGATAACAATAGCCTAATATGCTAAGTGTCTGGTTATCTGGTAGGCCATTTAACCAATCAAAGTGTAATATGCTAATGATATTCTCAGGCTGCTCAACCTCTCGCTATGATGTGCACTGACCACCAGGGGGCAGACAGTCAGCCAGTCCACCAGTTGCTATGATGTGCACTGATCATTAGGGAGAAGATGCTCTGACAGGTAAGTGAGCTTATTGCTGGAGTTCGGCCAATCGGGACTGAGCCACACAGGCCAGACACGCCCTGGAGCCCTCCTGTGGTCTCTCCTTGGCTGGCCAACCTCCCGTGTCCCTTCCCAGGCCCAATCATGACCAGTGGGGTCCCTCAGCTTGGCCTGTGCCCTCTTGCAATTCAGGACCCATCAGGGGATGTTGGAGAGCCAGTTTTGGCCCGATCCCACAGGACAGGCTGAGGAACCCCACTGATACATGGATTTGTGCAACAGGCCTCTAGTCTATGAATAAAGCCTTGGCTACTTGACCCAGAAGTTAAGAACTTCCCCAGTTTAGATTCTGCTGATCTCCTCTGACTGTCTCCCATCATGTCCCTCCTCACACTGTAAGTTCTGATAATAGCAGGACTCTGTATCACCCCTACACCCTCAAGTCTAAGGGCTTTGCTCATGCTCATCTTCTAGGAAACCTTTGGAATAGCGGTTGCCAACCGGTGGTCCCCAGGCCACTAGTGGTACATGAGGTCCGAAAGGTTGGCGACCACTGGTCTTGAGTGTCCTTCATGTTCTCCAATATGAAAGAATCCTTTCAGCCTCAATTCCACTATTTGCTAATCCAGGAAATCTCCTCTCAGCACACAGCTTGGATGGCATATCTGTGCTCTGGTCTCTCATATGCCAAGTACTTACATATATCTGGATATTTACTTATTATAATAACTGACCTCCATAGTTTGTATATCCATAACTCACCACATAGCAATATCCTTCAAGCAAAGTGTGTCGTATCCACATTTGTGTCCTAGCATATAATACATGATAAGTGTCAAAAGAGGATTAAATTATTTATTAGATTCTGGTTTGGCACTTTGAATCCAACTCTAATCTCTAATCTCATGAGCTTGACCAGTACAAAGCCTGATTTATAGATAAAGGCATTTAAGCTCAGAGAAATAGAGTAACATATTCAAAATTGCATATAATAAGCAATAAGTATAACAAGTAAGTGATAAATTCAGGAAAGATTTAAATCTGGCAATTTTCAGAGTGGAGAGTGGTTCCTAGGTCTGTACACTGACTTTCTCCCCAGAAGTGAAATCACAGTTGAAGTTTTGGAACTGAGAAAAAAAGAATCATAAGAATCAATGGAGCTAAAAAACAGATTAAGAAAGCATTTTTTTTAAACGCCCTAACATTTCCTTCTTATCATCCATGATTTAACAAGAATGAGGCAGGACACATAGAAATTGCCAAACCTCGATCACAGGTTTAGAAAGATAAGAGGCTCCAGAATGAGTCCAATAATGATGTAGCTCATAATAAAAATAGTCATAGCTAACATTTTTTATCACTTGCTATAAGCCATTCCATCTTTCTCTCTGCTCTCATTGCATTAACTCAATGGGAACCAAACTCCTCTCTCCACTCCCGAGAAAGCAGCCTCTGCTGAAGGCTGATTTCTCCATCTGTGCCCTGAAACTGCCTCCTGTCCCCTGGGGAAATCTAGCATGGGAAAAATCACTTAACTCCTCTAAGCTTGGCTAATTATCTATGAATTTAGATTAGAAGTATTACCTACTTTCTAAGGCTGCTGTAATGATAAAGAAGATACATCAGATAAAGCACTTAAGACAGTGCCAGGTACATTAAAAGCACACAATAAAGGTTATTTCTTAATACTTTTGGCTTTTATTTCCCTACATATAAAACATTTCCGATTGTCTGTCATCTTAAATATGTATATATAATGTAAACATAATTTAACCATTTTATATAATACTAGGGGCCCGGTGCACGAAATTCGTGCACTGGGTGTGTGGGGGGGGGGACACAGGGGGGGGAGAGAGTGTCCCTCAGCCCAGCCTGCCCCCTCTCACATACTGGGAGCCCTCAGGCGTTGACCCCCATCACCCTCCGATCGCCTGATCAGCCCCTTGCCCAGGCCTGATGCCTCCGCCAGAGGTGTCAGGCTTGGACAGGGGACCCCCATCTCCCCCCGATCACTGGCTCTGGCCCTCGCCCAGGCCTGAGGCCTCTGGCCCAGGAATCATGTCTGGGCAGGGGACCCCCATCTCCCTCTGATCGCTTGTTCCACCCCCCGCCCAAGCCTGACACCTCTGACCCAGGCTTCAGGCCTGGGCAAGGGGACCATCATATCCCCCCAATCCCCGGCTCCGCCCCCCACCCAGGCCTGATGCCTCAGCCAGAGGAGTTGACCCTCATCACCCTCCGATCACCAATCACCGGATCGGCCCCTTGACCAGGCCTGAGGCCTCCGGCAGAGGTGTCAGGCCTGGGCAGGGGACCCCCAGCTCCCCGCGGTTGCAGGCTCCGCCCCTGCCCAGGCCTAACGCCTCTGGCCTAGGCGTCCGGCCCAGGCAGCGGGGACCTGCAGTGGCAGTGGGGGGCGCCGCGATTGTGGGCTTCGCTTTAGGCCCAGGCAAGGGACCCCTAGCTCCTGGGACTGCCAGCTTCGACCGTGCCCAGCTCCCATCGCTGGCTCCACCCCTACTTCCTGCTATCACTGGCCAGGGCGGCAAAGGCGCCTGATTCTCCGATCATGGCTGGGGGGCAGGGCAAAGGCGGCCCCAGGGCCGCCTTTGCCCTGCCCCCCAGCTCTTAGCTCCCCCCTGGGTTTCAGATCACTGTCAGTGGCAGGGGGCTTCTTCCTGCTTTCCCTTTCGCCTCCCTGCATTGTGCCTACATATGCAAATTAGCCGCCATCTTGTTGGCAGTTAACTGCCAATCTTAGATGGCAGTTAATTTGCATATAGCCCTGATTAGCCAATGAAAATAGTATCGCTGTACGCCAATTACTATTTTTCTCTTTTATTAGTGTAGACTAGAAGCCTTTTGCATGAAGATTCGCACAATAGGCCTTCCTTCCCCTGGCTGCTGGCACCGGTTTTTCTCTGGAATCCGGGACCCAGGCCTTTGGTCTGGATGCAGCAGAGAAGCCAAGCCTCCTCAGTCTTTAGTCTTCACTCCAGCCGGAGCCTTCAGTCTTTACTCCGTGCCTGCGTATACAAATTAACCACCATCTTTGTTGGGTTAATTTGCATAGTTGCTCTGATTGGCTGGTGGGTGTAGCGGAGTGACACCAATTTGCATGTTTCTCTTTTATTAGTGTAGACTAGAGGCTCGATGCATGGAATTTGTACAAGGGGCGTGGTCTTCGCAGCTGCAGCAGCTTGCCTCGGCCCTCGCAGCCCCGGCTTAGTCCGGAATGTCATATGGAAGGTCTAATTAGCATATTATATTATGCTTTTATTATTATAGATTATTAAAATATATTTAATATATGAGCTGAGTTTTTTTAGATTCCACATATGAGACCATACAGTGTTTGTCTTTCTCTGCCGGACTTATTTTACTCAGCATAACTTGTGGGAATCAATTCACAATGCATGTATGCCAGTCATTCTGCTATTCACTACAAATTTATACAATCCTGTTTATCAGTTATATCTCAATAAAACTAAATAAAACTACAGTTAATCATAACAATAAATATAAAGTATATATATTTTAACCACCATTACCTGCATGGGGCAGGTGAAAACAGCAAGGAAACAAAGAATAGGGAGGAAGTGGCACTCCTCTGAGCTTTATGGTAAGCAGTCTCGTCAATGGCAACGGCAACCTGCAGCAGTTCATTGTACATTTTTGCTTTATCCTCCCCACTCCACCCCACCCCACCACGGGCAGCATACACTCCGAGGATTGGTTCTGAGAATTTGTATAAGTAAGAGAGGCATTAGAAGTTATACACAGCTTCCCTGGAACTAATTCTAGTCCATTACTTTCTCAATTAAAAAAAACAAACAAAACATAGCTGCTTGTCATATTGACAGCTTTTTTTTTTGTGTTGGGAGTAAGGTTTCTGTTTTCCTTACATTTATTTAGCTTTGAAAAATTAATGCAATCATTTTGTGCAGTTAGAAATGTACATAAAGATATGCAGGTAATAGTCTTCTGACATTCCCTCCCCCTAGGAAACCAGGTGCCCTTCCTTGGAACAATGCATGCTTAATCTCTTGTGGATCACCAGAGATATTCTACTGGTATACAGCATATATAGCTATTTCCTCCCTTTTTAATACACACATATTTGCAAACAGATGAACTCTTCTGCCTCTTGCTTTTTTCATTTAATGTATTTCCATGATATCTTCAGATCAACATAAAGAGCTCTCTAATTCTTTCTTAAGATGCACATTATTACTAAGTGTGGATGTATCATGATTTCTTTAACCCATTTCCACTATTGGACATTTAGATTGTAGCTTGCCAACCAGCACCATTAAAAGCAATGTTTCTGTAAATAACTTTGTACACTGAACAGTCTGCATGTTTGAGTTCATGTGTAAGAAATCTCTAGAAGTTGGATTACTGAGTCAAAACCTGTGAACACTTGTTATTTTAGAGATAGTGACAAGTTATCCACTAGATAATTCCTTCCAATACACAGTCCAATCAGCAATTAAATGAGTGGTTTCTTTCAAACATTCTCAGGAAAATTGTTTTATTAATTTTTCTGATCTATTAAAATTTAATTAATTATAAATGGTATCTTGTTTTAATTAATTAGCATTTTCTATCAGCTTTGTTTTATCTGGATCCTGTAAATTTTAATATGTTTATGTTCATTGTTGTCACTCGATATTTTATATTTTTTAGTAATTATCGTTTATTCTTTAACCCAGGAGTTTGTTTTAACATGATATCAGTGGCTTTTGCTGCTGTTGTTGGTAGATCCAGTTGATTTCTGGCTTTATTGATTCCAGGTTAGCCCCATGTGGATCAGGTAATATTTCTTGTGTCACTTCTACCTTTGAAAACATAGTCATACTTCCCCAGTGGCCATTTTTTCAGACTACTCTGGATCCTCTATTCCCTGTTACCAGGCTACAGAGGTTAAAATAAGATGATAATGCCTACTTTTAAAATTATTTTACTCAGGTTATCATTTTGGGAGGATCCACTTTATTTCTCATGGAATGTTTCTGTGTATCCTCTTTTCATATTTTTTTCTTTTCTTTATGCCTTTTACTAGAGGCCCAGTGCACAAAATTCATGCACTGGTGCGGGGGGACTGTCCATCAGCCCAGCCTGCACCCTCTTCAATCTGGGACCCCTCAGGGGATGTCTGACTGACAGTTTAGGCCTGATCCCTGTGTGTTTGGGCCTAAACTGGCAGTTGGACATCCCTCTCAGAATCCAGGACTGTTGGCTCCCAACAGCTAGCCTGCCTGCCTGTCTGATTGCCCCTAATTGCTTCTGCCTACCAACCTGACCACTCCCTAACCACTCCCCTACAAGCCTGATTGATGCCTAACTGCTCTCCTGCTGGACTGATCACCCCCAACTGCCCTCCCCTGCCAGCCCAGTCACCCCCAACTGCCCTCCCCTGCGGGCCTAGTCACCCACAACTGCCCTCTCCTGCTGGCCATCTTGTGGCTGTAGGTGCCGCCATCTTTGAGGGTGGGTCAGTCAATTAGCATATTCCCTCCTTATTGGTTGTGGGTGCTGCCATCTTTGCAATGGTGTAAGGGTCAATAGGCATATTCCCTCTTTATTGGATAGGATTGTGATAGGAATTCAGCAATCCCAGTGTGGGAGGAGCCAGGGGAGTGAAGGTCAAGAAACAGGAATGAGGGTATTGGGTCAGAAGGTGTCCCCTAATCGGCCCCTGAAGCACCAGTGCATTGGACGAAGGGGACTGTCACATTTTGAGAAGCCAGCATGTTCGGCAGCTACAGTGGGACTGTGCCAGCTTCCCAGGAAATCCACACACATGCACACGGGCTCCTCTGTGCTGAGCACAATTTTCCTCCTTAGGCGTGGGGAAATATATGCAAAAGTAGACAATATACCACATAGAGATTCCCCCTTTAAAGCTATATATAAATATAAGCCTGCATTTGACTCTAGGGTCAGTCCTGGGAGGGGAGGAGGTTAGGACAATAACTTAGTTGTCTTTCAAGAACAATCGAATTGGCAGCCAAGTACATGTGCGCATTGAAGAGAAACCAATGAAAATAATGATAGCCATGATGCTGTCAGATGCCATCCAGGAGCCCTAGGACAGGACTCTGTGTGATGCACACCTGCCACAGGACAGGCACAGTGCCGGCAGGCTACTCCTGCCATCTCCTCCTCCGTGCACCAGGCTGAGGGACGATGGCTTTGGGTATCTTCATTTTACTCAAAGTCTCAGATAGCTTAGGTTGCTCCTGAGGGTCACACAGCTGGTTGGCACTCAAAGGCAATTCTATGTGACCCCGAAAGCATTCTACTTTAAGAGTGTACCTCCCAAGGTCAACCATCTCTGTTTATTCAGTACAGTGCCATTCAAAACCCTTTCATATCTCTTACTTTATTTGATCTTTACAAAGGCCTTGATAGAGAGCTTACCACCAGAAAGGGGAGCTGGGGACACAGAGCAGTGAGGAGCCCGCATTCATTTTCCATTCGCAAGTGTGGCCCTCTGATCTCCCGTGATCCCTGTCTGGTAAATGAATGGACTGAAAAATGACTGTATAATCAAAGTGCAGTTTGTTCTGGGCGGTGCTGTATGAATAATTTATGTAGCATAAAGTCTGCTGGGTGAAGCACTTAACTAAACCCTGGATCACATGCCTGCTATTATCCGGCTGGCAGACAGTGAAAAAAATGAAATAATTTGGGCAAATTCCATATACACTTATTTTGGAAAGACCCAGAGAGCAAAGGGAGAACACACACAGAGAGGGGAGCCACTGTGAGTGTGGGGTGTGCTGGTTCCTGAGACTTTGGGGAGCTCGCCCTGAGAGCAGGCTGAAGCACAGCTCTGTCTCTTCCAGTGAGATCCTGCGCAATGACTGTGATCCCACAGAGATGAGGGTCTCCTTTCTGGCTGTGATGTGTGCTCAGCGCCAGCCTGTAGTGGCTGAGCCCGACACCATGCAATGTCTGTCACCTGGACACTGTGAGCACGTCTGCGACAGTGGTATTTGCCGCTGCATTGGCCATCAGACTCCTGAGATCGCCTAGGACGTGAGCCATTGCGCTTCGCCTCACCTGCCCTGAGAGGTGTGGGCAGCTGAGAGCGGCCTCATGAACAGCAAGATGGCTGGGCAGAGCCAGAGGCTGCATAGCCAGAGACTGAGCATCTGGAGCCCGAGGCCCCGGCAGGTGGCACACGGGGGTGTCGGAAAGTTTTCCATGACACCACGCTTCCCGCCTGCCTTCTCCGCAGGAATCAGAATGGGGCTCCCTTCGAAATCACAGCTTTCTCTTCTGACTTCACACTTTCTCCAAACCCTGGGCCTCTAAAATATGACCGTTCAGGGTTTTCATCCCTCCACAGTTCAGGGCTGCACGGTCCCTGCCACCTGTCCTGCCCCAGACACATCCTGGGGCGACACACCTGCTGAGGTTTGCCCCTCCCTGACATTGCAGTCCCACTCCAGGAGTCTGCTGGAATCTCGTGATGCTCTGAATATAAGGGTGGGGTTTAATGTGCCTTCCGAGGAAAATGTCAACTTTGAAAGCTAACAGAATATTTCCTTCCCTTCAGGTTATTCACATACACCTGCTGTCACAGCTGTCAAACTAAAGAGCCCAAGCACTCCCGTCCCTGGCTGGCTTCCCGAATCTTCCCAGGGCTACCTGCCAGGCAACTCCTTTGGTTTCTGTTTGCTTCACATTATGTGCTTTCATTCTCTAAGCCATCGCTTTCCCACCCCAGCTCCTAAAGCCCGCCTCAGCCTGTCCTGTAGTTGACTGTGTACTTGGACATGGATGTCTAGCTTGGACCCCGCCCTCTATCTCAAACATAAAGCATTGTTCACTCTTTGACCAGAAGCCAGAAAACTTTATTTAAGAGGTGTTCTCACTGCCTGCTTTGCCCAGAGCACCCGTCAGCTGAGCCCTTAGGGAGGAGGCACCACCATGGGTTGCTCTCCTGCTTACCTTCCAGTTTACTCAGCAAATCAGACACTGGTCTTCCGTGTATCAGCTTTGCTCATTTGTTGAGGCTTTTTACTTCTTCTTTTTAGTTTTTGATTAAATTTGTGATCCTAAAAATAAGTTTAAAAAGAAAACTGCTTAGCTTAATGATTTATTACAAAGTGGCTACTAGTGTAGGCAGCACTTATATAAAAAACAAAACAAATAAAAAAAATTATAAAAAAACAAAGAAAAACCATTACCATCACCCAAACCCCTGCTCCCTAAAGATAACCACCTCTTCCATGGTTGCAGGGACCATTTCCTGCCTTTGTTCTAGCTTACCTGCAGCAAGCATCCCTAGTCAGGATGTATTTCGAACTGCAGAGGTCGAATTATTATCTTGTGTTTGGCTTCTCTTGCTCAGTATGATGTTCCTTTGATGTTTTTTCAAGTTGTTATTTGTAGCTGTAGTTATTAATTTCCATTAGTAATTTTGGAAATAAAAAATAAAGAACAATTAAATTTTATACAAAACTGACAAAATGCTCAAAATAAAAAGAAAAAAACATTGACAATATCAAGATCAATAATATCGTGTTAGTAAAGACTGATACAGTGTTGGTGGGAATGTAAAGACGTACAGACACTTTGGGAACCAGTTTGCTTCCGCTGAATAAATGTTAAGATGAGCACCATACCCTGTGATAAGCCATTCCACTCTTGGGTTTACATCCCCCTGAAACACAAGCACAAGTTATACCAAGTCATATACAAGAAGAATCACAGCAGCATTATCCACAGCATCTAAAAACTACAGTCACTCTAATTGAGTATCAGCAAAGAATAAATTATTATATCCATGCAATGAATTATAATGTGTCCTTGAGTTTTGAGTTGTATATGCACTTTTTTGTACATGCATTGTATTTCTCACTCAAAATAAAAAAGGTTAGAAATAACCGTGACTTAAAAAATTTAAATAGAATGAGTACCCTGCACCTCCATGCTGGGTAAATGAACTACTAGGTCAGTTCAAATACTTTGCTCATTTTCTATTGGGTTATATAATACATTACTTGTAGGAGTCTATTTTTATATTCTGAATTGGAGCCCTTGGTCTATTATACATTGCAAGCACCCCCGTCCATGCTATCATTTGTTTGTTTATCCTCTTAAGTTCAAGCAGATGTTCTTAATTTAAATTGTCTAATTGTTCCTTGTGTTTCTTTATAGCACCATGCATCTTGTTTAAGAAATCATAAGATAGTCTACCAAGTGAAACATTATTTTACCTTTCAGATTTCTATTTATAACTCCTTTTGGAACTTAGTTTTGTGAATGGTGTGAAATCAGGTCACATTCTGCTTTATTTTTTTTCAATTGTCCCAGCACTATTGAAAAGATCATCATGTTCCCACGGCTTTATAGTGTCACCTTTGCTATAAGTCATGTGTCTATGAACAAGGATCTGCTTCTAGGTCCTATTCTTTTCCATTGGTCTATTTGCCTAACCTTGAATCAATATAAAATGGTCCTAATTACTGTAGTTATTATAGTTCCTGATAGATGAGAGAACAAACCTTCCCACCTTATTCAATAGTACCATTAACATGTTTTGTCTCTTGTTTTAATTTTCCACATACATGTTAAAATCAGCTTGCCAAGTTCCAAAAACAAATACTTTGGGATATTGGTTAGGATTGCATGGAATCAATAGATCAGGAATGCATGACATCTTTACAATCTTAAGTCATATGTCAATGGATGTGGTGGTATCTCTCTCTCTCTTAATTTATTACTCTTATTGTATACTAGAGGCCCAGTGTGTGAATTTGTGCATGGGTGGGGTCCAACCAGCCTGCCCTGATGGAGGCCCATTGGGCTGGGCCGGTGGGGAGGGGGGTACAGGTGGTTGGCTGGCTGAGGAGAGGGGCCAAGGCAGTTGGCTGGTGGGCCTTGCCCCTGATCAGGGTATTGGGGGCCGATCAGGGGTGGGACTAGATGGGGTAGCGGCTGCGAGCGGTTGGCTGGTCAACCCCACCCCTGATAGGGGTGTTGGGGGCCGATCTGGGGTGGGGCCGCCCAGGGGTAGGGGCCACAGGCAGTTGGCTGGCTGGCCCCGACCCTGATCAGGGTGTTGGGGGCCGATTGGGGGCTGGGCAGGCAGGAGGAGATCGGGGCCTGGGTCAGGCTGGTTGGCTGCCACAGTGCGCGTCATAGCCAACCGGTCGTTCTGCTCATTCCGCCATTCTGGCCACTGGACACCATAGTTCATTTCATTACTGCTCTGCAGTCTGTCCAGGAGCCTGAGCTCTGGTGTTTCTCCTCAGGTTGGTGGTTTCACACTGGCTCAGGGTCCCTGCAGGAGACCCGGATCTGTGAATTACCTGTGATTGGGCTTTTCCTAGAGGAACCATTCCTTTCTTACACACATTTAAATATTGCCCAGAGCTTCTACACATTCTGCCTTAAAATATAAAAACAAAACAACCCACTCTTTTATCTTAAAATCATTACTTTTTTCAGTCTAAGATAAGGTGAAAAAATTGATTACATTCATGTGAAAAATAATTTAAAATTTCTCTCCCCAAAAGTAATTTGAATGCCAGCTATGATTTAAAAATAAAAATAAATATTTTTTTTAAAAAAAGAAAGGACTTTCTTTCTATGTGTGGGCATAAAATGTGTGTATATAATATATATATATATGCATATATACATATATGCATATATATATATATACATATATATATATGCAAGTACACATCCTATATAATAAAAGGGTAATATGCAAATTGACCTTAATGGCAGAATGACCAGAATGACTGATCAACCAGTCACTATGAGGTGCACTGACCACCTTTTGGTCCCTTTCCCTGGCCGGCAGGCTCTGATTGCCTGATGGCGAATGGGGGACTGGGGGTAGGTGGTGGTGTGGGGCAGGGCCAGCTGCGGGCAGCTGGGGAAGATATTCTTGATCGCAGACCAGGCCTAGGGGCCATACCCGTGCATTAATTTCATGCACAAGGCCTCTAGTACTATATAAACACACACAACCATTTAAAAACCAATGTGTATTATTCAATATTTTGATAGCTGAAGAGTCTTAAAAGCCACAGCTGTTATTTCTGTAATCTACATTCCCTGCATCTGACTTCAAGAAGGTGACAAGTCCTCTCAGCCCTGCTCCTTCTAGAGGACACTGTCACTGGGTTGCTGGCAGTATAATAAGAGGGTGTACACATTGTGAACCTTGTTTCCCAGCAAGGAAGTGACATGACAGTGAGCCAGCTCACTTGCTGAACCGTCACGACTCAATCTGCATGTGCGAAGTCTGAGCATTTGAAAAGGAATAAGGGTAGTGGAAGGTCAAGGGAAAATAGCTTGGGGAGCAGGCCGTGTGTCTGAATCCAAGCAACCTGCTTCGTGACTGTGGAGACCTGTATGTGAGACACATTGAGTTAAGGGAGAGGAGAATTAACATGGCTGAGGGCCCACTAAGTCTTGGTATTTACATGCATTAACTCATTTACTCTTCATAGTAACTCACAAGGTAAAATCACATCCCTGCTTTGGAGAGGAAGCTGAGGTTCACAGGGGCTATGTAATTTGTCCAGGATTATATATGTAGTAAATGGGGTCAAAAAGCTTGGCCCAGGCTTCCACTACTCTTTTGAGCATAGTGCTTCTTAGGGCCTGGAAGAACCAGACATGTCAGATGCACTTCCATCTCATCTGTGATACTGCACACTCACACTGCCATCCTGCAGAGGCCACCTTGGCAAGGCCTGTGCACTTCCTGCTCCCTCTGCCCTGGTCTCTGTGAGGCTGGCTCTCACGGGCGCTCTTCTAACTCTGCTTAATCTAATCCACCCGTGTTGCCTGACACCCACAGTAAAGCCTGTTGTCAGTCCTGCCCATGGTATCACCCTGCTGCTTTGCTTGCCAGACACACAGTAACTGACATGTCTGTTCATTGCTTAGGTTTCTGATGACTCATTTATTGTCTCTGCTTTCCCATTTGAATGGGCATTCCTATGAGGGGTTTTCTTTCTTGGCCACTGTTGTATGCCTGATCCTTAGAACAATCCATAGCACCTAGTAAACACCTGTATGTACTGCATATTTTGATGGAGTGGGATGAATAAATCCTGTTAACAACAGTAGAAACAAAACACTTGCTAGTTTTAAGAATGTTTAGGAATGATGAGACTGAATGACTGATGTAACAAAAGATTACCAAATTCTACATGTGTAGTACCATGTCATAGGCAAAAGTGATTTAAGATAGACCATCACATAGTATTTTATTTAATAAGATCAGAATCTCAAAGTGTGTGGGCAAAAAGTGCAGTGGTCAAAAAGGGAGAGAAGAAACCATTGCTGGAGATTTTTACCAGAAATTAATGAATTCACTCATATATGAACAAAAATTCCTAAATAGTTAGACACTGTAAGGCAGTGTTTTTCACACTCAGAAATGTCTGAGGGGCTTAAAAAATACTCATAGTGAGGGCTCACCCATGTTCCCAGTTTAGTTGTTCTAAGGAGTCACCTGGGTGCTGGGGTGCTGGAGGCTCCCAGATCGCTCTGCTCTGCAGACCGGATTGAGAACTGCTGCTCTGGGGTGGCCCACCAGCCTTGAGGATGTCAGAATCCGATAAAATGACAGATACAGCAGTCACAGAGAGAGCGAAGTGACGTCTGATAATAACGGTGACTGAGGTGCTATGGGCACACAGAGTAGGTGCTGAGTAACCAGGCTGCTCATCACGCCCAGAGCCGATGAAGAGCCACACAGAACAGAGACCACCAGGGAGAGTGGGCATTTGAGGAGGAAGAATCTGGAAAGGATAAGTAACCTTGATTTGGCATCCTTGGGGAATACGGGAGTAGCAGGTGGGAGGATGGAGAAAAGCTAGGTCGGCTCAAATATTTTTGAAGGACATGATACATCAGCTATATTTTAAAAGATCATCAAATGTGAATGGATTTAGGTAAAAGCGGTTACTCGTCTTCGGGATAAAATAGAGTTACATAGAGTCTAGGAATTATCTGATCTGACGAGATGATTTACAGGTGAGGAAACTAAGGTGCAGAAAGAAGCATTGCTAACTTGGCCCAAACCAACAACCACAACAACCTCTATGGTGGTCATATAGGCCTGGTACATGATGTTAATGACCAAAGTGAGCTTGTGTGTTTGAAAGAGTCAGAATACAGCTTTGGCATAAAAGAAAAGTAGATACCAACTGGATGGAGACAAGTGTGCTGGGTAGCATGTTATGTGACCCCCAAAGAAGTCCTGGGCATGCAATCACCCACACTCTAGTCTTTTTTCCAAAGAGAGGCTGTACGTGTGAATCTACTACTGTGTCTCTGCAGTGGGGTTGGAGGGGAGATTGGGGAGTTAGACAGATATGAGAATTAATAATAATGTCACAATTGGTTTGCCATCGACTGTGTTCCCAGCCTTGGCCTCTTCCAGCTGACTGGCAGCACTTCTTTATCTTGAAAGGAGGGAAGCTTTTGGTATTAGTGACACACACACACACGCACACACACACACACAGAATCATGCACACACACTAATGGATTTTGCTACAGTTAACACACTTAAAGGCATTCATAGCCTCCTGTGATTGTCCTAACGAAGTCTGCTTTAGGCACAGCCTGCCCATCTCATTCATGCAAACTACAGGTGCCAAGGCCCAACGCTTCCTATCCAGGTGGTCTTCCAGCACATGTGTTTATTTCTTTTCCCTGATTTCCAAACTTACTTTCATCTCTGAAATGTATCTGAGGCTTCCTCCTGCTGTGCATTTTGATTTCATTGAAGTCTGCCCGTCATCCCAATCACTGCTCACGTCTGGCTTCCAGGATTTTATCATCACTGAGGAGTGACACAAAACTGAAAACCCATGCTTTGTGGTCAAGTGCTTAATTAAGCTTTAAAAGAGGCTAGAGTTGGGACAATTTTGAAGTATTTCGAATGGTGAGATGCGCCACAGAAAATGAGCTAAGGACTACTTTGCCCCTGTCCCCTGCCTTGAACTATCCAATGCACTCAACCTTTTAGCCTACACCCAGACCTGGAGCTCCCCAAACACTGCCACCCAGGCTGCCCTTTCTGTAAAGGAACATCCCCTGAGTTTTATATTGTGTACCAAACAATTGAGCACTTGGCGCTAATTAAATGAAGTTATACCAAATCACTTCTGTAGAAGCGCCTGCTGTGAGCTGTACCGGGCAGATGCCTGGTACTATTACCACAGTTAATTAGATTAATTGGCTTTGTATGTTCATTTTTCCACCTCAGCTCTTTTGTAAGCTTTTTACTGGCAGTTCCATGTCAGCTGATACGTGATGGGAAGTGAAGAGATGCTAAATAGCTGTGGCTGTATTAAAGGTGAAATTACTTGGTGGCATGACTCGTGGCTGGTTATACATAGCGGTCGCTCTCATTTCTTCTTGATGCCATTTTATCCTTGAAAAGTCTCACTCATCCCTGCAAAGGGAACCATGCCAGAACTCTATCAGCTATATTTAGGCAGCCAGAAATGAAATAACTGTATCATGATTGATAAACAGAAGTCCAGGGAAATGATATTACTAATTAAATCATGAAAGATTAGGCAGGATGTCAAGCACAGATATGTTTTACATCCTAATAACTCTTGCTTATTTTTCAAAAGTGTTTGCATATTGAATGATTCTGGCAAAATTGTTTCTATTTGTCAAACCAAGTTTAAAGTGCTCATTCCCATGCTTTCTGCAAACATAGCAGGCATCTCAGAAAAACCCAGGCCCCAGAGAGCAATCCTCTTTCGCCTCACAGTCTCCATTTCTCTGGAGTCTTTCCCTCCGTTTTGAAGTTAGCAAATTCAAAACTTTACAACTTCTAGAAACAAAGTTATACTGTACTGCATACCTATTTGTGCCAGGTTTATCCGTGGTTTGCTAACCTTAGCAGCCCCCTTTCGCTGAAGGAAGTAGAACAGAGATGTGGCAAAACAAACAGAAGAACCCTCTCTCAGGCTGCCAGGCTGCCAAGGGCATGTCGCGCTGTGAAGAGAGGGCTCTCTGAGCCAATGCCATTGCTCCTTCCACAAGGCCAGCTCCACTTCCTCTGAGGCTCCCCCACCCTACGTTCTCAACACATAATACAGCCTTAAGTTTACTGATAAGGAAGGCTAAGACAAAATCCTCTCACATGAAGGAGCAGATGAAGGTGCAGTTCTTCTCCAGAGATGGTCACGCTCATGAGTCAAATCCTTTGAAGTGATGAATCTTTAAAGCCAAGGAAGAGTGTGACAACCCCATGGGCCCTGGTCCAAGCCAATCTTTTGCCCCATTGGCTGGTCAGATGGAAAACCATGTGACTCTGGACACATTACTCCTCAACTCCAGGAATCTTCACCCCTTCTCTAAAATAAGACAATGTTATGCACTTTGACAGTGTTTGAGAAGATTTAATAGAGATCATTTTAGTTACCTACAAGGGGATGAAGGAAGACAAGGGAAGGTGAGAGGACTTCCCAACATTTCCAAAATTGTATTCACGTGTTTGCTTCGTCTCTGTTTTAAGGTGGCCTTAACTATAGCATAATGTACAGATATTGCCAAAGTTAGCAGGCACCCCTGGTCCAGGACAAGGCACTAGATTAAGGGTAATAGAGTTGTGGTTTAAGATGGAAGGGCTGAAAGCATGTTAAATAGGATAAGGAAGCCTTAATTGAAGCTCCAAAATGATTGCTTTAAATCTTTTTATCTGGGTTTTTTCTTTTCCTATCTGATCATGGAGGGAAGGGTGCCCCAGCTGACCTATCTTACATTCTAATAGGCTTTCTGTCACTGTTGCCAATGAATAAACTGATACTGTCCCTAATCTCAAGAGAGCCGCACAATCCCAGTAGATTACATTCACAGAGGCAGAGAAATGTCTTTTGGTATTAAATCCCTGTAAGGTCTCAGCTTCCTTCTGGATAGATTGCCAACTGGCCAAATTCATGGCTGCATATTAGTGTGGTATTTAGACTCTGGGAGCCTTTTTCTGAATTCAATCTTTCTGTGTCGAGGATTTGCTACTAAAAGTATAAATTGTAAATACATTTCAGGGTATGTATCTGATCATCTCCTATTCCCTCCTAGTCTCTAAGAAACGGCCTTTGCTTTCAGTGTTGAATCTGGGTGGCTTTAAAGTGCTGACGACTCTGAGATGAGTGGCCAGGAGAGGGAACAAGGGGTGGGCAGGCTCTGTCCCTTGGCAGCAGTGTCCTTCCCAAGCCTGAAACTGCACTGCCAAACCTTTGGGTCACCTGACTCAGCCTCCGCCCCCACAGCTCCACTCCGTCTTCCATCAGCTACCTGCCCTTCCTTTCATTCAAACTGAATTTTTCCCATGAAGTATCTGCCCTTTGGGAGTGAACCTATAATTTCAGAGTGAAAGGAAGGTAATTAATCATCATGGCTGGAAAAAATGCACACATTAGACTCATCTGGGCCAGCAGGACATCTGGTCACCTCTCATATGCCAATCTACACTCCAGCATTCTCCATGCTCCTCTACACTAATTGTGAGCCCCAGAACCTTTCTGACATGAAATCATTTTAATTTTGTATTATTTTGTTTTCATATACCGTATTTTTCTGTGTATAAGACGCCCCCCACTTTTCCAACCCAAAATTAAGAAATCAATATTTTAAACATTTTGCTGATTTTCCTTGCAAGGCCTTCTTCTTTTTGTCATCTTAAGGAGTTGTTCTTCCTGTTTTCTCCACTGTCTGATCACACACTAAGTGGGAGGAGGTCCAAATGGTCTCTCTGCAGCTCGATTTCCATGCTCTTTTGCAGAGCTGATTATATTCAGTTTGAATTTTACAAAGTAAGACCATCGCTTACAGGTATTTATCTTTTTATTTTTTCCACATATTTATAGTCTCAGAACGCTCTGGTCCCTGTTGCATCTGTGCACTCTCCATCTCCACCTCCAATTACGGCATCAGCTGATGTCAGTAACAACAAGGCTCATGATTGGAGGAAGCCTGTATGACAAGGTGTGGGCAACTATGCACCCTTGCAGCTCCCTCTTCAGCTGACTTTCATGTATTAGATGCCCCTCGATTTTCCGTTTTACGATTTTAGAAAAAATATAGCATCTTATACACAGAAAAATATGGACTTTGAATATATGCTCTATTTCACCAACTAGGCTTCTAAAGGCAACATAGAAACTCTCTTTCTTTGGTGCATAGTAATATGCTATGATATGGTCAGGGTAAACTAGCATTGAATGAAAACAGAATATGCCTTAACACTGTTTGATTAGTGTCCTATTTGTAAATTGAAAGGAAGGAAAGTGATATTGTCATAATAGTAGCAATCCTCAGAAGTATAAAACATTAAAGAATATTTCCATAAACATTAGTTATAGCAGCCTCTTTGAGGTTTGATTTCTTTAAAAAGCTCTGTAAAGTAGGGCACCACAGTAAACCTACTATCCATGCACATGAGTGGCTGTGTTTCTGTGAAAGGAGAATTGCCTAAGAACATTAGTTGTCTTGCACTATGATCTTGACCCTCATGGAATAGCTGTGTGATCTTAGCTGCATTATTCCCCCTTTTCTGATTTGTATATTGGTTAATAAAGCAGGGTTTTCTCACTCACATTCATACTCGATGCATTGGGCGCCACAACTTCATTAAGATCACAGTCTTTATATTCATCACATCAGGAGGGTCACAAAATGCTCCCAGTCAGAAACATTTTCTCTTAACAATCTTGTGTTGTGAGAATACTAATTCCACTCACAGATGAGGATGTGGGATGAAGAAGGGTTAAGTCAGTTGACCAAGTTGGTAACTGTGGAGCTGAGATTTAATCTCTGGTTTCTCAGACACTGTAATAAGGAGTTGAGTTGTGTCATTGCCTTAGAAAATCCAGACATTTCTTTTTAAATATATATTTGTATTGATTTCAGAGAGGAAGGCAGAGGGAGAGAGAGATAGAAACATCAATGATGAGAGAGAATCATTGATAGACTGCTTCCTGCACGCCTCTGACTGGGGATAGAGCCTACAATGGGGCCATGTTCCCTTGATTGGAATCAAACCTGGGAGTCTGCACACTGAGCAGACCGGCTAGAGCCAAACATTTCTTGATGAGTGATTGGGATGGGACAGGCTGGGGACTGATCTAGAAATTCCTTCGGCTTTGATGGCTCTTTGCAGATTCAGTTCAAACCTGTCTTGAACTGTAGTGCAGCTGCAAGACACTGATTTTATTTCTTCATTGAACAAAGTGGGTGTTTTTGGTTTTTGCATGAACTAAATAAAAGAATAAGATAAAAAGCCCCACAGTTATAACCATTTTATTTACATATGTTGTAGAAAGAAATAGACTCCTTCCTTATGAATCCCCCTCTTGGCGAGGACGAGGGCAGTGTTCCCTTGGGCCTTCTGTCTTGGCAGAAGCATGAGATGTCTGTGTGCAAAGAATGGCTGGGAGCCAAGGCCTTTGTCCTTGCAGGTGAGACCCTCAAAGAGGCGAGCTGACGAGTATGTGTAAACAGCTGCTCAGCCTATCGAATGTGCTCACATTCATTGGGAGGAGGGGATGTGCTGTTCTTCCTGGCAAGACACAGGAGAACTGAACGTCTTGCGCACCCTGTACTGCTCGGAATAGGGAGCCGATCTCCAGATCACCCGGGGCAGCAAGGATGTGTGCTCACCAAAGGGGCACTGCCTTCAAACACCTCCTGTGGTTCTTGCCCTAAGGAGATGCTGCCACAGAGCTGGAGCCCCAGAGAACACAAAGACAGGGAGGAGCAGCCAGAAAGACAGAGCAGCAGCAGCTCTTCCCAGGGTTGGCCAAGGAAAACTGCAAGACCTGAGGAGAGAGGCCGGCGTTCCAACTTGAAAGAGGCTGCAGCCTGAACCTGGGTTGGACTCAGAGCAGTTAGTTTGTTTCTTAGTGGAAGGACCAGCGACCTGACAGAGGTTTCTGCTTCTTTACCATTTGCTAACTTTGTAAACCCACCACGTGAGTGAAGGGTCATTCTCTCACTTCCTTCTGTTGGTTTCATGAATGCAGAGTTTATGGCCCCTATTATTGTAGTTAGATGTTTGAGTGTAGTGAATGAACTCCGTTCAACTCTTAGAGATAACATTTTCTTGTACAGATAACCAAATGTTTCCTGTGAAATAAGATCTTCCTGTAACTTACATTTATCTGACCACCTATACTAATAACAGCCTAGGGCCATCACAACCAGAGGGCAACCAAATGCGGAGGGTGGGGGAAGGGGTGGGCGGAGAGGCGGTCACAGTCGCTGGGAGGTCCTTAGCCTCCAGCCCTGGCCAGGCAGAGGCCTAGCGATCTCCCCTTTGCGTCTGAGGTTGACTCCAGCAGGACCTGGGACCTCCTCTCTGTGAACCAGAGGCCCTTTTCCTGATACCATGTTCCTAGGATCTCTCAGACCTGTTTCTGGAAGTCAGAAAACACTCCGTGTGGTCATCCCAGCCTGGGACTCCCAGGGCTGACAGCGGGGGAGGGCCTTGGCCGGGTCCCCTGTGGTGGGGTCCCCTGTGGTGGCGTCCAGAGTCCCATTAGTGTTTCCTCAGGGTCCTCACCTTGACTCTGGCAGGACTTGGGCCGGTCCTCTGCGTATCTGAGGCCCCGCTCCCTGGACCAAAACCCCCGAGTCTCTGAGACACGGATGCAGAAATCGCCTGTTGTCTCTTCCCTCCTCCCCTGCACCCACCTCACCTCTCCGCTGCTCAGGAGTGAAGACATGGAAGCGCATCCATCCACCTTGGAAGACCCGTCTTGGAGGCGGTGTGTGTGCTTGGAGCCCACCCTGCCCCCGGGCCTGAACTGCGAACAGGCCTGGGCCTGGGCCATGGACAACTTCCCTGCGCTGAGCCGCCCCTCCTGTGACCTCCCTCCGGTTCCCGGAGCGGAGCTTCGGGGCCCACAGGAGGCTGCGCCAGCCTGGCCCCTCAGACGGGGAGGTTCCCGGAGCTGAGAGGGACCAGGAATGCGGCCCAGACCCACGCCTCCAGGACCCACAGCCACCTCAAGGGGAGGCCCAGGTGCCGGACCACACAGCCCTGTGGCTCCTGACCAGCCAGGAGGAGCCAGCCCCAGAGGGGATGGAGGGACGCGGGCTCCTGGTGCCGCGCTGAGCCCAAGCCGCCTGCACCAGCGCCGAGCACCCAGGCTGCACCCCGGGAAGTGGCCAGAAGGTGGCCAACCTGCTCCAGGAGCCCGCACCCCTGGGGAGCCCAAGACTGCCCTGCAGGCAGCCCTGCTGCTTCTTTCTCTCCTGAGGGACGCACAGACTTTCCTGGGACAAATCCCTCCCCGAGTGCAGTCAAGAACATGCTAAGGTACTGACTTGGATTTTGCATCTACTTCTCATCTCTCTGTTCTCTTCTGGAACCCGTGGACCACGATTAAACCACGGATCTCTTAAAGAAAAAAGAAAGAAAGAAAAGAAATCACCTGTTGGCGTCATCCTGCCCAGGGTGGGATGATTCTGTTCTAGGGTCCAGGGTCCCTCCCTCCTCCCTCATGTTCCTCACCTTGAGCCCTGGCAGGTCCTGGGATCCTGCCTCTGTTGACCCAAGGCCGGACTCCTCAGAACAAGGCCTCACTGCCCTGAGTCCTCTGCAGGAAGTCGGTGTACCTCACACCCAGTACCAAGCCTAGCAATTCCGAAGCCTGATGGCAGGGCTGAGATGGGTTCCGTAGGGTCCTTTAGCCCTGCCTCTGATACATACTTTGACAGGGCCTGGGCCTCCTGTCCTCTATGAAACTGAGTCTGCAATCCTCAGACCAAGGGTCTGACTACCCGAGTTCCCTGAGGAGGTGGGGCAGTGGGAGGTGCAGTTTTCAACATACAAACAGGAAGCCCAACTTCAGGAATTTGAATTCCTGCTTCATTCACCTTATACTGTTAAACCCCAAATCTAGATACTATACCTACTATGATCACCCCCAAGATTTTAAACAAAGTTAAGATAACCAGTTGAGCCACTCTATTCGTTAAAGACAGCCTAAAGGCAATGGTTTCAACCTTGAAAACAGAAAGCTGGGGAGAGCCACATGGACAGTGGGAAAAGGGGGGTGAGATGGAACATTTCTCTGGTAGTAGCCAAGAAGTGAATGGTTTTCAAGGTGCATAAGAGCAGCCTGTACTAGGAAAGCAGGGTGATTCACATCTCCACAGAGACAGCCACATTACCTTGAAAAGGTGTTAGGTAAATCTTATGAAAAGTAGCTAGTGGTGAAGGATGAGAAAGAACAATGAACCACTGAAATGGGTGGCCTAGGGAAATGTTTGGAGGAAGCATCATCTCCCTACCATGTGACCCATCAGAACTGAACATGGGGTCAATAACTTTGAGAAGGCTTAGGAGTGCTAAAGAAATGCCCCCCTTCTCTTACCAAAGCATCTTGGCCGCCTCCCCCTCCCCATGGAAGTGTCAGGGTGATGCTGTATGATTTCTAAGTTTCTCTCCCAGAGCTACCATTAGCTGGAGGAGAGGCTTCCTGATTAATTAAAGCCTAGAGGGTGTGGCCCCTCATTGTCCTAGAGAAAAGCATATGTTCAGGAGGCCTAGGGTAGGACCCTGGGAAATTTTGACATGGTGAAGATGACCAGGAAACCACAAACTCCTAGCACAGTTATGTAACAACCAACCCCATTCACCAAAAGAAGGTAAAAGAGGAAGAAGCCCTGTTAACTCAGGTCTAGTGTCAAGGATGAAAGGACCACACCCAAAATTCTCGTCCTCCTCTTCAGTGGCATATCCCCAAGACTCCCTGGTCTTGCCTTTCAGATTCCATCCTCAACCCATACTTTTTCTCATAAAGACTGTTTTCCCTTTCATCCCAGTCATTTCCCCACAAACTAATGTCCTTCTGCACTCACTCTGTTGTCCTTCCAGGTACTAAAGACATCCATGGGGGTGGAAAGATGTCTTTAAGGGAATTCAAGGAAAGGAGCCTTTCTGAAAATTCCTACCCCTTCAAGAAAACCTACGAAAGCTATAAAGCCAACAATATGTGGCCATTATCACAGGCCAAATGAGGAACTGAATAAAAATGATTCAGAAAAAGACCAAAACAATGTAGAAAAATTCACTACCTTGAGTTATAACTTGGGCAGCCAGTAACTTCAGAGCAAGGCCAAAGACCTCAGAACTATCTATGAAGTCTCTGAGGTCTGGCCTCCAAGAAATGTTGACAGTGTGGAAGCCAAATTTTACACCTACATGGTACACCAATAGTAATGATTAAAATAAAATTGATAAGTGGTTCACTTCCAGTGTAAGCATAATTTGCAGATAATTTTTATTAAATTTATTGGGATAACATCCTATATAATAAAAGGGTAATATGCAAATTGTCCCCTCGAGTGGGAGTTCGACCAGAGTTCAACCAGGGGGCAGGGCCAGCCTGCCAACCTCCCTCAGCCCCTCCCCGAAGCCGGCCCATCCCCAATTGGCTCTCCCCCCACCCCTGATCATGGTAGGGCTGGCCAGCCAACCTCCCACATTCCCTCCCCTGGGCCAACCCTGCCTGGGGGGACCGGCCAGATGCTACCCATACACAAATTCATGCACAAGGCATCTAGTCTACATTATAAAAGACCAGGGGCCATCACATCCTAAATGAGCAGATAGATGACCGTTCACCAGGCGGGGGAGGGGGGGGAGCGGGGGGGGGGGAGTACGGGGGGTGCAAAGCAGATGCGGTGAAATTGTTAGCCTCCGGCCCAGGCTGGGTGGAGGCCTGACAACCTTGCCACTGCCTCAGCAGCTGCAGATCAGTCCTGGAGAGAGGCCTGGAGAGAGAGGCAGGGACTAATCTGCAGCCACCATGGCTGCTGGTGAGGCCTGGAGAGAGAGGGAGACAGGGACTGATTAGCAGCTACCATGGCTGCTGGTGAGGCCTGGAGAAAGAGAGACAAGGACTGATCAGCAGCTGCCACAGAGTCTGTGGATCAGGCCTGGAGAGAGGCCCGGAGGCAGAGGCAGAGGGAGAGGCAGAGGCAGGCAGAGGCAGGCAGAGGTGTTAGGGGCAATCAAGCAGGCAGGCAGAGGCAGTTAGGGATGATCAGGCAGGCAGGTGAGCAGTTAGGAGCCAGCAGTCCCAGATTGCAAGAATGCAGTCAGACATCCCCCAAGGGGTCCCCTATTGGAGAGAGTGCAGGCTGGACTGAGAGAAACCCCCTCTGTGCATGAATTTTGTGCACCAGGCCTCTAGTATTATATAATTTACTTCACCAATTTGATTTATCACTATTGCTCCTGGGACTATCCAAATATCCAAGCTCTATAAATATTAAATAATTGTGATAAAATAGTAAAAATCCTAATATAAAAATAGGACCAATACCTAATACTATTGAGCACTCAATATGTGTTCAGTACTCAGTTAACATTTATATTCATTTTTAACCTGTAAATTTGAGATAAAATTATACTCCTATGAACTACACAGGGTTATTGAAGAGATAGATGTGGTCATGCATGAAAGAGGGCTTTAACGTGTTAAATATTATTAAATAGTAACTGTTTTGTTTATCATCTTATCAACTATGTAAATAATTTTATCTCTCCAGCTCACTAAACCATGCATATCTGGCACCCCTATCTGTTCTACTTTTCTCAGTTACCCTACCACTATTTCTCTCCTTAAATTCTTAATTATCTAAATATATAAAAGGCTAAGTGACCATCTGATCAGTAGCTATGAAGAACAATGACCACCAGAGGGCAGACACTCAACCCAGGAGCTGCTGAGCTGCGGTGACTTGGCCGTAGCGGTTCTCGGCTGATGCACCCCAGAACCCGGAGAGGAGGGAGCACCGCACTGGCCACCTTCTAATTAATTTCCTTTCAGTGTGCATGCATCCATGCACCAGGGCACTAGTAATTTCAATAACAGCAAAACAATAAGCAATAATAATAGTTCATTCTTTCTATTGTAGAAGGCTTTCTGGTTTACAAAGAATATATATATATATAAACCTAAGCGACTGAACAACTGAATGACTAAATGACTAGTCGACCGGTTGCTATGATGCACACTGACCACCAGGGGGCAGGCACTCAATGCAGGAGCTGCCCCCAGGTGGTCAGAGCACTCCCACAGCAGGAGTGCCACTCAGCTGACTGACAAGCACCAGACGTAGGGCTTATGGCTGGTGAGTGCCGCTACGGCAGCATGAGCCTCTCCCAATAGGGACTGACTGGGCATGAGCCTGCAGCAGTTACAGCGGGGCTGGGATGAGCAGGAGCAGCAGGCAGGAGAGGCAGGTGGCGTTGGACTGCCGATTTCGGCCCAATTCCTGCAGGCCACACCGAGGGACCCCACCAGTACATGGATCTGTGCACCAGGCCTCTAGTTTTATATATTTGATCTAAAAATACCCTGTGAAAAGGATGGATTAGTTACCATATTTACCATTTTTCAGAAGAGGTAGTTGAGATTCAGACACATAGACTTTCCTAACTAATTCCAACAGTGGAGCTGACACCCACAGTTGTGTCATTTCCCCCATAGGAACCTGGGCTTCAGGCGTGTCCCTCTCCCTCACAGCCTTCTTGCTTAGATTCCCTGGTCTCTCCTCAGACTTCTCACAGTGGTGTCTGCAGTGCTGCCTGCTGCCCTGTGACCTGAGCTCCCTACAGTGGAAAGGAGGCCTCCTATGCAGATCATCTCCCTCCCTGTTTCCTGTGGAGGGGATGGCTGCTCTCTCCACAGGAAATGCTCCTCTTCTGCTGATGTCCCTGGAGCATTAGAAGATCCAGCATAGGTGTCTCCTCTCTCCTGAAGTGTTTGCCAGCATCCCGTCCTTGGTCATGGAGCATTGCTCTCTGGGTGTCTCTCTTGTGCCCAGCACGCACTGCCCCTGCAGCAGGGCAGGGCTTTCCTTCCCCGTAGTGTAGTCACAGGTCTTTCCCACCAGCAGGCTGGGGGACCCTTGGGAGCCAGACCACACCCAGGGGTACCTGAGAGTCCATGACCTACCTAGCACAGTAGGTGGCAAAGCTGCAGTCAGTTTTTGGATGAATGAATAGATTGATCAATTTTTCCATCCCACTGCCTCTGTTAAAGGCAGAGTGTCGATCGCTGTTCTAAAGCAGCTGTGCTCAGAGAAGTTGAAGTGGCCAAATCAGCTGCCTCTTTTTTGGAGTTTCCTTAATTGCTGTTTTTTTCCTGAACATTACCAGTTTAATGTGCTAGTTCTTTGTACATGTCTCCAGAACACATTTTCAAATGCGTGTGGAGCCTAATTCTGGTTTCACTCACTTGTAAAGGCCAGCGTTGAGGTGTTGTAAAAGTCTCACCTCCATGAATCAGGGTGTTTCTTTGGGGTTCATTCCGTGGGGTCATTAGTTACCTAATGTCATTTTCATTTTCTTCTTGGAATTAAAGGGAAAGCTCTGGAAGGGCAATGACTATCTCCATTAGAGGAACAAGGAGTGAGAGGATTTGAAATGCTCCCAGACTGATTAGCCATGGAAAATTAATGAACTTGGGTTTCAGACAGAAATTATGGGCTCTAATAATAAAAACTAGCTTGGGAACAACATTGCACTGGGTTCTTTTATATGGCAGGCTCTTCTTCAGAAAGCTTACTACTAGTAAAATCCTCCCAGCAAGGGGCCTGGCACAAAGCTGTTTCTATCTCATAAAATCCATATTGTCCACTTGTAGTCAACAAAATACATTTTATAATAAAACTTAATTGTGCCTGGTCCTAGGGCCCAGAAATCATGTGGATAATTAAGGCAAAAGACACAGAAATACAAATAATTGGCTGTAATCAATGGTCCTAATGATCTCTCCCACCTGGATTTTTGGTTATACCTGCACCTTCCCAGGCTTATCAGCCATTATTTCTCAGTACTCCTTCCCTGACTCCACCCCGGAAAAATGTGCTGTAGAAAGATCACTGAGCCGCTATGCAGAGCAGTTAGGCTTCAAGTTGCCAATGACTCTTCCTGGTTGTGTGACCTGGGATTTTATGCCAGTGTTTCTGTTTCCTCCTTTGTATAGTTAAATTAAAAAATAATATCGAGTATACAGATTGTTGGGAGAGTTAAATTAAATATAAAGGGACTGTATGCCAACATGACCAGCAGAGCTTCATGCTAACTCCCATTCCTCCTAAGAGAGCCCGAGAAACTAAAAAATTGTACAATTATTCTCTGCAAAAGTTAATGAATGGCCAAGTGTTTTACCTCTTATGAAGCCTGGTAATTACAACCTTTCTGAGCATCCCTCTGTACTGGATAGCAGGGCGTTTCCCCAGCCAGCTCTGGTTGAGAGCCAGGTGTGTGTCCAGAAAGCAACATGAGCTTTGGAGGCTGACAACTCAGCTACCCCCTGAGGCTCACCTCCGAGAAGTGGAGGAACCCTGGGCACCCTGGTAGCTTTTGTGGGCTTCTACTTCTACCAGGAGACTGTAAGTTGGATTGCCTCATTTTCTCTGTGTTTATATTGCACATGTCTGCACTGGATTAGTAAGGATGAATTTGAAGAGAGCCAAAAAAAAAAAAAAAAAAAAAAAGACTGGACAACTCAAATAGTCATAAGAAGAACTTATATTTATCACAGGAGTGTTTGTTTCTCTCTGAAGCTGCAAATATCTTTCCCCTTGTGGAGAGTTAAAGCTCATATTGCCATCTAGCTATTTCCACTCTTATTCCTTTGTCTCCTATATACCAACAATTACATCTACATCTCCACCTCTACCTATGTCCACATCCATATCAACATCTTTCTTTCCATCAAAAATTAGGTGTGGAGACCTGGCTTTAGTTTATTTGTCTTATTGTTTTATTTCTAGAGTGTTTATACAGCCTGTAATTCTTGTCCATGTCTTGTAATTCATGCTGCTCTTTGCCATATAAACCTTGTTTATTCCTATTTCATCCTCTAAAGCTAGAACAAGTATAACCTTCTTCATGAATGATGGCCTTGATCTTTATTCATCAGGCTATTCTCTGAACACCTGAATCATGTATTATTGTGGTAGCAATGAACCCTAAATCTAGATGAACTGTCTAACATTAGATGAGGAACATTAAAATCATGCCATCTAGATCATCTAGGCATGTGGTCTTTATACTTAAAAACTGTGATGCCAAATTTTCAATTAAATAGAGTGCCATATTTTTTTCTAAGATTATAGTCTTTTCTTATAATTATCTTAGGATCTCAAGGATAGGGACCCTAGTTGTTCCTCATGTATAGCCCTATAGCTGTGTCTGAATCAGAGAAGCCTGAAAAATGGCCTAACCCTTCATGTTTTGAGCTTTGTTGTTGCTTTGGCCATAGGGTGACCAGGATGAGAACAGGAACTAACAATAGGGGGGAAAGTGAGATAACTATTGTTAACCAAGAGATGTGTGTGTGTGTGTGTGTGTGTGTGTGTGTGTGTGTGTGTGTGACATAAACTCCACTTCACACTGGAACAAGCTACTGCTCGCTGGAGGCCGTGACCCTCATCTATGCACATTGCTAAGATTACTGGTCATGACCTCTCAGAAATGCCTCATCACCAGTACAGCTCTGTTCATTGTAAATAGCATGCCCTTCTTTGAATATACTCTATTCTTTTTTCCCCATTTAATATGCACAGAATTCTTGCCCAGGACAGGGGTGTTTCCTCAGCCCAGCTTGCACCCTTTCCAATTGGGGGCCTCCTGGGGGATGTCCAACCACCGGTTTAGGCCCAGTCCCTGTGTGGGGCCTAAACTGGTGGTCGGACATACCTCTCTCAGTCTGGGACCACTGGCTTCTAACTGCTCACCTGCCTGCCTGCCTGATCACCCATAACTTCCTCTGCCTGCCTGATCACCCCTAACTGCCCTCCCCTGCTGGCTTGGTCTTGCCCCAAAATGCCCTCCCCTGCCAGCCTGATCACCCCTAACTGCTTCTGCCTAGGCCCCCACCACCATGGCTTTGTCCAAGTCAGACTTCTGGATAATGGCCGGTCACCCCGTCTAATTAGCATATTACCCTTCTATTAGTATAGATCAGGCGAGGGCAAACTACGGCCCGCGGGCCAGATCCGGCCCTTTTGAAATGAATAAAACTATTCAAAAAAAAAGGCCGTACCCTTTTATGTAATGATGTTTACTTTGAATTTATATTAGTTCACACAAACACTCCATCCATGCTTTTGTTCCGGCCCTCCGGTCCAGTTTATGAACCCATTGTGGCCCTCAAGTAAAAAAGTTTGCCCACCCCTGGTATAGATAGATTATATAGGATAGGATTGCTTAAATGGAGGGGAAAAGCCTTTTTGAGCAGGAGGAGATGCTCTTGGCAGATAAAAATACATAATCCCTATATCTGGACTGATAGCCAGCCATATGCACTATGCTGTCAAACCGGTCATTAAAAAATTGAACCACTTTCTTACACCTTACACAAAACAGCTGTTGCCCTTAAAACCCCTCCTCAGCCCCCACCTTAGGATCTGCCTTCGCCTTTCTCCCAGATTAGGTTCTGATTGATCAGTTTCTATGTCAGTCAGTGTCTCCGGGCCTATATCCAGGCCTGATCAGAGAGACAGGGATGATCAGCAGCCCTGGCAGAGGCCTGGAGAGAAAAGAGAGAGGCAACGACTGATCAACAGCTGCCACGGAGGCTGCGGATCAGACCCTTCCTTTCTCTTTGGGCCTGATCTGCAGCCCCCTTAGCAGTCAGTGCTGGGATGCCGTGGTGACCCAGCACTGACTGCCATGGCTGCGGGCACAGCAACCCAGCACTGACTGCAGGACTGACTTCCGGTTGGCTGAGACTTTGGTCATTTTGGACGTTATGGACCCTGGGTTTTTATATATTAGGATTTTGTTCTTTAGGGATACTCTGTCCTAATTTCCTTAGGGATTTAGGCAAAACACTCTCTGAGAGGGGTGACCCCTTTATAGGCTTGATAAGATGTCCCTCATGGGTTATCCTGTCTCTCACTTTCTACTTAGCATGCCTCCTATTGTGTTGTGTTCTGTGCACATGCCCACCTCCTTAGCCAAAGCACTGTTTCTTTGAGGGCTAGAGGGCCTTTTCTATCCTCACATCCCACTGCCTACACGCGGCTCTGACTCAGCATAGATGTTCCTTCCGCGTTTTATGAGTGTGTGAATGGATGAATAAATAAACCTGCATATTACTCTTACGATATTTCTTTTTGTATTTTATTTTTAAATATCCTCTCCACATTAATTTTAATCAGATTGCATTTGTATATAAATACAAAAAGAGAGGGAATAAAAAGGCTCAATTTCTGTTGGTTCCACACAAGGTTTGGTGTAGAGATAATTCCAGTGAATTCTTTTGACCTTGACTGCTAATCTAACAAACTAAAACCATTCACTAGTTATAGTGATTTAATAGCATAGAACCAAATTACATGAATTAAATCCAATTCTAGGGAAATTTTTCATTAATTGAATACACACAAGACATTGCTTTTTTGGATGACTTAAGAGAATAAAGAATAGGATTAAAACCAGTCTCTGACTTTAAGGAGCTTACATTCTAGTAAGGAGACTATGGCATGTGTGGATATAAATCCTGTTGCAAATGTTGAAGCAGTGTCAAAGGTATAGCCATTGGGATAAAATTACATTGCCATTGAAGAAACGGTGGCCAGACTTGAACATATGGAGAAGTCGATGCTATTCTGTGTGAGAGCAACGACAGGATCATGGAAGCCAGGGATCTGAGGCTGAAGACTAGCATTTTGCTGAAGTAAACAGCACACGGACAAACGTACTGGGTTATAAGCCAGAAGGTAGGCCTAAGGGGTATCTTACTAATACCCTCTCTACCCTGTTGGGTCCATAGTTAAGGGCAATCCAATTTTGCTAGAATTCATAAAATATTTCAGCAGTCAGCACATATTTTCTTAATGAAAAAGAACTGAAAACTATTAAATCAAAGAGGAAAGTTAGAGATTGTCCATAACAGATGAGGAAGCTGAAGGCCAATAGAGGAGAACAGGCCAAAGCCAGGAATCTGTGACCATTTGAGTGCAACCCAGATACTGGCAAGAACCTAAGTGTCCCAGAGTCCCACTTTCCTTTAGCTCTCCCACAGGTCCTCTCCCAGGGATCCTCTCCCACAGGTCCCCTCCTATGGAATCCCTGGGAGGGATTCCCTCACAAGGGTCCCCTCCCATGGGCCCTCTCACAGGGGTCCCCTCCTCCCTTGGGTCCCATCCCAGGGGTCTCCTCCCATGGATCCCCTCCCAAAGGTCTTCTCCTGCACAGCGACAATCAAGAGGAGAGGGGCGAGCATATGCCAAGGTCTACTGATTCTTAAAAACATGTGAATCACGATTTTATACGGAACTATTATCAATACCTTGTTTTCATTCACGGAAAGAACTCACCTTCCCTGCCCTAGAGGATCTTAATGGAGCTGTATTGACATGAGTTTTGATATGAAGCCCAATTCACCAATGTTAGGGGACTGTGATTTCAGGAATAAGTGTGCATGGCTTTCCAAGAGGCACCTCTCCTCCCTCAGCTGCCCTACATGCGGTTTCTCTGCTCTGCACTGTCTGTGCAACTGGGAAACTGTGCTCTGCTCCCGAACCAATCCTCACATCAATCCCTAGGGTTGAAAGAAACCTACTTTTAAAAGCCTGAAAATGCTATCTGATCACCTTCCTGCAGTTGAACAAAGAATCATTCCCATTTGAAAGATACTAAAGGTGATGATAGTTAAGGAAACCTGTCTAAACTGGGTCCAGCCCAGGAAAAACAGTGGGGTGGTTGGCACTGTGAGGCTGCCTCGCTGGGGGCAGCCATCTGCTAGCTCCCCTGCACCTCCTGCGGAGAGCGGAGGTGGAGCTGAGTGTCACGCTCCAAGGTGGGGCACTGGCACAGGAGGAAGGCTCCATGCCCTGAGGGCAGTGGTCTCTGAGAGCAGGAAGGAGACCCTGCTTCATAGTTACCCACTCCTGCATTGTCATTAGCCCCTGTGGTGGCGGAGAACAGATAACTCTATTTTTGAGAATTCTGTGCCCATAAATGTTATTAATTACAGGGAGGATTTGATGTTTTAAAGCATTAAGAGGGATTTTGAGCTTTGCATGTTTGATGCGTTTCTATAGTGGCTGTAAATAGTGCAGAGCTGACAAACATTTCTCTTGCCAGTGTGTTGAATTGGCAAGTCTTGCCACTGAATGACAACTCTTGCTTTTAAAAGGGCTCTTGTGAGCAATACTTTGTTTTATATTCAGAACGGCTCATGTAAATCAGACAGAGCAGAAGCCAGCATACCTACCAACAAAGAGAAGGGGAATCGAGGTGCAGAGAGAAGCAGGCAGGTATTTGAAGCCAGGAAGCTGGTGGCAGCTCTCTTGACACCCGAACAGGTGCACTTTCCACTGGAAACTGCACTTGAGGTTGGCTCCTACTTGCTAAATGTCTAGATGCCAAAGGTGTCAAATCATAGCTAAGCTGTGTTCCAACATGCACACACACAGCCCCCCTCTCCCAGGATTCCCTGAGAGAGGCAGGACACATGAATATTGGACAATTTTCAAGTCAAATTTCATTTCCCTCAATGCTAAGGATTGTAATACCTCCCCTTTCACTTAGGAATTCTCCTTCTAAAAATTTACTAAATAAAGAGAAATGTGCACAAAATTTTATGTTTATCTCAGAATGATGAAAAAAATTCTTGAAAAGGGACTTCAACATTAGAAGAATACTAAAGATATTCTTGTAAAGATATTTTTTAAGTTTTGTAAAAATGATAAACTCAGTTAATGTATTCATTCATTCCTTGTGGTTCATTGAGCTCTGTCTATGTCCACTCTTGCCTTGGGGCTGGAATACCCCAGTCCCAGGCCTGTGGAGCTCCTATTTAGGGGCTAGAGAGAGGGGTATTACAAACGACAGAGAATAAACAATAAAAATACCAAATAAATAACATAGCATTTCATTTTCTAACAAACACCCTATGCTGTGTCCTCTGTGACAGGTGACACTAAGTAGTGAGAAGGTAACATAGGAAGGAGAAAAAGCATTGCACAGGATCCAGAGCCCAAGGATGAGGGAAGCTGCAATTTAAATGAGGTCATCAGAGTGGGGCTCAGCATCAAACGGGTAGCACTGGAACAAAGGCATGAAGGAAATGAGAGCCTTGGACAAAACACAGCCATTTTTTAAATCTTGTGGCCAGGTTTGTTTTCAAGACTTTTCAAAAACTAGAAATGTAATTCAACTCATATAGTGATAGTAACTAACACCCTAGTAGTGTCTTAGGCAGTGCTCTTAATCAAACACATTTATACTTCCGCAGGGAAGGGAAGGAATGTTCCCGCAAAGTGCAACAAATAAAGAGTCTGTCTGCTCACATTAGTTCAGGTTAGCTTTCTTCATCAAATGAGCTAGGAGTAACATTGGTTTAACTTCAGATCTTTTTGGATTTCTGAAATGCAGATAAAGGTTGTAGAGCTGTAATACAAGTGTTAGTGAGGTTCTGCAATCTGAAATAACCTTCTCATGCATTGCCATGGAGAGAATCCATCGTGCTCCAGATGTCTTCTGAGCAGGGATGGGCAAGAGTTCAGGTGTTTGCAG
The DNA here is from genome assembly GCF_964212035.1 of Myotis nattereri. NCBI lineage: Eukaryota > Metazoa > Chordata > Mammalia > Chiroptera > Vespertilionidae > Myotis > Myotis nattereri. The sequence continues at coordinate 89,886,113 of NC_138082.1, read as the reverse complement.
GTGGAGTGGGCTCTGTGCTGCTGGGCTGCGGGGCGTCCCTCACCGGGACCACTGGCTGAGGCTTCGCACTCCAGGGGGTTCCTGCTCTGCAAAGAGGCTTGGAGTAGCCACCCTCAGTGCTCTTCCACTGTAAGGATATGTGAGCCCACAAGCCATGAATACCCTGATAATCCCCCAGTGGAGTTGAGAGTTGCTGAATAACACCAACCGTTTACATGTGTGAACATGATGTTTGCGCCTCTGAGCTATTTGACAAATATGAGTGGAAGGGACGTTGGAATGAAGACAGCTGCCTGCACTCCCGCTGCTGCCCCGCCTCGCCACCCAGGCCTTCCCGGTGAGCTGTCCCATGGTGTCAGGCTTCTAAGCTACTTTACTAAATTATTTTCTTTTTAACTAAACTACATTAGCAAACATACTTTCTAAAAATGTCCAGGCCATTGCATGATTTGAAATATTGTCATTTAATTTTGGTTTATATATCCCTGAAGCTAATTCAGAAAATATTTTACCATGGGAATGAGAGCAAGGATTGGGTTGTTCTGTTATCTGCTATATTCTCAGTTCCTTGGATGCCTATAAAAAGTGATATTTATACATAGTTACATATGTGTGCATATGTCTATACATAAATACACATAGTTCAGACTCATGTACATGGGATGAATTAATATTATCAACAGTTTTCCTTGAACATTTTGAATTCCTACAAAATTGAAAGCAAATGTGTCTCTTTAACTTTTTGTATCCCAGGTTAGTCACATATATTATGTTTCCTTGGACTTTTCAAGGTTGTGAGGGTTCCATTAAATTTGTTTTTACTTCACCCAGACCATGCAACCCCGTCCAGTCAGTCTGCTCATATCTCCCACTCTACCCTCACCATTCTTGCAGTCCTTACATCATTTGGAGGTATTATAGAAAAAAACTTAATTTTGATTAATGGGTAAGAAGAGAGTGTGACATTAAATTGTCATGCTTGTCGTTACCAAGGAGAATTAGATGCAGGAAGGAGAGGAAATTAGAGTTTGCTACCCTGTGATCTGGGGTCGTGTCTATCACAAAGGAAATGAGCCCAGAAGAAGATCTGCTTTATTCCCATGGCAGTGAATATAGAGGTTAATATCACAAAGAGGTGGGCTTTATGGTGGCATTATCTAGACTCAGAACTCTCTTTAAGATGTGTAACTAGGGCAAATAGCATGATTTTCTGCATTACCAGTCCTTGGCTAAGAATTTTTTCAAACAGAAGAAAAAAAACAACAACAAAAAACAACAAACAAAAAACCTAGACCCTTTTTAAGAGCCATCGTCAGGTCTGATAGCAGACATGGAATGAGCAGTGAGGCTCTAAGAGGGAAGGAAGATGCCACCAGGCTGCCAGCACTCCCTCTCCGACTGTGACCCTGATGGGAAAATAAAATGCCTAGAACTTTAATGGCTCCAACAACACTGGGCAGCTTACATCCGGCCAGGCCAGCTGTGTGTCTTTTGCTGCATCCGTGAGCAGTGCAGGAGCAACTGCTTGCCCTTCCAGACCTATCCTGCCAACAATGAGAGGACCCTGACATTTGACTTTGGGGCAGGTGCTTATCCTGCTCCATAATCTGTCTGGGTAGTTGAAAATCTGAGCATCCAAAATTTGTGATATCTCTGTGTTATTACAGAAATCTTAGGAACTGTGGAGTGGGGAAGAAAATCCTTAATCCTGTCTACTTTTTGAAAAGTATTATGGAAAGCAAAGGACTTAACCCTCAATCAAAGTGTCTTTTTTTTTTCCCTACAAGGCCTGTAAAATTTATTTCTGATAAAAACTTAACATTGTATGTTTGCTGTTTTATCAAAACATTTACATGCTTTTGGCATCTCCTTACAGTTGTCAGTGTGTTAGAAGAGGAAGACTGAGATGCCGGGACACGTAGTTCTCAGCACACCCAAGATGGGAGCACCTCACCTTCCATAGCTTAATTTTATGCACTCATTTACTCACTTACCCAATGAAGGTTACAGCTACCAGTCAGGGTCTCTGCTAGTAATTTACCAATTGGGATAAATTAATGGGAGCAAATAATCTAGAGACATCGGATAATAGATTTTGGGTAGTTGTTACGAAAAACCCCTTTCCCACCTTCTGAAAGACTATCATTCTTTTGACATAGGGAAGTTTATTCAGGCGTTTTTAATGCCTATTTAACACTTGCTAATGCCCGGGTACTAAGTTCTGTGTTGGAGATACATACATAAGAGCAGCACACAGGGAGTTCTATGTAGAGGACCAACATGGTCTAGGATGTGATATCCAAGCCAAGACTTCTGGGTGGGCAGAGAAAGGACATTTCCAGGAAGTAGGGAGAGCACATGTCAAGATGCCAGGGGAGAGAGAGCCTGCCATTGAGATAAATCTGGGCTAATGGATCACTGAATATAGAATATATGGGGAAGAGGCCCATGATACTGTGTGAATTGGTGAGCTTGCAATGGAATTCCTGTGGTTGGTGTCAGGAATTCGGGCTGTAGCCTAAGAGCAATGCCAAGGCCTGGAGGGCTTCTATACAGAGGAGTGACAGACACATCCCCACTCTCCCACATCCCCTGGGCTTACCTTGCTCGGCCTGCTCACCACAGTGACTGCCCCTTCGCTGACCAAGCTTCCGAGCCTCCTTTCAGGACTTGACCGTTGCTGCTGACCGTGCCCACAGTTGGAAGTGTGACGAACCAGGCTTAGCCATCAGCTCTGTCAATTACTAACTGTGTGATTTAGACATTGTGGCGCTAAGATATTCTTGCTTAGTCAGACCTCTTAATGGGATCCTATATAAGTCTATGTTTTACTACTTTAAAGATGTTCTCCTTTGTCATCATATGAATTTCAATTAAATATATTAACTCACTGGCCTTAGTCCCTAAGTGGATTGCCAAAATAGGATGGATTCATGAATATATATATATATATATATATATATATATATATATATATATGATTTCCAGACTGCTATGTCTGAGCTATAACACAGGACTTAGCTTTATCAGGTTGCCTCGTGTGCCCTTGTCACCTCATCCTAAATAGTCCCTATCAGGTTGCCTATATGGGCAAATGCCTCAGACCCAGGAGTCAACAACAGCTTCTGTTAGTTTAGTCTGAGTGTACACTGCATGTGTACGTGTGTCCTCAGTCATATAGCAAAGTGATGTATTGATCATCTGGTGAAAACCAGACACTGTTAAGGAAATTACAACTTTTTCAAAAGTGGTAGGTTGATAAGTGGAACAAGGGAAATACATTAGTGGGCATCCACTAAAACACAATGACAAATGCTTTCCATGTGGTGACTCATTAAACTAAATTTGACCAAAACTCTTGAATTAGATCATGGCCAATAAATTTTATAGCTAAGGAAGTGAAGCCAGAGGGAGGCAGAAGACCTGCTGTGTGTGCTCTAGCTCATCCATCCTAAGGCACACACAGGAGAGCCGTGCAGACACTTGTCGATGGTCCCAGCTTTGCTCATGGTGCTTCCCAGCAAAGTGTCACAATAAAAGTGAGTGATGATCTAGTGATGAATACATACCCAGTGCTAGGCATTGTGCTAAGTACATTGTATCCATTATCTCATCGCTCTCTTCCATAAATTTGTGTGGTAAGATTTACTATTATCCAGATTTTGCAGATGGAAAATTTGAGCCTCTGGAAGGGGAAGCAAATAGCCAAGAGCTCAGATTTAATAAGCAGTAGAACTGGGATCACAGATCTGACTCTTGCCAATGTCTTTTCTATTAACCATCCCACTTATGTGCAATAATATAACCGTTATATGTGTCTTATGAAAGTAGAGTTGATGAATCATTGCTATTTGAGATGGCTTAATGAGGACTGCAGTTTTGGTGGAGGGAGAGCAGCAGACAGCAGATGTGGGACTAGTTGCTGGAGAGAGTCCAGAAAGGTGGGGAGAGAAATGGAGGGCATTCCAAATAAGGAGACATCACAAGCAAGTCAGTGTTTTGGAGAGGAGCATGACAGATCTGAGAGACCCTGACGAGGACAGACAAGCCGGGATTTAAACTTTAATTTTGAAGAAAATAGCTGGTAATCTTCTCTTATTATAACATACACCCCTCTGCTTGGTAATCATATTTCTCCTCTAGAGAGTTGTAACTCAGAGACTGACAAATGAAAATCATCCTCATTCATCAACTCTGGTTGCTATGGAAACAATTGGTGAGGTTCCATACAGCACCCTGGAACCAAGGTCATCTAGACCAGCCCTGAGGTAAGTGTTGCTTAGAATTGTCCAGGAGGAATTAGCCAACGTAAAGCAGCCCTTTGACTAAAGCTGACCGTAGATTTATAAAAATTTAAACCTTCATAACATAATTACATAATTTAAATAATTCATATTACCCATTGATTTTATGAAGAAAGGAGAAAAGAGAATGGCCTTGATCAAAAAACAGGAAAAATAGAAAACTAGAAAAATACAGAGATAAAATGTGGGGAGGTCATGTACAATAAATGCTGCTTGCTGAGTATTTACAATGATAATCTCTATCATTTAGAGAGGACAGAGAATCCTGGGTCAGAGTTGAGCTTCTGGCTGCAAACCATGCGGATTTACCTGCCTGAAAACTGAGTGCAATGGGGCAGATGCCTGACTTTCCAACCTTCAGCTTTACCAGATTTGGGATATGGAACTCTTACTTACAAATTGTGCTCACTCGTTGCTTTTCCTTGCTAGAGAGCCAACCCCCCAAGCCTGGATGTGCCCAGTTATTTTCTATCTGCTTAGTTTGGAAATCCTCAGGGCCAACCCTAAGACAAGCATTCAGCTGTAAGGAGTTTTGGAGATAAAGAGAACAGTGTAGGGGGCCAGGATGAGGGCAAAGAGGCCTCCTGTGGAAAGAAACAGTCTTCAGATGATGAAAAACAGGTGCTACTCTGGGAAGTCTGGTGTGTTGAAGTGTTAGGAATGAGGACATAGGGGTGGACACCACTAGCATCCGCTATAGTCTCTCTAGATCAGAGTATCGGCCTTACCTGTTGGCTCCATAATTATCTGTCAAGTGAATGACAGGAGAAACGCACCCTCCAGGCCTGAGCTGCTCTTCATGTTGCGCATTCGGACCATATGGGGGCGGGCCTTTAAATAACCTGATGTCCAGGCTCCACTGTGGACCAATTAAATTAAATTCTCTGGGGTGGGGCTCGAGTATTCAAGTTTTTAATAGCCAGGCCTGAGAGCAACTGCTCTTGTTCAACTAATGAGTAAATTCTTTCCACAAAATCCTGGACAGATGGCCACATAAGCCTCTTTTTGAAATAGTTCATGGAGAGGGACTTTGCTATTCTCAGAAGCAAACCGTTTCCTTTTTTGACAGCACTAATTGTTCCAATCTTTTTCCCCTTATATTGAGCCAAAACTTGCCTCTGTACCTTTCATCAGTCATCCTAGCTTTGCACTTTGGAACAATATAGAATGAGTCTATTGCATTTTCTACGTGACTACCCTACAGATATTCAAAGGAGAGGTGGTAATGCCCTTTTTATACTCTAAATACTCTTAGCTCCTTCAACAGCTGCTATTCAACCTCCACTAACCATATTTAAGTTTGCCAATAGCACTTTTATTCTGTGGAATCCTCAATAGAACCGACAATCTACATCCGCACATGGAAATGGAAAGAGAACCATGTGTTAAATAAAGTGTGTGTGTGTGTGTGTGTGTGTGTGTGTGTGTGTGTGTGTGTGTAAAATGTTATTAGTAATGGGCGCACACACAGTATATCCAGTTTAAGTAGCTTATTAGGAAAAGTTGAATTTTTCCTCTTTCTTTTCCATTTGCTTTCTGACTATATTTATTTTTCTCTCTTGGTAGATTTGTTTGAACACCTCAATCCTTGATTGCTTATCAGGGCAATGCATATATATTTTTAGCGTGCATCATGTGGAGGGGGTAGGGGGAAGGTTCCATGGAGGTTTGTCACCAGTCTTTGTAACAAGTACTGAGCCCAGGATTCGTGAAGTCAAAAACAAAGCAGTAAACTGCTGTGGTTCTGCAGGGAAACTAATTCTTCACTCAGTGACTAAGTCTTCTGCAAGTTTGGAGGGAAAGCAGCTGCATCCATTCTGGACCAATGCAACAGAACAAGCCTTTTCTACACTAGAGACAGTAAGCATGCCGGCTGACCCCACCCGTACACAGAGAAGGGCTCAGCTGGCTCTGGGAAGTGCTTCTGGAAGAAGATTTGGGGAGAAGGTAGCTTTATGCCAGTTTATGTAATGTAATCTCAGAAAACTCTGACAAATGAAACTGACAGATACTTGCAATCAATAATCTTGATCTGGAAATAGAATTAAGACTATAAGATTCTCATGGTCACGTCTGAAAGCCTATAAGGCAAGCATGTCAAACTCAAAGGCTAACATGAGCTAAATAAACGAGGCATGCGGCCCCAAGTTTGACATGCTTGCATAAAGAGATTGGTATTCTGGCAAGGCCCAGGGCAGGATAGTAGGAGGACAGTAGAGATGGCTTGAGGAGAAGAGAGAGCCTTGAATCAGAGATTCACCGCTGATCCTCAGAATGACCCTCTGAGTGTGATCTTGGCTTCCTGAGCCTGATTTCATGCATCTGTGAAGGGAAGGAGAAGAAGTAAATCATGCCCATGCCAACCTTAGCTCAACAGCTGATGAAGAAATGGCCTGCACTAACACCGGTGCCAGGCCAGAGTCCGGGCCCTTGAGGTGAGCATTCTGCCTAATTGCTAAGAGTTAGGTCTGTGTCAAACCCTACCTGCCTCATGGACCCAGTAACGTGATCAGGAAAGTCCCTTGCCATCTCTCTGCCTCAGCTTCCTCTTTTGTAAAGTGTGTTATTGAGAACTGCATGATCCAATGTGTATGCAAAGCCCGTGGCACAGAGCCTGGCACATTGTGAGCACACAGAGGACGTAGCTTATTTAAGAATTCATCCATCACAGTTTCCCATCAGACCCCAAACCTTTGCAGATCAGTTTGTTCAGTGTAAAATAGAGGAGGGGCACTAGAGCCATGGAAGGCCCTGGTTCTTGTATGTGGTGATTCTGTTTATTGTGGCATTGAACAGCTGCACTGCGGACCTGGTTGCCTGGCTCCCTCACCTCTGCTCTTCTGAAGAGCAGGGCCTGGGCATTAACTTTCCAGTGCCTGGACCTTCGATTGGACTCAGTAAATGTTGTGAATGAATGAATGAATGAAACACTGCATTTAAAAATTCATTCACACCTGCCCCTGTGCCATTGGGATTTGACCCCTTTATTGCTCTGTGTAGAGGAAGCTGAGTTGGGTCTTCGAGTCAGGAAAGCAAGAGGCAAATTCTGACTCTTGTTTCCTGTTTTTCTACCTTATTTTTCTTCTCAGTGATTCTATCTTTATGGTCCCTTTACTGAAGTTTCCCCACTCACTTCTTTTTTATCTTGTTATACTGCAGATAAAATTCTAATCTATTAAAATTCCTCTTAGAAGAAAAAAGGGGATAAATACCAAAGGTAGAAATAAAATACCATTTTTTATGATTTCAAGCAAATTTATGTAAATTCTCTCATTATTCATTTGACAAATGATATTTATAGGAAGTGACATTAATAACTGTCCAAAAATCCCTTTTATCCATTCTTTCTTCCTGCCTAAACTCCAGCTTGGTTCAAGCATTTACCTCTTCTGCTCAGCTGTGTGCTGCTGGGGAGACAGACTCCTCTTAACTCCTAGCCCTGAAGTCTCAGGCAATCACGGAGGACTGACACCTCTGCCAGGAACTCTCTGGCAGGCCTATGCGACAGAATTCTAGTAAAGCAAAAGATTTATTTGCCCTAAAAGAAGGTTCTTGGGAAGGAACAACTGATTTTTCTTTCATTAGATGTTGTCAGGACTGTGTTAGTTTGGGCAATTTGAAAATAAAAATGACATGCTGAAGATGGGTAAGGAACATACAGAAAGGACATGGTCTGGTTAACATCATTCGTCCACTGAGTTAAGCAGTCCAGGAGCCACTATCCCTTTTCTTGGTCATAAGGTGATGGATTTCCCTATGATTAAAACCAGTCAATTTGGCTTTTTCTGTTCCTGACAACCCAAAACATCCCACTTAGAGTACTATTCCTGCCATTAAGCAACTAAGGACTTGGTGAGATATTATTTACATCTGGATGCCAGGAATGTTAACCTGTTCAAAAATGTTGATGCCTTCGTGACAGTTCCCTCCTTACCCTGCTATAAAAGGACCTTTCACCTATTTCTAGCTTCCTTCATAGCCATGTGCCTGTTTCAGACTTAGGTTTCTTGGATTTTAGCCATCAAATAGCCAAATGTAATTCATCTTAAAACAGCAGCCCTCCAGGGTAGGCACTTGCTGTTACTTTCTGTTGTTAAGTTGAACCTGAATAGCCCCTTACAAGTGTAGAGCAGGTGCACTGGAGTGTGTGCCAGTGGCCAGTAGCTACTTGCATGTTGGTGAATGAAACAGTGAGCTGTCTTCAGTGGTCAGGGGTTCTTACAGTTCACCTCCCAAGTCTCCTTACATGAGCTCACTCTGTGCCTGACAAAGCTGGGGAGAAAGGGCATGGGAATGGCTTTAGGAGATAAATTTCTCAGGTTCCAACACTTCCTCTCCAGTCAGGTCCCCTACCAGGAACAATTGTCTTTAATGCTGAAGCATTTCTGACAATGTGTGTCTCTTGGAATAAAAAACTCAAGGGTAAAAATGTCAAATAGTATTAGTCAGATGATTTTTACACTCAGATAAAAAAATGATTTGGGTGGTAACTCACTTTATGAGTTGGAATTTTGTAACTGTTCTTAATTGGCATCCACAGACGTTCTCTAGAGTGTCACAGTGAGCATGCTCCACAGGCCAGATGGCCCCTGTCACAACACTCAGCTCTGCCTTTACAGCAGGAAAGCCAAAGACTATATGTAAATGAACAGAAAGTGACTGTGTTCCAGTAACATTTTATTTACAAAAAGTATGTGGCCTGTGATCATAGTTTGGCAAACCCTCTAATTAACACCAAAAAGATCGGTTTGAACACTGTGTCTCAATTTTGTCACTAGCACACTAGAAGGCCACGATGAAGTCATTTAACTTCCCTGGGCCTCAATTTCCTCATCTGGAAAATGAAAGCCCTGGACGAAGGGATCTCCGTGTTCTTCTACAAGAAACACATGGCATTCTGTGATTCCAGTGTGGCAGTGCAAAGACATAGATAAAAACTAAGCAGGTAGGATGAGAAGGTTACGGTAAACCTTTTGAAAGTAAACACATCTGAACAGACAGTATATCCACCTGTATAAAAGAAACAAGAGTTCTAGGGAAACCACAAGAATAAATGTAGTTCACCCAGGTTTTGAAGAACTTGAAGGATATTTATCTTGAGGGATGGATGCATTTGAAAGAGAAAGATAAGAGAGATTAAGGGATCCAACATGGTGGCTGACAGAACTGCAGGGAGGGAGAGAGTGTGACAGAGTAAAGAAGTGAGAGGGGCATGTGTGGATTTGTGTGGCATGTGTGTGGGTGAGTGTGGGACAGATAAATATCTCAGGAGTCCCAGGGACTGGCAGATCATGTTCTCCTAGATGCGAAGTCCCTGCTACTGCCGCTGGCACCCCCAGGACGGCTCAGCTTTGGCACGGAACCCATGACATCTTGTAGAGGGAAGCAATGGAGGCCAGGAGTGCTGACAGACTAACATCCAGACCGACCTCAGACAGTACTCTTAGACCTGTGTAGGTAGCCACTTATCAGCCATAACCTGAGTGGAACCACCACCGTACTCAGGCAGTGAGCAGCTCAGTACCGAGTTGTGGGTCCAAGACATCTGCAGTGAGAGTGCACTAGACAGACCTCCTTAGCTGTGCCTCCTAGCCAGAGCCCAAACTAAGCATCCTAAGATCCTGTGCTTCAGGTCGTCATGCTGTGAGCAAAAGTCACAGGTACCCCACTCCATGCTCCATCCCTGATCCCAATACAGAACCACAGCCTTGCACATGCTACATTCCCCTGCCAAGACAGAGCCCTTGCCTGGTGAGTGCTCTGCCTTGGAACAGACAGAGGACACTCTGCCACAAGCACAGACAGAGCCTTTGGCTGGTGCACACCCTGACCTTGGAACAGATGGAGCCACAGCCCAGTGTGTGCTTTGCCCCTGGCACAGACAGAACCTTTGGCCTGTGCGTGCTCTGCACCCAGCACAGACAGAGCTGTCACCCAGAGGTCACCTTACCCCCAGCCCAGGTTAGAACTGCTGGTGTGATATGGTGTGCCCAACCACAGGGCACACTGCCATGCTGTAAGTGCACTGCCAGAGGGACCTATGGCACCATCCTGCCTTAGGAGTTGCAGTGGCACAGTGAATTGCATGCCAGAAGGCTCTGGGCTCTTACAGAGAGTCACACACCTAAGGAACTGTGCACCTCCCCTGCCAACCCTATGAAACAGATAACCGAGGGACCAGAACTGTGGGAGAAGGGAGTACAACTCAGAGCAGTGATAATAAAGGTGTGAAAATCAAGGCAGATCCACCCCCTGGGCTAGCTAGTCCAAGACCATTGGACTTCTAGGGGCTTCAATCCATTGGACCTCAGGGTCAGAAAGAGACAGAAAAAATGGGGAGACAAAGAAACATCAACCAAAGGAAAGAAAAGGAGGGATCACCAGAAAAGGAACTAAATGAAATGGAGGCATGAAGGATGTCAGGAAAAATTCAGAGTAAGGGTCATAAAGTTCATAAACCAGATGGATGAGAAAATCAACAAATTATGTAAGAATCAAGAGGAAATAAAAACTAATACAGCTACAATAAAACACACACACACACACACACACACACACACACACACACACCACATGATGGGAGGTTTCAACAGTAGACTAGAAGAAGCAGAGAACCGAATTAGTGAGTTAGAAGATAGGGGAGAAAAACACATCCAATGTGAACAGCAATTGGAAAAAAAAATAAAGCAGGAGAGCCTAAGAGAGCTTTGGGACAACATGAAATGAAGTATCATACATATAATAGGGGTGCCAGAAGGACAAGAAGAGGAGACAGGATTATAAAACCTATTTGAAGAAATAATGACAGAAAACTTCTCTGATTTGGGGAAGAAAAAAATCACATAAGCACAGAGAGGCCCAAACAAGATGAACCCAAAAAGACCTACACCAAGATGTGTCATGATTACAATGGCAAATGTTAATGAGAAAGAGAGAAACTTAAAGGCTGCAAGAGAGAGACAGAGAGTGACCCACAAAACATTCCCAATAGATTATCAAATGATTTGTCAACAGAAATATATCAGGCCAGAAGGAAATGGAATAAAGTATACAAAGTGAGGTAAAGCAAGGATCTGTATCCAAGAATACTCTTGGATACAGCAAGGCTATCATTCAAAATTGAAGGGGAAATAAGGAGCTTCGCAAACAAAAAAGGGCTAAGGGAGTTTATCATAACCAAGTCAGCAATGCAAGAAATGCTAAAGGGACTGTTGTATAAAGAAGAAATATAAAGGAAAGAAGGAACACAGGCACAGAGAATAAAAATGGCCACAAACAAGTACCTATTAATAATAACTGTAAACGTAAATGGATGAAATGTTCCAATCTAAATAGATCAAGTGGCTGAATGGATAAGAAAACAAGACCCACACATATGCTGTCTACAAGAGACCCACCTCAGAACAAAGGACTCACACAGACTGAAAGTGAAGGAATGGAAAAATATTTCCCAGGCAAATGGAAATGGAAAAAAATAAATAAATCTGGGGTAGCAATACTTATATCTGACAAAATAGACCTTAAAGTGAAGGCCATAACAAGAGATAAGGAAGGCCATTTCATAATACTAAAGGAATCCATACAAGAGGATATAACCCTGGTAAACATACATGCACCCAATGCAGGAGCTCCAAAATACAAAAACAAACAAACAAACAACAAAAACAAACAAACAAACAAACAAAAACTTCTGGAAGATATCAAGGGAGAGACCAAAAGTAATATAATCATAGTAGGGGACTTTAATAACCTATTGACATCACTGGATAAATCCTATAGGAAAAAATCAGCAAATAAACAGCAATCCTAAATGACTCATTAGATCGGATGGATTTAATCAACATCTTCAGAACATTTTACCCCAAAGCTGGAGAATATACATTCTTCTCAAGTTCAAATGGGGCATTCTCAAAGATAGACAACATATTGGGACATAGGCAAAGTCTCTTCAAGTTCAAGAAGATTGGAATCATATCAAGCATTTTCTCAGATTACAATGGTATAATATTAGAAATCAACTACAATAAAAACAATCAAAAAATTCAAACACTTGGAGGCTAAATAGTATTTCATTAAACAATGATTGGGTTACCAAAGAGATCAAATAAGAAATAAAAACATTCTGGAAACAAATGACAATGCAAACACAACAATCCAAAATCTATGGGACACAGTGAATACAGTCCTGAGAGAGAAGTTCATAGCTCTACAGGCCTGCCTCAAAAAAACAGGAAAAAGCAGTAATAAATTATTTAACTCTACAACTTAAAAAATTATAAAGACAGCAACAAGAAAAGCTCTGAGTGAGCAGAAGGAAGAAAATAATAAAAACCAGAGCATAAATAAATTACATAGAGACAAAAAAAAAATACAAAAGAGCAATGAAACCAAGAGCTGTTTCTTTGAAAGGATCAGCAATATTGATGAACTTATAGTCAGGCTCACCAAGAAGCAAAGAGAGAGGCCACAAATAAACAAAATCAGAAATAAAAGAGGTGAAATAACAACAGATCCCACAGAAATACAAAGGATTATAAAAAAAAAATACTATGAACAGATCTATTACAACAAACTGGTCAACCTAGAAGAAATGGACATATTCCTAGAAAAATACAACTTTTCAAAACTTAATCAGGAAAATAAAAAAATAAAAAAAATCTGAATAGGCCGATAACTATGGAGGAAATTGAAGCAATAAAAAAAAAGCAAGCCCTGGGCCAGATGACTTCACAGGGAAGTTTTACGAAACATTCAACGAAATATAACCTATCCTCCTCAGACTATTTCAAACAATTCAAGAGGAAGGAACATTTTCAAGCTCTTTCTATGAAGCCAGCATTTCCCTAATCCCCAAACCAGATAAAAACACTACCACCAATATCCCTGATGAACATAGATGCTAAAATCCTCAACAAAATTCTAGCAAATTGAATCCAGCATTACATTAGAAAGATCATACACCAGAACAAAGTGGGACTTATTCTGGGGATGCAAAGCTGGTACAATATCCACAAATCATTAAATGTGATAAATCACAGAAATAAATTGAAAGATAAAAATCACATAGTCATATCAATTGATGCAGAAAAAGCATTTGAAAAAATCCAACACTTTTTTTTTAAATCTTTGCCTGAGAATATTTTTCCATTGATATTTAGAGCGAGTGGAAGAGAGAGGGAAAGAAAGAGAGAAATATCTAATGTGATAGAAACACATTGATCAGTTGTTCCCTGCAGGAGCCCTGACCAGGGCACAGGCCAGGGAGGAGCCTGCAACCCAGGTTTGTGCCCTTGACCAGAATTGAACTGGAGACCCTTCTGTCCATAGGCTGATGCTCCATTCACTGAGCCAAGCTGGCCAGGCCAACACCCTTTCTTGATAAAAACTCTCAGCAAAGTAGGAATAGAGGGATCATAACATAACATAATAAAAACCTTATATGACAACTTTATTCCAACATTATACTCAATGGGCAAAACCTAAAACATTTTTCCTAAGAACAGGAACAAGACAGGGATAACCACTCTCACCACTCCTGTTTGAGATAGTACTGGAAGTGCTAGCTGTAGTGTGATCAGATAATAATAAGAAAAAAAAAAGGCATTCAAATTGGAAAAGAAGTAAAACTGCCATTATTTGCAGATGACATGATATTATACAAAGAAAACCCTAAAGACTCCATCAAAAAAACTATAAAATTCACTAAATGAATTTGGCAATGTAGCAGAATACAAAACTAACATCTAGAAATCTATAGCTTTTTTATATACCAATAATGAAGTCACAGAAAGAGCAACAACAAAAACAATCCCATTTACCATCTCACCAAAAAAATTAAGGTGCTTAGGAATAAACTTAACTAAGGAGGTGGAAGACCTGTATTTGGAAAACTACAGGACATTGAAAAAAAGACATACAGGAAGACATAAACAAATGGAATAATATACCATGTTCATGAATTGGTAGAATCAACATCATTAAAATGTCCATACTAACCAAAGCAATCTACAGATTCAATACAATCCCCATTAAAATACCAATGACATGTTTCAAAGACCTAGAACACACTCTTCAAAAGCTCATATGAAATCAAAAAAGGACCCTTGATAGCCATAGTAATCCTGAGAAAAAAGAACAAAGTTGGAGAGATCACAATACCAGATTTCAATCTATATTACAAAGCCACTGTTCTCAAAACTGCCTGGTACTGGCATAAGAACAGCCATATAGATCAATGGAACAGAACAGAGAACCCAGAAATTGACTCAAACCATTAATATTTATGGCTCAATTAATTTTTGACAAAGGAGGCAAGAACATACAATGGAGTCAAGACAGTCCCTTCAATAAATGGTGTTGGGAAAATTGGACAGATACATGCAAAGAAATTAAACTAGACCACCAACTTACACCATACACAAAAATAAACTCAAAATGGATAAAGGACTTAAATGTTAGACTGGAAACCATAAAAGTCTTAGAAAAATACATAGGGAACAAAATGTCAGGCATAAATTGTAGCAATATCTTTACCAATGCAGCTCCTAGGACAATGGAAACTAAGAAAAAAAAAATAAACAAATGGGACTGCATCAAAATAAAAAGCTTCTGCATAGCAAAAGAAACCATCAACAAAACAAGAAAGTCCACTTCATGGGAGAACATATTTGCCCATGTTATATTCAGAAAGGGCCTAATCTCCAAAATTTATAGGGAACTTATACATCTTAACAAAGGAAAGATAAACAATCCAATCAAAAGATGTCAAAGGACTTACATAGACACTTTTTGAAATGGACATACAGAAGGTCAGCAGACTTATGAAAACATACTCAAAGTCACTAAACATCCAAGAGATGAAAGTCAAAAAGACAATTTGATACCATCTCACACCTGTCAGAATGGCTATCATCAACAAATTGACAAAAGACAAATGCTGGCAAGGATGTGGAGAAAAAGGAACCCTTGTGCACCTCTGGTGGGAATGCAGACTGGTGCAGCTACTGTGGAAAACAGTATGGAGTTTCCTCAAAAAATTAAAAATGAAACTCCCATTTGACCCAGTAATCCCATTTCTAGGAATATATCTCAGGAAATCAGACACCAGTCAAAAAGGACATATGCACCCTTATGTTCATACCAGCATAATTTATAACAGCTAAGATTCGGAAACAGCCTAAATGCCCATCAGCAGATGAGTGGATTAAAAACCTGTGCTACATCTGTACAATGGAATACTATGTTGCTATAATAATAATAATAATAATAATAATAATAATAATAATAATAGAACTCTTACCATTTGCAACAGCATGGATGGACATGGAGGGCATTATACTAAGCAAAATAAGCCAGTCAGAGAAAGATAAATATCACATGATCTCACTCCTTTGCAGAATTTAATATACAACATAAACTGATGAACAAAAATAGAGCCAGAGACATAGAAGCATTGAACAGACCATCCAACTTCAGAAACTTCAGAGGGAAGGGAGGGTAGGGTGGCGTGGGTAAGAGATGAACCAAAGGATTTGTATGCATGCATATAACCAATGGATGCAGACACTAGGGGGGTGAGGACATGTGCTAGGGGTATGGGTGGCTGGGGAGAGGTTAATTGGGAAAAATGGAGACATACACAATACTATATGTAATACTTTAAACAATAAAAAATTAAAACACACACACACACACACACACACACACACACCAAAGGGGGGCGGGACTATAACTTATTTAAACCTCAACAAACATTATACAATATTCTCATTCTTCACAGATGTTGTCTATTCTTAAAAATAGCCCATGAAGTAGATATTGAAATTCCTTTTTGAAGAAGCATTTAAGAAGTTGTCTTAAGATCACACACCAAGTAAATGACAGAGCTTTAAATTAACGTCTACTACTTCCCAAAGCCATTCTGTTTTAACCAAGTTTGGGTCTCCTAAGCTAATTAAGAAAAAGACTGCTATTCCGACCATGGGAATGAAAGAAACACCAAGCTACAGTGGGAAAAACTTGTCAATATTAGGGTCCCTCTCCTACCCCAACAATAAACTATTGAATAGAAGGTATCACATATCCCAGTCCTCTTCTCCCAGTGTTTGCTGCCTTGCCAATGGTTTTTCTTGTTAGGTTGAGGCAATTGACCATGGTACATAAGTAACAGACTATAAACCCTGAGCGTGCAGGTGTAGAGATAGTGGCATAATCAATTAAACTTACAACAGAGTTAATCTGACATGCACCTAATGATATACATAATTGAATTTTGAAGCATAGTAATTAGATATAAATGCCAAGCTATTGACATAAATGACTGAAATTATTATTGCCTATGCACAAGCAGGCCATGTGTTGAATTTTACATTTCTCATTTTGTTGGTTCCTGGGGATTTATAAATTATCAAATTTGTTGACAGATTTTATAACCGGAGAATTCAAGGCTTGGGAAGTTTATGGCCAAAAGATTATTTCTATTATTTTATTTGTTTGCTATTTTTTTATACTATAACTTACCAGTTTCAGAAATAACTATATACAATGCAATAGGGAAATATGCATACAATGATAAAGAAAACAGCAGGATCAGAGGAAATATGAGATCAATGAGAAAATGATGTTTAGAATATAAAAGACGCTAAAAGTTTTCTGTGTCTCTTAGAGCAATGGTGAGATGATAATCACTTTTGTGAACTGAACCCATAGTACATCAATTTATTTTGAATTATTGTAACAATCCTGCAAAGTACACAATCTAATTCTCATTATACACATATGTCAGAGAGGCACCAATATGTTTACTAAGTCCATTGAACTAGAAAATGAATAGAGCTGAGATTAAAATTCAGTCTGCATACTTCTAATCATAGTCTCCTGTGCTGGGTAGCAGAGGGCTTGAGGTGAGGTAGATGAGGGTGATGTTGGGCTGGGATTTGGAAGAAAGAAACTCTACATTCTGGCATCTAGAATAGTGAGGTAGACAGAAGTTAGAAACCTAGCATGGCCCTTGTACACATGCACACTAAGAGGAACCACAGGAAAAAAACCCTGAGACCATTAGCACTTAGCAAGTGCTCGGTATTTCTTTAATGATTTATTGACAAGAGTAGATGTCAATAAATTCAAGAAGGTTTTAGTCATGTGAATGCCAATACACTGGCATTGTCATCTGTTCATTTTCCTTTTGATATTTTCCTTACTTAAAAGAGACTTCTATGCTTAAAATAAGAAAAAGAAAAAAACATCTCTTGAAAGGTGTGCTCATCTCAAATTCAGAAACAACAACAAAAACAAATGGTCACTGTTCTAGGTCAAAAGAGCTAATAATCTACTGGCCTATGCCCACCCTCAACTTAAAATATAAAATAAATTAAACAAATAGTATTAATTAAATTTGGGAAATCTTTTGAAAATTTATCTAATAGATTTAACAGATGATTGTGGGTGATTGGAGATTGCCTCATGGTGAGATGATATTTGGAACACATCCGTATGTCTTAAATTTCAAGAATAGAAAAGAAAACACACAACAAAGTGTACAAAGAGAAGTGATTTAAAAATATAACAGAAAATACTTTATAGGCATTATTTCACTGTGTCTTTAGAATAAAGGTGGATCTATCGTGGATCCATCATCTGCATTTGCGGAAAAGTAAACCTAGACTGAGAGAGGGAAAGTAACTCCCAGATACTGCCCCGGTGAGGATGCCGGTGGGCTTCCCCGCACAGACCAGCAGGGCTGTTTCAGCGCTGGATAGTTCCACTTGGTGCTCCATGGGAGGCAGAGAAGACCTCATCAGTGCTTTGGGAATGCTGGCACTGTTATCAAAATTGAAGAAACACTATTCTTTGTCTCTATCCACCCTATCCTCATCCATAGTTTGAAGTAAGATAATTTTTACTAGAATTTCATGTAAAAATTTTAATAAAGAAAAAGGCTAATTGTTTTCATTTTGGAAACTAAGGAATTATTTAGTTACTGTATGACTGACTATATGACCAAGTAACTATAATAATCATAATAGCAATAGATATATCAGGATATATTTCAGAGCATGTTTCCTATGCATCTCCTCACATTCCTAAATATCACTAAACAGGAAGAAACTCCAAATATGAGCAGAACGCTTTAACACCAACATTTCTCTAAAATAAATATTAGCCTTCAAAGTTGGAATAAAAGGGAGTATCTTGAGTTGCTAGGAACATTATACCTGCAAAATATTACTTAACTGGCAATTTTCAACTTCTCCTATGACCATTATTAATTTAGAATTATTAGATTTAAAAACTGGAAACAGAGCAAAAACATATTAGGTCTCATCCATCCTTTCACTTCAGAAATGGGGAGAGTGGAGCCTAGACATGGGGACCAAAGAAAATGAAGGCAGAGCCCATAACCCTGACCACTATGTTTGCTGTGGTGACAACACCCCCCTCACGTCCCTGGTTACCAGCGGCAATGCCATGTTTCCTGCCAACCTAGGAAGCATGTTATGGCAGTAGTGGCTTCCTTTACATCATTCTTGTCATAAGAAGCCCTCAGAGGGAAGCCACCTTATCTGTTTATCCAGAGAGTTTTCATTTACTGCAAAGGTGAAGAAGGGTTCGCATGCCTGGAGAAGTCAGACTCGGGGTCCTGAACCTGATCATCATGAAGACACTTCAGGACAGAAATGCTAACTGTCAGGGGCCATCCTTCTACATGAAATTAAACAAGCTCTGTTCCCCTCTCTCCTCGAGGTCACTAAAAGCAACACTGACTTTTTGTGAAGCTCGCTTTCTGAAAGCAATGTGCTCCCCTCCCCTACACCTGCACCGCAGGAAGCCATGACTCCTCTGACAGCTTGCAAGGCCACTAGCCTCCCCCTCCTCATCCTCATAGCTCCCCTCCATATGCCATATATTTCTAAGTTAAGAAAAGGAGAAAGGAAAATAACATTTGCTTGTCTTTCATGAAGAACAAATCCCCTCTGTCATTGGCTCTGCCTGCATTTTTAAAGAATTAAAATCTCCCCTAACATTCACAGCTTATGTTTTTCTCTGCTCCAAGGTTTATCACTCTGTTCTTTGCTTTACTCACCTAGCTGGAATCTACCCAGACATCCCTTTCCCTACATCTGTATTACCCATAGTGCTTCTTTTTAGTGGATTTCAAAATACAAGTGTTCTCCTGTGTTTGGCTGTGAAAACATTAAAATGCATGCCAAATATGAGAGAATATACCTGCATCCTTAAAGTCACTAAGCCTTCATGCAAAAAAGGTATATTCAATTCACACTGATTCAGATACTGTTCTAAGTGCTCAGACACAGCTGCAAAAGTGGCAACACCCTGAGCCCCTGGAACTTACATTACAGGGAGGGGTACACCAGGCTTATATGGTGATCCTAGTATAAGATAATTTTAGAGAACTTTAAGAAATAAAATGAGAAATAAATCCCAGTTAGCTCAGGGACTCTATTTTAGATCATGTTTTTAAATAATGTCTATCTGAGGAAATAATACTTGAGCAAATACCTAAATAAATAAGGGAGGAAAACAATTCTCAGTGAAAAGGGCAGTCATGAGACCAAGAGACCTTTGGTTTTCTGGAGGAACAGCAAGGACACTGAGGTGATCATGCTAGCATTGGCATAGGTAGTTAGCTAGTTATTAATAAAGGAAGGGAGTAAAGGGAATCAGACATTCAGCATAATGAACTAGGAAGCTGAATCGGATATTAAGCCTAATCTACCAGGGACCTGAATAGGACATTAAGCTTGGTTCATTAGGAAGTACAGTATTCATAGACTCCCTGGTGATCTCAGCATCCTCTGGGTCTCTGACTTAATCCTGGGGCAATCCTCCAGCAATACTTATGGAAAAGGGTCACCCTGGGGAACTGCCAGCCTGCTAGGGGCTTGGGGCGGGGGGGTAGGAGGGAAAATACCTTTGCTAGTCTCAGAAGCAGTAGAAACCAGGACTCAGCAGAACTGTGGGTCATGTAGGAGCCACGATGGCATGGAAAGGGTGGAGCCTGGCCTGGGAAAGTTATCAGATAAGATGAGGGCTTGAACCTGGAAGGGTCAGGAAATACATTGTTTAGGGAAAGGACAGAGCACAAGTCCAGAAAAATCACGAAGTAGATTGGGTAATTTGAAAGAGGTCTCTTGTTCCTGAAGACCAAGAAAATATAGGGAGGATTATCAAGAATCTCAGGCAGTGGCTACTAGAGCCTGCCCGCCCTATACATCCCCGAGAGTGTATTATTTCCGTTCACCCCAATACATCTTCCCAGTACCTTTAAACTTCTCCCACATGTACCCTCCGAAATTTCTTTCTTGGGACACCACAAAAGAAGCCATTTTCACCACAACAAACAGACCAGGGCTTGAATCTCAATTTAACAAATCATAGGGTATTCTTTCATGTTCCAGGTGTGCGCTCTGAGGCTCCCCACACCCCCATATTTGAAAGATGTATGGAATAATATCCATCTCACATGGTGCATTTGAGAATTATAGGCAAGTGGAAGCACCTAAGATATACTAGTAGTGGATGCGGCTTAGTAGCTGCATGATTTTGGACTACTTCCCTCATCAGTTATCACCACGGTTTCTTCTATAAAATGGAAATGCCTGAAAGGTGTGTGAAGACAGAATAAGAAGATAGACCTGTAGGTTTTACCAGAAAGGCTGGTATACAGTTCATGCTACACACATATGTGTTGATACCATATTTATCATCAGCAGCACCTTTCTTTCAGCTCCCCGACTGCATGCACAGAAGCAAGCATTCACATTGAAGATCTGGTTTATGAATGGCCTTAGATACACAGCCCAATGAACGTCTGCAATCTTCCATCTCTGCCTTTTTATTACTAAAACCTTCAGGGGTGGCATGTGAGGTTAATGACATTAGGCAGAACCTGTAGTGACCTTTATCTGCCCTGTCACTAGCTACCTGCCCATGCACCAGTGCCTTTCACTTTCAGTACCATCACACCCATTGGTATCTTCTGTTAATTTATCCCATACATATTCAAAGGCCCATTCTTTTATGGCACCATACACTACAAAAGATACAAAACAAACAAAATTAAAATCAAGGGTTTTTAACATTTACATTGGAAACATAGCACAGATCAGAAGTTCCAAACTGATAGCCCATGGGTAGTTCTTGGGTGGTCTATGTGTGAAAAATAAATAGATAATATTATCTACACTAATAAAAGAGAAACATGCAAATTTGTGTCACTCCACTACGCCCACCAGCTAATCAGAGCGACTATGCAAAGTAACCCAACAAAGATGGCAGTTAATTTGAATACACAGGTGCAGAGCGCAGACTGAAGGCTCCGGCCAGAGTGAAGGGTGAAGACTGAAGACTGAAGACTGAAGACTGAAGACTGAAGACTGAAGACTGAAGCCAGAGGAAAACCGGTGCCCGCAGCCAGGGGAAGGAAGGCCTATTGCACAAATCTTCGTGCAATGGGCTTCTAGTCTATATGTATAAAAGGCTAACATGCAAAATGTCCCCTCGGGAGTTTGACCAGGAGACCCAGAGTTCAGTTGCTCCCTATGACATTCACTGACCACCAGGGATGGTGTGGAATGAAGAAAGGCCCCAATCAACCCTGACCTCGGGTCAGGCCTAGGGACCCTACCCATGCATGAATTTCGTGAAAAGTCCTAGATTATTAATGTTGCCTATTAAAATACGAATATTTTATCACAATTATAGGGAGCAGTATAGCAACTGACTCCCCATGAAGCACATACCATTCATTTCAACTCAAGCCCTCTCCTCCCACCTTCATGTTGCTTTCACACCCAGGCCACTCATTCATCCATATCTCCTACTGTGTATGCAGAGATTTACATGTGAAACCTTGGTTGATGGCAAGAAGGAATATGGTCTAGACATGGAGGCCCTCAAAATATCCAGACAACAGAATTCATTGCTCTGGTTGAAACATGAATGCTAATAATCTAAACAAAAGTCTCAAAACAGCCAGTGTTTGAGCTGTGATTTGCCTACTTTGCTTCATCATTTACCGCTCATGTGGCTTCACATCTGTGAGTCTGTAAACAGGACATGGACTGAATTACACAGACTCTTCTTTTGTTTAAAACTGATGTGCCATAATCCTGATTAAAACATATTTAGAAGTGTATAAAGGTATTTATATACAGTTCTCATTTGAATCAGTAAGAACCTAAATCACACTTACTCATCTAAAGCCTAGAGCCAGTTATGCTTACTTACCTCAGGATGTAAGTGCAGGGGTTCAGCTCTGAAGAGCTGGACATGGCTGCCCCCAGGCTCCAACAGGTCTCAAGCAAGCTGACCAGCTGAAACTGGTGAGAATCGAAGCTTTGCCTGGGAGACCTCTTAGCTAGGTGTCGCCAGTTTTCTCTTTTACCTTTATCTCTTATTGGGTCCCCCTTTTACTTATTCCAAACAGTGGTGGCAGCTCTACTATTGCATTAGGGACCCAAGCTAATCAACAGAGGCTGCCATGGAAAGGACTTTACAAGTTCTAATCCCTGGAATTCCTTTCCATGCAGTGCTGGCTACCAGAAAAAGTAAATGAGGCAACTGGATTTACAATTAGAATATTTACATTGACAAAAACTTCATCCCTAGGAGAGATGAGGGGTCTACAGAATTCAAGGGGTTCCCCAACTAGAGACTCAGCCCACTCTCTTTGTCCTTCCACACAATGCCTCAATTTCCTCTTCAAACCTTCCCAAAATGAATGGGAGGTCAAGAACTGCTCAGTACTGTTTCCTGCTTCCGTGTGACTTATCTCACTTGAGCATCCTTGCGTGTGGAGACAGTCACTCTGTAATCCAGGGAGCAGGACCATGGTTCCTGGGAAGTTAAATGCTGTGAACAGACTCTTTTTAATCACTTTGACTCTTGCATTTATGAAGGGAAACACTCTTCACTCTTCTCCTTATATCATCTTTTTGTCACACTATCCTCCCTAAATTCTCCAACTTAACACGTTCTAATTTGTGAGTTATGCCTCATATCTCTTTCTCTTTCAAAATAAAATATTTCTAATAAAACTCAGGAATACCTTTGAGTTTTTTCTCCACCAAAAAACTTCACTTTCAAGTGTTCTACAGTTTATAGAAACCATACCTTTTTTTTTATTGTTGCTTCTGCTCGTCAAAAAAAAATGAAGAGATTAAAACTTTCTTTCAGACTACAGATTCCATTTTTACTTGTCAATTTCAATTCTACTTACCACTTAAAGTTATCAAGTTAAAACAAAATATATTTTTAAACACTTTTCTCAACACTTTATACAAATTCCTGGGGGGAGGGGAATGAACGGAAAAAAAATAAACAAAACACCCTCCCTGGTTTGGCTCAGTGGATAGAGCATCGGCCTGTGGACCAAAGGGTCGTGTTTCAATTCCTATCAAGGGCACATATCTCAGTTGCAGGCTCCTCCCTGGCCTAGGCCCTGGTCAGGGCTTGTGCAGGAGACAACCAATCGATGTGTTTCTCTCACATTGATGTTTCTCTCTGTCTTTCCCTCTCTCTTCCACTCTCCCTAAAAAAAAAAAAAAAAAAAAAAAAAAAAAAAAAAAAATTAATGCAAAAATATCCTTAGGTGAGGATTAACCAAAAACAAACAAACAAATAAAACAAAGCAAAAACAACAATAACAAAGAAAACATTTCTCACTTTTTTTTTTAAAGCATGAATCCAAGGTAGCAAGCAGGTTTAAGTAGAGAAGCAGATTGCATTCATGTAGCTTAAGATTCTGACAACAGTCACAGCCACTGCAATCAGGCAGCTCTGGCACCTGGGAGCAGGCTGCACAGGGTCCAGGACAGCTGAGCCGCTTCCCTGCAGGGTCTGGGTTCTTAGGGCAGGACCAGGCCAGATGTCAAGGTCCAGAAAGGTCATGCACAAGGAACTGCCTTTCCTTCTGTTTGCTAATAGTTTACCCATTGGATTTGTTGGAGAAAGAAAAGGAAAATCCCTAGTGGTTCGGGCTGAAGTAGGGAGTGAACACCCCTGAAGAGCAGGGAGGACGAAAGGGAGATGGGAGGAAATGTCCAATGCGGGGAGGAAGGGAGGAGCCAGGTCCAGGAAGGAGGAGGAAAGGGGAAACCTCCTCATTCTCCTCGGCCTCCCTGGGTGTTGCCCGGGGAAGATCTGTGCCTTGCTGTGCAGAACTGTACGCATGTCTACAGCAGATGTGTGAGGGTAACAAGGACTGCGCATGAAGCATGTCCCTCGTGAACTAACAGGGTACAGGCTGTCTTTACCTCTCTCTGCTGGAGAGTCTCACTGTGAATTATGAATCACATCAGGGAGCAGAAAGCAGGGCTGTGTGTTGAAGGTCACAATGTGGTATAGATGAGACACTGATCAGTTTGTACAAGTCTATCAGGAGGGTGAGCAGGACAGAAAAGTGTGGCCTGGGGCTCTTGGAGAGCTGAGGGGAGGCTCCAGACAGAGCTAAGACAGGTCCCGCTTCCAGGATTTTGTTAGTGTAGCTTCTGTTTGTTTTGTAGCAGTTGTGACAGACATAAGCCTATTCTTCCTGCACATAAATCGTTCAATTTATTGGGCAGAAAGTCATTTTTATATTCAATTTTCAAATAAGTGTTGAGAGGCAACTTGGAGCAAATCTTCCCTGAGGTGGTTGGAAGGAAAGGGTAAGTGGGAAAATGTTCTCTTGATCTTTAAAAGTATCTGCAAGAATGTGACTTGGGATTAGGCTTGGCCTGGACAGAGAGAAGCACGAGAAAGAAAGAAGCAGCCAGAACTGCTTAGCATCGTCTGCATTGTGGGGAGATCAACACGGATCCCCAGCTGCCTCCAATCCTCTGTAGGGAAATATGGAGTATAAATAAATACAAATGGCAGTGCTCAGCATCATTAGTGTGTAGTAATGCCTATTCTTCACCAAAGCCAAGCTCAACACCTCTATATAATTGGTGATACAAGCCCTCCCCTGCTTTGAAGTTGATGCAGACTTAAAAAGATGACTTCACGGGACCTTTCACACCACCCGGATAGCAGGCCTAACAACCCGCACTACTCATACGGGCATAAGGCCCCTTGGGAATCCATAGGTTCACTTTTCTGTACTCAGCACAATCACCTTCGCTTCTTTCTTCCTGGTTCTTTCTGCTGTTGGATTGACACTCAAATGTTCTTTCCCACCAGACTGTAAGCCTCCAAGGGCACAGGCTGGACAGTACTGATCATACCCTGCCAAGCCCCCTTCCCCCGCATGGAAGCTGAGAGCTGCTCTCGCTGTCGGACCAGCTGGGTGGTGTGTGCTGTGGTGGGCTGAGCTTTGGACTGGCACAAGGAAGACAGAGAAAAAGGCCATGGTGTTGCCCTAAGCAACTGTTGGCCCCCCCAGACGGACATGTCAAAATGGAAGAAGCATTTCATCCACGAGGGAAAATTAATTGTGAGGATGATGGAAAAGGCCACTTTGAAAGAAAACTTCAACATGGAAAACTGTAAAAATCATTGAGTTACGGATAGAAATTAAAAAAGAGTTGACATTTGTTATGAACTTTCATGGAATGTTGCACAAAATATAGTACTTTATTTTTAGGAAAATAGTAACTGGCAATGAAATGGTATGCTTACAGAAAAAACAAACTTTCTAAGATCTAAGAATCCTGGCGTTAACAATTTAAATGTAATGCTGTTACTAATTCCTGTTCTATTTTGAGGTGTAGAGCAAAATGACAGTGTGTTAGAGCCCTCCTGATGGGTAGGCTCAGTGGGACCCTGAAGCTGACATGGAGACAGACCATGGAAGCCAGCATCCTGTCTCCAGGTGTTAGGGTGACGTGGTCCAAGGTCCTCCTCCTGCCACATGACGTCAGTCTGCCTTTCTCTTTTCCTCACGTGGGTGAAGACGGTGGACAGATGCCTGGCCAGGAGCAAGGTGTGGAACCTATCTATAGCCAAGGCCAAACTAGCACCACTGTCCACTGAAGGGAGTCAGGTATGTGCTCCCATCGTGAAGGGAGAAGAGGCAGGAAGTTAGAAACGCAGGCAGCAAAGGAGGACAGGGACACTAAAGGGGATAGGGTGTGAAGGCATGAATGGAGAGAATACAGAAAGGCCTGAGGCATATGGAGACTTTTATGAGGAAATTCATTTTAAGACTTTATATGTCTTTTCAAAATTTTTTTTATTGATTTCAGAAAGGAAGGGAGAGGAAGAGAGGGATAGAATCATCAATGATGAGGGAGAATCATTGAAAGGCTGCCTTCTTCATGCTCCCCCCCCCCGGCCCCCTCTCCCCCCTCCCGGCCCACACACACACACTGGGGATTGAGCCATACCCAGGCATGTTCCCTGACTGGGAATTGAACCTTGACCTCTTGGTTCATAGGTCAATGTTCAACCGCTGAGCCATGCTGGCTGGACAAGAATTTATATGTCTCAATTATTTTCCCTGAAAGGGCATTGGGTTGATTCCTGTCTCTGTCACTGACATAACCTTTACTTTTCTCTCTGAGAGTTACCTTGGGAGTCCTGTGTGGATTTGACTTGCTCATTTGGCATGATTTAGTGCCTGAGTTAGCTTTTCAGAAGTCTTGCCAATATTAGCATTGTGTGCAGACGCTTCTCAAATGAATGGCGCCCTGGGACTCTAGTGGAAATGGTGCTATTAAATCACACAGCAGTGTCCTCTGCCACTCTCTGGAAAGAGGACAGCAGAGTGGTGGCTTCCTGGTGCCACCTGTGGGTAAAATACCGAGGCTTTTCAAGTAGTGTCTACAGGAGCCTCCCAGCAGGCTGTTGGTGAGAATGGAGATGGAGCCAAGTCGCAGGCAGCGCGGCTGCCCTCGCCAAAGTGAACTATGTCAGCATCTCCCCTCACTACTGCAGGTCCAAGTAGACAAATGAACGGTAAGAAGACTGCAAGCGCAGGAGCAAGGTCAGGGATTGCCCACTGGGCCAGGCCATCATGGACAAGCATACAGACAGAGAGGAAAGATGGTGCTCACAGACCCCATGTCCTGCCCCTTCCAGTTAGTGACCTTGAGCCAGTTACCTTGACTTCACTGAGCATTAGTCTCATAGCTCTTAAATAAGGAATGCAACAGGCTCTTGTGGCCATGTTCTGATCCATTAGCCACTTGAGAAACCCCTACTTCCTTTTCCACCTCCTCCACCCCACCATGTGGGTTGATTTTTCCATTTCCAAGTTGCTGAGAACAATAGTAACAACCCCATATGTCTGTCACTCAGATAAAAAGGTTATTGCTTTTTCAACAGGATAGAGTTACAGCAGGGGTATAAAATGTTGGCTTCCACTGAGTAATTTCAGATGTCCTGTTGGCTCTCCTGCCCTCCGCAAATGCTCTCTTCCTTTGCCCACTGGCCTGAAGTTACCTTTTCTTCTTGAGCAAGGTCAGATGAAGACATTGAAGTCTAATTTCTGTTATTTATTGAACACACAAATCATAGTACCCCCATATGCCAGCTGCAAAACACCTTGCATGGTTTTTGACCATTGGGAGAGGAGCACAACAAGATAACCACAAACCTTCAGCACACAGCGCATCTGAGCTTTCTCCAGAATGAAAATAGTGAAGACTTGTGATGCAAGCTTCTGGCTATACACCTAGCGTCCATGGAAGGCAAGAATGATGGGGTAGGCATTTGACCTTCAGGGCTCTGCAGAGAGCTTGGGATTACAGTGCTGGGGATGTCCTTGGAGACCATATTATGCATAGAGTTTCTGCATTTCTCTCAGACTCTTGACCTCCTATTTCTGTGTTGGCGCTTGCTGCTTCCCCAGAGTTGAGGCCCTTCCCCAGTGGAAAGACAAGGTGTCCTCACTATTCTGGGCTTTCAGTAGCATAAATGTCAAGCTTTTCTGATGAATGTGGTAGATGCTGAAACAGGAATTTCTGAGGAAATGGTTCAGAAAGGCTTTCTGTGGTTCATGCTCTTTATCAGAAAAGAGTGACCCAGTGCCCCTCCACCCTCGCGCAGCCATGGTTCATGTTGGACAACTTACCAGACCAGTGCTCTCTGCTCACCTGCCACCATGTGCTCCATGCCCAGCCATGGAATCCGCCACAAAGACACCAAAAATGTTCAGTGACGGAACAACCAAGGTTAACAGTTCTATTTACTCTTTTCTATCAGAATTTTATTAAATATAGTTTATTTTTTTAAGCCCTCAGAGTTTCCATATCCCAAATGCTTATAGTAAAAACAAGTCATGTAGAGGATGACTTTATTTTTCCTCCCAAAACAACAGTGAAAGAGGTAGGAATTCTTCAGAGGAGTGGGAAATATATGCACATTAAAATGGACATTACTATTATTATTATGAATTTGGGAAAAATCCTTGTTAAATAACTACTAAAATATTTATATACATTTTGTTATCATTTTTATAAATTAAATAAATTGGAAACATGAAACAGCTGTAATTGAATTGCAGAGTAATAACTTTTAACATTTTGATATCATGGCCTTTATTTTGTTATTTTAAAATGTTGTATTTTCTCTCTCTTTCTATACATACACTTTGAATAATTGTAAAGGCAGTGTTCATTAAAACACATTTCATTTTCAAAATGAAATAGAATCAGCTGCTAAAGTGGGTATTCATTTTGGGGGGACACTAATTGTTACCTTATATACTAATTGTTAGCTTATAAATATATACATGCATATGCATTACACAAATGAGAACTAAATATACATATATGTACATTGTGTGTATTTGTTTACTTATTTAAAATTTAGTATCCTGAATTTTTTATACTTTACCTTATATTGTGATCATCTTCATGTCATTAAATAATCCTCAAAATATGATTTAATAATGGTAATGCTTGTTTTCATTTTTTATTAAAGTATATTTGACATATTATATTAGTTTTAGGGTACAACATAGTAATTTGACAATTGTATACCTCATGTTATCACCAATGTAAGTCTAGTAACAATTTCTCCCTGTAGAAAGTTACTATAATCATCTCAACTTATTTATTTTATAACTGGAAGCTTGTGATTTGAAACTACTTTAAATTAATATTGAAAATTCACACACTATGTGACAGACCTTGGGGCTAAAACAGCATGTGGTCGGTGAATGTGCGGGGTCCTTTCTCCTCCATTGCAGCAGCTTCTCTCATCCCTCGGGGCCCCACATCCTGGCCAAAGGGAAGGGCTGTGACTGCCAGAGGTCACCCTCTGGGCCTCGGTTTCCTAAAACACAGCAACAGGTTAGGAATAAGAGACAATACCCCGTGTCACACCTCACTATTGAGAGACATGAAATCATTTGTTTGGCTGAATTAGGAAAGGGAACACTACTTACTGAGCTTAATGATGACATAAGTCTAAGTGCAAAGATACTGGCTCTGAAAACGCCTTCCTCTTAGGGGTTTTGTGGCTGCTACTCCAGGCAACACCCATGTTAAGGGAGACATTGGGCTATCTGTCTTCTTCAAGAAGGCCTGCTACGTTGTCTATCAAGAAAGGGGGATGAGAACATAGAGACTCCGAAGTCACACAGCTCTGGACCCAAACCTGCCTCTTCCACCTGAAACATGTGCATCTGTGTGTGTTATTTCTTCCTTCCCTACATGGAACTTTTCTCTGATGTAAAATGATGGAAAACCCATATTTAGTTTGGTGTTTGCAAGGAATAGTTACATGAGTGTATGTACAGTGCCTGACATGCAGGTGCACACACTTCCCTCAGAACCTCACAGCTAGGAGATAGCCCGGATGAGTGCTGAGATGCCTCTCCAACGATTGGTTGAAACCCTTCCACTATCCATATCAGCCTTTTCATTTTAATGATTTACCTTTCCCTTCTCATTCCTCTTCTTCAACATCCATTCCTGTCACACCTGGTTATTGGGGATACTAAACAGCTACCTTCCTTAATATTGTTTTTCTTTTTATCGAACCCCTTATATGTGTAAAAATCAACACTTTCACACAACCCAGGCATTTATTTGGCTGTAAAATAAATTCCTTGTTATTTCTTATTATCTAATGTTTTACCTATCTTTTAAATGTGAGTGCTGCTCTGCACTAGACCTTATTCATGTTTTTTATATTATCATTCAATTTCTGAGACTAAAACCTGGACTAGCACTCTAATTATAGTCTGACTAATCTGACAAAATTGGGTGTTAATTGGATATTTCCCACATGCTGAGATATCCTATAGCTATTCTAACATCTTATTTAATGCTACTGTTCCATATGCCCTTGTACACTACTATTCAGTCTGTGTTCCCCTAATACCACCAAGTTCAGTTTGGTCTCTGTCCCTCAGAGCCAGTACTCATTCTTCCTTTTAGTCATGAAATGTTATTGTTGTTATGAGGGTCATGGTGGTCAGAGTTGTTTACTTGTGTGTGTTTTGTTTTGTTTTTTAATTCATGAGATTAAGGCAGACTTTTAAGGTCCTTGCATTTTTTTCTCTTTTTAGACTTTTGGTAGTTTGCTCATTAACACAGAATTGAGATAACTTGTAAATAGATGTCCTAAGCAATAGTTTGAATAAGAAGACACATGTCTGAAAAAGATCTCTGAATTTCATAGCTCTTTCAAAAAATTCTGTGTCAAAATTAGTCCCTAATTCACCCACCTACCCCCTCCCTCTTCCCGACTCCTGCCCCAGCCTTGCAGAGACAAACACCTCTGCTTACTTTGTAACTTTAATCAGATGTTGGTACTGTATGCTCCACAAGGTCAATTTACTTAGGGGGAAGTGTGAACTTTTTTTTTTTAATTTAAAAAATATCATAAAACAATCACAGTGAAGTATTTAATAGAATTATTACATTATTATCAGATGCTACATTCTTTAAAACTAGGAGTGGTCAACATTCAAGGTACAGATGCTTTCTTTAATTATCCTATATAATAAAGAGGCAATATGCTAATCAAGCATCACACCCTCACAAGATGGCAACACCCACAGCCACAAGATGGCAGCAGCCAGTCACTTCAGCCCCGCCAGGGGGTGGCAGTAGTGCTACGCACGTGCCACCAGAGTCCCCCAGTCTCTTCAGCCCCGCTGGCAGTGAATTTTCATGCAACCATTACCTTTTTAAAAAATCCTTACCCAAGGATATTATTATTTTTTTTTTAGATCATCTGTTCTCAGGGAGCAGGCCTAAGCCAGCAGGTGGGCATCCCCCAGGGGTCCCGGACTATGAGAGGGTGCAGACTGGGCTGAGGGACCCCCCATGTGCATGAATTTTCATGCACCAGGCCTCTAGTGTGAAACAAAGGTCTGCAAGTCACATGGAAAGAAAGGGGGGCTATTCCATTTCACTCAAAGACAAACGTAATTCCAATGTCCAACTGTTAAAATCCAAACTTGTGACTTTATCAGAATTAATAGGACTTCGATGCATTGCTGGTGATTTTGACTTTTAGAATCCAGTATTTGGCACCAGGCCTGTGCTTGATGCTGCTGCTCAACTGTTCATTTCTGCCCCCCAAGGACAAGGCTATTTAAGAACACACATTTATTTCCATCAAAACCAGTACAGTGTCAAAAACAAACCAAAAAACATCTGGTGCTTTTTCCCCTGTCAATGTAATTTGGATAATTCTGCAGCAAATGAAAGAGAAGAAAAGACCTGATCTAAGAAACATTAAGACTGTAAATATGGACAAAAATGTTTGGTTCCTGGTAACAATTAATTTCAGGAAAGAGTAAGTACTCTGATGATAGTTTAAAAATAATTGCATGAAAATGCGCAGTGGTCTTTAACTTCAGAGAGCCTGCAGTACTGAGCTGATTTCCATCACAGAAAATCAATTTCCTGTAAATGGTGAGGAAGCAAAGATTTTAGGCCAACATCAGATATGATTCTTGAGTGTCTATTTTCTGCTTATTTTCTGGAAGAGCTCAATGGGCATTTGAGATAGATATTTTGTACAATCATTTACTTTATCCTCTTTTCATCAGCATTGGTGATATTATAGTTAATACTTTATATATATTTTCAGACACAGTTTTCTTCCACAAAGTATTCAGTGGAAGAAAAATAAATATCAGGTGTGTCCAGTTTGCATTGTGACCCATTCAGTACGATTGGAAAAATAAATATTGGGTGTGTCCTGTTTGCACTGTGATCTGCTAATATGTTACTTGAAAACTTATAGTTAGCAAATGTTTCCATTTCTTCACCTCTGGATTTCAGAAAATGCAAACCACCCCCCTGCTAATTCCAGCTTTTCTCTGTGAGTAACAAAAATGCCTCCTCTGCCTCCCCTTCCTTGGGCTGTTCTCTGAGAATGTCCCCAGCCTCACTCAGGCCTCCCTCTAAAGTCAGAAGCACGGAGCCTGGAGAAGAGCCGGGTCACAGGCCATGCAAGCGGTTTCAGCAGAGCCAGCTGTGTGCCCTGGTGAGGTCTAGTTACTTAGACTGAGGCATTACTAGAAACGAAAACAGATGTCCTTTAAAAATAATGCCATCTTATATTTAATTTTATTTGCTTATTAATTTTACATTTATATTACATATTGTGTATATAATATTATGTGTTTTATAAAGCCCTTGATGTTCCTTTGAATAGCCATAGCAATTAGTATACTACCTTGCTTTGGGAGTTTATTGGATAATTATAGAATGAATAAAAGTAAAATATATAAGAATTTGTGCTCCTAAGTATGATTAATTCTTTCTTAATCAAAATTATATTATGTAGGAATGCCTTCCCTTTTCCATATGAAGCTTTTGGCATTATAGAAATCAACTTAGTATATTAAGCATCATGAAAATAATGCCTATGGCCAGGTTTACCGTTATTCTTCTTTCTTTAGTCTTTGTTTCTAGCCAGCTAATACCTATTTCCCAACGTATGCTATCCTAGAAGTAAGGCAGCTCTTTGATCTAGAAAGTGGGTCAGGGAGGGGAGGAGCCCAGTGAACTGCATGACAAGCATCCTAGAGGAAGTAGCAGGCCTCTCAGCTCCAGTCCCGGCTCTGATCATCACACTCTGCATCTACTTGGACAAGTACCTCCTCCTGTGGGAACTAGTGAAAGCCATGCGTATCTTGCCTGTTTCACAGTGTGTGTTAAAGATAAAAAAAAGATCATTAATGTATTCTAAATATAGAAAATGCTATATACTCATAAAATGGTGTTTATACACTGGTAGCAATAATATTAGTTATTAACTAATTATGTGTTAAATGACAGTATTAGTTAATGGTGGTGAACCTATTCTATCTAATAAAAGAGAAACATGCAAATTGACGATAACCCCGACACCCTTCCCATTGGCTAATCAGCAGGATATGCAAATTAACTTCCAACCAAGATGGCGGCCAACAGCCATGCAGCTGAAGCGAACAGCAGGCTTGCTTGCTCCAGTGACAGAGGAAGCCAAGGTTCCCTGCCTGCCGCAGCCCAGCTCTGAGCTGCACTCTAAGCCACTATGTTGCAATTATAGAAGCTAAACATGCTCCAGAGACCTGCTTTCAGCCAGCTTCAGCCTCAGAGCTTAGAGCTGCTGTGATGGCAACAGAGTTTCAATTATAGAAGCCAAACAGACCCAGACACCTGCTTTCAGCCCTCAGAGCTGGAGCTGGCTCTCAGCTCCAGTGATAGCTATAGAACGTAAATAAATCCCAGAATAAAAAAGAAAAAAAAAAGAAAAAAGGAGAGGCTGGGAGCTTAAGTTGCCCTCCAGCCTGAAAACAGCTCTCAGGCCCTCACCTAGACTGGCCAGGCACCCCAGTAGGGACCCCCCCCCTGAAGGGGGTGTGACTAGCTGCAAACAGCCTTCAGCCCATCATCCAGGCTGGCCAGGCACCCAAGCGGGACTCCCACCCTGATCCAGGACACTTTCAGGGCAAACCAGCCGGCCCCCACCCGTGCACCAGGCCTCTATCCTATACTACAGGCAGGGCGGGACAGTGCGAGCTGCCATCTGGACCCCATGTGCAGCCCTGGGCAGCGGGGCATAAGCCCTGCCCCAAGCCGTGACCCTCGTGCTGCCTAAGCCCCTCACTGCTAATCCCTGTCCCCAGCTGGGACCCTATGACTATTGGAGAGCAGGAAAGTGCCGCTGGGCCGTGGGTCACTGTGGTGATCTGGCCATCAGTAAGTAGAAAAGTGTGGCCTGTAGGCAGCCCCCAGCTGCGCCTGATCCTGGAGCAGGAAAGCAAGCCCGGCCTGTGGGAAGCCCCAGACTTTTCCTGCTCCCCGGTCGCCATGGTGATCTGGGAGCAGGAAAGCAAGCCTGGCCTGTGGGCAGTCCCAAGATGGGCCTGATACAGGAGCAGGAAAGCCTGGCCTGTGGACAGCCCCCAGCTGGGCCTGCTCCCTGATCACCCTGGCAATCCGGGAGCAGGAAAGCCCGGCTTGCAAGCAGCACCCCCATCCTGGCCATAGCTCAAGGGAGAGTACAACATGCAGTGGAGGCCAGGAGCCTGAGAGATCAATACAGAGGGGCTCCTGCTCCAAGCCTCCATGGTGTGGCTGGGGACAGGCCCCCGGCAGACACACAGACACGCACACACACAGTGCCTGCTCTGAGCCTCCAATGTGGCTGGGGGCAGACCCCCAGTGGGGACACACACACACACACACACACACACACACACACACGACACCTGTTCCAAGCCTCTGCTGCCAGACTGTGGCCATCAGTAGGACATCCACTGAGGGCTCCTGGACTGTAAGAGGGGCAGGCTGGGCTGAGGGAACCCCACGCCCCCAATGCATGAATTTCGTGCACCGGGCCTCTAGTACTTAATAAATAGAATAAGATTCTTCTACCCTTTCAAAACTGATTTAATCAGTAGCTATTCCTAGCTTTATGATGTTTTGAGATTCAAAGTTGGCTATGGGACAGAAGGATGTATCATGATTCTAAAATGTGTTAACAAGAAAATCGTTCAAAACTATGTTTAATTTTAATTTGACTTATATGGATAAAATTATTTATATTTTAGAAAAATAGATTTAAAATTAAGCTTTCATAAATAAGATTTATTCCCTAAAGAATCAGACCTGGCAGCACATTTTTTTAGTCATTTCATCAGTCTAATTCTTCTATCTATCTATCTATCTATCTATCTATCTATCTATCTATCTATAAAGAGCCAGGGACCATACATCTGAAACAACCGAATGGGCGACTGAACAGGCTGAGTGGGGTGACAAGGCTGGAAGGGGGGTTAGTTAGGGACAACCAAACGACTGAGCAGCAGGCTACGTGGGGCAACCAGGCAGGAAGGAGCAGGTGTAGTGAGGGGTGACTAAACAACTGAACAGCAGGCTGCATGGGGCGACCAGGCCCGCAGGGGAGGGGGGCAGTGAGGGGTGACCAGACTGGCAGGGGGCAGAGTTGGCAGCAACCAGGCTGGCAGGGGGGCAGCGAGGGGTGACCAGGCTGGCAGAGGGGGCAGTGAGGGGTGACCAAGCAAACAGGGGGGCAGTTGGGGGCAACCACACCACCGGGGGGGGGGAAGTAGGGGTGACCATTCTGGCAGGGGTCAGTTAGGGGCAACCAGACCAGTGGGGAGTGGCAGTTGGGGGTGACCAGGTTGCCAGGGAGGCAGTTGGGGGTGACCAGGATGGCAGGCAGGTGAGCAGTTAGGAGCCAGTGGTCCTGGAATGTGAAAGGGTGGAGAGGTCCCAGATTGGAGAGGGTGCAGGCTGGTCTGAGAGGACCATCCCCCGCCCCCCACCGTGCATGAATTTTGCGTACCAGGCCTCTAGTGTGTGTATGTATGCGTATGTGTATATATATATATCTCCTATCTAATAAAAGAGAAACATGGTAATTAGCCATACCTCCGCTACCCTTTCCATTGGCTAATCAGGGCTATATGCAAATTAACTGCCAGCCAAGATGGTGGCCGGCAGCCAGGCAGCTTGAAGTGAACATGAGGCTTGCTTGCTTCAGTGACGGAGGAAGCGAACGTTCCCTGCCTGCAGCTGCCAGCCTCTGAGTTTGCAGTTTGAAACATTGTTACAAATATAGAATCTAAACAAACTCCAGAAACCTGCTTTCAGCCAGCAGGGATCTCAGAGCTGGAGTTGAAACAGTGTTTCGATTATAGAACCCAAACAAACCAGATACCTGCTTTCAGCAGCTGAGACCTCAGAGCTGGAGCCAAACCTCAGAGCTAAAGCTGGCCCAGAATAAAAAGGAAAAAAAAAAGAAAAAAAGGAGGAGTTGGGAGCTTCAGTCACCCGCCAGCCTGAAAACAGCCCTCAGCCC
Organism: Myotis nattereri; assembly: GCF_964212035.1. NCBI lineage: Eukaryota > Metazoa > Chordata > Mammalia > Chiroptera > Vespertilionidae > Myotis > Myotis nattereri. The sequence goes on along the minus strand of NC_138082.1, from coordinate 89,849,580 downwards.
CTCACCCAGACTGGCAAGGTACCCCAGTGAGGACCCCCACCCTGAAGGGGGTGTGACCAGCTGCAAATAGCCATCAGCTCCTCACCCAGGCTGGCCAGGCACCCAAGCGGGACTCCCACCCTGATCCAGGACACCCTTCAGGGCAAACCAGCCGGCCCCCACCCGTGCACCAGGCCTCTATCCTATATAGTAAAAGGGTAATATGCCTCCCAGCACCAGGATCAGCAGAGCCGCGAGGCTTCCCGGCACTGGGATCAGCGTGACAGGGGGCAGCGCCCCAACCCCCTGATCTTCCCTGCTCTGTGCATGACAGGGGGTGGCGCTGCAACCTCCCCATTGACCCTGCCTTGAGTGTGACAGGGGGCTGTGCCCCAACCCCCCAATTGGCCCTACCCTGAGGGTTACTGAGGATGGCATCGCAACCTCCCGATCTGCTCTGCTCTTTGCATGACAGGGGGGCCACCCCAACTCCCCAATCAGCCCTGCTCTGAGCCCGACCAGGGGCTGCACCTAGGGATTGGGCCTGCCCTAAGCCAGCAGGTCGTTATCTCCCGAGGGGTCCCAGACTGCAAGAGGGCACAGGCCGGGCTGAGGGACCCCCCCTCCCCACTGAGTGCACAAATTTTTGTGCACCGGGCCTCTAGTATATATATATATATAAAATCCCAGTGACCAAACAGTGGAACAACCAGAACGACCAGTTGACTAGTCATTATGATGTGCACTGACCACTAGCGGGCAGACATTCGATGCATTAGCTGCCCCCTTGAGGTCAGTGCACTTCCACAGTGGGAACGCCTCTTGGCTGACTGGGATGAGTGCCACTCCCACAGTGGGAGCAGCTGCTTAGAGGGTGGGTCCACAGCCACTCGGCTGACCAGGATGAGTCGCTGCTCCTGCAGCGGACTGATCCCTGCAGGCCATTCCCCCAAACAGTGCACAAATCCATGCACCAGGACTCTGGTTGTTATATAAAAATAACTATGCGTTTGTTCCTGATCTGCCAACATAGTATTTACAGTATTGTTTATCCCCACTGGAAATCACCCTCATGTTCTCCTCATATGAAATACTGAAAAGCAATGATCCTAACCACAGTTGTGTAGTCCTCCTTAAACGTAACAATGGGTGATATTATAGGCAGTATCTCATTAAATTATTGAAAAGTTTTAAAAAAATAGTTTTCAATTATAGTTGACATACTACAATATATTAGTTTCAGATGTAAAACATTGTGATTAGACATGTATATTCCTTAAAAATTATCATCACAATAATTCTAGTACCTATTTGACACCATACACGGTTATTATAATATTACTAACTATATCCCTGTACTGTACTTGAGATCCTCATGACTATTTTTATAATTGGCAATTTGTACTTCTTATTTTCTTCACCTTTTTACTCATCCCCCATCACGCCCCCCCCCAATCTGATAATTATCAATTTGTTTTCTGTATCTGTGAGTTTCTTTCTGTTATGTTTGTTCATTTGTTTTGTTTCTTAGATTCCACATATAAGTGAAATCATATGGCATTTGTCTTTCTCTGTCTGCCTTATTTCAGTTACCAGAATATTCTTTAAATCCATCCATCTTGTTGCCAATGACAAGATTTCATTCTTTTTAATAGCTGAGTAATATTTCTTGTATATATTTATCACATTTCCTTTATCCAATTGCCTAGTGGTGAACACTTAGGTTGCTTCCATACCTGGCTATTGTAAATAATGCTGGAATGAACATAGGAATGCACATATCTTTTCAAACTAGTGTTTTGAATTTTTTTAAATATATTTTATTGGTTTTTTACAGAGAGGAAGGGAGAGAGATAGAGAGTTAGAAACGTCGATGAGAGAGAAACATTGATCAGCTGCCTCCTGCACATCCCCCACTGGGGAAGTGCCTGCAACCCAGGTACATGCCCTTGACTGGAATCGAACCTGGGACCTTTCAGTCCGCAGGCCGACGCTCTATCCGCTGAGCCAAACCGGCTTTGGCGTTTTGAATTTTTAAAATAAATATCTAGAAGTGATTTGCTGGGCCATAAGGTAATTCTATTTTTAATTTCTCAAAGAACCTCCATACTGCTCTCCTCAGTGGCTTCACCCATCAGCATTCCACCAATAGTGCATTAGGGTTCTCTTTTCTCCACATCCTTGCCAACACGTGTTCCTGTTGATTTATTGATGATAGTCGTTTTGGCAGGTGTGATGTGATATCTCATTGTGGTTTTAATTTACATTTTCCTGATGATTGATGATGTTGAGCATCTTTTCACATGTCAATTTGACATTTGTATCTCCTCTTTGGATAAATGCCTCTTCAGGTTCTCTGTCCATTTTTGCATCTCATTTTATTCTCAAATTATTTCTGCCCTCACCAGGTTGGCTCAGGGGATAAAGTCTTGGCCTGTGGACTGAAGGGTTCAGGTTCGATTCCAGTCAGGGGCACATGCCTGGGTTGTGTGCTTGATCCCTATTGGGGAGCATGCAGGAGGCAGCCCATCAAGGATTCTTTCTCATCATTGATGTTTCTGTCTCTGTTTCTCCCTCCCCCTCTTCCTTCCTCTCTGCTAATTATTTTATGGTAACTTTGAAAACCATCTTTTAACTATTTTCAATAAATACTAAAAATGTATATTTTTCCATTGACATTCACATCTTATGAATAATTGAAAGTGAAATGCACATCCAATGTGTGGTAATCCAGTGGAATCAATTGATATTGAATGTATGTAACTGTACTCTGCTGGGTTGAATGACTTCCTTTCAGAAGCTATCATCTATTGCATTAATCAATCTAATCAAATAGTAAATCATTGTCATCCCTTTCTCTCTTGGCAAATGCATAAAAGAGAGTTAATGTACTTTATTGCAACTCCTTTGTGGTGTCTTTCTATTTTTCTAATGAAAGATTATAATTAGGTTGATTTAATTTATTCATACATTCATTCAAACCCATTTTTTAGTGTAATTTACAGAGAACATCTCAAACGCTTAGTGGAAAGAGATAAACGATAACATCATTCCTCAGATGTTCACTTTCAAGGTGAGAAGGTAGATACATAGATAATTATAACAGATTATGTTATTAGGTCTAAGAGATAGATATCCAGGGTTTTATGACAAAGAGCAGGAGGGGAAACCACTCAGGTCAGGGATTTGGAGAATTCTCGGGAAGCTACACATTTGCTAAAGGAAAGTAGCTGCCCATGGGGTAGTCAGGGAGGAAGCTGGGGAAGCACTTGAGGGAGAGAGCAGCACAAGCCAAGACCAAGGGACAGAAAGACAAAGCTGAGCTTGGGACTGGAACCTATCGCTGGGGTATACGAGTGTTGGATTTGCATATCTGTGAGAAGAGAAAGAGATAAAGCTGGAAATACACGCAGGAACTACCCTGAAAGGACATGCTATGCCTCCCCCAGCTTTTAGTTATGGGGAGTGGAGTTAAACAAGGGAGCAATGTGATCAGATGAACATTTGGAAAGCCCTCTGGTGTAGGCTTGTCAGATAAAAGTCAGATAAATATGATTATCTTTTTAATATAAGCACATCCAATTGTTGTGTAAGATATGCACTAATACAAAGTTAATCATTGCAGACTTACAGTTCAACTTTAACTGAGCAACTGTATTTGTGCATTAAATCTGAGATCCCTACCCTGGTGGCAATGAGGAGAAGGCGTGAACAAGGAAAAGATAAGGCAGGAAGGTCACTTTGGGGACAAGTCATTAAAATCTAGACTCAGCCTCTGAGCCACAGCGCCAGTGGGATGAGGTGTTGGATTCGAAATGGGGCCGCCTGATGACGGGCACTGAGAGTCAGACAGGCGCAGCTCGAGGAAAAGCCTGGCTTTAGGCCTTGAGACCTCACTCAGGAGTTAGTGGCAGCTTTGGGATGAGCAGATGCTTTCACTGGGCATGTCTGCCTGTGTTAAATTGGGGAGAGGGTGGCCTGGGTGAATGTGTGCCTGCGCCTGTGGGCTGACACAGATGAAGTAGCGATAAAACCTAGGGATACGAAGACCCAAAGTAGTTATCTTGGCCACAGGGGACCTTTGCAGACACCCTCCATATTGTTTATATTATGCTTTGAACTCTCCAAATTCTTCTCCCATTCATTATTTCATCTACACCCAATGGTCTCCCAGTGAGTTATTATTAACCCAACTCTACAGATAAGGAATTTGCATGCATAGAAGTACTTCACTTTACCTCTCCCTGCTAAACTGCTGTTTGCTCTCAAATCCCAGTTGAAATCTTATATTCCCCACCCAGATTTTTACTGCTCACAATATACTTGCCTGCCATGTACAGTGTCAGTATCATTCAATCCAGGACAAGCCTGCTCTCTGGACCTTATTTGATTTCATCTTAATGCAAATTGATGGAACTATAAGCTGCCTATGGACGATGGCAAGTTCTTGCATCTTTCTGTAAACTTCCATAGTATCTTAGTGAGTGTTGACATATAAAAGACTCTTCTTAAATGTTTTATTATGAAACTGTAAGTGGCAGAGTAAGAAGTAAGTATAAGTTTCTTGGGATGAAGACCTGTTCTGCGATTTTGGGTTGACCTCAGGCCCCCTTTTTATTCCATCTCTTGTTGAACCAGGCAGAGGCATGTTTGGGAGCAGAACAAACACAGAAAGTATAGGCCTATGTCTTGTTCAGAAGATGCCTCATTCACCCCCATGCCTAGTGCAGGAATGGGCCCATGCTACACTGGAGGGACAGGCGCCCATTTACCAGTGGGGCAGAGTGAGGGTTCTATTTTTGACACACACTTTTCCTCCTAAGAAGCCTTGCTCCCATTCTTGGCTTTTTTCCACCCGCCTAGGGGTATGAGTTGAGCCCTCCTCAGTGGCGCCTAGGGACTAGAAGTGCTGTGCTAGGGAGTGTGAGCAGGGTTCCTTCTGCATGCCGCTAACAAATGGCAGTTGCTTTATATTAATGATTATATTAAAATATTCATCTTATTTCTTTGCATAAGGGCATATGTCCATTTAAACATGTGCCAAATACACTTGCTATATATTTTATGCAAGAGCATTGTCATCGTAAGCATACATCACACTCCCCGGAAGGACTGTGAGACCATCCTGCTTGGACTCCAGGCTTCTGATTCAGCTAGTCAGGGTGGGGTCTCAAATGTGCAGTTTCAACATGTTCCGGGCAATGCTGACAGGACTATTCCTGACCACACTTTGAGACCCATGGATACAGGACGCATTGTCTCATATTTGCCTGCGCATGTACCATGCACATGTTGGTTTATATTTGCATCTCTTCTACAGTGTGTATTATTTTTGGAGACATAGTTTGCATATGCTTATCTATATATTTAATACCATATATAAATATATACAAATATTATGCATATTTATGAAAGCTGTTCATATGTGACTGTAAATAGATATAAATGCACGTGAAAAATTATAAATCTAAATATGCAATTGTGTGATACATGCATATGTGTTTGTTTATAGAAGTGTAGTTGTAAGTATGTTTGTAGGTGATGCCAATGCTGTATATGTACATGTATATATTATAAGTGAGCCACCATACCCCATGACTCACACTGCTGCATGACGAGGAGCAGTGGTTCAGTTCCCGCCCGGGGCAGAGCGTCTTCATGCTGGTTCTCGAAACATTATCAGTGGGGTGATTGGGTCACTTTCTCTGGAGTCTCGTCCATATTTGTCATATTCCACACATGGAAGGGCCGAGTTAAACAAGCTGTACATTTTTTCAGAACCACTAGAGTCCTCCTGCAAAGTCAAATGTCAGAGATTTCACTTCTTTGCCTTTTTCACACCAGATAGTGCAATCTTTCAGTCATTAAAGTGGTAAAATGAACGAAAATGCAGTACAAACTCAATGTGCTATGTGCCCCCGAGTCCTATCTCCTCCCCCTGCTCAAAGTATGTATTTTCATTAAAGGCAAACATTGTCTTTGGAGGAGGAAGAAATGAGAACCATGAGATTAAGGTATGATGCTTACAAGAGTAAAAGCAGTTTTTTGTTGTTTTTTCTTTAAAGCCTTAGGGTTACCAGATTTCATGGGACACTCAATATGATAATAACTTCTCTCTTTCTGCTAACCATCCTCCCCTCTCCATCACAATGGAGTAATCTGGAAGAAGAACAAAAGGGTAGAATAAAGAGCTGGGCAGGTATTGCTAGCTACTGTGTTTCACACGTGTGATTATGGTTTCTTTAGATCTCTTGACAGCACATTACAGTAAATATTATCCTTAAGGCATCGCTACGTTGATTATATAAAGTCTTTCAGTAGCATGCGCTAGGACAGTTGTTCTCAACCTGTGGGTCGCAACCCCTTTGGCGGTCGAAGGACCCTTTCACAGGGGTCGCCTAAGACCATCCTGCATATCAGATATTTACATTACGATTCATAACAGTAGCAACATTACAGTTATGAAGTAGCAACGAAAATAATTTTATGGTTGGGTCACAACATGAGGAACTGTATTTAAAGGGCCCGAAGGTTGAGAACCACTGCTCTAGGGTTCTCAACTAAAAGTGCAAGAGCCAGAATTTAAATAAAGATATATCTGATTCCAAAGTTTAGATGCCAAAAATGAGATCAGTGCTTCCCTAAAATGAACTGCAAGAGACAGTTAAATAATACATGTATCAAATTCCTTTGGATTTATGTGCCATTGGAGATGAGGGGGGCAGGAGGAGAGGCCCTGGTGGACTGTGCATTTTGAAGCAGTGAAGTAAATTTGGTATATGAGGGGTGAGAGAGGAGGTATATGCGGTGTGCTGTCAACATAAAAAAAATATCAAACACAGGGCACTGAGTCGCCCAACCAGAAATATTCTTGGTATAAAATCTGAGTTTTATGTATTTTTATGTCCAGAGCTTTTATCAAGGTGTCTGACCTGTGGCAAGTTCACAGCAAACACTCACTGAAGGGATTTCCCGCTTTGAGTTGACCCCGCTTAAAGTCTCTCCCTGACCAGTGGTCTGATGCTTGCAATTCTTCAGCAAGATCTAAGATTTGCTTTCCTACAATGAGACAGGATCAAATGCTAATGATGCAGAGAGAGGGGAGACACTGACTGAGCACCTGCGGGTATACATAGTCCCTGTGGGCCACCTTCTGAGATATTGGTTTATTGCCCAGGTGAGGAAGGTCCCGGATAGCTGGTTGGAGCTGGGGAGAGACACAGGAATGAGAGCGCCCTCTAGTCTCCCTGGGGCTGGTCTCTCCCCCGCTTCAGCAGAGGAAAGGTGAGGGCAGCTTTGGAGTTGGGAGACTGTATGCACAGAGGCTTTCCCTGCAGCCTCTCCCCCAGGGGCATTACTGTGAAACTTTTCACTGGAGCAGAAAAGTTAGTATCCATCCAGGGTAGAAAACAGGCGGTCCTGGAGGTAAAACAGAAAAGAAATGGTAAAGAGGCTTATGTGTCAGCTTAATCAGTGTTTTTAATGGTCCTTGGGGAAGTTTAGACATCAAGTCCTCTTAACAAAAGGCAGAGTGCTTCTTAAACTGAAAGAAAATAATTGAAATGCCTATATGCAAAAGAGAGGGAATGAGAGGGAGAACATTCAACACTAGCTGGAATTAAAGGGTTTTCCCTGTCTTGCTTTGGACTTTCTGCAGTCCTAAAGAGAGAGATCAATGGGGCCTAATGGCTTGAGGGGTTTTGCATTTGGCTGTCTCAAATCTGGTCTACATGACTGAACTCAAAACCATGCCCAATGGATTCCAGGAGGTGAAGATTAAGCCTTTCCTGAGCTCTTCAGTGTTTCCTTCCATCAAGCAGTTAAACTGAAATTAAGCAAAATATTTAGGAAAAGCATATTCTAATCATGTGCATCCTCCAGCTAATTAGACATTGTCACTTTACATTTTATTTGTCCTCATTCATACAGAAACATTTGCTGAGCAGCTGTGCCAGGTACTGCTCTCGGCGCTGCAGGTTACAGTAGAAACACAATCTCTAACCTCATGGAACTTATATACTAGTGAAGGTGAATAAGCAAAATAAATTAGTAAAGTATGTAACATACTACATGTTTCACATTGTCTTTCCCTCTGCCTAGGTAGTCAGGGTGAGTCCAGAAGCCACTGTGGGCCCTGTGTGGAGGGGAGGCCCTGCTAGAGGGGTCCTCACACATGTGTTCCACGGCTTCCTACTCCCTTGACCAGGGACAGATCGCTGCCCTACCCTGAGCCTCAATGACTTCAGCTCCAGTTGTGTGGTTATCACAGTCACCTTGACAGTTATGGAGTTTATAGGAAATCACAGATGTGAAAGAGCATGGATGTGACTAGTGAGGAGGAGAGCCCTGGGAAGTCTTCATACTTCACACTCTAATCAGCATAACTTAGGTTAACGGGGGAGGAGGGGTAGACCCCCTTTTTAAAGATTTTTTTCTTTTGTTTTGTTTGTATTTAGTAAACTGGAAAGAATTCTACATCTTAAAATTTGGCAGGACATTTGTCATTTGATTGCTAATAAATTCCAAAACGCCTTGTATGGTCACAGGGTGGCTCTGCTAAGTGCATGTGGTAATGGGCTCACTAAAGGACTCAGCGGACCCACAGCAAACACCCTGGGAGAGTTGGCGCTGCAGAGCGGACCAGGCACCACTCTCATGCCAGGCTTCCCATCTGCCTCCACTGTAGGCTGTGAATGTCTTTTAACTTCACTGAATTGTTTTTGCAACTGAAAACTTTTAAAAAATATCAACTTGGCTGACTATTTGTGGGGCTTTACAGTTGAAACCTCTTTCCAAAGAAAAAAGGAGACACAAAACCGTGATGCTTGAATTAAAAATTACAACATTGCTAAACACTTTTCTCAAGGATCTCTGAGGGTGAGCTTCCTTGCTCTCTGCGGCATCGTGTGTACACTATTTGCAGAACTGATTGCTTTGGTGATCTGAACAGGGATATGGCATGAGCCACTATAAGCTAGCAGTTGGTAGCAATGCCTTCCTGAGCAAACTTCAAGGGCAGTTGGAGAGTAGTCTAACAATAACAGTTTTATAAGTGAAACACACTGGTGGGTGATGACCAGCAAGGAAAGGCCTATTAGGGAGGAGAAAATGAGTATAGTTTCAAATAATGCACTTTCCCCCGGTGTGAGCTGAAAACTCAACTGGCAGATTTTACAACACCGGCCCATGGAGCACTTACTGGATCAATTACCTTAATCTTAAAATCAGAAATATCCCAGCCTTGCAGAAAACCACTTCCTAGTATATCAATTAATAAAAAATGTAGGTAGCACAGATGGAACTAGAGGGTATTATGCAAAGTGTAAAGTAAAATAAATAAAAATATACCATATGGTTTCACTTATATGCAAAATCTAAATAAACAAAACAAATGAACAAATGAAAGAATATCAGACTCCAAAAAACAGAGATCAAAGTGGTGGTTACCAGAGGGTAGGGGGTGGGACAGGCTGTGGGGGTGAAGAGGTGAAGGGGACTGTAGTCAACAATATTGTGATCAGTCTGCACGGTTACAGACGATTCCTAGCGTTAGTGGGATGATAGTATTGTAAGGCATACAACTGTTGAATAGCTATACTTTACAACAGAATCTAATATAATTAATATAATAATGTATACCAACTATACTTAATTTTTAAAAAAAAAATGTATGAAGCAAGAGGAAAAGAAGTTCAATCAAGGTGTTTGGACTCCTAGAAAAGAGGCATGAAAATGGAAATTTTTTTACACAGTATTCATTTCTCTGAATCTGCCTCTAAAACAGATGCTTCTTCCATTGATAATATTACATATCTAATAATATAGTTGGTAATAGCATTGTATATAAATATTAAATATTTACATATATTTGTAAACTCCATGTCTGTGAGGCTTTGTTTTAAGTATTTTTTTTTCCAAATTCCCTCATTTATAGAAATAATTGACTATGTGTTATTTTTCTTGGCATCAATTTTTTAACCTTTCTATTGCTTTGGGAGGATACCACTTAAGGTGTTTATTTTTTATCTTGCAAAGTTAGATTGATGGATTTTCAGCTACTGAATAATAATGATACAAGCTTTTTGTGACATATTTTATTGGAACTCAAAAGGCTCAGGACATACTTATACTTCTTTATGGACTGTGTTTTGTTGTTGGTGGTGTCTTTGAAGAAAGAGCGTGTGTTCAAATGAAATCTCCAAAATGCATCTGAGGCCCCTGGGTTTTCTGACTAAAGGCCTAAGAAAGACAAAGCAGCCACTTTATTTTTCCCCTTTCCTTAGGTCAACAAATATTTTTTTCCTAAAGCAAACTAAACAAAGAAAGCAGTATCTTACAGTACTTATAAATCAAGAGCATTAGCTCATATCTTTTATTCTGAATAAAATATTTTTATTTATCAAGATGCGTAATATAAGTCATGTGTACTGTTAAAGTTGACATAGAGCTTGTCTTAGTTCTTAACCCTCCAACATCTGAATATTCACAAAGAATAACTGTTAAGTCTCCACAAACAAACTCACCCAAGGCTCAGTGCACATTTAAACCATGTTGTTAAACATAGAGACTTTACTTTTTAGGTATCAAGGTATGTATTTCTCTTGCTTTACTATATTGGACCAGGAATAACTCTGGTTTACAGATAAAAGTTGAGCATGTTGAAATTAGCAGGAGAAATATGCCAGTCGATGTTCAGACAGTGAAATCTCCTAACTGGAGTGAATCCCTCACATTTAGATGAGGAATGGAAAAACAAAAGAAAAACAAAACAACAACAAAAAAACGTTTGAGAGCATTGCCTGGCTTCCTTGGATGTCCTGACATTTGAGGAAATGCTACTTGAAGGCACTTTGGGTGGCATTGCCTGGAAGAGAGAGGCTGGGGCTGCCTCCAGTAGTCTGAGACTCAGAACAGGCAAGCGATGGAGCTCCGTTCTTGAAGGGAAGCGCCGGCCGACTAGATGGAGAGCATAAGGATGCACCTTCAACATCCATGTGGCCATTAACCAAGGGGCACCGGGTGCTCAGGATACAGGAGCTGCTCTGGAGAACAATGCGGAGATGGGGGTGCTGTCTCGCTAATTTACATTCAAAGCGAAGTGACAGACAAATAAATCCCCATATGACAGTGCAACGGGCTAGGAGACACAGGCAGCCTAAAATACAAAGGGCCACAGAGAAGGCGCAGGTGCGCGGACTGGGCTGGCTGCCAGGGAGGGTCTGAACCCTTTTGGGGGAGGTAGGCTGGGAGAGGGGAGGAGGAGCCCAAGCCCTCTGGGTCCTGGTCTCCAGGGAACTTGCACTGGGCCCCTCTCCTTGCTCTTACTTCTCTCCCTGGGACGGTGATCTCGGTGAACACTCTCTAAGGAAACAAACACCTTCGCGGGGTAGCTAGGAGATACTCGCGCAGGGCTGGCAGGGACGCCAGGAGGTTTAAACACCTTATCCAGGGCCCGTGGGGATGAAGGCACTGGCCCACGCAGGTCGGTAAAGCTGGTGTGACGGGGACACAGAGAAAGCGGGCCGGTAAGCAGGGCCGTCGTGAATATGCTAGGGATTTGAGCATCACTTTTCTAAGCCGAGGAGCCAGGGATGCATTTCAACCTGAGTGACATGAAACAACACAAGAATAAGCTGCTTCTTGGTCTCCGAGGGAGATGGCAAACCCCCTTCCTGCCGGCGCCTTAAGGAGCTGCGGTCTCTGCGTGGCTTCCCTTCTGGGCCTTCGTGGGTCTGGGTTCTTCTCTCATCGCCATGAGGAGCCGCGGAGGGCTGGCTGGGACCTTTCCGTGGGCCCTGCAGTCCCGGCTCCGCCCTCCCTGCTCTGGGCGTGGGCGCTTGGACCTCAGCCGCTGGTCCACGTCCTCTCTGCGCTGCGGGGCTCTGTCCTGGGAAGCCTGGGGCACTCACAGCGCTCGGAGAGTGAGGTCAGGTTTGCGCCTCGCGCCATTCCTCCCCTCCTTCGCCTCCCGCTGCCCTGCGCAGCCCTGGCTCCCCGCTGACCCTGCCCACTGTGCTGGCAGGGGCTTCGCAGTCCTGCAGGGGTTTCCCTTCATCCTCCTGGTACTCCTTGCTTTCATCCTCCCTCACTGTCTGTTAGCCCGAGAGCCCCAAGCTGCTGGGCCTTTGTCCACCACTTCCTGTGCCCGCATATCTGTCCTTCCAGGTGCTCTGGGCCACCACCCTCAACTCCTGGCAGATTTTACGGTCACAAGAAGTCCTACCCCGACCCCTGTTCAGCGTTGCTCCTCATCCCGTGCTTTTCCAACACCCTCCTCTTGTCTTGCTCTATTTTTCTTTGTTTTGTAGTCTTTCTCATTTTCAAGTGTGCATGGTGCATTAGTCCCCGAAGGCTGCCCTAATAAATGATCCAAAACTGGGTGCCTTAAAACAACAGAAATGTATTGCCTGGAGGTTAAACGTTTGAAACTAAGGTGTGAGCAGTGTCACATGTTCTCCCAGGACTCGGTGGGGGTGCGGGGGGTTGCCTCTCACCTGTCCTGGCCCCGATGGCTCCAGGCCTTCCTTGGCTGGTGGGAGCCTTACTCAGTCTGTGCCTCTGTCTCCACAGGGCACCGTGCCTCTGTGCCATCACATGGGTTTTTATCTGTGTCCGTGTGTCCACATTTCCTTCTGTTTAGAAGGACACTGGTCATATTGGATTAAGGCCCACCCTCCCAAATGACCTCATTTTAGCCTAATTAAATCAAATCTGCAGAGACCTGGATTTCCAAATAAGTCTACATGCACAGGTGCTGCGGGTTAGGGCTGGAACTTTGTGTTGGAGAGACACAATGCCACCCATAACACACGGTGTACTTTACATCATGCCTGATGTCCCCATGTGAGGTCTCTCTCCACTGGACTTGGGACTGTCCAGGGCAGGGATCTGCACCTCCTCAACTCACAGATACACACATGTGCCTGAGCCCTGTGGGCAAACTGGCTGAGCAACAGAGATTTGTGGAGTGAAGGAAAAGTCTCAATAACAGGCTGTTTTAAGGATGAATGTAAGTGGAATTTTATTTGTTCCTGAAAATGAAATGTCTCTGAAGTTCTCCTTTGGTAAACCTGGCTTTGAAAAGCAAACAATTTGTTAAGATTTAGAAAAACACCAAACTACTACCCTTTCCCTGGGAAAACAATACCTCACTGGACAAGAGGGATCCACATTTTACACTAATGATTTCTTTTCCAATTCTGCAGCCCATTCATGAAACTTGAAACACTTATTTTTAAACCAATCCTTTTTAAACCCTCTGGATTTTAGACCTGGGCTCGGGCTGTTCAGCAGATGGTTGATATGTACCAGGGGACAGAGGGAGGGTGTGGAGGGAAGAGATAATGAGGGTTGGGACAAGACTGGAGCAGCACCTTGGCCCCAGAAACCAGGAGAAGGGTGGGCCAGCAGGAGGCAGTGGGGAGCTGGCCTTCAGGCTGTCCTCGTTTCAGGCTCATCAACCTCAGCACTGGGCTCTCTGGCTAGGCTAGCAGGGGTGCCTGTTCAGTGCACATGGCCCCAGCTCTCGCTCACCCAAGCATGCAAGGAGGTCCAGATCCTTCTATGGCTCTGGGACACAGCTGCTGGGCATCTCTTCCTGTCATGTTGCCTCCTGGCCCAGCCCCGTGTCTGTTCTCTAAACTACAGAGCCTGGCCAACACTGGCACAGCCACATACTCTCACACAGTCCCCAGATGGTGCAGCCAGCTCTGGAGGGCACAAGAAGGGCAACAGCTGTCAGAGATGTAAAGACACCCATGCTGCACAGGCTACTGGTCTGCAGCGGCCCCACCAACACTGCGGGGTGTCGCTCCTGCACACCATCTTTGAAAGGCATGCTTCCTATAGAAGCCAGCAAGTGATTTCAAATATTAAGAGGTAGTTCACAGTCACATATTAAGCCAGTTAAATATGTGCATTATTTGAAAATAAAAGCATATCTCTGAAAAGATTTATTTATAATAATTTAGTTATAGCTTTATGATAATAATATAATAATGTAATAATTTTTTTATTAATTAAATCTTTATTGTTCAGATTATTACATTTGTTCCTCTTTTTTCCCACCATAACTCCCCTCCACCCGGTTAGCACCCCACCCTCCTCCCTCACTCCCCATCCACTGTGCTCACCCATAGGTGTACGATTTTTGTCCAGTCTTTTCCCGCATCCCCCTCACCCCTTTCCCCCCCAAGAATAGCCAGTCTACTCCCTTTCTATTCCCCTGATTCTATTATAATCACCAGTTCATTCTGTTCATCAGATTATTCACTTGATTTTGAGATTCACTTGCTGATAGATGTGTATTTGGTGTTCATAATTTGTATCTTTACCTTTTTCTTCTTCTTCCTCTTCTTAAAGGATACCTTTCAGCATTTCATATAATACTGGTTTGGTGGTGATGAACTCCTTTAGCTTTTTCTTATCTGTGAAGCTCTTTATCTGACCTTCAATTCTGAATGATAGCTTTGCTGGATAAAGTAATCTTGGTTGTAGGTTCTTGGTATTCATCACTTTGAATATTTCTTGCCACTCCCTTCTGGCCTGCAAAGTTTCTGTTGAGAAATCAGCTGACATTCATATGGGTACTCCCTTTAAGGTAACTGACTTTCTTTCTCTTTCTGCTTTTAAGATTCTCTCTTTGTCTTTTGCTCTTGGCATTTTAATTATGATGTGTCTTGGTGTGGTCCTCTTTGGATTCCTTTTGTTTGGGGTTCTCTGCGCTTCCTGGACTTGTAAGTCTATTTCTTTCACCAGGTAAGGGAAGTTTTCTGTCATTATTTCTTCAAATAGGTTTTCAATATCTTGCTCTCTCTCTTCTTCTGGCACCCCTATAATTTGGATGTTGGTACGCTTGAAGCTGTCCCAGAGGCTCCTTACACTATCTTCGTATTTTTGGATTCTTTTTTCATTTGGCTTTTCTGGTTGGGTGTTTTTTGCTTCTTCATATTTCAAATCGTTGACTTAATTCTTGCAGTCCTCTAGTCTGCTGTTGGGAGTCTGTATAATATTCTTTATTTAAGTCAGTGTATGCTTAATTTCTAGTTGGTCCTTTATCACAACCTCGACGGTCTCATTAGATTTCTTGTAGGTCTCATTAAGTTTATCGGCAGTTTCTAGAAAATTCTTGAAAAACCTTAAAAGTGTGGTTTTGAACTCTATATCCAGTAGTTTGCTTTCCTCCATTTCTGTCATTTGTGTCCTTTTTCTTTGTCTCCACATTTTTTATGCTTCCCTGTGTTGATAAAGTGGTTTTCTGTGCTAAGTGTCCTCTAGGGCCCAGTGGTTCAGCCTCCCCAATTACCTGAGGAGGACACTCTTGGTGCTCCCCCTTGTGGGCTTTGTGCACAGTCTTGTTGTAGTTAAGCCTTGATTGTTGTAGGTATCACTGGGAGGAATTGACCTCCAGGCCAATTGGCTGTGAGAATCAGCTGTGTCTGCAGTGGGAGAACTTCTGTGCTGGAGACACCCCTCTGGGGCAAGACTTGCTTCAATGGGGCTTTGGTGCTCACTGAGTCTGCCCCCTGAGTGTGTCCTTTATGGTTCCAAAAAGCTGCAAACTGGATGGTCCCACTCTGACCTCTAGGTTTCCTGGCTCCTGGATCTCTAGGGAGGTGCTAATCTAGCCTCTGCCTTAGGCTATCCAGCAAAAGCCTCCCTGGAGGGCTTGGGCGGGCCCCATGGGATCAACAGGGCAGGGCTAGCAGTTATGGCTGCTCTCAGTCCAGCCCTCAGAGGCTCTGCTTCTCAGTGTCCCAGTAATCGCTGCAAGCCCCTCGGAGAGAAAGCTGCCCTCGAGTTCCAACTGATGCCAGACAGTCCTGCTTCTCCCGTATGAGTCTGGGTCCCTAGAGACTTGCCTGGAACTGGAGCTCAGAGCCTGAGATGCCCTCCCGATTGAAAATGACAACTGCGCCCTCAGCCGCCAGCCCGCTCCGCATGCACCTCCACACCTTAGTATTTTACTTCCGCACTGTGCCTCCTCTGAGTCTCGGTATGCTCTTCTCTTTCCTTCTAGTTGTAGACTTTCCACTCAGCCAGCCTTCCTGTGGTTCTGGATGACGTCCATTCTGTCTTTTAGTTGTATTTTTGAAGTGGATGTTTGAGGCAGCAAACTCCAGTGTTTACCTATGCCGCCATCTTGGTTTCTCCAATAATGTAATCATTTATAATAGATAAATATATATCATTATACTAGAGGCGTGGTGCACAAAATTTGTGAACTTGGGGGGGGGTGTCCCTCAGCCCAGCCTGCACCCTCTCCAATCTGGGACCCAAACCAGTAGTCAAACATCCCCCTCACAATCCAACCACTCGCCTGCCTGCCAGCCTGATCACCCCCCCAACTACCCTCCTGCCGGCCTGATTAATGCCTAACTGCTCCCCTGTTGGCCCAATTGCCCCTAACTGCCCTCCCCTGCAGGCCCCGTTGCCCCCAACTGCCCTCTCTTCTGCTGGCCTGGTCACCCCTAACTGCCTTCCCCTGCTGGCCTGGTTGCCCACAACTGCCCTCCCCTGCCAGCCTTCTTGTGGAGGCCATCTTTTGACCACATGGGGATGGCCATCTTGTGTGAGGACATAATGGTCAATTTGCATATTATCTCTTTATTATATAGGATGTTATATTACATAGATAATATAATAAAATGTAATGCAATTATATGTGAATATATAACATATCTATAATAATAAAAGCATAATATGCTCATTAGATCAGACAGCCAAACGACCTTCCAGACATCATTCTGGACATCCTTCCGGACAACCTTCTGGATGAAGCTGCATCACTGAAGGCTGAGGCAGAGGTGGTTAGGGGCAATCAGGCAGGCAGGCAGAGTGGTTAGGGGCGATCAAGCACACAGGCTGAAGTGGTTATGGGTGATAAGGCAGGCAGGTGAATGGTTAGGGGCAATCAGGCAGGCAGGTGAGCAGTTGGGAGCCAGCAGTCCTTGGATTGTGAGAGGGATATTCGACTGCTGGTTTAGGCCCAATCAGGACATCCTCTGATTGGGACTCCCCCCCCCCTCCCCCTGTGCCCCACACACACACATGAATTTCATGCACTGGGCCTCTAGTAAATAATAAATATGGACCTATAAGCCCTCCACCTAAATTTAGGAAAAATAACATTGTCATTATGTGAGAATCTGCCTGTAGTTGCCTCTCCAATCTTACTCAGCCTCTATTCAGAGAGGCAAAGAAACTTTACATCTCCAGTTTCACAGGAGACAAAAATCCACATTTCAGGAAGGTGAAACCAATGATGTGCAGGCCCAGAGTCAGAGGCAGTAAAGTGGACCTGACCCTAAGTTAGAGTTCCTCCTCCTTTCACCTCTTCTGTGTCACTTTGGCTCTGTAGATCCTGGAGATCCTCAGGATAATTCCAAATTCCAGGCAATAAAGTTTCCAAAAGGAGCTTGGATAGTGTTTCCTTTGGAATTTCAATGGTGGACACTTAGCCCTTGCTTGGTAATTTCAAGTTTGGTTTGGATATACCCCGATACATATTATAATAGTGGTTGGCAGAATGTATATAGAAATCACTTTTTTTTCCCCCTAAACTTTCCAAATTTGCAAGATGGGTCAAGAGATTGAGAGCAAATTAATAGAACGGATGGAAGTGAACTAGGTCAGTTGTGCAGGATGGTGATTAGGTAGGAAAGCTAACAAGCATTGGACAAATCTAGTGCCAAACCCAGCTCTGTGACCTCTGCCAAGTCTCTTAAACACTCCTTATGAAACTAGGATACTGATGTCTAACTCATAATTAGTATTAGGAGGGGCCCATGGCTTAATTTATGTAAATCATCTGCCTCAGTGCCCCTTTGTCTAAGTTCAAAAATACTGTGTGCTGTTGTAATGAAAACAGTTACAGCCACTGGCATGGACTGCACATGGCCCACATGGCAATACACTTTGTGGATAAGAAGGGACACTTTGTACATCTGACACCCTCACTGATTATCTCCCCTTGTCCTTGTCTACCATCACCTTTCCCACCTCTGTGGGCTGGGACAGCTTTGTCATTCTCCAGCTGTGCCCCCACTAGGGCTATTTAAGGCTCTAGAGGTCTGTGTTGGGCCAGTGAGGGACAGTTACCCGAAGAAGTAAATTGAGAGAAAGCTAGAAGAGAGTGGCCTCGTGTTGTAAAGATTTGATGATGCTCATTTACCACCGAATGATAGATTTGGGAGCTGGTTCCTGAATGAGATTCTTTATTCTATCAAGATGCCCCTGTTATTCATGTTCTCAATACCATTGAGAAGCACTATTCCAGGGAGAATCCCAGGAAGTCAAAGGAAGGTGCCTGGGCCCTCCTAGGCAGTAGAAGGCGGGGGGATTCTGGAATGGGGTGAAGTATTACAGCTGGATGGCCAGTGGAGGAATTCCATCACATTCACCTCTTTTGAAGGCACACACACAGAGAGGGGGAAATATTATCTTGTCCAAATGTCAATAGATATCAAACATGAGAAAATGACTACATATTTTCAACTTCTCAGTATTCATGTAGATTCAGTCCAAGTCTCCATGGAAAATGAAATATTTAGTATCCAATAGCATGCATTCCCATTTTCCTACTACACCCATGAATGCATTCCTAACACATTATATAAAGAACTAGATTCGGTGACCCAATTCATCAAAATGAACTTGAAAAATCCTGTCTGAAGCTCTCAAACCAATGCTATGCATTAAAGGATTTATTTCTTCATTCTGTCTTCTCTTCCAAGACTTGACTCCTAACCACTTGAGGTGGAGCTAAAGCTGACAGAGAAACTGAAAATCCTCTGCCTCCTTGCCTGGAGGACATGCTTGGCAGGAGATTTCCGAGCTGTGCTGTCATCAAAGCGAAACTTAACCTTGTTCAGGAAAAGAACTCTTCACTTTCAAACCAACTCCTTGTCAGGGCCATTCAACTTGCAAAGTACAATGTTAGGGGGGAAATGAAAATAGCAATGAATGCATTTCAGTTTGAGGTTATTGAGACTTGAAATGATGACTTCTCTTGTTTTACAGTGACATTAAATTTAAATGTCTCGGTTCACGCGCAGTTACCACTCCCTTCATCTCCATTAATCTTTGCTCACAGTTTTGAAATATACCACTTCTGTCTTCAGCAATGAAATGAAATTTCCCCGGGGTAATAATTGCTTTCCAGTGTGTCTTTCCTCATGTTATTTGATCGCTAAAGATTTCCTCCAAAATGGGAGATATTTAGTGAAACAGCACAATGTATTTCCCTGCTATGTTTAATCTGCTGGTGCATAATTTGAAGGGTTGGGTATGGGAATAATGGGAATTGAATTCATCTGACCATGACGGATTTTCAAACTTTGAATACAACTGAAACTTTATTGATGCTTTTAAATTACAGCACCAAATACCTGGACATGTCCATATAACATTTATAGCATTTTATGTCTTCATAGCTACAGCCAACATTTGCTTAAGAATCACAATTACAATTCAGTCTGAGCAAGAAGAGCATTTTGCAAGAGAAAGTAGAACATGCTGAAGCATTTTGCCTGGAACAAGCTTTTATTTTTAGCCTGTCCCCAAAAAATCATTATCTGGAGGCCTGAAATGTCTCAAAAATCATTACATTCGAGTGCGGCTAGGTCATTTCATAGAGTCCCGCAGGAGCACACTTGCTGTCGGACGGGGACACTCTCTGGACCACAGCAATGACAGGTGGAGTGGGTTGTGTGCTGGAACCCAGCCCTTCTCATTCTCCTGGGGAGCAAAAAGTCTCTGTTGAACAGAGCTTTCACAAACGGCACACCACAGTTTGATCCAGTGAATTATACCCAGGGGTTTTATTTTTATATTTTAGTTATATAAAAGGTGCTATTTCCAAAACTGAGATCTGATAATCAGGATAATTAATAACATTGATAAATATTACTTGATAAATAATAATATTTATCTGCCTGCAATCAGCTTAGGTCTTCTTTCTAGTGACTGTCCTTGGATAAATTGTGCATCAGTAGTAGCATACCAAAGAATGCCAGAAACAAAAGGGTAAGAGTGAGATTTGGCCCTGCACGCTCCCTGGTTCCCTCCCTTCCAGTGAGAACAGTCTTTTTAGAAAAGAATTGAGCACATAAGGCAGGGCCATCCATCACCAATTAGAGGGAGTCAGCTGGTGATGGGGACCACCCAGGTCAGTTTATGGGGCACCCCTGCCTAGCTCCCTTTCCAAAACATGAAAAGCCAGACCCAGAGAGGCCTAGGGAAAAATTCAGGGGGTTGGTCATTACGGCATCATTAAAAATTAAGGGAGCTGAATGCATTTCACTTGACAACTTTAGGACTCAAATTTATGCACTCGATAAACATCATTCCTTACTCAAAAATCTTTACAGAGGCCGTTGGATAATTACAATGTTGTAGTTACCATTAATTGAGCACTTTCTGTGTGCCAAGCACCATTCTCTCTGCTGGTGGTCCACAATAATCTCCATTTGTCACTGTCCCCTGTAGAGAGCAGCATCATCAACCCCATTTTCCAGGATGGACTGCAGCACAGAGAAGGGAATGGATTTGCCTAAATTTGCCAGGAAAGCCAATAGAACAACTGAATGTCCAAGCAGAGTGGTGGCCCCGCAGCTGCCACCGTTCCACTCCACCTCACACTGTTACATACTCTTTGGTCTTACACAGCCAGGTTTACCCCCAGCGCCCTCAGAGCCTGGGTTTTGTTAACCGCGGAGTGAGGGGTGTTTGAGACTGGAACGAGTACTCTGGAAAGCAGAGGTGTTTTTCTCCTCAGGTCGTATACGTGTGGCATTGACAGCTGGGTTCTTTGTCCTCTCAGAATGTGCTTGCCATCATGACTGCCCTGCCTGCCTGAGATGCTTTTTCTAAGGATCAATAGAGAACGTATTTGGAAAAAAACACATTTATAACCATAGTGATTATCTCATCCAAATTGTCTTCAAGTGCTCACAGTCTTGGTTCACTCCCTTCTGCGACTGGGCTGCCCAAACATTTCCCACTCAGAGAGCTGCCCAGTTCCTATCCAGATGTTTAAATGCAGTTTAAGGTCACCCTCCATTTTTCTGAAGTTCTACTGAGATAATTATTCAGCAACTGACCTGTGATCATCACTGCGAAAGGCCATGAAGACCGGAAGTCCGATGTGGTCCCCAGCTCTCAGGGGTCTGAAGTGCAGTAACATCCTCAGAGCAAGGCCCATCCTGGTGCCAGGCCCTCCTAGTGGAGTGGAGAATAAGCAGACAGGACCCCAGAGGCGTCCTCGCTTCCTGGAGAGGTAAGGCGTGCCTCTGGACGCACCTGCATCCTGCGCAGTGAGTGGGACTGGATGGCGGCAGGAGGAAGATGATGCAGGGCACTCCCAGTGGAGCCAAATGTGGACGGGCACAGAGGGGGTGCAGCACATCCACAAGGCTGCCGATAATTGGCAAGTCTGGGCACAGAAGGCGAAATAAGGAGTCAGAAGATAAAAATAACCAGAGGCCTAACCATGAAGAACTATATAGAACCACGGAACTAGAACTTTCCTCTGAAGGCAGGGAGAACTGCCCACCTCAGGTCCCCGTGTCGGTTTATTCCTGGAGATAGTACTTGCACTGGTGCTGGAAGCAGTACTCCTCTCTTTGGACGATTAAGAATGTTTCACTTTGCAACACTGTATAACTTGCCATCTCATATGTATCCATGTACAGTTTTTACTCCCATGATAACACTCATTATATTTATCGAAAAGGAGGATAAGGAGGTAACTATAATTTTGTAATCACTTTCATGTGGGGAAGTCATCATCTCTGTTTTGCTTGTCTTTAAGTTTTCAATTTAAAAAAATAATTTGAAGCTTCTTAGGTCTCTAGCATAACACAACAGAGAGTAATTGAAACCAGGCATTTGATATCCTCCATTCTTACCTCCCTTTCGGTTCACCTGGCAGTGATGGTTCTTATATAATATAACTAAATCTCCTTCCCTTTTCTTCTTTCCAATTGCCATTTTTAGTTCAGGGCTTTATTTTATTTTATTTTTTTCACTTTTACTATTTTTGAAGGCCTTACATTAACTTTTACCCTCACTACCCATCTTAATCCTTTTCACATTTATACACATATGCAAGCCCCTTTCTCCACACTGAAATCAGAGGAAGCTTTCTAAAATACAAATTGGTGTAAATCTCTCCCCCAAAGCAGGGTTTTGCAACTTTTTAAGGTTATAATCTAAAAACACAAACATGGCAGGCCTGTTTTAATATGTCAAAATTCCTTAAGTAAATTAAATGTAAGGACTAGACAGAAATCCAAACAGCCACATCCCTTGCATTGTTATATAAGAACTGTGGGTCCTATTTCCTTTAAAACTAACCAGTCTGTGGACCAGATCACATGATGCCTGGAACATTGTGCTTAAGAACTATTTACTAAATACAAGAAAAAATGAAATATAACTTGGAAAGTGTAATGAGTGTGGTCTTGGAGCTTATGTGCTAGTAATACATAAGCAGAATAGCTCTTTGTACAGAATTATCCTATGAACCCTGAAATGCTGATAAAGAAACAGTTTTCAAACCATTTTGATGGGCAAAGTCCAAAAGACTTAGTAGAAGATATAAGAAATGTCACTTTTCAAAGGCAATAGCTGGAAGTGGAGGTGATGAGTTTGAATTTAAGAAAGAATGATAGAAAATAAAGAAAATTAACACGTATCCAGTTATGTGCCTATCATTGTGTTAATATTTTAAATGCATTGTCTTTTTATTCTCATAACAAGCCTATAACTAGTTATTATCCTTACTAGAGGCCCAGTTCATGAAATTTGTGAACTCAGGGCGAGGGGCAAGGGGCGGCCCTCAGCCCGGCCTGCACCCTCTTGCAGTTCTGGAGCCCTTGAGGGATGTCCATCTGACTGCCGGCTTAGGCCCGCTCCCCACAGAGAGCACACTGACCACCAGGGAAGCTCCTGCTTTGAGTGTCTGTTCCCTGGTGATCAGTGCATGTCATAGCGGCCTATTGTTCTGCTGTTTGGTCGATTTACATATTAGCCTTTTATTATATAAGATTAAAAATAGAAAAGACTGTGATTAAGTAACTTTCAAAGGACATATAATTAATTAGCTGCAGAGTTACCTTCTGAACTCACACTGGGCTTGAACCCAAGTGTGGACTCTTTGTACATATACCACAGTTTTCCTCTGGTCCAGACACACACACACACACACACACACACACACACACATGCTTATGCACATGCACAGCCAGATTAGAATTTTTTAAAAATATATGTATATATTTTTATTGATTTCAGAGAGGAAGGGAAGGGAGAGAGAGATAGAAACATCAATGATGAGAGAGAATCATTGATTGGCTGCCTCCTGCACACCCCGGACTGGGGATTGAGCCTGCAACCCCACTATGTGCCTTTGACCAGAATCAAACGTGGGACCCTTCAGTCCACAGGCCTATCCTCTATCCACTGAGACAAACCAGCTAGGGTCAGATTAGAATTTTGAAGGGCTACTGCTTCTGTCTTTGGGATGGCATTATTTTTTCATCTACAAAGACCAATAAAGGTTAGCATTTGTTCAAACCAGCAATACATGTCCATCTCATCTACTCATAAAAGGTCTTGCTATCGGCCAGTGGCCAGTCCCAGCTCACAGCTATCTTTTAATCAGCCCCCACCCCCCACCAAACTCCAGTGAGCAGATTAATGACACACAGAGATTTTAGTGTTTCCTTTAGGAACTCCATGCCTAGACCCCTGAAAGAGGAAGAGGCTTTATGAATGAGTATGGATGGACTTTAGAGCATGGTTTTCCTAGTCACTGGGGTTTTCTGTGTAATTTAGTACCACTCAGTGCAGGACCATGATTGCCCACTGCAAGTTTAGCTCCATTGTACTGAAAGAATGAATAGATACCACTGAGGAAGACACAGCTCCAGAAAAGAAGTTCTCAACCAGAGGAGCATTAAGATGACACAGCAGCATTTCACAACTCTTCACTTTCTGCTTTCCTTAATCTTAATATTCCACTCATAATTATTTAACCATGTGCTGTTTAAAGTATAAAAAATCATCTCTACTTTTAACTTTCAAAACCTTTGTATCTTATTTCCTATGTTCCAAATCTTAACATTCTATACATGCCATTATTTCATTTATTTGGTTTTGCTTAAAAACCAAATAAATTCTGAAACTGTTTAGCACTGTGTTTTTTAATGGTGCTGTTGAATGAAGATAGAAAGAAGGGCACAAGGGTGTATAAAAGAAATGTTAAATTTAGAACAATTTTAAAATAGGGAAATTTTTATTTTTTAAACATTTGCTTTTTTTTCTTACCAGTTTCTTCTAAAACCCTCTGAAGTAACCTAGTCACCACTTTCAGCTTCTCATATTCCAGAAATTTCAAATTATTTTAACTTATTGAATTTTGTCTTTTCTACCATGAAAAAGGTCTTGTCTCCTAGCTAATCCAGTTAAGCTATGAAGGAATATTCATAATCCTAATGGTTTAATAACTTTAGCATATTTGTGTTTAGACTCTGGCTGAGTGGTGTTTGTGAGGGGCATGCTCCAAGCTCTGATTAAAGTTGATCCTGACAGCAGGCCCCTTGCTTCTGACCTGTGCTTGGTGGACCTCTTTCTGACTGGCCAGCCTGCTATCCTACCAATGACACTTGGCCTTATGCTCAGCTTGCATGTGGTATATGCTAGGAAGTCCCTCTTTTTTCTTTTGTCTTCATGATGCCACCTCTGGAAGCCTAATTTAAAACTGATATCCCTATTAAGTCTTGGTGAACAAAACATATTGAAATCAGGATTCTAAAAAGGATGGTTTAATGAGAGTAGAGCTCAGTGGTAAACTGAAGACAGAATATGATATTTGGAAAGCCTGACTTAAGATAAAGTAGTGAAGGTGGAAAAAAAAGTAAGTTTGAATCTGAGAGATAGTCCTAAACAACACAATGATAGGACTTATGTCTTTTATCCTTTAACTCTAAACGAATATTTATTAAACATATACATAGTCCCAGGTACTAGCAACAATGGCAAAATATATCCTTAATCAATGTGATGATTTATATTCCCCAAATAATTAATACATTGTATATCTCACATATGAGAAGTTTAAGTTTAATCTCATTCATTAAATGAGATTGCCATTGATCAATTAGATTTCAGCAGAAAAATAAATAAATAAAACAAACCAGTTAACTTGAATGCAATATCCCTAGCCTGAGAATTATATATATATATATATACACACACACACACACACACACACACACACATACACACACACTAGAGGCCCATTGTAGGAAGATTCCTGCAAGAATAGGGCTTCCTGAGGCCAGAGCAAAGCAGAGAAGGGAGCGAAGCCCACCGAGGCGATCTTCGCTCCCTTCTCTGCTGCTTCACTCCCTCCCGTTTCCGCTGCCTTGCTCCCTCACTTTTCCTCCACTTTGCTCCCTCCCATGTGCCCCGCCTCGCTCCCTCCTGTCTCTGCTGCCTCAGCTCCGCTCCTGTCTCCACTGCCTCGGCTTTGTTCCCTTCTCTGCTGCTTCGCTCCCTTTTGCAGTGCTTGGCTTCCTTCTATGCTGTCTTCAGTCTTCGCTCTCTTCCTATGTATGCAAATTAACCACCAACTTTGTTGGGTTAATTTGCATATCACTCTGATTGGCTGGAGGGCATAGCGGAGGGACGCCAATTTGCATGTTTCTCTTTTATTAGCGTAGATATCACCAGAGGCAGGAGGGGGATGGGGAGGAATAATTTGAGAGAAAAGCAATTTAGGAAAGCGTATTTGAGAACCGTTGACTTTGAGCTAACTGTGGCACATCTGTGTACGGTTGTTCTTGAAAATCCAAGAAAGGAAGGACTAAACTCAATGATAGATCAATGGGAGACTGGCCCTGGCCTGTCTCTGATAAATCGCTGCCATAATTTTAGGGACTTGAAGCAGATTTTTCAGACAGACACTGTACCAATAGCTACAGGGACTTTGTTCAAAGCCCAGTCTAGAGTATGGAACAGAAACAGGGACTTGTGGGTTCCTCCTCCAAACAATACACATGATGGCCTCCCCTGTGGCAGTGACGGCTGGGGAATGGGAGGGGGTGATGTGCCACTGCTGGCACTGTACTTACTAGGTGCAATTATAATGTCTTCCTGGCAAGCCACTTAGAATCACAGGTCAGGTCCACCACCAAATACTCCCTAAAACCTTACATAGGACTGTTTAAAAATCCTGGAAAGAACCTCAGAGCCTCTTGTTAATCCCCAGGCAGGACCACCTTGTTACAGGCACTGGGCTCTGAGGGAGGGTGTGTCCATTTCTATCAGGTTTAAGGAATTAACCAGAATTTCTGTTATTATTTTAAAGCCTGACAGAGTTACTGGCACCCAGAAAGTGCTCAGTTAAAGTTTTTTGCTTGAACAAATGAGCAATAACCCCTGCCATGATGAATCTGAAATACAGATGAAGGGAGAAGGACCCCATGCCATAGTTTTTTTACACACAATTGTTCATAAACATAAAGTGCTTCTTAAAGATATATGGGTTATCTTCAACCCACAGTAGATGCTAGGCTTCTTGAACTCAGCATCTGCATCTTTGAGTTTAATTCCATCTTCCACAGCAAAGAGCCACAGCCATGTGATCCAAAGCCTGGTACTGCCTTGAGTTGGAGATGATTTTGGGACAGAGGTTTAACCTCCTTTTCATGACTCATTGAGAGAGCCATATTTCTTAGTCTGCTCATTAGAATATAATTTATCTTGTAGGATTTCATGGTGCAAAATACAGAGAGGGTCAGATTCAAGAGTCACATTAAAGTGTTCGTTTTTGTAGTTTGTTAAGTGAAATTATAACTAACAAGAGAAAAAAATAAATAAATGAGAATAAAAGCATGAGCGGTCACATCTAAACACCATTGTTGCACTACACAAAATGCATGCTTTATGTCTTTTTTTAAAAAGTAGGCTATTATGCGCAAATGCTGAGAGTGATTTTGTCCCTCCTGTAAATGCAAGTTAGTCTTTTAGGCTCCAAATCCCCATTCTGTATAACAAAGAGGTAATATGCAAATCGCCTGTCACACCCTCACACAAGTTGGCCACCCCCATGTGGTTAAAGATGGCCGCCACAAGATGGCAGGCAGTGGAGGGAAGTTGGGGGGAAACAGGCCTACAGGGGAGGGTAGTTTAGGGTGACAGGGCCTGCAGGGGAGTGCAGTTGGGGGTGACCAGGCTGGCAGGGGAAGGGCAGTTGGGGGGCGATTGGGCCAGCAAGGGAGCACATAGGTGATAGTTAAGGGGTGATCAGGCTGTCAGGCAGAAGTGGTTAGGGGCAATCAGGCAGGCAGGCAGGAGAGTGGTTGGGAGCCAGCAGTCCCAGATTGTGAGAGGGATGTCCAACTGCCTGTGGGGTAGGGCCTGAACTGGCAGTTGGTCATCCCCCAAGGCCTCCCATATTATAGAGGGTGCAGACTGGGCTGAGGGACACCCCCCCCCCCCAGTACACAAATTTTGTGTACTGGGCCTCTAGAATTCATATAATCTACTGTGGTAATGAAGAAAATGCATGTTTGATTTGATTATCCATATAAATATTAATAAGAAAATAATATTACTTTTCTCTTCTTACTTTTCTTTCTTCCTTCCTTTATTTTATTTTTTATTTGTTCAGGAGGTTGGGTTTTTGGTGGATCAGAGAGAGTGAAAAGAGGAGATAAGGAAAGCAAAAAAAAAATAGAGAAGAATTTCAAATTCTTTTGGAAACTATAGATTGTTCTTTTGTTATGCCCAAAATAAAACTATATCTTTCCTTTGGCAGAAAAAAGTAATCAAACCATTAAAACAAATCTTGTGAAGAATAGCATGACTAATTGTTACCAGGCTTATGCACAGGTGGTAGGTAGCTCTGACTTTGTGGTCACCACCTGTGGTGAGGAAACCTGGATTTTGATCCAGTCTAGTCCACTAATCAACAGAGTAATCCTGGGCAGGCCTGCCATCTCCCTAAAACTTGGGATTCTCATTTGTAAAGTGGAGGGCTTAAACTCCACAGTGTTGGAGGCTCCTCCTGGTATTTTAAAAACTATTATTCATTAATGAACAGTTGATGTACAATATTATATTAGTTTCAGGTATAGGACACTGTAATTTCACATTTGGATACCTTACCCTGTGAGCACCATGCTAAGCCTAGTACGACCTAGTAATATTCCCCTTAGTCTATAAACACAAGGCTAAGTTGTTTCCAAGTAGGACTGGGCTTGTCCAGCAGCAGCTGAATGGAAATAGATGAGGTGCTTCCATCACACCTAAAGGCATGGATCTTTATCTGCCTGGGGTGTGGTAAGGTAGGAGGTGGCCTTTATGTTATCAAGGACAGCAGTAAAGATGGGAGTAAATGCCCTGACCAATTTGGCTCAGTGGATAGAGCATTGGCCTGCGGACTGAAGGGTCCCAGGTTCAATTCCAGCCAAGGGCATGTACCTTGGTTGCAGGCACATACCTAGTAGGAGGTGTGAAGAGGCAGCTGATCGATGTTTCTCTCTCATCGATGCCTCTAACTCTCTATCCCTCTCTCTTCCTCTCTGTGAAAAATCAATAAAATATATTAAAAAAAGAGAT
Organism: Myotis nattereri; assembly: GCF_964212035.1. NCBI lineage: Eukaryota > Metazoa > Chordata > Mammalia > Chiroptera > Vespertilionidae > Myotis > Myotis nattereri. The sequence continues at coordinate 89,820,972 of NC_138082.1, read as the reverse complement.
GGGAGTAAAATCATTTGTTGAAAAAGTGGAGGATAATATATTATATATGAATTGGGTTAGCATTCCTTAAATAGCCTTGTAATGTCATCTGATTTTTGCAATAAATCTTTTAGGATTTATTGAATGGACTTTTTAAGAGCATATTTTGAAAACATTCTTCTATGACACTGCATTTTGTATTCATGAAGTGTGAGACATTTTTGGAAAAATGGTCTTTGGGAAAATAATTATGGTCTGTCTCAGGTTATGTATTCAATTGGAACCCTGAGTTTTAGTCCCTCAGTATTTTTCTCCTAAACTTCAAACATCTCTCTCCCTAACCAAATTTCTTCACCCTTTCCTCTTCCCTCATGTAAATACACACACACTTTTAGAGGAATTGACTGATATATGAGTGTAGCCTAAAGTTTAATGGCAACATGGAACTATTTAAAACCTGCAGGTGGAGCAGATGGGGCTTTGATTCTCTCCTTCCCAGCCATGTGTTTGGTGCGATGTTGTCCCAGGCTCAGTAAGAATGCCAATCACAGACTGGGGAGGAGGGCCTGATGCTCGGCTGCCAATCACAGAGGGGGGAGAAATGCCCTAGGCAATATTGTCCTCACTCCCTGTGTGTGTCTTCACCCCTTTGTTTTTCCCCCATTTCGTGTTCTCCTTCTCATCTGGCGGATTGTAAACCGTTAGTGCCAAAGAGCTATTGGTGACACTAATTCTTGGGCAGGGTTTGTGACATAGAAACAAGATCCCAGAAATAAATTTGTTGAAATGGTTGCTTTCAATTGGAGCAGATATTAAAGGTGATTCATATGCCACTTCCATTCCATTCTGTATTTTTTTCTTAAAGGGGTTTCCCATCTATTTTTATTCCATCTTAAAATGATTCTATGGCTGCATCTGGCAGAGATGATCCCCTGCAAGACAACAATGGAGATAACACTTAGTGCTTTGAGTTCAGTACCTGGAGCCACCGAGGCAATAGCAGAGCCCAGTCAGAAGGGTCATCTCCTAGGCCTGGCCCTCCTGAGACTTTCCACTACCCCACACTGTCCCAAATCATGAGTTCAAAACAGCAAAAACAAACAAACAAAAAACTAATAATTGCTCTCATTTATGCTACATCAGTTTTCTTCTGCTTTAAGAATAACACAGGTGTCTAAAGAGAATATACACTTTTGGATTTAGAATGGTTATATGGATACCTTATTAACTCCCAGTGACTGGACAATTTAATTTAATTTAATTTAATTTAATTTAATTTAATTTAATAAGGACTGGTCTATTCGCAATGTAGGTGACTCCACGTTTGCTTCTGTGACATGGAGATGACAGAGGGAACTACCTATTGGCTGGGGGCAGGGAGGTCTTTCTCTCTTCCGATTTGAAATCTTCCCCCTCTTATTGTCTAGAAATAAGAGAGCAAAACTTTGGCCATGGTCTCCAGCAGCCACTGCTCCACTGCACAGGGTCCGGAAGGCAGGAGTCCTGGGGTGTCTGTGGGCCCTCCCGTGAGCACAGATTGTTTCTACGGCTTCACTAACTTCCAAAGTAGAAACACTGGTACCACACACTTAGACGCAGGTAAGCACAGTTCAGAATAAGGAAGGACAGTGGGCAATGGCAGCTGGTGTCCGGGCCAGCGGCTTCGGGCTTCTCTCTGCCCCTGGCAGTGGCTTGTGAAGGAGGGACCGTGCAGGGCTAGAGGAGAGAACAGATCTGGGCGGCTGGAGAGGGGGTGCCCATTTCACTGGCTTGGGGTGATTTTGGTGAAATTCCTAAACTTTCCCATCAGTTTATTTCATAAGAGTCTCTGAACTTCTTGAGCTATGACATTGAATTGTACTCAAATCTATTCCCAATTCCTAACCAAGGTCAAGCATAATGTAGGATCTTATACATACTTGTTGGACTGAATTACATTGAAATGATTAGGTCACTTCTAGTTCTACTTAGGGGAAAATAGGGTAAGGGACATGATACTAACAAATGCCACCAGTGACACATAAAAAGACCACAAGAACCTAATAAAAATGGTAGCACAGTTTTATGCAAATGATATGGTTAAGAAACACAAAAATGCTATAATAAATATTTTTTACCTGCGAAAGATCTTCAGTTTGCTTGTGAGACTGTTGTGCAGGGCTATGAGTTATTGGGAGGTGTGGGAGCAGTGTTATCTGAAAGCGGAGGATGACTGTGACTGGCATGTGGACAGGTGAGGCTCGGCGCCCGCTGTGCACTAGCTGCGATCCTCCGTGGTGTCTGCTGCATGCGCCCGTGCACGTGTGTGTGGAACTGTCCTGTGGGGCTCGGTCCACTCCGGGTCCATTTCCGCACTCACCTGCTGTTCTCTGACGATAAAGCAGGCGTACACAAGTACAAGGTCAGCGTTATGTTTCAATTGTTTCCCAATGAATAGTGTAAACAGTTTGCACTTCCGAACAAGTGACTTGGAGGTGGGTATGCACCTTCCCTCGCCTGCATCTTTGCGGAGAGAAGTGGCCGGAGCTCATCTTTCTCTTCAGCATGACCCAGTCTGCTGAGGGGCCCTGGCTGTGGTTTCTGTTATTCCTCTTTGGCGAGGATCTGGCTCTGTTCTGGGTTGGCCCAATAACTCAAAATGTTTTTCAAACATTTGTGTTGGGGAAAACTCAAAATATGCTTTGCCAGTTGATTTTTAAACACATTTCACAAACAGAAAAAATAACCCTTGTGTTTCTCATTAATGTTCCTGCGATTTGATGAAATGCTGCTCCCTCAGAATTTTCTGGATAAATTCTAAGCCTCAGAATTCTATATATATTTTCTCTAAAAAATGTCAAATTGACTTTTGATGAAAGCCATTAATGCCATGGAATTTACCTTTAAACTGAATAACAAAGTCGTAATTTGTTTTGACTGAAGTCTGTCTAGATTTCATGGAGTCATTTTGCAATGTCCCACAAGAGCAATAGTAAACAAAATGGAAAAAAATAAAACAGGAAAAGAGTGTACTGACATGTGAATGCCTTCTTTTCTTCCTTTCCTCCTTTCCTCACCATTCCATTCCTTAAATAAGACTTTATGAAAAGCCTAATATGTTCCAGATACTTTGTTAAGGTTGGCGAAGAGCATGCCACCTCTTGGAGGTTACACACAGATGAATAAGATACTACACACCTTTCAGATGACCGACATGCCATGCGAAGAGCAGCATACTCTACACGAGACTGGGTGGTCAGGGCATGAGAGACAACCTGGGAGAACATATCTATGTTGCCGTTATTGAGAACACACCTCTGTCCCACTGTGTTCCACATTGTGGCTGCATCAAAGACACTTTAGAAAGGATACCTACCATATTTAAGGAAGGCTGGACCGGTGACTCCTGAAGTGAATATCACATTAAAGATTGTGCAAGATCAGGTCTGTTCTCTATTACTTTGTGCAATTAAAGCTAGGAACATATTTTCCAAAGACTTTCACACAAAGGCAAATGAGAAATTCGCAATTATTCTTTCCTGATACAACTATTACAAGGGTCCCCATGGCCTGAATATGAGAGAGTAGTTCAACAATGCTTTCCCCTTTAAAACTCTTCCTTCTTGCAGAATGAGCTCAACAGCTATAACTTGAGGCTTTACTGAAACAGTTGACTCAGGAATGGATAGATAATTGGGTTTTACAATTAGACAAATATGGGTGAGAATTCTGGCCACACTATTTTCTTTTGTTGTGATGAAGTATGGTAGCAATCATCTCAGGTAGAAACTGTAGTTTAACTTTAACCCTGCTGTTTGGCTTCTGTGCTTATTTGCTTTGTTTAACAATAGAAAAGTTACTTTGATTTTCTGAACTTATGTATGCTATCCCATTGTTTGTGATCTCACTGGTTTTAGGAAGCACATTCTTCTGTACCTGGGAACCAGGACTGCACAATTATCCTAAATTGCCTCAGTGGCTCCAGATAATGTGTTTCTGTCAACTCAGTGGTCCCAAGACCCATGGCTCCAGGCAATGTGTTTCCGTTGATTCAGTGATCCAGAGACCCAAAACTATAATTTAACTAACATGCTCAATTCTGCTTCTGTAACTGCTCTGTGCAAACCAGGTTCCTCATTCCAAACCCAAAGATGTAATCGATACCTTTGTGACTTTTGCCTATATAAATCTGGTGTTGTGGCCATCTTATCACTACGAGATTTGAGAGAGCAAAATGCCCCCTTGTAGTCCCAGATTTGTACTAAATGTGACTCCTTAATTTGACTTCTTGAGTCTTCCTTGTGCGATTCATGGGGTACAGTACAACAGTGACCTTAGGCAAAATATCTTTAACATCTCTGATCTTTAGTTTCTCTAACTGTGAAGGAAACACATGTTTTTCAAGGTGGTTGTGAAGAGGAGTTGAAATGGCACATGGAAATAAGCAGTGCTGGCTTCGTTCAGAGCAGGTGTTAATCAATGATGGTGGGTAATGCATGATTCCTTTCTTGATGGGCTATCTCTCCCTGATAGAATGTGCCCTCTTTCTCCTGTTGTTTCAGACAACTGTGATGACCCGCTAGCGTCCCTGCTTTCTCCAATGGCCTTTTCCAGTTCCTCAGACCTCACTGGGACGCACAGCCCAGCTCAGCTCAACCGAAGAGTTGGTGAGTAGGGTGACTGCTTCTACAACGCAGCCGTGGGTAAATGGAAGAAAGTGCACCTCCAGGCACAGAGAGCATGCATGAGAACAGTGCTCAGGAGGAGGATGGAAAGAGGGGTTGCAGTGGGATGAAATATGTCTCCTGGCACAAAATGAATATTCAAATTATTCTGATTCTTGTTCCCCAAACCTGCATTATTCCTCCTTGATTATCATGAGAGGCTTTTGAGAAAATATTTAAAAAAAGAAACCCACGAAACAAAAAAAACAAAAAACAAAAAAAAATTGCTTTATTTTTAGTGTTTCATATATGTCACACAAACAGCTACAAAAATATATTATTATAGCATTTTTATAATAAGTATGCATGAAATCTAAGATTTTCCTATGATAAGTTTAATTTTTACAATTGAATAAATGTTGTTAATGTTTAAAAATATAACATGCTATTGAGTAGAAGTAAGATAATACAAAAGAAAATATATAACCCTACCAGCTAGAGATACACACAATAAAAGTTGGGTGAGTATCTTTACAATGTCTGATAGAAATAAGAACAGATACCCCCTAACTAGCCTTTTATGTTAAATTTATTTTAAAAGTATGATAGTAGATATCTAAATGTACATATTTTAAATCAGATTTTGATGTTGGCTTTTATTTTTACATAAATATATAGTTTTACAGTTAATTTTTAAATACTTAATATCTGATATTTGTATACCTAAGGAATGTTAGAAACTCTTTTTCAAATTGAGAAACATAATTTTGTATGCAATTTCAATAGGTGCACGGATCAATTAGAGCTCATACTAATAATTCTTAGCTATATTTTCCCATTGATAAGTGAGACCAATCACATTAGTAAGTTTTTCAATGTTGAGCTTTGCAATCTGGAATAAATTTTAACTGGTTATTACATTACTGATATTGCTTTTTTAAAGTGTAGGATGACTTAACTTGTTAACATTTTAACTTATAATTTTAATTTATTAATTATAAAATTAATTTGCTCTTTTTGCTTCTATATTTGTTGTTTATTTTATACCACGTTTCTTAGGTTCTATATTCAATGGGATCAATAATTCAGAAGTTAGCAAGTTCTGTGTCTTTGTTAAAAAAGAAGCTTAAGATATTATTTTAAAGAAAAAATAAAGAATGGCCAATTATATATACAGTGGTAAAATATTAACAGTAATCTACTAACATTCTCTTTGCTGAATACTCTGTGCCAAAACCTTTAGAAGGCATTCACCTGTAGGAAGGTATGTAGTTTTCACAAAGATAAAATAAGGTAAGCTTACCTTTTACCTTCAAGTAGAGTTCTTGAGACTTAGATAATTTCATAAACTTAAAATCAGAGATAAGAAAGAGAAATGCTTGGATTCAAATCTTAGTCATCTAATTAAAAGGCTTTGCCCCTTCCAACCACATAGGTTAAAAAAAGTAAAGCGTCCTTGAAACTACCAGGCAGAGGTCAAATGCTGGCTATGGCATTTACTTACAAGCTCTGTACGTGTCTACTCATCACTCACCTGCTCCCAACCGTGGGCATCTATTGGTACATTGCACCAGTATCGCCTGCCTTGCAGCATCATGTATAGAATGAGACCAGACTTGCATGTGTGAAAAGACCTTTCTCATTGTAGGATAGAGTTGCTCTGGAGTCAGGGAGCTCCACTTGTCATTTCAGGAAAAACTACCAATCAGCAGAGTTTTAAAAACTGTTTTATTTATTGATTGACGAGAGAGAGAGAGAGAGAGAGAGAGGGAGAGAGAGAGAGAGAGAGAGAGAGAGAGAGAGAGAGAGAGAAAGAGATTGACTTTTGGTCTACTTATTTATGCATTCATTGGTTGATTCTTGCCTGAACCCTTACTGGAAATCAAACTAACAACCTTGGCATACTGGATGGCACTCTAACCAACTGAGCTATCTGGCCAGGGCCCAGGTGGGCAGATTTTAATGTGGTCTCCCAACAGGGCATCCAGAGCGAGAATTTGCCTGGCAAATGTGTAGTGTTACAAAGTTATTACCACCTTGTAGTTCCTCTGCAGGTTCTGGGGAAGCTGTGAGTCTGATCACATGCCAGCTACTTTCATAATTAATAGATATTGAGGGCACAAATGTCTCTGATCCAACATATTACAATGGTCCTGATCACAGGAGAATCGGGGTGCCCAAGCCCAGGTCAGCACAGTGATACAGAGACCACTCTTCTTTCTCCCAACTAGAGTTTAAATTAGGAAGACCATGCAAGAGACACAGTCATGGATCTGAAATGCATTGGCCTACAACTCACATCTAGCATAGCCCTCAGCGGTGACAGCCTTTCTTCCATTCAGCAGGAGTTAAGCACAGACTTAAGGAGATACTAGATAGCTAGTTCTCATCCAAGCATCGTGCATTTGAGTCGCTTGGAAAGCAGTGCCTGGTTCCATCTCTCAGCTATCTATCCTATGTAATAAAAGGCTAATATGCAAATAGACCAAACAATGGAATGACCAGTTGCTATGACATGCACTCACCACCAGGGGGCAGGCACTCAATGCAGCAGTTGCCCCCTGGTTGTCAGTGTGCTCCCACAGGGGGAGCGCCGCTCAGCCAGAAACCGGGTTCATGGCCGGCGAGCACAGCAGTGGTGGCAGGAGCCTCTCTTGCCTCCGTGGCAGCACTAAGGACCCTCGAGGGATGTCTGACTGCCAGCTTAGGCCTGAGCAGGCCTAAGCTGGCAGTCAGACATCCCCCAAGGGGTCTCAGACAGTGAGAGGGCACAGGTCAGGCTGAGGGATTATCCGCCTCCCCAGTGCACGAATGTTGTGCACTGGGCCTCTAGTAATAATAAAAGCATAATATGCTAATTAGACCTTAGATCAGACTTCCTTCCAGAAAACCTTCTGGATGAAGCCAGGGCTGCAAGGGAAGCCCCGGTCCTGGGTGCCAGATGGAAGCTGGTGCCAGCAGCCAGGGGAAGGAAGGCCTACTCTTGCATAAATTTCATGCATTGGGCCTCTAGTTCTAAAATAATTGTCTGGAATGGAACCCAAACACAGATATAGATAAAGTAAATGAATACAAGCTTTTCAGATGATTTCAAAATACAAGGTTTTCAAACCACTAGATCAAATGAATTTGTGAATAACAGATCCTTCTATTAATATTTATGGAGCACTTGTATGTGTCAGACACTGTGCTAGAACCCTGATCCATACTTAGTAAAAATAGGCATGAACCCTGTTCATAAAGTATTTATATGTACCAATGGCTTTTATAGAGAACTGGAACATGTAACCCAAACATTTACATGAGATCACAAAAGACTCAGAAGAGCCACAGCAATCTTGAGAAAAAAGAACAAAGGTGGAGGTATCATGCTACCTGATAACAAACTGTATTACAAAGCCATAGTAATCAAAACAGCATGATACTGGCATAAAAACAGACACAGAAATCAGTGGAACAGAATAGAGAGCCCAGAAATAAACATGTGCCTACATGGTCAATTAACACATGGGTGGGCAACAGTAGTTTTACAGTTGTGACTGCACAAAACACAGTTTATTCTTGTGTTATTATTTATTAATCATTATATTATTTATTTGTAGTATAACTGTAAATCTACTTTTGCCCAACCCTGTACATTACAAAGGAGACAAGAACATACAATGGAGTAAAGATAATATATTTAATAAATGGTGTGGAGAAAATTGGACAGACACACGCAAAAAAATAAAACTAAACCACCTTCTTACAACAAGCACACAAGAATAAACTCAAAATGGATTACAAACTTAAATCTAAGACTCAAAAATCATAAAATTCCTAAAAAAAATCCATAGGCAGTAAAAATCTCTCATATTTTTCTCTTAGCAATATTTTTTTCTAATATATTTCCTCTGACAAGGGAAACAAATAAAAAATAAGCAAATGGGATCAACATCAACCTAAAAAGTTTTTGCACAACAAAGGAAACCATCAACAAAACTGGAAGATAACTTACTGGATGGAACAAAATATTCACCAATAATACATTCAATCAGTTGTTACCCAAAATTTATAAAGAACTCATGCAACTCAACACACACACACACACACACACACACACACACACACACACATCCAATTAAAAAATGGACATAGAACTGAGGAACTGCAAGTTACTTATCCGAAGAGTACATGCAGCTGGCCAATAAATGTATGAAAAGCTGCTCAACATAACTAATCATCTGAGAATGCAAATTAAAACCACAATGAGATCTTATGGAAGGTCCTCAAAAAATAAAAAAAAACGAAACTGACTGTGACCCAGTGATTTCACTTCTAGGTATATATATGAAGAGACCCAAAACACTAATTTGAAGGGATATGTGCACCTTATGTTTATTGCAGTGTTATTTACAATAGCTAAAATATGGAAGAAATCCAGGTGCCATCAATAGACAAGTGGTTAAAAAAGTGGTGGTATATGTATACAGTGATGTATTACTTAGCCATAAAAAGAAATGAAATTTTACCATTTGCAACAGGGTGGATGGAGCTAGAGGTATTATGCTTAGTGAAATAAGTCAGGAAAAAATGGCAAATACCATATGATTTCACTTATATGTGGATTCTAAAGACAAACAAGCAAACATAATGGAAGCTGACTCATAGATGCTATGAACAGACTGATGTTGGCCGGGGGGGGGGGGCGGGGGGGGGGGTGGAAGCTAGGTGAAGGGATTAGGAAGTACAGATTAGTGGTTACAAAATGGACACAGAGGAAAAAGGTAAAACATAAGGAATGTAGTCAATGAAATCATAATATCAATGCCTGGCGCCAGGTAGGTACCTGAAATATTAGGGGGAACACTTTAAAGTATATGATAGTCTGACCACTATACTGTACACCTGAAACTAATATAGAATAATATTGATGTAAACTGTAATTGAAAAAATAAAATTTTAAAAATCATTTACATGTGTAATGCAAATTACTATGCAGTTAATAGCTAACTTAATAATAAGTATTTTGTTATATATACAATATAAATTATGTGCATGTATATATAAACATACACATATGGTAGGTTATATAGGGTAAGTTGAATACATATACATGTGGCTAGATATGTATAGAGTCAGAATTATATATAGAAAGATGTGCATACATACAGGGCTGAATATTCATATACATTCATATATAATAGAATATGTACACACATAAATATACAAATATAGGCATATATAAATGTATATAATGATATATGTGTACATATACACACACAATACATATATAGACTATGTACATACATAGTTTATAATATAATAAAATAATTATGTAAATGTTATTAAGAACAGATTTGGTCTATACGTTTTCTAAATATAAAATTCAGAAATTTAAGAAAAATATAACTTTTATTCTTATTGAAAATATCAATGTAGAGCAATGATTAATTTTTTTTCTAAAAATAGACATGTTCTGTCTCCACTAAAATGGCTGAGAAGTAATTATAGTCCTATCAAATGAATACTCCTTTTCTACATTCCTTCCTTTAAAACTTCCTTTTTTATTTTAAAGATGAAAGACATCAAACATACCTCAAAGAGTAAACTATTACACATGGTTTGAAATCTAGGATACTCTCAGGCTGTGGCCAGTGGGCTCAGTGGTTACAGTGCAAGCACACACAACCTAGGGTCATGGGTTTGATTTCTGGTCAAGGGCACATATCTGGGTTGTGGGTGCTTGTGCTCCCAGTTGGGGCTCCTTGGCAGATATACAGGGAGATTTAAGAGAGCATCCTGTTTTTATTTTGAATTCCCCATATAGTGTTTTAAACTGCAAGCTCACAGCCAGATGCTAAAGAAGTCCTGCTCTACACAGTTATTATCAAGTACTAGAGGCCCGGTGCACAAAAATTTGTGCACGGGGGGGAGAGGGGGGTCCCTCAGCCCGGCCTGTGCCCTCTCGCAGTCTGGGACCCCTCGGGAGATAACGACCTGCTTGCTTAGGCCTGCTCCCGGGTGGCAGAGGGCAGGCCCAATCCCTAGGTGCAGCCCCTGGTCGGGCTCAGAGCAGGGCCAATTGGGGAGTTGGGGCGCCATCCTCTGTCATGCACAGAGCAGGGCAGATTGGGAGGTTGCAATGCCACCCTCAGTCACGCTCAGGGTAGGGCCAATTGGGGGGTTGGGGCACCGCCCCCTGTCACACTCAAGGCAGGGTCAATAGGGAAGTTGTGGTGCCACCCCCTGTCATGCACAGAGCAGGGCAGATCAGGGATTTGGGGCGCTGCCCCCTGTCATGCACAGAGCAGGGCCCATCAGGGGGGTTGGGGCTCCGTACCCTGTCACACACAGAGCAGGGCGGATCAGGGGGTTGAGGAGCTCCCCACTGTCACTCACAGAGCAGGGCCCATCAGGAGGTTGGGGCGCCGCCACTGCCACACATGGAGCAGGGTCCCTGGGGGGCGGGGGAGGTTGGGGCGCTGCCCTCTATCACCCACAGAGCAGGGCCGATCAGGGGGTTGGGGCGCTGCCCCCTGTCACACACAGAGCAGGGCCGATCAGGGGGTTAGGGCACTGCACCCTGTCACACACAGAGCCACAGGGCGATCAGGGGGTTTTGGGTGCTCCCCCCTGTCATGCTGATCCCGGTGCCAGGAGGCCTCGCAGCTCCACTGATCCCGGTGCTGGGAGGCATATTTCCCTTTTACTATATAGAATAGAGGCCTGGTGCATGGGTGGGGGCTGGCTGGTTTGCCCTGAAGGATGTCCTGGATCAGGGTGGGGGTCCCCACTGGGGTGCCTGGCCAGTCTGGCTGAGGGGCTGAGGGCCGTTTTCAGGCTGAGTAAAGCAGGTCTCTGGGGTTTTGTTTACCTTCTACATTTGCAACATAGTTGCTTAGAGTTGCAGCTGAGAGGCCGGCAAGTCAGGCAGGGAACATTGGAGTCCTCCGTCACTGAAGCAAGCAAGCCTCATGTTAGTTTCAAGCTGCCTGGCTGCCGGCCGCCATCTTGGCTGACAGTTAATTTGCATATATCGCTGATTAGCCAATGGGACGGGTAGCGGTCGTACACCAATTACCATGTTTCTCTTTTATTAGTGTAGAAGATAGCTTCTCCCTGAACGGTTGGATTGCGTGCCTAGCAGTTTATAATTTTTCTGTTACCAGTGTATGTCCATCAGCACACAACTAAATATCAGAACAAAAATACGCTGTTGACGTAGAGAAAAAATATTTCTACCAAGAAGGGCTCCTTATGTCCAACTGGGCTCCAATTTACAAACAGCCATTGCCAAACAGCAGCCTCTCCCACAAGCAGCACTTCAGTCAGAAACCAGCACTGCACAGTCTGCCTGCACAGGGTCCCTGCTGTCTGAGCTAACCCTTATAAAAGAGTTCCTGGAATCCTGTTTCAACCAACAGAAGTGAGACTTTCCCCATCAATTGAAGTTGTACTGCTATACTGCCATTTAACAAGTTGAGTGAACTTGTTAAAAATTGCCGCAGAATGACATCTTCATTGACCAAACAGAGTGGCCCCACTCTGACCAATCAGGGCAGTTCTTTTGGGACCAATCAAAGTGGGGGGATTTGGAGTCTTTATTTGCATGAGGTCAGACCAATCAGGGGTTGGGGCGGGGACTTCTCTCTATATAAGTCAAATCCCTGTAGCTCCGGAAGTGCACTTTCCCATTACAATGAGGGCTGTGTTTCCCCAGCTGAGTTGAAACATCAAAGCTGTATTATGGAGTGAAGAGGAGCCGAGAAGTCTAATGGGACAGGAGCCTCGCTGAAGAGCGTCCTGCCTGAGGCCTCGCCACAGTGTGCTGTTCCATAGCCATGCTATGCTGAGTCATAAGTGAGCTGTAGCACTCTTGAGCCATCTCACAACCATGCTACTCTGCTGCAAGCTTATCACAGTTGGGCTGTGTGCACTGAATAAAGTTTTCTTCCTTACCATACCCCAGGCTGAAGAGTCCTGTTGCTATTGCATGGGTGCCATTGACTATTGATTGATATTACTTAGCACTATGACAAGCCCTCACTATTCTAAAACCTCAAAGTATATTAACTCCACCTCACAACTACCCCCATGCAGATGTCATTGTTATCTCTATGTCATAGGTAAAAAGTTCCATTGCAGAGAGAAAAACGATGGATATTAGAACAATTCTAGGTAGATCCAAAGCTTGCTAATGTCTTACAAGGTAATACAATTTGGGGATTATGTCTTTTCTAGTGAACAAACCTAAGTTAACATGTAACTTCAAATTTCTAATGTATAATCAACCAGTGAGAAGCATAACCAAATGACAAATACATTCTCACGGAGACTTAAATAATCATTGTGTGAACTTGTTAAAAATTGCCCCAGGATGACATTGAATGTTCACACTGTACTCTCTTTTGATTTCCAAGCTTCAGGTAGTTTTCTTTCATTCACTCCATTCATTCACTTATCACTGTAGTTTATGAATTCCTGCTTCTATCTGTCATCCAGCCTCTGTGCACTTTTTAAGGAATGTCTTGGCATTCTACCCAAGATGAATTCAAATTGTAAAACCCTTGGCCTCCATAAAACTAAGTCCTCTTGATTGAGTGGAGTGTGCTCGCTGGCATCCTTGCAGCTCATCACTGATGAGCGGTTTCACAAAGGTGAACTTCCTGCACCTTTTAAAATTAGCTGCTGAATCCCCTGGGATCATAGACAGGTTTCCCCCGCCACCCGAAAGCACAGTGTTACTATGAAATCTTCCATAAGCCAAAAATGGCATAAAGAAACAATTACCATTAATGAATGTTGTGAAGCAGAATCCTCCTTGAATTGATTTCCATTGGCATAAACAGGTACTAATGCAGCTCTTTTGTAAAATCAAAGTGTTGTAATGCAAACTTTCAAAAACCAGGCAGACCTTTGACATACATCTAAAGTGTGTGCTCAGAGCTCAAGTACTCACATCCTCTGACCTACTCCCAGGAAGAAATGTGCACAGCTGGTAACTGTGTCCTGGCAGAAGTAGGGATCAATCAAAAGTTGAAAAGAAGAACATAGGAAAGGTGTGATGATGTGAACCCTCAGAGTCTGACTAAAGCAAGTCTAATGAGCTCTCAGCGACAAACTCATCTTTCTGAGAGAAATGCACCCGGGCAGCAGCCCGTGAGCTGAGGCAGGGCTGTGGTGCGCAGGGTCTGGGCCACCTTCCACCGAGGAGGATGTTGGAGGGCAAAGCCACTATCATAGCCTCCACACGGCTCTCTCACCCACGGGAGGGATCTACCAGTGGAATCTGTGTTCTCTCACTTCCATACCCTTCCACCCCCATCTCATCCACACACAAAGAAATGAAAAGCAACAAAGAAAACTAATTATTTTGGGGGGAAAATACAAAATAGATTAAACTAGATGGCAGATCACCATTTACGTAGCTTGCCAGGTCCATCTGTATAGTTGTGGCTTAGCAGGGATCTGACTTTGTCAAATGTGATTTGTTTTGTGGCAAGAAAGCTTTTGATCTGGGCCTCAAAGCCAGCTGGCTGCAAGAAGCACTTTCTGCCAGCAGGAAGCCGTGGAGCTGTGGGTTAGACCTGCTGAAAGTGAGAGGAAGGCTTTAAGTTACTTTAGATGATTAAAAGCAAATAGGAGCAGTCATCTCTGGCCCCGTGAGAGGAGAGGTTTGTACTTTTCTTTCCCAACCCCCTCAAATATAGTTTTGCAAACACTTATGTTTACCTTTTGTTCATTGAAATGCTAATTTGTCTTCCACACTCAATATATTTTTGAGATGCTGCCTGTGTAAATTGAGATTATGTGTTTCTAGCATGACAATTGGGTTGCCATGGAGAATTTGATTTCTTGTGTCAAAGCATTTTCAGCTTCCTGTGCTCATGGGCTAATGAAGAGGCTTAAAACTCACGCCTCCCTTTGGCAAAGATCCATGCACACCTTTTCCTCCCTAGGGCAGCACTGGTTGCAGATAGCCAAGGACACGTGAAGGTCTTTGGGAGTTGCTTTTCAGCCTGCCATTATTCGTCCCTCCGTGAAGAGTGGATTGGGACTGCAGGAATCAGGGTTCGCACAATTAGCATGATATCAGATGTCTAGGGACTTGCTCCAGATAGCTAGGCGGCCATCCTGGGAACCCAGCTTCACAGGCAGCACTCCAGCACCCGCTTGCAAAAATAGTGCACGTCTCCCATCGGGATCCATTGCGCCAGACGTGGCATGGATAGGCTCTAATCTGTGTAAATGACAGCCAGGTGTCCAGAGGGCCCTTTCCGGCTCGCCAGTACCTTGTCTTCATGCTGTCCTGCCCTAGCTGCCCCCGGAAGGCAGGCGCTGGTCCTGTGCTTTCCTTCACTGCCTTGTGCCTACGTCCTGTTCCCTTACTCCTAGAAGCACAGACCCTGAGTGGGAACAGGGCATCGCCTGGGAGCTTGTTAGGAATGCAGAGCTTGGCCTCTGCCTCAAATCTGCTGGATCAGAAGCTGAGCTTTAACAACACCTGCATTTGCTGATTCAAATCTGAGACGCACTGTTCTAGAGCATCCCTGAGTCCTGCTCTGTCAATTCTTACTAACACTGTGTTTTTACTCTGGATCTCAGGGGTAGGAGAGGATGGAAGTGTTAACCTAAACATAAAAGCTCTTTCAAATTGAGAGGCAAAAGCATTTATTTGTGATCAAAAATAGCTACTTGTGAAGCACTGATTCAGGCAGAAACCCCAATAGCACTTGTGTTAGGAGACAAAGGCAAAGGATCTCTATGGGAAAGAGGGAACCATTACACCAATAGAAGGAAGGCCTTTCTATTGGGGAAGATGACATAAAATAGTGATGCTAATTCTAAACAACGTTTTTAATTTTCAGTCCAGTAGTCCTAATATCTGCTTTCTCATTATCTTTGGAAACAGTTATTTGGAGCACAATGTTACTTTACGTGGAGTCCAAAGGCTATTTTGGCCTGTTTTGACATCCCAAAGGTTCTGGACATAAGATGTGCAAGGCAGTTTCTCTGCCATGGCAGCTCGGGCTCCATTTTGAAGTGCCCTTGTTTATATTATTGTTGACAAATAAAAAGCAAAAATGGCTAAGGGATTATGAATAAGGAACCGTGCTAGAAACTGGAAATGTAAATTCCATTTTTATCATGTTAGTATTCTAAGGTAGTTGGTGTTATTCACATTCGTAACGATGAGGAAGCAGACTCAGAGAGGCCAAGTCACTGGGCTAAGGGTACTCAGCTAATTATCAGTAAAACTTGGCTTTGACTTTAATTCTCTCTACTCCATATGAACAATATCTTCATTCACATTGACCTGGATCTTCAGCTGAGTAAAAATGCTGTTGGAATAATAGCCACCCACGTCAGGTAATGCTGGTGTTTCTACTAGCACTGTTAGTGTTTTAACAACAAAGCTTGGGTGTTTAGGCATCAAGGGAGAAAGACAGATATGGGCACTTCTGCCTCCCCAGTGTCCCTAAAATCATACTGTGGCCTAATATGCTTACGGAGAAAATGCTTCTTTACCTGGATATTTAAATAACACCTGGGTCTCTTCTCTTACTAAGACAGCTATGGAGCAGTGAGAGAGATACATGAGCTATGTGTGAAAGAGATGCAGAATAGAAATCTGAGATTGAACATGAGTCTTGAGTTCCTGCCTCAAAAGAAGACAAATCCAATGCGATAACCCTTTCTATTCAGCCAGAGTAATTGCAAAGCAAAATGATGTTAAGAGAGGAAAGGGGAAACATATAGATCCATTTGCCCACTAGTAACATAATGCTTAAAAATTCTAAACATCAACATTTGGCATAACAGAAGTTATAGATAGGTCTGCACAACTCAAGCCTTACTTTTTCTTTCTTTCTTTCTTTTTTTTTTTTTTTTTTTCTGATAGCTAATCACTTCCCTTGACAGGCCACACTGACATTTTTTCCTAAGGGGCTCTCTTTAAAATGCTTGCTCAGTGAATCACCATTGATATCCCTAATACTTTGCAGAGGCAAGATCTTATTCTCCAGTTCACTTCATCTAACTTAAATCATTGTAACCCAAAAATGTAGTAATGGAAGTAAGGGAAGGATAATTAGTGACATATATTTGTCTACTGACTGGCCGTTTACGCCTGTATTCAATAGGGTGGAGCCAGGAGCGAACAGGCTGTATTTGAATAGCATGGTGCAGAGTGAGTTCCCTTGCTTTGTCTAACCTGCAGTTGTTTGAGAGGATCTACTCCATTGAGTCATTCAATTCATGTAGAAAGTGGTTTTCACTGAAGACATAGTGGGAATGGCATTGTAGAGATGAGGTCAGGATTACTGCATCCATCATACCGTGGAAATGGTGACATAAAACCAACCCCAAGGAACCAGAAACAGGAGTTGATATAGACAAGAGCTCATCTTTCTCCAGGAATCCAGCTTGAACGCTCCTCATCCCATGGTGGTCCCTTCCCTGGGACTGCTTTTCAGTGTCTCAGGCTATGATTACCATACTTATATTCTACACCATCAGTTGCTTATGACTTGAATTTATTTTTCTAATCAACATACATGTTTGATAAAAACCCAGACTTTATAAACACATCATTATTATTTGTTTTGCTAAGGACTTGTTTCCAAAGAATCTCTTCCACAAAAATACCAGAGCAATAAGATATTGTCCTTGAAATAGCTCTCCCAGCTCAAGTATGTGTTCAAGGAACAAAAACTCACTGGTTTTAAAAAGAATCGTTAGCTTGAAAAAATTAAATTTTTGAGACTAGGCACACAGAGATTAAGAGATGTACATATTTCTATTTCTATAATAATTAATTAAGCTAACTATTTGGTGATATTTTTTTCTGTTTCTGACTCATATTTTTCATTTTTATAAAAAGGATTAGAAATAACCTTTTGAATGAGAGCTGGTGCATTAAGTTCACGATGCTGTCCTCAATGTTGACTTCATTTTGGAGCTAACATGCCTGCCCAGCCCAGCACCTCTGCCGAACACAATGTTCCAGGAAAGAAAGCATGGCCTCGGCCTGTGCAGCTTCTCTTCAAGCGTCTGAAGGGGGCTCCTCAGAACTGCTGTAGGATGGACATCACCTAGGAACTCCTTAGAAAACGCGGATTGTCTGGGCGTATCCCAACTACCTAAGTCAGAAACGCCAGTAAAATATCCCAGAAACCCCTATTTTCCCAACCTTCCCAAGTAATTGTGATGCCCCAAAGTTGGAGAACTGCTGCTTAGAGCAATGATGCTTTCCCAGGACTCAGGGCCCAGGACCAGGACCCACAGCACCCAGGTCTTCCAATCCACAGCAGCAGCGGTTCCCTCAGGTCACTTCGCCCTGAGCCCTGTCAAGTCAAAGGGAGGAGGGGTTACCTTACTGACTGATCACCTCCTTCTCTTCCTTCAGCTGTATCTCCTGCCTTCTGTATAGTCAGGTTGTACATCTTCCAGTCAAAAAAGTAACTTCCTGATGGGGTTTGGACTGATGCTGGAGTTTTTTTCTTGGGTAAAAATATATGATGAAGCTTTGGGGGCAACACATACACACTTCTCTTTAAGCATTTTGTGCCCATAGGCAAGAAATTTATGTTATCTTACTTGAGCCTGATAAAGTAGACACTAACTACATAATTTTTATAGAAGTAGATAAATGACTTTAACAGTCACAGAGTAGAAAGCAACACCAGACTTAGACCAGGCACGAGCTTTCCAACAAAATTGCCCAATTTTTTTTTCTTTTTTCTATATGACTAAAAATAGGAAGAGTGCCTTATCTTGCTGCTGAATCTTTTACACTGTTTTATTCATGGATTGGATTCAATAATTATATATCCATTAAATCAGGAATAGATCATCCACTAAAATTCCCCCAGGCCTGAGCAGCGGATGGGATGGGTAGAGTTAGACTGTATTGATTTGCCAAGTTAGAATGGAGCCCCGCTTCCCCACTTTCCCAGGGAGGTTCTAGAGCAGCGTCAGGCAGCAGCAGGCCCCGCAGGCTGCAGGCGTTCTGCAGGTGTGCGTGCTGATGGGGGAGCCTCCAGCTACACATGCTGTTGAAATATGGCTACAGCTACCAAGGAACTTAATTTTCAACGTAAGTTAAATTAATTTTAAATTAAATAGGCACATGAACCTAGTGCAGGGGTGGGCAAACTTTTTGACTCGAGGGCCACAATGGGTTCTTAAACTGGACTGGAGGGCCGGAACAAAAGCATGGATGGAGTGCTTGTGTGAACTAATATAAATTCAAAGTAAACATCATTACATAAAAGGGTACGGTCTTTTTTTTTTAGTTTTATTCATTTCAAACGGGCCAGATCTGGCCCGCAGGCCGTAGTTTGCCCACGGCTGGCCTAGTGGCTACTATATTGAACAGCATAGTTCTAGAGGCCTTCCAAGTGTTATGCATGTGACTCTCACCTATGTTTATAAAAATGCCTTGGTGCTTTTATGAACATATGAATCAATCCTTGGTCTGCAAAGGGCATGGATTTGAGATGTCATTCTTGAAACAGGAGTCTCAATTTTTCCATATGCAGTGCACTCCTAATATCCTCCCTGACTTCTGGTAACTTCTGCACCATGAAATGTGCAGCCAAATAATCTTGTCTGATCCAGAAACACCGTAGCAAGCCCAGTCTTCACAGGGAAGATTCTTGTTGCAGGCTGTCCCAGAAAAACTATCCAAAAAGCGTGCACCAGACCCTCAGAGTGATGGCCCAGCTCCTCCGTAAGCAAGGAGAGTCCATACACTGTCTCAGAGGCTGTTGGTGAGCACACCCCTCAGACTTCATTTTAATGCAAGACACCTTAGAAGCTGAGTAGCGATGGGACTTCTGTTCAAAGTATTTGTGGGGCTGTGTCCTCTGGAGACCCAGAGGAAAGAAGGGGGGAAGCCGCCAGGAAATGTGGTCTCAGCTAAAGTCTACCTTCCTTCAGATCCCAAAAGGACATTCTGGACACAGGTTGCAGCATAGATACCAGTCATGCCTTGAGACTGTGGCTGGGCAGGGACAGGAGGGCAGCTTCCCAGGCAGGTAGGCTTCTGTTTGGCCAGGAGCAAAGCTCTGGAGGAGGCACAGACTGTGCCACTTGCCAGCCACACCCACAGCTGGGAGATAAAGCCACCCTCTAAAGCGGACCTGAGTGGAGGCCTGAGAACACCCCAACAGAACGACTATGCTTCCACCCCAATAGCTCAGTCCTGCACTACCTGTCCAAGGGCTTTCTCTTTGTGTGTGAGCGCTCAATCCATGCCTGACAGAGTTGTTGCATGAAAAACCCATTTCCTCCAGCTCTGGCGTAGCCCTAAAGCGCATCCTACACCTTAGGACTATGCCCCCTGTGGAATGGCTGGCAGGCTGATGCTCCCTGGATTGGCTTTTTTCCCCCTGTCTCATCACCTGACTTCCTGAGGTCAATTCCCAAGTGAACCATTTATATGCGAATTCACGTCTCAAAGTTGACCTATGGGATCCAAACCAAGTCTCAGCCGGAGAGCCACACCCCTTTGTTGTTCTGGAGTCAGACTCAAACTTTCCCCTCCCTTACAGGAACCTCCTCATATGAGCTCCTTTGTCCACTCCTGCAAACTGGCCTCAAGTACGGCCATTCCAAATTTTCCTATCGATTTTTATCTTTTTTTGAAACTCACAGGGCATGTGGTCAAATTCCCACTTTCCTTTTCCTCAGGAGACTCCTGAGTCCCAGAATAAGTGTGCAGGTGGAGGTGAGGGAGCCCGGGCCAGGCCCAGCCTGCAGTGCCCAGGTCCCGCTGCACCTGCCCAGGAGCAGAAGGAGAACGCTGGGTGCCAGTCAGCAACTCCTCAGACTCAGCAATCCTTCCCGGCCACAGGGCCTCCTACTGATGATGATCAGAATGCTCTGAGCAGAAGTGCAAGGAGCCCCCTGAGCCCTACAAGCTTGTGAGGGTTATCACTCTTACCCACACTGTACACATCAAATATGTATGAGGAGCCTCTCAAACATCACAAGGTAGTTTGTGCCTGAAACATCTCAAGCCTTTGCTTACAGAGGCACCACTGTTTAATAATTAAAGGTGCAGCTTGTAATTCAGCCTAGCATCCTAGTCACGTGTGAGAATGCCTTGAAGCTGTTGGGGCTTGTGTAATCAGGGGAGGCACAGGCCTGGGAAACCTGTCCCCTAGGGCCGTGGTTGGCAAACTGCAGCTCGCGAGCCACATGCGGCTCTTTGGCCCCTTGAGTGTGGCTCTTCCACAAAATACCACAAAATACCACGTGCAGGCGCACACATACAGTGCGATTGAAACTTCATGGCCCATGCGCAGAAGTCAGTATTTTGTGGAAGAGCCACACTCAAGGGGACAAAGAGCCGCATGTGGCTCGCGAGCCGCAGTTTGCCGAGCCACAGTTTGCTGACCATTGCCCTAAAGTGTTTGTTTTAGGGGTTTCAAAAGTGTACTCCGAACAGGTTAGATGTGAAAGTGTTAGCTGTGGCTCGTAGCTTCCTTTGGTCTGGTACTAAATGGACTCTGGGTTTGAATGATAGTTGTAAAATATCACTTAGCAGAGACTGGCATGTGATCCATTTTGTGCCCATTTCCTGTGTGTGACATCAATCAATTATCATTTCCCTTTCTGAGTCAGAAGTGGAAATACGTGTAGAAAAGGAATTTCTGCATCTTCGACCAGTTATTTTGTTTCATGCTTAGAGCTTGCCTTAGCACGTGAAGTTGGGAATAAGTGTTGTGGTGAAGGGGGCCGAGCAGAGAACTGAGCTGGGCCTCTTGTCGTTAAGCCTTTCTTAGAATTCTCCATCTGAGTAATGTTCTGCTTGCTCAAGACCTTGTTTCTGATATAAACTCCAGGGGACAAGAGCTTAGAAGAACTGGGTTGCAGAGCAGTGTCTCACCATATAACCGGGATGAGCAGGTTGGCCCTTCGTGGCTGCTGGGTTCTCTGGTAAATTGAAATTAAAAATACTCTTGCTGACTGCTATGAGAACCAAGTGAGATGCAACAAGTTTTCCATGTGAACTGTGATTCTAGTGAGAACTGCTGAGAGGCGGAAGAAGGAGGAGTAGAGGACAGTGCCCGTCCTTGCTGCTCAGAGGCTGTGTGGGTGAGTGGTTAGGATTTTGGCTTCCTGGGTCCCCGTTTTCTGCATTTGAATCCCCTGCTCTACCACCTCCTACTTAGTGATCTTAGGAAAAGCTACCCAATCCTTCTGGCCTCAGTTTCCCCACCTGTGAAATGGTTGGTGATAAAACCTCCCATGCAGAGCTACTGTGGTGATGAATGAGCTGATGCTGGTCACGTGCTTAGGGCAGTGCTGGGCACTGAGAAAAGACCGTTAGCTAAGGGGGTGAAGGAATGGACTCTCAAGAGCTCTGGGAAGGAGATGGTGAAATGGAGCCAAGGGCTCACTGAGCGTGAGAAGAACTGTCCAAGCAAGAGGAAAGATGGCTATTTCTGAATTCACAAATTTCCTATCTGCTTGGCAATTGTGATTCTGACATTAAGAATCCATCCATGTTGGGGTTGGGGGTCAGAAACAATTTTGTTACGACTGTAGAGAAATACAATCCTTAATGACCATTTGTAAGCTTCCAGCCACAGGAGGACAAAAGTCCAGGAAAAACTCACTGGGCACCAGAAATCAGACCATACAAGGAATGGAAACTGTCCTGAGGGCACCTGATCACACACCTGCATTCCCTCCGCATTCCCAGCCCAGCTCAGCCCGAGACCTTCCTGACAGTGAGGACCCCTTGGCTTGGTGCTGTGCAGCCCTTCCCTGTGGATATGCCATCCCTCAACACCTTCCCTTAAGTAGTCATTTTTTCTTTATCCACCGTCTGATATGCCTGTTTAACCTGCCTGCACACACCATCATGTTCACCTTTCATTTTAGTGGTCTGTACAGGGATATCCAGAAGGGAAGCCCTTTTCTTCCCTCCCCCCACCCTGACCCCTAGAGTCCAACATGGCCTTCTGCACTCCCTAGTGGTGACAGGACCTCCTGATTCCTACTAACAAGTGAGTCACTTCATTTTAGGAAGAGGGCAGTAGGGACCTAGACTCTCAGCTCCCCATGGGGCCACCACTTTTGGGCGCTGGTCAGCCACTTAAAGCCACTAGGGCCGTTGCCACTAGAAGCTCCCATGACCGGATAAACTGGCTTGGAATGGGCAAGATTGTACTAGGCAGCTCAGGTCGCAAACAAACATCCAAGCAACTGAGACACGCTACGAAAAAGCACACACTCACCCAAACCCCGGCCCCAAACACCCTATAGGGTTTTATTTTGGGGATTGTGTGTCTCAGCATTGCCAATTCCAGTGTTTAGGGTCAGAAAACTCATTTGTAGTCTGGTCATGTCACACAAGGCACTAGGAATCCCAGCGCTGGGTCTGACCAGCAGTTTACTAGGGTATGAATAGCTGGGACACCCCTCTTTATCCCTAGCCACTGGGGTACTCTGGGTCCCGAACTGAGCCTTTCTTAGGCACTGGGGGATGCCCCCTAGAATAAGCCTCAGCACAGGGAAGAAGGGCAGGAGCCAGGCTGGGATGCAGGCCCTCGGTTTCTCCCTCTCACTAGGTGACTCTCTCTCCTGCAATTGCCCTTATTATAGTAAGACCAGGGACTATTCAACCTTGACCCCGCCCAAGGACTCACCTCTGGTCTGCCTTTTAAAGGATTGTCAGGCCCTCAATTTATGAGACAAAATTAGATCTAAATGCCTCATTTTGTATTGCAATACAGCATGGCCACAATATAAATTAGACAATCGGGAGATTTGGCCCCAGAATGGCACCCTTAATCATAACACCATTTTCCAATTGAATTTATACTGCTGCCACCTAGGTAAATGGCCCAAGATTCCCTGTGTTCAGGCCTTCTTTGAGCTCCACCGCCACCCAGAGTTCTGCTTCTCCTGCTGCATCCTTTATGCCACCACCCTCAGGCCCCTAAAGCCACAAGAAACGCCTGGTTTTGCCTTCTCCCCCCCTCCCCCCAAATTAGCTGCTGTTTAGCCCTCTCTTTACTCCAAAAGTGCAAACATTTACTTAACAGTCCTGCTCCTTCAGAAGCAGAATCCATTACCACCCAAACCTCTGCATTCCCAGCCCAGCTCAGCCCGAGACCTTCCTGACAGTGAGTGATCCCTTGGCTTGGTGCTGTGCAGCCCTTCCCTGTGGATATTCTTAGCATGTTATCTCTAAGGAAAGTCATAAATAAAAAGCCCTCTTAAAGGAATTCTTTGAGTCTGTTAAGGGTCCAGCACTGTGGGGATACATTTTATCCAATAAACAGCTCCAGACATTAAAAAAAATTATAAAAACTAGCCTTAGTACACCAGACCCCACTGAGCAACGGGTAGAAATAACTTTCAGTGTTTTTAAAGGGCAGAGAAAGAGCAAGAAAACCATCCCGTAGAAACAGCTCTAAGCCATATGTCACCTCAAGCGTTGTGCCACCTTTGTCACAAGTTTGGCCACTGGAATGTGGACTGTCTCAGGGAATGAGAGCCCCTGGATCAAAACCCAGCCACACAATGGCCTCGAACTGACGGGGCCCAATGTTCCAGTCAGCCCCCACCAAGAACATCATCTATGAAGGGACAGAGCTAAGGGTGACCCTTGATGTGAAAGGTAAGCCCACATTTTTTATTAGACACAGGGACTGCGTGCTCTGGTCTGATCACTCACCAAGGCCTCTTTCTCCCAAAATCTGATTGATCACTCACTAGGGAAATGGGGCTACCATTTCACAACCTCACTTTTAGTCATGCCTTTCTAAGCCTCTGGATAATATAATTAAAGGAAAGAATGTGTCAGTTTAGTGTTTCTATCTCTCTCTCACTCTCCCTTCCTCTCTCTCTATATATATTTCAGAGAGGAAGGGAGAGTGAGAGAGAGATAAAAACACCAATGATAAGTAAGAATCATTGATCAGCTGCCTCCTGAATTCCTCCTACTGGGGATTGAGCCCGCAGCCCAGGCATGTGCCCTTGACTGGAACTGAATCTGGGACCCTTCAGTCCGCAGGCTGACACACTATCCACTGAGCTAAACCAGCTAAGGCATACAAAGTGAATTTGAAGTTATTGAAGTTGTATTTAAATCATGTGTATAGTCTTCATGTATGTGTCTATATGTTAAATGTAATGTGTTTTCTGCCTTTAGGTGGCACCACTAGGGTATAATGTTTTATTGTGGTTCAGAAACTAAATAGTTATATAAATTAAATAGAATCCTATGGTCTAGACCCGTGGTCGGCAAACTGCGGCTCGCGAGCCACATACGGCTCTTTGGCCCCTTGAGTGTGGCTCTTCCTAAACCTTAGGAGTACCCTAATTAAATTAATAACAATGTACCTACCTATATAGTTTAAGTTTTAAAAATTTGACTCTCAAAAGAAATTTCAGTCATTGTACTGTTGATATTTGGCTCTGTTGACTAATGAGTTTGCCGACCACTGGTCTAGACAAAATATTTAATATTGAAATTGGTGTAAATTTAATTAACATCCTTTAAAGTTATGACCATAAAGCTATATATTTGTTTTACCTAGATTTACAAGTGTTATAATATAATTTTTTGGTTAAATATTTTTGATAGCCTTCCCAAAGTTTAAATTTCAGAAGACATTTTTTAATAGAGAAATGATTTTGAGTTATCCCAATGGGTCCTGTACTACCTCAAGGATTCATTCTCCCTCCTAAGTTTTTAAACTAATTAGGCCTATTTAATATGCTTGGGAAATTACATGGAAAAAGCTTTGCCAAATAAAAATACACATATTTTTATTAAAATGAATATTTTAGAAATTCCAGTCTCCTCTAGGAAAGAACTTG
Organism: Myotis nattereri; assembly: GCF_964212035.1. Taxonomy (NCBI): domain Eukaryota; kingdom Metazoa; phylum Chordata; class Mammalia; order Chiroptera; family Vespertilionidae; genus Myotis; species Myotis nattereri. The sequence continues at coordinate 89,795,521 of NC_138082.1, read as the reverse complement.
CAAATATTCAGAGCCAAGTTTAAATAGGAAGTTCTCAGAAGTAACAGATATCTTGTCAGTGACACTGGACAAGCTTAGAGTAAGAGTTCCCTATGGGAGGCATCTGGCAATAGACACTTCCAATGAGCTAGGTGCAACATTTTAAAATTTTGCATATTGTTTGTTCTTTATATGTATTTTAAAATTCTACATTGAATCTAAAATATAAACTTTATATTGTTTTTTATGTCATTCCAAAATAATTATTATTTACTAAGAAATTATCATCTTGAAATGTTATATCTTACAGAAAAGCAAGGTTCTTTGTCAATTGTTTTATGGCCAAGTCTATAATCATATAATTTAAGTTTGTCATTTACAGACCATCATTGTTTTGCTCTGATTCATTTGCAAATGTGTTAGTTAAGTCTTTGAAAAGATTCATAACAGGGCCTCCAACTTACTCTAAATTATAGCTTTCTAAGCAGGTCATCTTTTTAAAGTAAGTAAAAATTTATAGACCTCTAAAGAGTGACTGAAAACATAAAATAGTGGCAAACCTTAAGGACAAACAAAAGATTAGTTATATGGAAATCTTCATGTCTTCCAGATACAAGAAAGCTTGTTTTTATTTCCCTGGTACAATTTGGTAAATTATAGCTTCATAAGCAATGTGGAAGCTTTTATATTTTTCTCCTTTCCTGATCTCTCCAGAATTTGTCAATTTGTAATGAATAAGTAATGGCAATATGTTTCTTAGCATGAATTCAATAAAACCAGTTTCCAATTGTGGTTTTATTAACCAAGACTTTGACTGGAATGCCATATCTGAGAGAGACACGCCTGCCTGTGACTGTACCAGAAAGCCTTAAGAAGTCAATAAGATCCCCATGGAGAAAGCCTGGTATCTTGCGTGATCATGTGGTTTATGGTAGTCTTTCCAAGACCAAAGGTTGCTTTCCTGAGAGATGGCAAGGAAGGAACTTCGAGATATCACTGGGGACCTCAAGAACACGAGGAATTTACCCAAGTCTGCAGGTATTGCAGGCAAACCCAATGGAAGCCAGGTGGCTCAGCTTCTTTGTCCCTACCATAAAACTAGTCAAGCAATTTGGACTCTTGATTTTTCATATCATCAAATCAAGTGGTTTAGATCCCCTAAACTTTTCCTCCCTAAAGATAATATGTAGGCCTCAGTTGTATTTCAGCTCTGGGTCCAGAAAAACAGCAAAACCAGACAAGTGATGCAGTGGCTGCCTCAGGACCAGCTTTTATCATACAAGTCATTCAACAGGTGTCCTCAGCCTTGAGTCTAAAAACTCCACTCAGCATACCACCCCCAATCTGTGGGAAAAATAAAAAGTGAACCATACCCTAAAGATGACTATAGCCAAACTATGTCAAGAGAGTCATCTGCATTGGGATCAGGTATTGCCAATTGCCCTGCTCAGGATTAGAGTAGCTCCCTGAAGTGGATTGGTTTGAGTCCTATGAAATAATATATGGGTGACAATTTCAGGCTGCTATAGGAACAGATGTGTATGTTAAAAATTAAGAATAATTAATAACAAAGAGAAAGAGGAGTGAAATGTTAGGACTGTAGGGCAATAAAGCCTTAATGGCCATCTGTAAGCTTCCCGCCACAGGAGAACAAAAGACCAGGAAAGACTCACTGGCTACCAGGAGACAGACCACGTAAGGAATGGAAACTCCTGAAGGCGCCTGGTTGCACACCTGCATTCCATCTGCATTCCCAGCCCAGCTCAGCCCCCAGACCCACCGACAAGAGCTTCCTGCCAGTGACTGTGCATAGGGTGAAACTCCAGCTCCTGGGGGATGCCAGCATCGACCCCATGCCCCCTTGGCTCAGTGGTGTGCAGCCTTTCCTTGGGCATCCTATCCTCCATCCCCTTCCCTTAAATGAAGTCAATTTTTTTCTTTATTCACCATCGGAGATGCCTATTTAGCCTGCCCACACACACCACCATGTTAACCTTTCAGACTTCATATTGTTATTTTTGTTTTTATTAATCAAAAGCATGATGTATCTTTAATTAATTTAGACCATTAAACACATAAATAATGAGATGCTTATCAGTCAAATATTAGAGCTGACACCCCAGAAGCTCTCTCGTCTTGTTTTTCCCAAACCACCTGGCATGTCCTGAGCACTTTTCTAAAAATTCAGGTTCTCAGGTTAGGTTCCCAAGCCATTTATCAAGGGTCAGATCAAGGAGTTTGCAGGTGTGGCCTTTACAAGCTCTGTAGGTGTTGCTGTTGGTTGAGCCATTTGAGAATCTCTCATTTGATCTACTCTCTGGAGAGCAGCTGTGCCCGGATCCAGGTCTCCTCATTTTTAGTTCAACATTTCCTTTTACCATCTTTTCCCCGAAAGGCTAATAATGTAGAATGGAAACCTGGAGGCTTGGGGTGTGGTAACGATGCACTAGATAAAGCCTCCAAATCATTCAATATCCCACGTTTGAAAATTATTAAAAAACTCTATGCTGCAAAAATCTAAGCTGAGGTTATTTTTCTTTCAAATTAAAATGATTCTTTAAATTTCCATTAAATTCCTCTAAATTTAAACCACAGGGTTTATGGGAATTGTAGTTAATAATCACTGACATCACAGCCACAATTACGCCAGCACTGCCTTAGTTAACGCCTTTAACTTGCCAAACACAGGTATCTGTGCGTATGTTACACCCCCAATTTAGAGAGTAATTTAGAAACAGAAAGCTAGCATGGGTCTGGTGTGTCCTCAGAGCAACTGTAAACAGTACCTTCAGGCTACTCTCATCCTTTTTAAAAGCATGTTTATTGTTCTGTAGAAGGAAGAAAGTATTTGCCATGGCAACCATGGCTACCCTGGGCATCTGGCCCATTAGCTGTGGTGCAGGGAGCACCTTCAACAGCAGGGGGAAGGGAGGTCCTTGGCAGTTATCTCGCAGAGTGTTCCGCAGTTTAAGAGCATAGGTGATGGACCTGGAAAGCATCATGCTACGCTAAATAAGCCAGTCAGAGAAAGGTAAATATCACATGATCTCACTCATTTATGGAATACAGTGAACAACATAAACTGATGAACAAAAACAGATCCAGAGACAGAGAAGCATCAATCAGACCTCAGAGGGAAAGTAGGGGAGGGTGGGGGTAAGCGGGAGAAATCAACCAAAGGACGTGTATGCATGCATATAGGCCTAACCAACGGACACAGACACAAGGGGGCATGAGTGGGGGGATGGGTGGTAATGTGGGGATAAGGACACATATGTAATAACTTAAACAATAAGAAAAATTAAAAAGAAAAGAAAAAGCGCATAGGCTGAGGCTCCTGGGTTTGGATAATCCTTGATGTGTTGAGGGATGCTAACAGCAACAACTCCATCTGGTTAATTTCAGGGGGATTAATAAACTAAGGTTTTTACTGTGGGCAAAAGGGAGATGTGATTTTTTTCTTTAGACAAATTTGAAGAAATCTTTGTTTTAGTAACAATTCTCCCTGTGTTTGTTTGTTTTTGGTCAGCCTTTTGTGATTTTATGCTTCGAAGGTGGTGGGGTGAATTCCTTGTCATTTTTTGTTTGTGTCATCCTCAACATAAGTCTTATAATACATGCCTATGAGAAAAATGATTAGAATAAATGAAGGAAAACACTCTAAAGGATAGCTAGGAAGCCTCACTCTGGATTATTGGGGGTGAAAGGAAAATAGTTAAAGTTTGCGGAGTCTCACAAAAGCCATAAGCCCTATATCATACCACCAGCTGTCCAATTGCTACATATACTCTTTGTGCAATAAACCATATAGATATGGCTAATGAGACCTCAGTTTATAAAAGGGAGGCACGGTGATAGTAGAAAATATGTTATGTGCAAAAAGCAGATAAGTCATTTGGAAGGAGCACTTTCACCGCTCAGAAGAACTCACCATACAGATTTTTATCTGTCATGTTTTAATACTGTTAATATCATGTATTTTATACAACTTTGCTTTTTTGCCTAAGAAGAAAGACCTCTTGAAATGGAGAGATGAAGTAGAAATAATGAGGAGCTTTAGGGTAATTTTAGATTTCTTGCAAGTGTGAAATCCTCTCAATATTCCCTGACAATTTTGAGAAGTTGGTGGTGTTGATTGGAGACCATGCCCATGGAGGTTAAGACAGAGCTGGGGGATCTGGCTCCTTAAATGCCTCTTCCCATTGCCTTTCATCCTTATCAATTTTCTGGGGTTTTTTTTTTTAAGAAACCTTTTTTTTTTTAATTCTTTTTCCTATTACATATTAGTCTCAAATAGCTCTGCTTGAATCCTGAGAGCCAGGTGTTCTAAACTTGCTGGGCCTCAGGCTCCTCACCCATGTTATGGGGATTATGCTGCCACTCCGCAGGGTATGTGTTGTCTGTGTGTTGGGGGAGGCTGACCCGCAGCAGCACATGGGTTCCCGTGTGCAACGGCACAGACGTGATAGCTTTGAGTTCTCACCCGCGTCCTGGGGGAGGGCGGGTGTGCAGGTAGCAGATGCTCTCCTCCGCGTGCTGAGGCTCTGCCATCACCCAGGACCTTGCTGGCAACCGTGTCCCTCAGCCGTGGGAGGAGAGGCGATGGGGCCAGGCTGATGGCCTGCACGTGGCACACCTTCCTTCCACTCACATCTTTTCTTCTCTTTTTTTAATCCTTACCCGAGGATATGTTTCTGTTGATTTTAGAGCCAGGCTCAGACTTCTGTTACCAAGGAGAAGTCCAATTGACTCATCCGAAGAGAGCCGGAAAGTAGACTGTGGCATCACTAAAATGATTGTCAGTGACACTGACAATCTGAAATAAATGGCATTTATTACTATCCCCGCTGAATAAAAATCCAGTTAGCTCCCGTGCCTGATGCCCCAAGGAAGGTGCTAGAAGGGCTGCTCCCACCCCCACGCCCACTCGTGGCATGGGGCATCGTGCAGTCGCTCCAGCTCAGTGTTCTGAAGTTTTGTAAACTCTGGGGTCAGTACAAAGGGATGTTACCTACTTATTTCTATGTGACATAAAAACAGAAACCTTAGGCCACAGGTGTCCCAACTAAGCAAGAGCTAATACTGATTTTCTGCAAAAGTCCAGTGTGTCAAATATGGAAATTTGGGGGCCCAACGGTGTTTGTTAGTCTGTCCCTGCATGTCCAGCACCCCGAGTCACATGCAGGCCCAGGAGTGTGGCACTCTCCCTGTCTCTGAGGTGTGTGCAGCTGCTCGCTGGCTCCGGCTGATCTCTCCAACGTGTCCTTGTCCTGCCTCGTCTGCCCGGAAAGCAGCCATACCTCCTTCAGGCTGCAGCTCCACATCGCTGTCCTTGGGCTTCCGATCTCCTGGGTCCGTCTGTCTTCTGTGCTCCTACTGCACCTGTGTTCTCCTCTTGTAGCCCTTCCTTCCCCAACCCTTTGCTCATTTGCCTCCGCAGGCCTCTCTCCTCAGCACCCAGCGTGCTTCTGGTGGACGAATGAGTACAAACCTCTCAGAGGCATAGTCACTGATTTTCCCACAGCAAAACACTGGTCTCCAAAAAGGATGCCTTTTGAGAGAAATGAGCAGAGAAAGGAAAAAGGGGGCTAAAAGGAAAATGAGAGGAAAGAAGGAAGGAAGGAAGGAAGGAAGGAAGGAAGGAAGGAAGGAAGGAAGGAAGGAAGGGGATATTAGTGAAGCAGAGGACGTAAGACATGTTAAAGGTTGTAAAAAAAAATCCACTAGGAATGCAGGAGATGGAAATGGTGATGACTGAAGACAGGGAGAAAGAATCATAGAGGGAACAGCATTGGAAGTAAATCTTAGTCCATGAAAGCAACCATGAGGCTGTCAGCCAGGTGAAGAAATCACCAGGTGATTAAGCTCAGAGCCAGAATATGTTTTGGGTAAAGATGTCCTAGTTGAACACGGTTTCATTTCTCTTTGAGAATCAAAGTCCTGAGATGTGAGATGTCACCTCCTCTCTGTATCTGATCCTCTTGCAGGAGCTGGCGGGTGGTCCCCGGAAGATTCCAACGCTCAGCAGTGGCTCCAGATGGACCTGGGGGGCAGAGTGGAGGTCACCGCAGTGGCCACGCAGGGGAGATACGGGAGCTCTGACTGGGTGACGAGCTACAGCCTCCTGTTCAGTGACACGGGGCACAACTGGAAACAGTACCAGCAAGAAGACAGCATCTGGGTAGGACATCTTTTTCTCCAGATAAATGAACCCGAGATGTGACCATGGTCACTGGTAATCTTGTCTGCCATTTTTCTGTGTCCAGATTGGGGGTAGCTTACTAGCTGTTGAGTGCTCATCCACACATATTTAGGCCATAGATAGGTCCAGCTCCAGCGTGGCTCCAGGTCCTAGGACATTAAGATGTCTGTTGCAAAAACTTTAGTGTTTTCCTGCTTTTCTGGGATCATGGTTAATTCATGGACAGCGCCTCACTTCTTTCATCTATGAAAACAGAAATACATCATCAGAGTCTGATTGTCAGTGGGGATGTGACCCAATTAGCTCAATTACAAAGTAGAGCAAAGCTGCACGTCTTCTGAATCTGGGCATGAGAACCTGCCCTCTGGTCGGATGTGGGAGCCACTGTGCCCACAGCTTTTATCCGCGGTGAGGAAACAATTGAAAGGCTGAAAACTACAAAACAAATATACATTCAAAATTATTCCATTCTCATAAACCATCTTCAGCTTGGAAGTAAAGAACAGCCCCAAACTGTGGGCCTGGCAGTGCCAGGCCCCAACCAGGTGGCGGGCAAGGGGGCGCAGGCAGAGCGGGGCCTCGGGGAGGCCTCAGACGCTCACACCCTGAACCAAATACTGTGCTATTTTATGTCACCTTTGGTTTAGAACATCACCAAATGTCTGTTTTTTTCTAAGTACACATACAATGTGAAGATCTGGCAATTGATAGGCTACTCTTTCCTTTTCATGTCTCCTCAGCTCTCCCCCTGGCATCGCTGCCAAGTCAGTTGTCAAACTGCTGTGGTTTTGCACGTGTACTTTCCTATGCTGTCCCCACTTCAATGGGAAAAATCGACTTTCTATTCTTTGTTATTTCTTGATTGACCACCCATCACTATTTCTAATTGAAAACAATGGTAAATTGAGGGTTAAGTTTTGTGATCGCAGACTGAATTTGAGAATATTATCATCATATCTATTCTCAGTCACTAGTAATATTAGGTTTTAATACTCACAGAGATCATGGGTTTCTTCCTTTTTAAAACTAAACTTTTGGAAACTATTCTACTTTTTTCTCAATTTTGAAGCCCCCATACATTTTTTTACAGGTTTTTGTTTTGTTTTGGGTTTGAAATAGGAATTAAGCACATCTTCCATTTTAAGGAACAATTTTAAGAATTTATGTTGGCTTTAGAGTGACAAGTAGATGTGGGGCTATTTATTTCCTTTGGTGTTTTTAGTCCGCCTGGCTGTTTTTTCATAGTGAAGTGCATTTTTGAGACATTTTGTCTAATTTTTTAAAACCATGAGTTTCATAATCTTTAGAAGCCAATGGCCATTGTTCAGCCCATCCTCGGGATCAGACGTGATGCAAGGACTAGCAGTTCCCCGGGCTCGTAGCTCCTGAACTGCTGGCTGGAGGGAGTTTCCCTGCTTTGCCCCTGCTGGTTTACCTGTTTCCAAGGAACTCCAGCCACTTTGAGGACCGGGCCTGTCTTGGAGGTCCTCGCAGCCTCAGGCTACTGTTGCTGGACACACAGTAAGAACGAATGTTACTTGAAGCACTGCAGGATGACTGGGGCTTCTAGATCTGGAGGGCAGAAGACTATTTCCATCCCTCACTTCCCCCTCAAAACAGCCTTCAGCCTTCACATTTCTGGGGAGACAAAAGATGCTGGGTGGGCAGAGAAGGAGAGGCAGGGAATGATGTGTGCAGCAAGGTGGTCACTTCCACTCCGGCTTCCCTGGCCCTTACAATGCCTGAAGAGCACTGGAGAGCCAGTTGCCTCCGGATTGGCCCTTCAGGTACAAACAGTGGGAGGAGAAGAGGCTTGTGGAGGGATCTTCACAATTCCAGCTGAAAGAGTCGAATCCAGTGACATTGGGCACAAGCACCATGATAAGTTATGCTTAGTAATGAGACTCAAATTTGGAAAAATGTATATCCACTTATATCAATATTGAGGAAACTAACAGCTACTGAACACCAATTACAGGTCACATTTGTAAGCAAACATATAAATATATGTATGTATACTTATATACTTTTCTATAAACAGCCACCCACCCAAGCTGGTAGAACCAGAAACTGCTGGTGCCAGAACACAACACTAGGATTTATCCTAAATAGACTTGATTGTGAAACCATGCTTTCTATTTCTCCTTCACTACACATGACTTTAAAACTTTTTAATGAATCAATTAATTTTCTCATCCTAAATGTAAACTTTGTCAGCACCACTCTGTAAGAACAATGTTAAATTCCCGCATGTGAAAAAGCAGCTACAGTATCCATGTGGCTTCCTATGGGTTATGAACAGTGCTCTAACTCTCAGGAGCTGGTCAGGCATCAGGAACACCCTTCAGAGACTCAGGCTATCAAACAAACACTTCACGGATACATATATATGTGGAAAAAGGAATTGTAGCTAATATTCATTGATATTTCTATCAAATTGTTGGATCAATTTTCTTGGGAGTTTTTAGCTTTTATTATTTTTTTTTTCAAATTTAACATTATTAATAAGACTGGGTTTATCAGAGATAGCATCATGAAAAAGATGAGAACAATAGTCATATATATATATATATATATATCTCCTATCTAATAAAAGAGAAACATGGTAATTAGTGTACAGCCGCTACCCTTCCCATTGGATAATCAGCGAGATATGCAAATTAACTGCCAGCCAAGATGGTGGACGGCAGCCAGGCAGCTTGAAGCTAACATGAGGCTTGCTTGCTTCAGTGACGGAGGACTCCAACGTTCCCTGCCTGCCTTGCCGGCCTCTGAGCTTGCAGTTGCAAACATTGTAACAAATATAGAAGCTAAACAAAACCCCAGAAAACTGCTTTCAGCCCGCCAGGATCTCAGAGCTGGAGTTATACATTGTTTCGATTATAGAACCCAAACAAACCAGATACCTGCTTTTAGCAGCAGAGGCCTCAGAGCTGGAGCAAGAGCTAAAGCATGCCCAGAATAAAAAAAGAAAAATAAAAAAAGGAGAAGTTGGGAGCTTCAGTCACCCGCCAGCCTGAAAACAGCCCTCAGCCCCTCACCCAGACTGGCCAGGCACCCCAGTGGGGACCCCCACCCTAAAGGGTGTGTGACCAGCTGCAAACAGCCATCATCCCCTCATCCAGGCTGGCCAGGCACCCCAGTGGGGACCCCCACCCTGAAGGGTGTGTGACCAGCTGCAAACAGCCATCATCCCCTCACCCAGGCTGGCCAGGCACCCCAGTGGGGACCCCCACCCTGATCCAGGACACCCTTCAGGGCAAACCAGCCAGCCCCACCCATGCACCAGGCCTCTATCCTATATAGTAAAAGGGTAATATGCCTCCCGGCACCGGGATCAGCGTGACAGGGGCAGCGCCAAAACCCCCTGATCAGCCCTGCTCTGTGTGTGACAGGGTGCAGCGCCCCAACCCCACCCCCCCGCCCCACCCGCCATGGGTCCTGCTCTGTGTGTGACAGGGTAGAGCCATAACCTCCCCATTGGCCCATCCCTGAGTGTGTCAGTGGTGGTGCCCCAACCCCCTGATCGGCCCTACTCTGTGAGTGATAGAGGGCAGAGCGCCAACCCCCTGATCTGCCCTGCTCTGTGTGTGACAGGGGGCGGTGCCACAATTCCCCTATCGGCCCTACTGTGTGAGTGACAGGGGGGAGCTTCCCAACCCCCTGATCAACCCTGCTCTGTGCGTGACAAGCGGGGAGCTCTCCAACCCTTGATCGACCCTGCTCTGTGCGTGACAAGGGGTGGCACCGCAACCTCCCCATCGACCCTGCCTTGAGTGTGACAGGGGGCGGTGCCCCAACTCCCCAATTGGCCCTGCTCTGAGCCCGACCAGGGGCTGCACCTAGCGATTGGGCCTGCCCTCTGCCACCAGGGAGCAGGCCTAAGCCAGCAGGGCGTTATCTCCTGAGCGGTCCCAGACTGCGAGAGGGCACAGGCTGGGCTGAGGGAACCCCCTTCCCCCGCTAGTGCACAAATTTTTGGGCACCGGGCCTCTAGTATATATATGGCTAATATGCTAAGTGTCTTTCTGGGTAATGATGTCAATTAGCAACACCTGACCTTCCTTCCCTAGTGACTAGCCTCCTTGCAGGTTCCTCAGCCCAGGAACATGACTTACTTTATAGCCAGGTGCAAACATTTCACACTTTAAACAAATGTCTGTGAAGCATTTTCCCTTGCCTCATCTCATTTGATCCTCACAGAAGTCCTACAGTAGGTAGATAGGAGACTTGGTGGAATCCTATTTTCTTTTCATTAGCCGAAAAACGGAGATTTAAAAAGCTTAGAAACTTGACCCTACTGAAAAGAAGTAAGAAGTAGTGGACCTTGCAAATGACTTTAGGTTTTCTCACGGCAGAGAATATAGTCAAACACTGCTGCAGTTAAATATTTCACTTTTTGTTCTCCCTGCGTGATCTATAATAATAACGTGTTTCATGTTAATATTTACTGCTGTGTTGCTGACAATTAACTGTAAAAGAAGTTGGGGTGCTTCAACTGGGCTGGAAAATGTTTAGCTAAATGAGAAAGCAGATCTAATTCAGTAAGTTTACTAAGTAGACTCACCCATGAGCGATACCTATTAAAGCTCTCTCTAGCGCCAAGTGCACGTGTCTTTGTTGATCATGAATTTGGCTGACACTTCTATTATAGAGAAAGGGTGAATAGCAATATAAAAATATTTCTTCTAATTAATTTCCTTTCAATGTGCAGAAATTTGTGCACCAGGCCACTAGTTCTTTTATAAAACTCTCTAAGTTTAACTTGTTAGAAAAATGTCAACAAGTAAAAATGTCAAAGTCAAATATTGACTTAATTAGGAATGGTGTATCAAAGATGTGGAGAATCTGTTGAATGAGGCTCTCACCAGGTCTTTTAAAGATGCTCAGTTTTTAGAAGATAAGGCATTTGAATGTTTTCTGAGATTGATTTACCAAACAATACCACTGCAGTATGCACCATGCATGGATATCAGTTTACCAGGACTTGAGAGATGTATTTGATTTTACAACGTTCACTTTAGAACAAGAATCCTGAACATATATCTGTTCAATGTACAGTAGCAAATATTCATGCCCTGAAAATCCAATTTGTAGTGTTTCTGCTCTGGCAGAAAGCGATGTTCATGAGTGAGGCCACCATGCACCGCTTAGTGATGCGTCATGATTTATGAATAAGCCACAGCACCCCCTTTACTAAATGCTCAGGCGTGAAGGTGTCTCAGTGACAAACTTAGCAACAACTTTAGAATCTTAGCAGACCCAAAATCTCTTCCTTGTTGATTTTGTAGACACTACAGATATTAAGACTCTAACTCTGAGCAGCACCATTTAGCTGATGTATGGTAAAATGGATGAATTTGGAACAAAGGAACCTCTAATTCTCTAATTAAATCCACCCAGACCAGGGCATTCTGTCATTTTGAAAGATAAACCAGAAGAAAGAATCACTGTGTCTCTTGTATTCATGAATCATCTTATATTCTGAGTCCTTGTGAATGCTCAAACCCTTCATCAATCCACCTGTTTTTTTTTTTTATATACAACTTTGAAGTGTTCAAAAATGCATTTTCCTATGTGCACTGGCACTTTCCTCAATTTTCTGGTATTTTTCAGTCTAAATTTTCACAGACTTGTGCTTGTGTTTTAATATAGGGTGTCCTGTTTTGAAATCACCTTACCGATACCTCTCATGGTCTTAGACAAGTCATCCAGGAACTATTCCCTTTCTCATATTAGACTATCTCCATCTTTTCAGTCAATAGTAAAACTTCAGTGGTAATTTTAGTTGTATTTCTCTTAAGCAACCCACCTCCCCAGTCTTTATTGGAAAGTTAGTAATGCCAAATATTTTAGGTGTGGACACAAAAAACTTATATGAGGATACAAATATGTCATTTATTTTGTTTCCAATATCCTCCTTGATGGCATCCATTTCAGCTACAACAGCATAGTCAATGAACTCACAGGAATTTAATAATTTATGACTAGGCCAGAAGCAACTACAAGGTTTTCAACCCACAAGACAGGCTCTACCACATGCTACAGTGTATTTCTCTCATCTCAAAGGTAATTTCTAATGCCACAGTCCCTGAATCCAATCCCCCTTTGCCATGTTTTTTGGATGTGTAACATGACATGCATCTCAATTCTCTTAACCTCCTGTATCTAGAAACTTCTCCACAGGAACTCAGTGTGCAGAAGCCACAGCGGAGTCTTCCCTAAGTCCCCAATACCACATTATACATGATCAACAGATCCCCATTTTCAGTCGATTTTAGTTTTTAGGACTTTATTGAGCGTATAGGATAAAATCTTTGCCTTCCCTGACCACTTCTATACATATGTCAATGTGCTCAAACTTTCTATGATTACCTAAACAAGTTGGTAATTTTTACTATCCTCCTTCTGCATTTTTTATGAAGATACGAGTATTTAACAACTGGAAGAAATCTGCAAAGATCCTGGATTTTTCAATTTCTCTATTTCATAACCATTTGCCCAAGTCAATTCTCATATAATAAATGGTAAATGAATGTCCATCTTTGTGGAATAAACTTGTTTTACTTTTCCTTTGCAAGAGTACTATAGGGAACCCTGTGGAGTGCTGGTTTTAGACAAGTATTTGCTGATGTTAAATTCCTCAATACTGACCATGAAGAATTAGTGGTCTGATTTATCTATATGTCCAGTCATTTCTCCCAAGTTTCCATTTATTTAAGCATTCACAATCAGCCTCTGTCTGATGCAGCCCGTACATTATAGGATGGTACCATTCTAATCATTCCTGATGTCATAACATAGGCAGGCTCGCTCAGTGAGGGATGCCAGGGTCACATTGTTATGAACCATTGTGGAGGAGAAAAAAATCTTAAAGAGCTGAGGCCATTGATTAAAGGAAGGCCTTTTGCAAGGCTGACACCTACAAATGAAGTGAGAGAAGTTTAGATTATAGTATCCAGTGGGTTACAGGGAACCCAGTTCACGTCTCTGGGGTGTATATCCCTGGATGCTCAATTCTGTGGGTCAGCTACACATAACTGTGGCATAAATTCACTATGAGCAGGTACTTTGTAAGATTACTAAAGATATCATTTAAGATCTTCTAAATAATCCTAATGATTCATTTCTATGGTATGGAAGAAGAAATGGAGGCTTAGAAAGGTCCAGGAACCCAGCCCATATCACACAAGTAGTACTGTGGATCTATGAAACCTGATCCCCTAAATCACCTGATAAGACCTTAGCCAGCAGTGCTGGCATGGGAATGCAGGCCCAGTATTCTCAGACAAAGTGCTGTTGCAACCCGGGCTGGGCCTCAGGACACATTTGCTGCAGTAGGGAAATAGCCTGCGGGGCTAAAATGAAGTGGAAATTCAACCCAGCCTGGCCCACCTCCTGGGAAAACCAATGGGCATGAAAATTCCCAGGACATGTCGCTAGCACAGTGGATCCTGGTCAGCTAGTTACAGAGAAAAGGTTAGAATTAGCCAGCCTAAGTCTCGATGTGATTATTCTGTAAAACGGTCATGGGAGAGATGATGCACATGGAGCTAAATCTATGTCCTTCCTGTGGTTACACATTGAGCCCCAGTGTTGGCTTCATCAACACACATGTGAAAACTTCTCCCTCCTCGTGTGCAGATCCTCTAACAACAGGCGTCGATACCGTTTCTTCACTGTCCCAGTTCCATACAGCAGTAAGGCTACTCGCTGAGCCCCTGTCCCCACATGCATGGTCTTTCCTCACAGGCTGCTCGCTGAGCCCCTGTCCCCACATGCATGGTCTCTCCTCACAGGCTGCTCGCTGAGCCCCTGTCCCCACATGCATGGTCTCTCCTCACAGGCTGCTCGCTGAGCCCCTGTCCCCACATGCATGGTCTCTCCTCACAGGCTGCTCACTGAGCCCCTGTCCCCACATGCATGGTTGGTCTCTCCTCACAGGCTGTTCGCTGAGCCCCTGTCCCCACATGCATGGTCTCTCCTCACAGGCTGCTCGCTGAGCCCCTATCCCCACATGCATGGTCTCTCCTCACAGGCTGCTCGCTGAGCCCTTGTCCCCACATGCATGGTCTCTCCTCACAGGCTGCTCGCTGAGCCCCTATCCCCACATGCATGATCTCTCCTCACAGGCTGCTCACTGAGCCCCTGTCCCCACATGCAGGGCCCCTCCTCACAAGTCTGATTTAAGACCCTCACTAGCCATCACTCCCCTCTGAATACATTAATTATTTTGTATTTGTTCATATTTAGCTCACAGTTTCCTCTTCTAAAAACATCAGTCCTTCACCACAGACTCCCCAGCTTGTGTGACAGGTGGCCTGTGTCCCTGCCCTGGAGTCTGTTGTCCCGGGAAGCCTGGTGCTGCCTGCACTGTTCCCATGTGGTCAGTGAAGGCATTCCATCTTGAGTTCCCAGATTTCATCTTCAAGTGACTCACAGTGTCTCTGGAGATGCCCTGCTCTTCCTGATTTATACACATTTGTTCTGCCGATTTGGCCTCAAACATCTTGAGTATTGATCGCTGTTTGATATAATTTTCTTAACCTACCAATTTTAGAAAACAATTGAGTACAATCAACATATATCTTTTAAACTCTCATTATATGCCAAACACTGTGCCAAATGTTGGGCAAAAAAAGGGGCACAAGATGTGATTACTCCCTCGTCATGAATGTGGTGACCCCTCTTGTGAATGTATGTGACCCTCCCATGAATGTGTGTGATCTCTCCCGTGAATGTGTGTGATCCCTCCTGTGAATCTCTGATCCCTCCCCTGAATCTCTGTGATCCCTCCCATGAATGTGTGTGACCCCTCCCATGAATCTGTGTAATCCCTCCCATGAATGTGTGTGATCCCTCCCATGAATCTGTGTAATCTCTCCCATGAATGTATGTGACCCTCCCATGAATGTGTGTGATCTCTCCCGTGAATGTATGTGACCCTCCCATGAATGTGTGTGATCTCTCCCGTGAATGTGTGTGATCCCTCCTGTGAATCTCTGATCCCTCCCCTGAATCTCTGTGATCCCTCCCATGAATGTGTGTGACCCCTCCCATGAATCTGTGTAATCCCTCCCATGAATGTGTGTGATCCCTCCCATGAATCTGTGTAATCTCTCCCATGAATGTATGTGACCCTCCCATGAATGTGTGTGATCTCTCCCGTGAATGTATGTGACCCTCCCATGAATGCGTGTGATCTCTCCCGTGAATGTGTGTGATCCCTCCTGTGAATCTCTGATCCCTCCCCTGAATCTCTGTGATCCCTCCCATGAATGTGTGTGACCCCTCCCGTGAATGTGTGGGACCATTAAGGAGACAAAGGATGGCACTGCAGTGCAGCACAGATACATGCATGGCACCAACAGTCGTGCAGATGCAAAGCTGTGGAGAAGGTGTGCCAGGCGATGTATGAGTGAGGACTTCGATGAGTCAGAAGGACCATGGTTGTGCTTGTTACTACTCTGGCTTCTCAGCAACTATAAAGTGCTGCACGCCTAATAATAACTCCACAAATACAGGACGGCTGGAGGAGAAAATAATAGAAAGGGGGGAGTCTTCACAACAGGAGAAATGTTATAAGCAAGATCTTAATGCAAGATGCATCAGACATGTATGAGAATTAATCAATGTAGGTACACTATTTCCCTAGTCTGTTACCCAAGATAAGCTTGGAGAACGGTTGGTTAGAGATTGTAGACTGCATGCACTCCATATCTTCTTTAGTTACAGACCAAAGCAAGTAATTCATTATGTGCCAATCATTTTATTTTGATGCCTTTGTGTTAAATAACAAAGATTACATACAGGAAAATGCTGTCAAATATACTTTTCAAAATTTTGTTGATAGTACTCTCCTTTGCTCTCTCTCACACACACATATACATATAAGCTTTTAATACAGCTATTCATGTTATAGTTGGTATTATTAAGAACTCAGATAAAAACACAGCATGTTAGAACTCACCCCTGATTTAATGAAGACCAAGGCAAAGCCAGTTATCACCATGTACCAGACCTACGGAAAAGAGGCCTGGAAGGAAATGCAGGCTTTTGATTGAGGTCAGACTCCGCCTGCACCACAGGCTGCTTGTATGGCATTGAATATGTCCCTTAACCTCACCAGGTGATCCTCCTTGCCAGCTCTGGCAGGCATACCCCTGCAGCCTTTGAGGCCCTTTGCATGCATTCCTCTCCACTTCCCTGTTCCGCCTCCTTGGTATATGGGCTGCCCTGGGGGACATAGTGGGAACTACCATGGGAAATCCATCACCCATGGATCCAGCTCAGAACAGACAAGCAAAGACCCTCAGAGCCTGATATCCCCCCAGTCATCCCCAGGGCTCTGTCTAAGCATTTACTGACCTAGAGTCTGTCACTGGGCAGTGCTCTGCAGAGAAGGGCCTGGGGAAACACAGCTGGTCTTTCCCCAGAGCTGGCAGCCCCGCAGCCCTCTGTTCCCCCTCAGCCGAGCCGGCATGCAGACTCTCTCTGAGGCCACCCACTCCTTGCTCAGTGCCAGAATATGTGGAGGTGTTTCAGAGGAGCTGATACTTTCACACATTTATGCCTGTGCCATTTAAACACATCACAGGGACAGTGAGTCAACATGTAGTTTTAGGGTTAATATTCATAGGGGCACTTTGTAGGACAGAGGTTTGAACTCTCCTACAAACTGGTTGTATTTGTGATGGGATATGGCCCAACAGCTGATCCAAAGCTGATGATCAGCTTAAAATTAATTCCTCCATATTCACCATGATTAAATTAATCTGATTGTTAAGGTACTTAGTGGTTCATAGGAAACAACTTAAAGTCGTATTACTAATATGTATAAACCAGTTAAATTTTGGTGATACCTACCTTAGATTAGGAGAAATTGGAGTTAATATCTCAGCTTTAACATGTAACAAAGCATTAAATGCTCTATGTATCTATATCGGATTATGTTCTCTAGGTATAATGACTGAGAGGAAGAAATCTTGTTAACTACCCTGTATTTATTTAGTCTTTACCATATATATAGTTTTTCTTTTTAAGTCGATTATCTCAGGCTTTACAGTCTGACAGCTAGAGATTCTGTGACTTTGATAAGTGACTAAAACCTTGGGAGGCCCAGTTCTCTCCTCTGGAAAGGGGGTGTGATGTGTGTGATCTGTAATGTGCACCCACTGTCCCAAGGGCTCCTTAAGGCCTGGATTGCTGGGTCCCCAGCAGAGCTTCTGATCCAGTGGGTCAGGGAAAGCTGAGAACGAGCATTTACAACAAATCACAGGAAATGTTGGGGGCTCACCTGGAGGAATGCTGGGCTACCTGTACGTGGCTGAGTGCGCATCCACTTCACACAGTGCTTAATAAATA
Source organism: Myotis nattereri (assembly GCF_964212035.1). Classification (NCBI taxonomy): domain Eukaryota; kingdom Metazoa; phylum Chordata; class Mammalia; order Chiroptera; family Vespertilionidae; genus Myotis; species Myotis nattereri. The sequence goes on along the minus strand of NC_138082.1, from coordinate 89,777,976 downwards.
AGGGACGCCGTTATTCTCACCATCGCAGGCAGGCACGTGTGATACGCCTGTTAACACCAACAAGAGGACCCTGGCTCTTCCTGTTCCTTCTTTGGGCTTCGTATACAAAATGGAAAGGAAATTTAATAAATCAGCCTCCGCGTGTGTGCATGTGTGTGTGTGCGTGCGTTTGTGTAATAAAATAAGTGTTCAGTGGAGAAGGTAAGCTCTCTCCGTGGTTACAGGCAAAGCCAGTTGCCCACCCAGGCTCATTTGAGCCAATTAGCTGAGAGTCCTGGGAGCAGGCAGAAGAGCTAGGGGAAGGGCCTGGGGGAGTTACCGACACCTACAAGAAAGGACTTGAGGCCAAGTTTTAAGCTCTAGTGTCTGCTTGGCTCTACCCAGATGGAAAGATTACAGGCCTGGCCTGAACCTAAGGAGGAAAGAGTCTCTTGAGTGTTTAATATCAAAGCCTGAAGGAAAGCAGGCATCGTTAGGCTTACTGTGACAGTGGATAACAAGGAGAAAAGCATAATGAAGCAACCGCATGTTTCTATTCCTGTTGAGCATGGGTTCCAGTTGCACAAGGAGAGAACACAGCAAAATGAGAGGCAGCAGGAGCGGGCCTGCGTTTCAAAGCTGCGGTGGCTGGGAGTGTCCATGCGGAGACCAGCCCCTGCGGCTGCGGCTGCGGCCGCGATGAATCAGAGAGGCGCTGAGGGAGACCACACATCGTCTCCGCTCCAGCCTGGAGAAAATTCTCTTAGTGACTCCAGAATTCTTTGGAAATTAATTCACAAGTCCATAGAAAAGGGACTAATTTTCAGTATTGAAAGTAAAGAGAGGGAGTTATAAAAATTGGGCTGGAATTATTTTGACCTGCAGTTCTTCCATGCCTCCTTGTATGGGGAGAAAGATGTACCTCAAAACAATCTCTTCCAGAGAATCCTGGGCCCCTAACATCTTGTCTTATCTAATTATAATTTAGGATGGCAAGCATCTGTTAGGCACATGCTGCATGCACCAAATCAGGGAGGCTTCAAAAGTGGAATAAATCGCTGGTCAGAAGTAAGATGAATGCCTGGGACGGCACCAAGGAGGGATGTGCACATATGGGCATGTTGATGAGACAGGAAGGTTCGGACTTGGTAGTAGAGTAAGTGCTATCCGTTCTTCCCCAGGCGCTTTCTGATCTTGCCGTGGCTTATCCACAGTTTCGTCCTATCCGACCCCATTTATAAGCCAGGGCCAGGGGCCATGCGCAGAGGAGGACCGAGCAGACAGTGCGATGTTCTAAACAACCCCACTGCCCGTGGCTGGCAGCGTGGCTGAATAGGAAGAATCCCAGCGCAGGTGGAGGAAGGCGGCATTGTGAGGGAGCGGCACGCCAGCCACAGCCAGTTATCTGAGTGGGTGTGTCCCTTCTGCCGCCTTTCTATGCCTGGGCCTCCCCCACCAGCAGCTGCATATTTCTGTGCGGTGCTGCATTTCCGACACTGTGTTAGTGTTAATGCTGTAAGTATGTGAGAATTAAGCATGCGTGTGTGTGCAGAGGCCACACCAAGCCATAGCTTGGGAGGGACATCCTAAGCCACTGCCACTAACACATAAATCAAGGGAGGACCCTGTCTTGCCAGCAGAGCTCTGTTTGGCAGCCGTGCCCTCAGTTCACACTCCACCAAGCTGGATGCGGCTACACCCCTCACAGCCACAGATACCTGCACTGCCATCACTGGCATATGTGCACATGCAAATGCACTTCAGGTGGCTCCCTGCCCAGCCAGCCCCGCTGCTCTGGCCTCTGCATCTCTGGAGAGCTACTGCCCGGACACCCTGAGCCCCGCTTCTGCTTTGGGGGCGATTCTCATCTGTGGCTCATGGTTCTGCAGAGGGCCTTCCTCACTCCGCAGCACGTGTTGGCCTCTTTGTGGCAAGGTTTTGTCACATAACGATAATTTCTGAAACAATTAAATGACAACTCAATAAAAGGTTTTTTCAATTTTGGGTAATGGAAAGCCACGTGTTTTTGTTTTTTTTTTGTGTGTGTGTGTGTAAGGAAAATGCAAAATCTTTCTTCTAATAACATTGTGGAGAAGTTTTAAAAATAACTGCCCATTTACAAAGTCTTTCTGAGATAGTTAAGTTGGCCAAATCAATAAGAAAACGTTGTAAACTTTTCCTCTGGGATCTTGAAAGCCTATAAATGACCTTATTTAAATGGAGAGCTGTGAATGAAATACTGAGGTTTTTAGAATGTGATACTGTTATTTAAGCTAGAGTTCATAATTAAATTAATGTGGGGTGGGCAAAAGTATGTTCACAGTTGTCATATGGCAATATTATGATAATTAATAAACAATAATACGAGATTAAACTGTTTCATGTACTCACAACTGTAAACTTACTTTTGCTCACCCCTGTATATATCTATATACTAGTGTATAAAAGCCAGCGACCCTTATGGTGGAATGACCAGAACAACCGGTTGCTATGATGCACACTGACCACCAGGGGGCAGACGCTCAATGCAAGAGCTGTCCCCTGGTGGTCAGTGTACTCCCAAAGCAGGAGTGCCCCTCAGCCAGAAGCCAGGCTCACGATTGGGGAGCACAGCAGCGGTGGCAGGAGCCTCTCCCACCTCCACAGCAGTGCTAAGGAGCAGCGAGCCAAGTGGTAAGGAGCGAGCAGGCGGGCGGTTAGGAGTGAGGGGTCCCGGATTGTGAGAGGGATGTCCTACTGCTGGTTTAGGCCCAATTAGGCCTAAACCAGCAGTCAGACATCCTCCGAGGGGTCCTGGACTTTGAAGGGTGCAGGCTGGGCTGAGGGACCCTCCCTGCATGAATTTTGTGCATTGGGCCTCTAGTTTATACATAATATCTTTACTATTAATATTAAAGATACATATGTAGATATATTTATGGATGTAAATGATAGGAATATAGATGTATAGACTCAAATACATATATGTCTATCATTAAATAAAGTAAAATATACTATGCTGTATATGTGTCTTATATACATGCATATACCTTAAATCTTATATGTTTCATCTTGATTTATTCTCAATTATAAATGTTGATCTTTCAAATGTTTTACCTTTCTGATAGTTACTAGAGGATTTAGAAGATTTTTCCTCCATTTATTTCATAATACATTTTGGTATTGGAATTAGACATCATAACAATAGTAACGCATAGATCAGGCCACGGGTTTGGTTACTAGTCGCCAAAGTCTTATTAAAATGCAGGAAACAAGGGGAGGAAACATAGGGCTTGAATGATATAATGACCAAGCTGGACTCCAAACTTTTGTAACAGTGGCCTGTGCATGAGAGCCTGTTTGATGGGCTTGCAGACTTTCCTTTTTCCCTTCTGCCTGAGTTCACCTTTCAGCACGTTAGAAGCAATGGCACTTGCAATGCATAGTGTTTACCAGGAGCAGCCTGTGTGCTGAATGCCTCTGTGGCCCTGCGAAGGGCGGTTATCGCTGCTTAAAACAAGACGGCGGCTCGTGGAGCTCATGGGGAACTGTTCCCCGTGAGGAGCAGGCCGAGCTGTGACAGGGGCCTCCTGAACCAAAGCCTGCCCTCCCCTGTGCAGGCCCGGTTCACATCAGCACCGCACCCCCGCTCTACTGCCCAATGACTTGTACAATTTTCTTTCACAAACAAGAAAAATGAGCAGAAGAAAATCAATGAATGCATTTTGAAAATAATTGGCACCACTGGCAGAGTCCTTGCATACTGGACGCTAACAGAGAGAGAGGAGTCTGATTAATTGTTCTCCAGTCTAAACTACTTTTGCTCATCCAGCACTGAGTACATGCTGCCGGTGCCCCGTGCTGCGCTCCACAGATTTAGATAAGAAGATGATGGAGAAGGAGGATTTGGGTTCAGACTGGATCAGGATTACGTTGCTTCATTTGAGTCTCTTTAATTTAAGAGCATTTAATAAACTCTCCTTTAGGAATGGATTTGGAGCATGTACTTTGGATTTAGGCAAATCTGATATGGAATCCTTACTTCTTCCTAACAAAGTCACCCCGAGCAGCATTTTAACTCTCTGAACCTTGGAGTTCATAACTGTAAAAGTTTGTAAAATGTCCATCAGAGTGATGCAAGAGTTTGTGGAGGAACAAGTCAATGCAGACATCCCTTCCCCCAATGTCTCTGAAGTATTAGAAATCATCAAATTAACATCTTTGAATGCCAATTTGAATGTTGTCCAAGACTTGGTGATAATTCTAAAGGGCAGCTTTCTTCTCTCAAATGTAAGATGGTAAAAAGGGGACATCTATAATACTTTCAACAATAAAGATAATTAAAAATAAAATAAAAACCCCCAGCTCAGCTGCTGCTCCCAAATATATTTTCTGGACCCATAGCATTTTCAAATTCCAGAGGCCACGCCATGCTCCGTGCCTCCCAGTAAGAGACTGGGGCCCCGGGCATCTGCGTGGGTGAGAATTTCCCTGGTGGGATGCTGCTGCTCAACTTGCTCCCAGAATAGACGAAGCACCTGCCATTCCTGTGGGTAGATCCAGGTTACTAAGTAACATGACAGAAATGGAAGTCGGTCTGGAAACAAAGTCAGACCCCTTTACCACTGAGCAGATTTGCATCCACACGCAGTTTAAATGTGTTCCCAGGAAGACCATTTGAGCTTCACTTCAAATAAGAGCTGATGCCTTCCTTGAGGATAGAGTCTTATGTCAGAAGCATTGCTGCAGGCCCAGACTTGCAGGACCCACTGACCCACATCTCTTCTCCCAGTGCTAGGTAGCGGCAGAGCATCACTTGTTCCTTTCTGAATGCTGGCTAGCCAGTCAGAACCAGTCAAAGTACTGACTTCTGATTTATTTCTGAAAACACAAGCCTGTTTTGAAATTTGTTTTACCTTTGACATAGATTCCTTAGCCTCTTAATAAAGATATTAAATAAAGATGTTGTCTAACAAAGATTTTTGTGTGAGCAAACAAGGTGTTATTAAAGTCTCAAGTAGCAGCTGGCTTTGGACAAAGGTGTGGAAATAAGGCCTAAAGAAAGGGGCCAGGGAGACATCAGGAAAATGAGAGGCTGCATCCAGAAGGAAACAGGAATGGCGCCGGGGAAGATTGGGAAGGTGTTTAAGGAACCAAATTCAGAATCGCCCTTATCTGATGAGACATAAAGTACCTTTTAAAAGAGAAAACAAGTAGAATTAATACACAATTTGGAATTAAACAACCTACGCCCCAGCCCTGACTCTGCCTGTAAGAATCGTGTGCATCTTCAGGGTCACTGACCCTCCCTGAGCCTGCAAGGATGTCTTATACACACGTATTACTTTGTCCAGCCACATAGTAGGTATCTTGAATGCTGGCTGTGAAGAAGCCAATGTTATATCACTTCGCTGAGTATGTATTGCAGCAAGTCACAGATTGAGTTTTGGGAAACAATACCTATAGTATCTTTTACCTGCCCAGTGATAGCAGAAATGTCATCTGTTTATTTGAAACACGGGACTTGGGTTGGGAACATAGAGGATAAGGCTGGACTGGTGTGTTGGCTCATGTATCTTCTGCATTTGGGAGGGTAAATTTCTTGTTTACTCATGTTTTTCCAGTGTAGTTTTTAATTGAGTCACTTTTCACTCTCAAAAATTGTCTCGGATGATAAATTATATGGTCAATGTACTCCTAGGGCCCATTAATTCAGAGTATGCAAATTATAATTAGTTCAGCAGAAAACAAAGACTAAAGAAATGTAGTATCTTTTGAAGGTGTGTGACTGGAGGCTAGGTAACGATAGTAAATGATGTTGAATGATCCCTGCCCTAATGTTAAATCAGAAGATGGCTACCAATATTTTTAAGAGTTTAAAATAATTTATTTAAACTCTTAAAAATATTTAATATTTTAAATGTTAATATTATTTAATATTTAAATGTTAATAACATTCAATATTTTTAAATGTTAAGCGTGATGAAAGGGCTGTTAATGGATAAAACTTTGGTTGTAAGCCTCCAGGGGCTTTACAAGTTCAAGGTCTTTAGGAATATGCCATCCGAGTGAACAGTAATGCCATAAATGTGAAAACCCCAATTTCTAAGGAGGCATGTGAAGGTAAAAGCAAAGGGGGTTCACCTTCCTCAATCGATTTTTATTCAAGACAAAATCAGTTTATCTGAGAGATAGGTGCAAATAAAAGAAGAAAGTGGTTGGCTTCAAAGCTTCAGAAGAATTTGGCGACTCTACTATTTAATGAAAGTGTATGTAGAGGATTAAATTATACACTTTTTGTCACTTTTTAACTGGTGCACGAAGTGACTTGTTGTGGTAGGTTGAATACAGTTGCCCACCCCAATTCATGTCCACCTGGAACCTCAGAATGTTGCCATTTTTGAAAATAAGGTCTTTATGAATGTAAGTAGTTAAGGATCTTGAGGTGAGAGGATCTTGAATGATTGGTGTCCTCATGAAAAGAGGAGAGGACACTGGGAAACATGGGGACTGCCATATTGATGTGGAGGTAGACGGTGGAGTGACTGGCTACAAGCTGTGGTGCACCAAGGATGGCCAGTAGCTGCCAGAAGCAAGGCAGAGGCAAGGAAGGACTCTCCTCTGCAGCTTCAGGGAGAGCATGATCATCCTTTCTCTTTGATTTGGGACTTTTGATCTCCAGAATTATGAGACAACACACTTCCTGGTTAGTTTTAAACCACTCAGTTTGTGATAATTTGTATGGCAGCCCGAGGAAACTCCCTTTATGCCTGTGTGGAATGTGCTGATTCCACTCATGTAGCATGAGCTTCTCTGTCAGAGGCTGGACATGTTGAGTAGCAGCCCTTTTATAACAACCTTCGGAATTCCTCCACAGCACCCAGCGCAATGTCGCCACTGCACCCAGCACTCCATGCAGCCAAACTTACTGTGCATCTTAATGCATTTCCATCTTTGAGCCTTTGCTCATAGTAACACCTGGAATTCTCCTAAAATCCCCTCACATCTCCTCAATGCACACATCTCCACTTCCAAAAATCCTCTCTCATCTTTTTTTTTTTTAATTTTGTTTTATTGCTTAAAGTATTACATATGTCTCCTTTTTTTCCCCCTAGACCTTCCCCCGGCCTCCCCCACCCTCTAGTGTCTTGTGCCCATTGGTTATGATTATATGCATGCATACAAGTCCTTCAGTTGATCTCTTACTGCCCACCCAACCCTTCCCAGCCTTCCTGCTGTAGTTTGAAAGCCTGTTCTATGCTGCTCTGCCTCTGTATCTATTTTTGTTCATTAGTTTATAATGGTATTTATTATCCATAAATGAGTGAGATCATGTGGTATCTTTCTTTCATTGACTGGCTTATTTCACTTAGCATAATGCTCTCTAGTTCCATCCATGCTGTTGCAAATGGTAAGAATTCCTTTTTTTTATATAGCAGCATAGTATTCCTTTGTGTAGATATACCACAGTTTTCTAATCCATTTATCTGCTGATGGGCACTTAGGCTGTTTCCAAATCTTAGCTATAGTAAATTGTGCTGCTATGAACATAGGGGTGCATATATCCTTTCTGATTGGTGTTTCTGGTTTCTTGGGATATATTCCTAGAAGTGGGGTCACTGGGTTAAATGGGAGTTCCATTTTTTTAAAATATATATTTTATTGATTTTTTTACAGAGAGGAAGGGAGAGAGATAGAGAGTTAGAAACATCAATGAGAGAGAAACATCGATCAGCTGCCTCCTGCACATCCCCCACTGGGGATGTGCCCGCAACCCAGGTACATAACCCTGACAAGAATCGAACCCGGGACCCTTCAGTCCGCAGGCCGACACTCTATTCACTGAACCAAACCGGTTTCGACAGGGAGTTCCATTTTTAACTTTTGAGGAAACTCCATACTGTCTTCTATAGTGGCTGCACCAGTCTGCATTCCCACCAGCAGTGCATGAGGGTTCCTTTTTCTCTGCATTCTCTCCAGCACTTGTTTGTTGATGATAGCCATTCTGGCAGGTGTGAGATGATACAGCATAGTTGTTTTGATTTGCATCTCTTGGAAGATTAGTGACTTAGGGAATGTTTTCATATGTCTCTTGGCTTTCTGAATGTCCTCTTTTGGAAAGTGTCTATTTAGGCCCTTTGCCTATTTTTTTTTATTGGATTGTTTATCTTCCTTTTGTTAAGTTGTATGAGTTCCCTGTAAATGTTGGAGATTAAACCCTTGTTGGATTATCCCCAATGTTGGAGATAACATTGGCAAATATGTTCTCCCATGCAGTGGGCTTTCTTGATGTTTGGTTGATGGTTTCTTTTGCTGTGCAGAAGCTTTTTATTTTGATGCAGTCCCATTTGTTTATTTTCTCTTTAGTTTCCAATGCTCTAGGACCATGGTTGGCAAACTGCAGCTCGTGAGCCACATGCGGCTCTTGGCCCATTGAGTGTGGCTCTTCCTAAGCCTTAGGAGTACCCTAATTAAGTTAATAACAATGCACCTACCTATATAGTTTAAGTTTAAAACATTTGGCTGTCAAAAGAATTTTCAATCATTGTACTGTTGATATTTGGCTCTGTTGACTAATGAGTTTGCTTACCACTGCCCTAGGAGCTGTATCGGTGAAGAAATTGCTTCAGGATATGTCTGAGATTTTGTTGCCTTTGGATTCCTCTAGTATTTTTATGGTTACCATATTCCTAGAAAAATACAACGTTCCAAAACTCAATCAGGAAGAATCTAAATATCTCAATAGGCCAATAACTATGGAAGAAATTGAAGCAGTCATCAAAAAGCTTCCAGCAAACAAAAGCCTGGGGCCAGATGGCTTCACAGGAGAGTTTTATCAAACATTCAAGGAATAACTAAAACCTATCCTCCTCAGACTATTCCAAAAAATTCAAGAGGAAGGAACACTTCCAAGCTCATTCTATGAAGCCAGCATCACCCTAATACAGTGGTTCTCAACCTTGTGGCCCTTTAAAACAGTTCCTCATGTTATGACCCCCAACCATAAAAATATTTTCATTGCTACTTCATAACTGTAATTTTGCTACTGTTATGAATTGTAATGTAAATATCTGATATGCAGGATGGTCTTAGGCGACCCCTGTGAATGGGTCATTCGACCACCAAAGGGGTCGCGACCCACAAGGTGAGAACCGCTGCCCTAATACCAAACCCAGATAGAGACAACACAATGAAAGAATTACAGGTCAATATCCCTCATGAACATAGATGCCAAAATCCTCAACAAAATTCTAGGAAATCGGATCCAGCAATACATCAGAAAGATATTACACCATGACCAAGTAGGGTTTATCCCAGAGATGTAAGGATGGTACAATATCCGCAAATCAATAAACGTGATACATCACATAAACAAATTGAAAGAAAAAAAACCCCACATAGTCATATCAATTGATGCAGAAAAAGCATTTGACAAAATCCAACACCCATTTTTGATAAAAACTTTCAGCAAAGTGGGAATAGAAGGATTATACCTCAACATAATAAAAGCCATATATGACAAACCCACAGCCAACATCATACTCAATGATCAAAAATTAAAATCATTTCCCCTAAGAACAGGAACAAGACAGGGTTGCCCACTCTCACCACTCCTGTTCAACATAGTACTGGAAGTATTAGCCATTGCAATTAGACAAGAAGAAGAAATAAAAGGCATCCAAATTGTAAAAGAAGAAGTAAAACTGTCCTTATTCACAGATGACATGATATTGTACATAAGAAATCCTAAAGACTCCATCAAAAAACTATTAGACTCTCTTATCTTTTAAGATTCAGTTCAATCTAGTCCCAGGCCCTCAGTGATACCTCTTCTGATTCAACCCCTTGAGGAGTGATTTCCTGCCCAGATGCACTCCCTGGGCACTTTGTTGGGCCATCCCAGCACACCTGTTGCAGTTCTCAATATTTTGTTATAATCCCTCGAAATGTTGCTCCCTGTGAGTTTCTCTTGTCCACAAAACTGATGGGATGATATTGGAAGATGGAGACCAGTCTGATTTGCATCCCCATCTCCCTACTTTGCCTTGCACAAGGGCAATATTCAATAGTAACCTGTGACTATTGCCCTGGCTTCCTCATTCCACCGTGATAAAACTAAAATACTCTCTAAAATTATTTTTTTTCATCATTATAAATTGGACTTGAAAGCCATGCAATTGATGCATTTGCTGTGGGTTATCTTTTGCCCATAGCTTACTAAAACTGCCCTCATATAGCCCACTTATTTATAGGAACAGCGGAACTTTAGCCCCCAAGCAAAGACGACCCATGCAAATGGGCTGCGTGAGAAAGATACCCAGAGCTCTTCAGGGCATGGCATGGCTCTGCTGGTGCTGCAGATCTGGGTGTGGGCAATGAGTGAGTTGACTTGGAAGAGGCAGCAGAGTTGTCAGGGGGGAAAAAAGATATAATAATTAATTCATTCCCAGGAAACAATTTTCAAGGATCAACAATGTAGTGATGCTTCCAGAAAATGCTATTTGTAAATGACCAAAGATGATATGACAAGCATTTCAAACAATGACACTGCTGGGGAAGAAGGGCTCATTATACCTAATTTTGAAGATTGTGAATCTGTTGCACAGATGGGTTACAAGGTGGCATTTGGGCAAAAAGGCAGGACAAGTGGAAAATTACATTACAGTGCCTCAATGGATGCCTTAGATACAGCACACCTCCTCTGACCCTTCATTATTTGAAGAGTGTGAAACAATACTGTATGTACTGTATGCTTATCAGGGCAAGTTTAAATCCAGGCCAGCTATGTGCTGGCAAATATGAGGCTGTGGCTGTGCTATTGCAGTGTTTTATTTACAGGGACTCCACCAGACAAAAGTACTATTGTGGCAAAGAGAACTGTATGGTCCTTTCCTTGTAAGACTCACACATCTCCTGATAATAATGCAAATATTCATCAGTGGCCATTTGACATTGAACAATGTGAAATGATTTAAAATTCATACACTGGTAGCAATACTTAGTAATACTCAAAATGTACATAGCTTATTTTTTCCATAATACAAAACACTTTGATGAGACAGTATATTCTTATATCTAAAATTTATAAGGAACTTATAAAACTTAACACCAGCTCTTCCCAGTATGGCTCAGTTGTTTGGGTGTCATCTTATGCACAGAAAAGTTGCTGTTTTGATTCTTGTTCAGGGTACGTACCAGGTTGTGGGCTCAAATTCCCATGGGGGTGTGCAGGAGGCAGCTTGTCGATGTTCTGCTCTCACAGTGATGTTTCTCTCTCTTCCCCTCTCCCTTCTTCTCTCTAAAAATCAATCAATAAAAAAATAGCACAGACACAAAGGGAAAAAATCCATAAAAATAACACAAGAATCCAATTAAGAAATGGGAAGAGGACCTGGATAGACACATCTCCAAAGTGGAGATACAGATGGTTGATCGACATATAAAAATGCTCAAAATCACTAATCATCAGAGAAATACAAATTAAATCCACAATGAGATATCACCTCATACCTGTCAGAATGGCTATCATCAATAATCAACAAACAACAAGTGCTGGGAGGGATTTGGAGAAAAGGGAACCTTTGTGCATTGTTAGTGAGGATGCAGATTGGTGCAACAACTGTGGAAAACATTCTGGAGTTTCCTCAAAAATTTAAAAATGGAACTGCCTTATGATCCAGCAATTTCACTTCTGGGAATATATTCAAAAATCACAATAACTAATTTGAAATAATATGTGTACCCCTATGCTTATTGCAGCCTAATTTACAACTAGAGGCCCGATGCATGAAATTCGTGCAAGAGGCTCAGCCACAGAAGCTTGCCTCGGCCCTCACAGCCCAGGCTTCATCTGATAGGTCATCTGGAAGGACATCCAGAAGGTTGTTCTGCTGTCCAGTCTAATTGTCATATCACGCTTTTATTATTATAGACTAGAGGCCTGGTGCACAAAAATGTGTGCACTCGGCGGGGAGGGGGGGGGGCGGGGGGGTGTCCCTCAGCCCGGCCTGTGCCCTCTCGCAGTCTGGGACCCCTCGGGGGATGATCACCTGCTGGCTTAGGCCTCCTCCCCTGGGGATTGGGCCTAACCTGGCAATCAGACATCCCTCTGGCAGCCCGACAGCCCTCAGGGGATGTCCACTTGCCAGCAGGGAGAAGGCCTAAACTGCAGTTGGACATCCTTGGCGCTGCTGAGGAGGCAAGAGAGGCTCCCATCACCACTGCTGTACTGGCAGCCATCAGCCTGGCTTGTGGCTGAGCAGAGTTCCCCCATGAGGGAGCACATTGACCACCAGAGGGCAGCTCCTGCATTGAGCATCTGCCCCCTGGTGGTCAGTGTGTGTCATAGTGACCAGTCATTCCCAGTCTTTCTGCTGTTAAGGTCAGTTTGCATATTACCCTTTTACTATATAGGATAGAGGCCTGGTGCATAGTGGGGGCCAGCTGGTTTTCCCTGAAGGGTGTCCCAGATCAGGGTGGGGGACCCGTTTGGGTGCCTGGCCAGCCTGGGTGAGGGGCTGATGGCTGTTTGCAGCTGGTCACACCCCCTTCAGGATGGGGTCCCCACTGGGGTGCCTGGCCTGCCTGGATGAGGGGCTGATGGCTGTTTTCAGGCTGGCCACACCCCCTTCAGGGTGGGGGTCCCCATGGGGTGCCTGGCCAGTCTGGGTGAGGGGCTGAGGGCCGTTTTCAGGCTGACTGGTGACTGAAGCTCCCAGCCTCTCCTTTTTTTAATTTATTTATTTTTTATTCTGGGATTTATTTACCTTCTGTAATTGAAACTTTGTTGCTGCTCCAGCTCTGAGGCTGGCTGGCTGAAAGCAGGTATCTGGAGTTTGTTTAGCTTCTATAATTGAAACATTGTTGCTTTCAGAGCTTAGAGCCCTGATGCAGCAGGGAGGAAGCTTGGCTTCCTCCATCACTGGAGAAAGCAAGCCTCCTGCTCACTTCAGCTGCATGGCTGCTGGACACCATCTTTGTTGGCAGTTAATTTGCATATCTCACTGATTAGCCAATGGAAAGCATAGTGGAGGTATGGTTAATTACCCTTTTTGTCTTTTATTAGGTAGGATAGCCAAGTGCCCATTAGTAGATAAGTAGATAAAAAGCTGTGAGACATTTACACAAAGGAATGGCATACTAAAAAGGAAATCTTGCCTTGGCATGTGTGGCTCAGTTGATTGAGCATTGTCCCATGCACCAGAAGGTGGGCAGTTTGATTCCTGGTCAGGACACATGCCCAGATCGTGGGTTCTATCCCCAGTAGGCAGGAGGCAGCCAATCAATGTTTCTATTTCTCATCAATGTTTTTCTCTCCCCCTCTCCCTCTCCCTTTCAATCTCTCTATAATCAATAAAAACATTTCATAAATGAAGGAAATCTTACCTTTTGCCACAGCATGGATGGATCTGCAGAGTATTATTCTAAGTGAAATAAGCTAATCAGAGAAAGGCAAGTATCATATGATTTCACTTCTATGTATAATCTAGTGAACAAAATAAACTAACGAACAGTATAGAAACAGAAGAATGAACAAATAGAACAGAGTGACAGCTGTCAGAGGGGAAAGGGATTGGGGGATTGGGTGAAAAATGTAAAGGGATTAAAGAAAGCAAAAAATAACTCCTGGACACAGAAAAGATTATGGTGATTATTGAAGGGAGGAGGTGGATGAGAATGGAGGAGAGAGAAATGGTGATGGAGGGAGACTTGGCTTGGGGTGGTGGACACACAATATAATAATATACAGATGATATATTTTAGAATTGTACACCTGCAATCTATATAATTTTATTGACCAATGCCACCCCAATCGTATATAATAAAAGGATAATCAGCAAATTGACCCTAACAGCAGAACAACCAGAAAGGCCACTGGACCAGTCACTATGAGGTGCAATGACCACCTCTTGGTCCCTTTCCCTGGCTGGCAGGCTCCTATCACCTGATGGCTACCTGCTGCGGGGCTGGGACCAGCAAGTGGACGGGAACAGCCAACCTCTTGGTCCCTTCCCTGGCTGACCATCAAGCACCGATCACCGATGGCAAACAAGGAACTGGGGGTGGGTGGCAGCAGGGGGAGGGGCTAGCTGTGGGCAGCTGGGGAAGATGGCCCTCATCACAGGCCAAGCCTAGGGACAGTACTTCTTATCTAATAAAAGAGAAACATGGTATTAGTGTATATCCTTCCCATTGGCTAATCAGCAAGATATGCAAATTAACTGCCAGATATGCAATTAACTGGCGGCCGGCAGCCAGGCAGCTTGAAGCTAACATGAGGCTTGCTTGCTTCAGTGATGGAGGAAACCAATGTTCCCCGCCTGCCTTGCCCGCCTCTGAGCTTGCAGTTTGAAACATTGTTACAAATATAGAAGCTAAAGAAAACCCCAGAAAACTGCTTTCAGCGAGCCAGGATCTCAGAGATGGAGTTGAAACAGTGTTTCGATTATAGAACCCAAACAAACCAGATACCTGCTTTCAGTAGCAGAGGCCTCAGATCTGGAGCCAGAGCTAAAGCTGGCCCAGAATGAAAAAAAAAAAAAAAATAGAAAAAAAGGAGCAGTTGGGAGCTTCCGTCACCCACCAGCCTGAAAACAGCCCTCAGCCCCTCACCCAGGCTGGCCAGACACTCCAGTGGGGTCCCACACCCTGATCCAGGACACCTTTCAGGGCAAACCAGCCAGCCCCCACCCGTGCACCAGGCCGCTATCCTATATAGTAAAAGGGTAATATGCTTCCCAGCACCAGGATCAGCAGAGCTGAGAGGCCTCCCAGCACCGGGATCAGTGTGACAGGGGGCAGCGCCCAAACCCCTGATCACCTTGCTGCTCTGTGTGTGACAGGGTGCGGCGCCAACCCTCCCCCCTTCCCCCCACGGGCCCTGCTCTGTGTGTGATGGGGTAGAGCCATAACCTCCCATCGGCTCTGCCCTGAGTGTGACAGTGGCAGTGCCCCAACCCCCTGGTCGGCCCTGCTCTGTGGGTGATAGAGGGCAGCGACCCAACCCCCCCTCCACGGGCCCCGCTCTGTGTGTGATGGCGTAGAGCAGCCGTGGGCAAACTACGGCCCGCAGGCCGGAGCTGGCCTGTTTGAAATGAATAAAACTAAAAAAAAAAAAAAAAAAAAAAAAAAGACCGTACCCTTTTATGTAATGATGTTTACATTGAATTTATATTAGTTCACACAAACACTCCATCCATGCTTTTGTTCCGGCCCTCCGGTCCAGTTTAAGAGCACATTGTGGCCCTCGAGTCAAAAAGTTTGCCCACCCCTGGGGTAGAGCCATAACCTCCCCATCGGCCCTGCCCTGAGTGTGACAGTGGAGGCGCCCCAACCCCCTGATCCGCCCTGCTTTGTGAGTGACAGGGGGGAGCCCCCCAACCCCCCTGATTGGCCCTGCTCTGTGCGTGACAGGGGGTGGCGCCAAAACCTCCCCATCGACCCTGCCTTGAGTGTGACAGGGAGCGGTGCCCCAACCCTCCAATCAGCCCTACCCTGAGCATGACTGAGGGTGGCATCGCAACCTCCCAATCCGCCCTGCTCTGAGCCTGACCAGGGGCTGCACCTAGGGATTGGGCCTGCCCTCTGCCACCTGGGAGCAGGCCTAAGCCAGCAGGTCATTATCTCCCGAGGGGTCCCAGACTGTAAGAGGGCACAGGCCGGGCTGAGGAACCCCCCTCCCCACCGAGTGCACAAATTTTTGTGCACCGGGCCTCTAGTAAAATAAATAAAAGAAAATGTTCATTCATTCATGAATAGATAAAGATGTATAAATTTATTTAAATAAATTATGCCAAAACCGGTTTGGCTCAGTGGATAGAGCATCGGCCTGAGGACTGAAAGGTCCCAGGTTCGATTCCGGTCAAGGGCATGTACCTGGGTTGCAGGCACATCCCCAGAAGGAGATGTGCCGGAGGCAGCTGATTGATGTTTCTCTCTCATCGATGTTTCTAACTCTCTATCTCTCTCCCTTCCTCTCTGTAAAAAATCAATAAAATATATTTAAAAAATAAATAAATAAATAAATTTATTTAAATAAATTAAAGCACCATACAATGTAAAACTCATAGAATCCCTTGCCTGCAAATCTGATTCCAGGTAAATGTAATACATATCACACACACACATAGAAATGGAGTGCTGTTTTCACACCTTAAATGATTTTGACAAATTACTAAATTTACTGAAGAATTATTCCATTTCCCAGTGTCTCTCACAGATCTGGGCAGCAGGGTGCTCCTCCCGGGAGACTGCCTGCCTGCTGCCTGCCACCACATTTGCCTAGTAACCAGGCCGTTCTATATTTGGCAGCTGCAGGCAAGATATCATTTCTGTGGTGACATTTCCTTCCTTCTTCGCTGCCATATGCAGACTGTTCAGGTACCAGTCCTCACACTCTTGAATAAGAGAAAAAATGCTATATATATGTAGTTGGAGAGGTACAGGTTAGACCAGGGGTAGGCAAACTTTTTGACTGGAGGGCCACAATGGGTTCTTAAACTGGACCAGAGGGCCGGAACAAAAGCATGGATGGAGTGTTTGTGTGAAGTAATATAAATTCAAAGTAAACATCATTACATAAAAGGGTACGGTCTTTTTTTTTCAATAGTTTTATTCATTTCAAATGGGCTGGATCTGGCCCACGGGCCATAGTTTGCCCACGGCTGGGTTAGACTCATCAGGGTTTTCTAACCAAAAGGGTCAAGGAAACAAAGAAAGATTAGATTAGTACAGCTCTCAGTTTTATTGTGATCCTTATAGACCTTATAAGTTATTTATAATCCACCTATTCTAAGCAGGAATAAAATGACATGTGATAATGCAGACAATAGGAAAATATAAAATTAATCAGTGAGGGAATCATGGAAAAGAAGAAATAATGGTACAAAGACAAAATAAATTCAACACAAGTCCAAGACAACAAATTAGACCAAATGCATAGCAGGTTCCTATACCAAGCATCATCTTTGTTAACATTGCTATTGCATATGAAATATCACTCTGAAAATTAAATAAATATTAAGATAGAATAATGACAACTTACCTCCTATTCCTCTTTTACTTCTATGAAACCAACTAGACAGTTTTCAGTCAGTGAAAGGGACCAGGACTGTTGATGGAGGATAGCACGCTATTTACCCAAAAGCCACCCAGGAAGTGGCAACACCCAGGAGGCTTCAGCATCAGTGAGTGGCCTGGAGTGCCATGCTGGCAGTGGGGCAGCAGATGAGGGGCAGGGGGACAGCTGTAGGCCATGCGAGATTACACCCTCCCATAAGAAATTCCTTGTTTTAAAATGTATAGAGCATGAACCACCTGCTCCATAGTCTCTAGGTAAAATCCAAGGATGGTTTCCTCCCCCACCTCCTGCCAAAAAATTAATTGGCTTCATGAACAAACTGTCTTGTTTATTCTGTCTAATTTTTCAAACATCATACATGATTTAGAGGCTCATTGCTCTTCACTGACACTCTTTTGTCTATAAATTGTTCCCAAAGTCCAACTGAAGGAGATGAGCATGTGCAGGAAGAACATGGGTCACAGGTCCACAAGGCCTGGCTTTGAATCTCAGCTCCAACTTTCCTGAGCCACTAGACTAGGCCAATGATTGCACTTCCTGACTACCCAATTTCCTTTCCTTCAGAATGCAAACAACATAGTCCCCCATGCCAGATTATTAGGCAATTAGTGGGCATTGATAAAATGTGTCTGCTGCATAGGTTATCAAGAAATGGTTGCCATTATCAGCCCCTTTGCTTTAAGCTAACCCATTTCACTGTGTACAGGAAGAGGGTGTCTTTAATCCCTAGATATCAAAGTAATGGAAACCAGCCTGCCCTTAGAAAGGATCTGGATACTCAAACCATGGGCACCTATGAGGGACTTCTGAGTTGAGTAACAAAGTGAGTTCATTTAGCCATGAAAATATTTGAACCAATTTTTGTAAATGACTGTCTAAATTGGACTTTTCCTATAAAACAGTACAGAAATGATCCTCTGGTTGATGGTCTTTGAGTAAACTAAGTATTGCTCAAGTCTACACACACACACACACACACACACCAATCACCATGGCATGTGATCAATATCAGGGTTAGAATCCACAGCACCAGCACAAGGACTGCTGACTCCTCCTGCATCCACATGGATGGGGAGGGCCCAAGGGCTGGCTCTCCTCCCCAAAGAGATGCAGACTCAGCACCAAGGACAAAAGGCCCAGAGCAAGACTGAAGTTAGAGTCATGGAGGGTAGACAGGAGTGAAACCCGATCTGGTTCAAGGTGGGGTCCCTAATGAACCCCTCTACTCTCTGGTAGCTTTATGAACTTACCCAAAGGCCAGAGGCAGTTCACACAACCAGGGATCCAAAGGTTGCCCTAGACATTCTTGTTATTTTAT
Organism: Myotis nattereri; assembly: GCF_964212035.1. Lineage (NCBI taxonomy): Eukaryota > Metazoa > Chordata > Mammalia > Chiroptera > Vespertilionidae > Myotis > Myotis nattereri. Next base: position 89,759,620 of record NC_138082.1, on the reverse strand, counting down.
TTACATGCTTCACTGGAATCTCTCTATAATATTGTGTGTGTGTGTATGTGTTTGTGTGTGTGTGTGTGTGTGTGTGTGTGTGTGTGTGTGTGTGTATGTGTGTAAATAAGTGTTTCCGAGTGTTTGAGTTTATGTCTGTTCGTCTGGATATATTTGCTGGGAGATGACAATGTGCTTTCATGAAAGAATTTACTTAGTGTGAAGTTTCAGTAACACAGACCTCAGAAGACACCCCAGCATCATGGCTCTCACCCATAAATGGTGTTGCTAGAAGATGTAGCGACCTTCCTGCTCAAGGGGCTTAGGTGGGTAGCGTTCATTGGTGGGGAATGTTAGACAAGGACCATGATAAATACCCTCACAGGTGTGCAGTTACACAGCAGTTCTGTCCCCAACTTGGCACAGAAAGAGCCATGAATAAAGCTCCCACTGAGCATGCTTTGTCCTTAGGAATCCGTGGGTGAGAACTGGGTATTCCATCCCTGCTCATCAATGCTGGCTTGCCTCCTCCCTTAAGGTCAGTTTCACTTTCTGCATCCAGTAAGGTCCAAATGGATGGCCAGGCACCTCTGCACACTCCATCATGCTAATAACGGCTCATTGGCTACAGTATCGGGGTCATTATCCCCTCATGTTCATGAGGTACAAATTGCCACTTTAACATCCATCACTTCTGTGCTAATCAATCACTACCTTCACACCAGCTGCTCTTAAAGCCTAAGAAATTTGTAGCTAAAAAGGAGGCTGAGAGCCTTGCTTCTCGAAGGCATTCAGAGATGAAAGAATGAGGGTCCTAGGGCAACATTCCTGAGAGAGATTACAGCAAGTTGGGGAATAGAGAAGGCCCTCCGGCAAGGTTTTCAATGCAATGAGTAAATGAATTCATGAGCAGAGGATCCTGACATGAAACTGGGCTGGCGCAGTACAGTCTGCTTGTCCAGGTGACAGAGGGCTGGTCCGGGGCCCGAGGCCTATCGTCTGCTCCAGCAGCCTGGCTGGACTACACAAAATTAATGGGCCTTCGCGTTTCCATTTGCAGCCTGAGAATGGTCAGTCAGTCAGGATTCAGGTCAGTGCAAAGTCAAACATCCAACCTATGATTCACAGGAAGCCACAAGAAGACAAATCACAAATTGAAGAGGCTGGAAGAATTTATCAAGGTCCTGTCTGAAATCTCACAACCACAAGAAGACAAATCACAGAGTCTCAAATGTGCCTCGTGTTGATAGTCCTGCCCGCTCCCACTGCACTGCCTCTGCTTCCTGAGTTAGGTGCTGGGGTCCTCCAACCCTGACCAGCTGGTGACTTTGAGAAAGTTGCCTAATCTCTCCAAACCATAGTTTCTTCATCCATAAAAAGAAATGAAAAAAGTCACGGACTCCATAGATTGATGTGATTATTAAGCCTTCTCCTGAGTCTTGCATGGACTAGCAGCTCAGCCAATGACTATGGAGAGTATTTTCAGCTACAGAATTGGATGAAAGTGTGAGGTGTTCCTGATGCTCTGCTCACCCAGCATCGCCAGGCCTGCTAATCAGTAGGAATTTTCTGGTCTACATGACCAGAAATGACCACTTTACAACGCTGAATCAACATGTTACCTAACTGGATTAAATCAACCCCTGGACCATACGGACACGATACCAGTTTCTTTGCAGAGTTTGGAAACTGATTTGGCTCTGTTTGGTTTTGGGGGAAAGTTAAATTTCACCTTACAAAAAAATAAAGTTGGGCAGCCCTCAGAATGATTTATGAATAGGTCTCTGATGCATAAAATCTCATTTTCTTCAGTGCATTTGTCAAGAGCTGTTCTGATGTGTGTCTTGTGCAGGACTTGGTTCGTGTGATCCCTCGGCCTCCCACGCAGGAGGCGTATCTCTGCTGAGACTTCCTGTTGACAGGCGTCGGGAGGACCACATTGGGCAGAGCTCTTGGTATTCTCCCTTTAACTCCCGCATTGTGAAGTTTATCTCATGTTTTACTTCCCTGCGCAATAATGCTAGCATCTTTGTGCGCCGAGCAAGGGAAGTCCTAAAACGCAGTCCTGTCAGCCAATTAGGTTTCCCTTGGCAAGTGACACGCTGTCTTTTGTGTCCTAACCCAGGAATGGTGAGCAGACAGCGTCTTCTTTGCCTTTCAAAATACACGCCTCCGTAGAATAGAAATTACATACGTTCTTTGCTGGTTTAAGCATAATGTGCATTTATTATGTGGGAAAGATGGATGAGAGATCTTTTAACATGCTGTAAAGGCTTTAAAATTATGTACAATCCTCATTATTATTAGGAAACAGGCATTATCATATCTATCTCTCCAGTTTTTTATGGCAAAACTATTTTAAGATTCGTCATTTTTTAAAATGTATTTTTATTGATTTTAGAGATGAAGGGAAAAGCATAGGGAGAGAGATAGAGACATCAATGATGAGAGAGATTCATTGATCAGCTGCCTCCTGTATGCCCCCTACTCACGATTGAGCCCGCAACCCAGGCGTGTGCCCTTGGCCAGAATCGAACCTGGGACCCTTCAGTTCACAGGCCGATGCTCTATCCACTGAGCCAAACCAGCTAGGGCAAGATTCATCATTTTTAAACACTGCCTGCTCCCACACAGAATACGCACACTGCACCTGAAGAAGGGTGTGTGATGGGTGTCCCATTGCCTTCACAAAAGCACAGTTGAAAATTGTGAACATGTTTCGTAACAGGATGTAAACACTGGTATTTAAACAAAGTGGGTGCTGCTTACAAGACTATTTGGAAAGAAATGGCTGATGAACTTATGTAGCATGTGCATTTAAAGTAAAAATTCAAATACTCACCTTTAGGGTCATGGTGATTAATTTTCATTCTAAATATAACTCTTTTTATAAGCAAGAAATCCAGTAACTATTCCCCTGTGACCAGGAACCTCAGAGGTGGAATTAATAAAGCTGTCAGGGTTTCTCTGGAATAGTGCACATCTCCCTGTGCGTCACTAATTGTGAAGTGTAAATATGCATATGGCACATCAGGAAGCTAAATGTATTAGTCTTCCGGGCTTCAGTGCCTGTTTCTGCTCTCATTTATCAAATTGTATTAAATTTGGGGAGACCATTTTGATATAAAAATAAATAAAAGTTATATAATTTTCCAGGAGAGTGACTTGCATTTTTTATACTCTCTGACAAGGGAGAGTATATATATATATATATATATATATATATATATATATATATATAATTTCTAATATATGGCTTTGGATATATAAAATGTTCTGTATATAAGATTATGTTCACAGCTTGGCAGAATTTGTGGAAATGCTCCTGGCAGGCAAACTATTTTTAGGTAGAAAAAGTCGAAAACCCAGAAGCAGAGGAAAGCAGAATGCAGTTCAGTTAGCCTCTCTTTACAATGTGCAGCTTCTCACTGCTGTCCAGGTGAGGGCTCTCTCAGGGGGGTCCTGGGCATGGGGAGGCCATGCTGTCTGCTAGGCAGCTTCTGGTTACGTCAGAATCCCGCTCTATTCTTTTTCTTTTTTTTTCATTGATTTTTCAGAAAGAGGAAAAGATATAGAGAAATACCGATGCAAGAGAAACACATCGGTTGATTTCCTTCTGCATGAGCCCTGACCAGGGTCCTGGGCCAGGGAGGAGCTTGCAAACTAGGTACATGCCCTTAGCTGGAATTGAACCTGGGACTCTTCGGTCCTCAGGCCGAGCTCTATCCACTGAGCCAAATCGGCTAGGGCTAGCTCTATTCTTCAAAGCAGTGCTGCTCTCCAAGTGAATCTCACCGAGAAGGCGCGTGGCCCGTGCTTCACTGGGTGAACTCAGGCCCGGGGCCCACCTGTAGGCCCCGCCCTAGCTCAGTTCTGGCTTCGAATGCCTAGAAATCGGCCAACACAGGAATAAGTCAGCGCGCTTTTTGCTTTGAAACAGTCAAGAAGGAGGACTGCCATTAAAAGAGTGACAAGGAATTTATAAGTGATTTTAATTGAACCAAGTATCGAAATGTTTGTCTAGTTGTTTGTTTTGTCTTTTTCTTCCCTCGGTCTCAGGTAAAATATTTAAAAATTTTATTTACTGACAGGTTAGTACATTCCTGTGTTGTTACAAAAGTTACAAAATTAACTTCAAGGAAAAAATAGGTACCATTGTCTCATTTTACAGATGAAAGAATTGTGGTTCATAGAGATTAATAAGTGCACTTCAAGTCCTATGGGAGGCAGTGCTCTCCTGAGCAGTGATGGGCTTGGGGCAAATTATAAACTGATATATTGTACTACATGCTTACATATGCAAATGCTGTAAATCACATCAACCATTAAATAACTTGTGTTCTCTCTCCTTCATTACCAAATATCTATAACAATAAAAGTGTAACATGCTAATTAGACCAGAGGGCCAAACAACCTTCAGGGTGACCTTCCAGATGAAACTGGGGCTGTGAGGGCCATGCCCCTTGCACGAATTTCGTACATCAGGCCTCTAGTACTTTCATAATGATGTGAACATCTGGCTTCAACTGAGAACATGTAATACCCACTGTGCTCTGCCCTGCTAATGCCCAGGGCCACCTGGCATACCTGCAAGAACAGAGCTCACCTGTCCACACTCTGCCCATCCGCTGGTGTTTGGCCATGCTTTGGCCCTAAGTTCACCCACGCTAACCTGGCCCATCCTCCCTGAGATGGATACACCTGGGGGAGATCTGCACAGGCCAAGCAGGTGGCTCAGGGCCATTTGGTCATGGGATTCTGAGGTCATGGGATTCTGATGTCTGGGCACCTGACAGAATCATGGTCTAAACTGGAAAGGCAGGGGAGGAGCACATGCTCCAGAGAGCTCATACCCTGCCAGGCCCCACAGAGGCCTCACCTGTAGAGAGAAATTCAAGGAAAAGAGGGCTGAGGAGCACCCCTACAACCTGGACATAGGAATCAAAATGAATGGATTCAAATGAAGACCCTGTGACTCAATAACTGCTATTTTATCTCTCTTACCTTGGTACTTCCTAGTGCTTTAAAATAAATAAACAAACAAATAAATAAAAATATGGATCAGGCTAACTTACCAAATCTGGAATCCTTCTTGCATGAACAAAATAAAAGTTATCAAGAGTCAGGCCTCAGTGCAGAACCCTAGGGTGCCTGTATGCCTTTGAGCCACAGAACCCACAGCAGTTTCTGGAATAAGACCTTAGGAGCCCCCAGGACTACTGCTCTGCTGGCAGTGGCTCTGGTGCATTAGGTGTGGCTCTGCAGATTCCCCAGTTTGTTTCTAGTAAGTCATAGGAGCTCTGGGCAGTGTGTCTGCTATAGCTGGGGAAGAGAGGCAATGGCCAGCCCAGCCCACAGCCTGAGCATGGAGTGATAAAGGAGGAAGGCCTTCAGACTGACCCCAAAAGCACATGCCAGCGAGCAATCGGGAGCATGGAATAGAAAAGGATACGGCAGCTGCACAATCACTAACTGGCTGTGGGATATCTATCCTTTTAAGTCACAACCTTGTCCTATAGTGCATACTGGAACACTATATATATATATATATATATATATATATATATATATATATACACACACACACACACACACACACACACACACACACATACACACACACACAAAGTCTCAAGGTCTCTACTATTAAAATAGGGCAAAGCATCCAAGCAAATTGGAAAAAAAAATAGGGCAAAAACATGAGTCACTTGGAAACCTGGAGGCATTGCCTGGCCAGATAGATAGCCTACTTATCACAGATTTTACAGGTATTAATGAGGATGTGGTCGTTCTGGAGTAGAGAAAGCACAACAGTCCTTACATAAAACACAAGTGTTAATAATAGTCTCTAAATAATTTTTAAAAATCAGACATGAGGTCACTCATTAAGGAACATGAGGATGTCACAGTTATGATCATCAATCCCATGAAACAGAGCTACCTGGTTGGCGTGTTATGGCAAAGATTGAGTTAGTTTTATATAGAGCCCTTGATCATCGCAGCCCTTGGAGCTTCTGGGCAGTGCCTAGTGGAGTTCTGTCCTGACCACTGAGCACTTCCTGCTGCACTGAACCTAGCTAATCACTGGATGTTATGATTTTTAAAAGTTTGAAAACACTGCCAGGTGAAAAGAGGACAATGAAATGGAGTTGCATAAATTAGAGAAAACTAATAGAGGATGTATGTACTGCATATATATATATACGTGGAAAGAGTACTGAATCTGGAAACAAAAAAGGGAGGAGAACAGCTTCTGCAAGAGGGTAATAGGAGAACATAATTAGAAAAGTGCCATTAAAAGGTTTTAAGGAAATAGAAAGGCAGCTGACATTCTGAAAGGACATGTTCAGGCCATGATACATCCGAGGCCAGCTCTGTGGTCCAAAAGGTCTGCGGATGGTTTGGGGTAGGTGGCAAGACGAAGAGAACATCTCAGGGCCCAGGTGTGATATGATAAAGGTTGGGCTCAGAAAACTGTGCCTTCTAGGTGCAGGCATGCAGGACTGATAGGAAGAGAAGGTGATAGGGTTCCAGAAATCCTATAAAGGGTCATGCATCATTGGTGTTTCTCTCTCTCTCTCTGTCCCTCTCCCTTACTCTCTGAAATCAATAAAATATATTTTAAAATGCTACTGAACTTACAGTTTTTTCTTGCTTTTTTTAAAGCAGTTAGTTACCTACAAGGGAGCTCCCATAAGACTTTCAGCTGATCTCTCAATAGAAACCTTGCAGGCCAGAAGGAATTGACAATAAATATTCAAAGTGATGAAAAACAAGCACCTACAACCAAGATTACTTTACCCAGCAAAACTATCATTTAGAATCAAAGGACAGATAAAAAGCTTCCCAGACAAGAAAAAACTAAAGAAGTTCATTACTACCCAACCAGTATTATATGAAACTAGAGGCACAGTGCATGAAATTCGTGCACGGGGAGGTCCCCTCAGCCCTGCCTGCACCATCTCCAATCCAGGACCCCTCAGGATCGGGCCTAAACTGGCAGTTGGACATTGTTCTCATAATCCTGAACCGCTGGCTTCTAACTGCTCACCTGCCTGCCTGCCTGATTGCCCCTAACTGCCCCCCCTGTCAGCCTGATCACCCCTAACTGCCTCTGCCTGCCAACCTGATAGCCCCTAACTCCCCCCGCACCCCCCCCGCTGGCCTGATCATCCCCAACTGCCCCCCCCTCCCACCAATCTGGTCGCCACAACTGCCCACCTCCTGCCAGCTTGCTCTCCCCTCAGGCCCCCACTGCTGGCCTGGTTGCCCCTCACAGGCCTCCCTGCCAGCCTAGTCACCCCCAACTGCCCCTGCCAGCCTGGTCACCCCATGCAGCCTGCTGTTCAGTTGTTTGGTTGTCCCTCACTAACTCCCCTGCCAGCCTTGTCACCCCACTCAGCCTGTTTGGTCGTCCGTTCAGTTGTTTCAGATGTGACAGCCCCTGGCTCTTTATATATATAGATGTTAAAGGGTCTTCTTTAAGAAGAAGAAGAAAAAATAAATGAACAATAAAGTGGTGATAATACATGTATATCAATAATTGAATTTAAAAAACAAAATGAATGAATAAGCAGAACAGAAACTGACTCATAGATACAGAGGATGTTTTGACGATTGTCTAATGGGAGCCGTGTTGGGGGAAAGAGTATAAAAAGTGAAGAGATTAAGAAGTACAATTTCGTAGTTACAGAATAGTCATGTGGGTGTAAAGTACAGACTAGGGACTATAGTCAATAATATTGTAATAATTATGAGTGGTGCCAGGTGGGTGAGATTTATTGGGATAAACACTTGGTAAGATATGCAATACCTAATCACTGGGGTATACACCTGAAACTATAATGTATAGTTGACTATAATGTATGTCAACTATATTGAAAAAAATTATGAAATTTAAAAAATGCTATCAGACTTTCCTTCCTTCCAGGTTATTTTGAGTTCAGAAGATATAGTGGGTGATATAGCAATGTATATCAGGTGTCACTACATATGTGAACTAAAATTAAAAAGTTATGAGATCAGTGTCCTGATATGAAACAATGGGTGAGCAAGGTGCCTTTATAGCTTGAAGACAAAGACAGACTTTCAGATTCCTTCATATTGAACGCACACTTTGCTTCCTCATTTAATCTGCCAGTGTTTGGGCCTGAGACTTACAGGGTTTTTCTCAGCCCTAATCATTAACATTGCTGACCAGGACAACCCAGCTTTCTAGTTACCACACAAAGCAAGTATAAAATGTGCTTCTGATTGGATGCCATATTTACCCTACTCCCACCTCCTGTCTGACAGGTTGGGACACTTGCCTCAACTTCCTGGGACGGAGTTTGGTACTGTGGTCTCACCAAGGATCCCCACAGGGAGACAAGCACAGTGCCATTGGTAAAACCCAATTTACAATAAAAACCTGTGCCCTCTGTAATTTCCTTTTTATCCTCACATGAACTCTGAAATATACATTATTTATAGCAATAATTTGTATGTTGACACTGAAACTTAAAAAGTGTAAGAACTGGTATAAATGCATAGACCCACATGACTCCAAAGTGTATGCACAAGGAAATGGAAAGCAATCTTCTTGTGTAATTTTATATTTTCTAGTAGCCTCACTAAAAAAAAAAAAAAAAAAAAAAAAAAAAAAAATTGGAAGACTACCTTTGGCTGGGTACATTAGATGGTCAAAGTGTCAACCAGATACAGCAAGGATGCAGGTTCCATCCATGGTCAGGTCACATGCAAGAATCAACCAATGAATGAATAAATAAGTGGAAAAACAAGCCAATGTCTCTCTCTCTATCTCTCTCTCCCTTCATCTCTAAAAGATATGAAATAAAATTGAATCATAAATAGAAACAGTTGACATTATTTTAAAAATATATACAAAATATTATTTTAATATATAATGGTATAAAAGTATTACTCAGATACTGTGATTTTTTAAGTCTTTAAAGTAGAACCTTTTAACTACTTTTGAGGTACATGTTTTACGTATACAAATTAATGAGTTTGGAAATAAGTATGATGTATATTCATAAAACTACCACCACAATCTATGCCATAAATATATCCATACCACCAAAAGTTTTGTCCTACCTTATTTATTTATTACTAGAGGCCAGGTGCACAAAAATTTCTGCAATCAGGGTGGGCACTCAGCCCAGCCTATGCCCTCTTGCAGTCTGGGACCCCTCAGCGGATGTCCATCTGCTGGCTTAGGCCCGCTCCCTGGGGGATCGGGCCCAAGCTGGCAGTCAGACATCCCTCTGGCAGCCCGGCAGCCCTCAGGGGATGTCCACTTACCAGCGGGGAGCAGGCCTAAGCTGCAGTCGGACATCCTTAGTGCTGTTGAGGAGGCAGGAGAGGCTCCCACCACCACCGCTGTGCTGGCAGCCATCAGCCTGGCTTGTGGTTGAGCAGAGCTCCCCCTGTGAGAGCGCACTGACTACCAGAGGGCAGCTCCTGCATTGAGCATCTGCCCCCTGGTGGTCAGTGTGTGTCAGAGTGACAGTCATTCCCAGTCTTTCTGCTGTTAGGGTCAATTTGCATATTACCCTTTTATTATATAGGATAGAGGCCTGGTGCATAGGTGGGGGCTGGCTGATTTGCCCTGAAATGTGTCCTGGATCAGGGTGGGGGTCCTCACTGGGGTGCCTGGCCAGTTTTGGTGAGGGGCTGAGGGCCATTTTCAGGCTGGCCGAACCCCCTGGTGATGGAAGCTCCCAGCCTCTCCTTTTTTTATTTTTTATTTTTTTATTCTGGGATTTATTTACCTTCTATAATTGAACCTTTGTAGCCATGAGTGGAGCTCAGAGCCAGCCAGGGTGGGCGGGAAGCTTGGCTTCCTCCATTGCCAGGGGCAACCCACGCCTTCTGCTCACTCCAGCTCCGTGGCCACAGCTGGCTGAAAGCAGGTATCTGGGGTTTATTTATCTTCTTTAATTGAAACTTTGTTGCCTTGAGTGGAGCTCAGAGCTGGCCGCGGCAGGCAGGAAGCTTGGCTTCCTCCATCACTGGGGCAACCAAGACTCCTGCTTTCTCCAGCTCCGTGGCTGCCGGCCGAAATCTTGGTGGGGTTAATTTGCATATAATCGCTCTGACTGGCTGGTGGGCGTGGCTTAAGGCATAGCAAAGGTATGGTCAATTTGAATGTTTGTCTTTTATTAGTGTAGATTATTTTGGAAGGGATAAGTACACAATATAAGATCTATTCTCTTAACAAATTTTAAATTTACAATACAGTGTTATTAACTTAAGACCCTGTGCTCTCTAGCATGTTTCTCAGAATTACCTATCTTAACTGAAATTTTTTATGGCAATCACCATTTTTCTCTATTTCTATTAAGTTATACTGTTTAAACTGCCTAATATAAGTAGTATCGTTTAGTATTTGTTGTTCTGTGTCTGACTTTCTTAACTTATCATAATGTCCTCCAAATTAGTCTATGTTGTCACAAATGAGAAAATGTCATTCTTTTTTTAAGGCTTGGTAATATGCATTTGTGTATACACCACATTTTCTTTCTACATTTGTCTGGCAATGGACATTTAGGTTGCTTCCTTGTCTTGGTCATTGTAAATAATGCTGAAATAAACATGGCAGTGCAAATATCTCTTCAAGATCCTGATTTCAATTCTTTTTTATTTATACCAAGCAATGGGAATACTGGATTAAATGGTAGTTCTATTTTTTAATTTTTTTGAGGTGTCTCCATACTATTTTACATAGTGGCTGCACCAATTTACATTCTAATCAACATTGTACAAAAGTTCCAATTCTTCTTATTCTCACCAACACTATATTTTGTGTTTCTTTTAATAGCCATCCCAACCAGTGGGAGGTGATATCTCACTCTGGTTTTACTTTGTATTTCTTGAATAATCAATGATGCTCAGAAATTTTTCACACACCTATTGGCCATTAGTATGTCTTCTTTAAGAAAATGTTTATTTGGTTCTTTTGCCTACTTTTTTAAAATATATATATATATTATTGATTTTTTTACAGAGAGAAAGGGAGAGGGATAGAGAGCTAGAAACATCGATGAGAGAGAAACATCGATCAGCCACCTCCTGCACACTCCCCACTGGGGATGTGCCCACAACCAAAGTACATGCCCTTGACCGGAATCAAACCTGGGACCCTTGAGTCCGCAGGCTGATGCTCTATCCACTGAGCCAAACCGGTTAGGGCTCTTTTGCCTACTTTTAATCAGTTATAGAAATTCCCTATTTTGTATATTAATCCTTCATTAGATATATAGTTTGAAAATGTTTTCTGCTAAGAAACATCTGCCTTTCATTTTTTAATGTTTCCTTTCTTGTGAAGAAGCTTTTTAGTGTGATGCAGTCTCACAAATTTAATTTTTTCTTGTGTTGCCTATTCTTTTGATGTCATATCTAAGAAATAATTGCCAAGATAAATGTCAAGAAGCTTTTCCTCTATGTGTTTTTTCTAATAATTGTAGGTTTTTACATTTACACCTTTAATTCACTTCAGTCAAAGTGATTGATGCATTCAATGTAATCCTTATCAAAATTCTAATGACATATTTTACAGAAGCAGAAAAAATTCCCTATTTTCATATGAAATTATAGCAGGTCCTGATTAGAGCAAGAAGAACAAAACTAGAGTCAACACAATTTCTGATTTCAAAATATATTACAAAGTTTCAGTAGTCAAAACAGTACAGTAATGGTGTAAAAATAGACATATATACCAATGGAACAGAGTAGAGAGCTGAAAAATAAACCCACATGTATAGTCAACTAATCTTCAACAAGGGAGCCAAGAATACACAATGGTGAAAAAATAGTCTCTTCAAAAAATGGTGTTGGAAAAACTTGATATTCACAAACCAAAAAGTGAAATTGGACGCATGTCATATTCCAAGAAGAATATTTTAATTTAACTAGTAATATGTCAGTAGCTCACTAGCCACATATGGAATAGCCAGACAGTTCTTTTCACTACGTTGTGCTACCTCTCTAGCCATCTCTCTTCTTTTACCACATTCTGCATAGAGCATCTAAGACTAAGTCATGTGCTACCCTTTAATTCTGTGGTGCTTTTGTAGGATTGAAAGGGACCAAATGGAATTCCCATTTCACTCTTAGTTGTCTTGCCAACATTTGCTTCAATGGAACTGTCTGCTGCCTGCCAGTGGAAAGATTTTTATTTTAATTCTCTAATTTCAAGTTCTATGAGGTTTCTCAGATAAGCCTAGCATTCTTACGTAGAAAACCTGTCACTGAAACATTCTTCATTCCTGGTTGATATTTGAGAGGTACTAAACCAAAGGTATGTAGAACAATTTCATAAATAAGAGTTTCCCCATGAATTTAGGTTTTCCATGTATGATAGAATGCAGTTCTGAAGTTAACAAGTACAGGGGACTAGAAAACAAAAAGGAAGAAAAACTAATATTGTGTGCCTTAGGGCAAGTTAGTCATGCTTCTGATATGAAATTAGTTAAAAGTATAAGACCTTTACAGGAAAGATTTTTATTTCTGATTTTACCTTGAAGGAAGGTTTGACTGATCCAATTAAAATCTAATCAAGAAAAACATGGACCAATATATCTCCCAGTTGTCATTTATGATAATATATCCCTTAATTTATTTAAACTTTATACTTAATGAATGTCTAAGGATGGATCCATCAAAATCTGTACATGATCAGATGGTGAGCCCAATCCAAGGAGAGAATATTCAGGGCCAAATACCCAACATTCTAAATTTAGCCTTCCTGAAAACTTCTTTGCCATTTGGGTAATTTAGTGACTTTAACAAATATCAAAGTTGATATTAGTAAACATGTGACATGCTCTTTCAATCAAAATTCATTCATGAGAACTTCAGTATTTTTCTTCTCTGGGCTGCTCAAGAAAAAAATCTTACTTTGGAGTTATTTGGGGGTGTTACACATTTAAAGAATAACACAGACAAAAGAGCGTGCACCACGTTTAAGGACCAGGACAGTAAGCAGTAAGCACATTCAAACGGAGTCAGATGAATTGGGTGGAAAATACTACAGATGTCCAGTGTAAAGGTATTTTAGGAGAATTGGGAATGAATGACATGTGACTCCCATGACAAGAACAAGATGCAACAAAGGAAGGGGGATGCAGGAAACATCATCCAGCTGACCACCTCCTGTGGGCGATGGTGCAGACTTAAGATGGGGAGAGAAACTTAATGGCTTTGAAGGGCATCTCCAAACTTGAGATTCTACCATAAAATATTCTTCTCCCAGAGCCACATGTAAAATATGTGTTGCCTTCTGAAACGTAAGTGCAGAGTGCTTTTAACCTTGTCCGTAAAATGGGATACCTGCTAGTGAGGAGTATATATTTTGACCTGAGACTTGTTTTCCCATAAATAATTAGCAATATACATTTCCATGCAAGACAGGGCTCTCCTCATCTCATTATATGGAGGGTGAAAAATCCAGACCCTCTTTGGGCAAGGAAGTTTTGTTGATACTTGTCATCAACCATCTGCAGCCAAAGAGGAGGAACCATAGAGTCCTATAAACTACAAGTTCTGGCATTACACTTGCCATGTTTCAAAATGAATACAATATACAGGAGCTATCCTGAAACTTAAACACGCCATATAGTTATCTCTATCTCCAGGAAACCCCAATATGCACTTTCATATCGGAGATTGGGTGAATCCATTCCTCATTAAGTTTCAACTACAAAAGATTTACTCTATATTACTCTGTTGTATTAAAATACTGAGCCAATCCTCTTTTTTTCAATATTATTATTAGTAGTAGTACTATCATGATCAACAATTACCTTAGCACATCAATTAGGATAGGTCTATATGCTAGCAAGAACACTTTTAATTAGGAACTGGGGTGTTAGGTGTTAGGCGGAAATGAGAGAGAGAGAGAGAGAGAGAGAGAGAGAGAGAGAGAGAGAGAGAGAGAGAATAATACGTTTCTATTTGTTTTTCTGCAATGAGAAATCCCATGGCAGGCAATCCGGGGCTGGTAGAGCAAATATCAAATAACTAGTCGGTGTAGTCAGTACAGGAGTAGAATTTGAATCCAGGTTTGTCTGAAGTCAGGGCCCATACAGTTGAAGTCATCACTATGTTGACATACAGAAGGAGCCAGTGCCAGCCTCAGGACCAGGTCCTCTTGTAACTGACTATTACCTTTCTGCCAAGTGTGCCCAGGCTTGGGGCAGCAATTTCCTCACTATGTTAGGCTGTCAGCGCCAGCTCATCCGCTAGGCACTGGGGATATTGCAGCATCTCCACTAGATGTTATTAATGCAAAGACAGCTGAAGGAAGTTTCAGGGCAAAAATTGCATATTTCTCAAATACAGATGAAGCCAGTCCCTAAATTAGAAGTTAGATGGGAAAATAAGATTAATCAACTTTCTCAAGATACTCAAGATCATCAGGTCTAATGGACTTAATGCCATATTCAAAGGGAGACATCAAAGATAACAAGATTATAATAAGGTATAAGAAGATTCTACTGCCCTAGCCGGTTTGGCTCATTGGATAGAGCATCGGCCTGGGGACTAAAGGGTCCCAGGTTCGATTCCGGTCAAGGGCATATAACTTGGTTGCAGGCACATCCCCAATAGGGGGTGTGCAGGAGGCAGCTGATCAATGCTTCTCTCTCATTGATGTTTCTAACTCTCTATCCCTTTCCCTTCCTCTCTGTAAAAAATCAATAAACTATATTTAAAAAAAAAAGGAAGAAGAAGATTCTACTCATTTAAGTTCTACCAAAGGAATCACAAACTATTTTCAAAAGAAGAAAATACTGGAAAAAAGTAATTCATTTGCTTCTACAGATAAGTAATCCAGACTTTAGAAAACATTTACCTTTGCCTAATTATTCATTATAGTCAACCTTATATGTTAATAAGCAAATCTTAATACCCCAGATGGCCAATCATGTGTTCACTTACCTGTCCACAATCAGAACGGAGCCCTAGACAAGCAAATTAGGAGATATTTGTAACAAACCGGTCTCAGGTGGGGGATATAGTACCTTTCCTGAGTGACCAAAAGTTCAAGATGATTAAGAATGCTTCCACGAGACCCAGGCATTCCAAAGTGGGACTTCTGGCTAAAGAACTGTACCTTTGACAAAGAGCCCAGACTGCAGGAGAGCCACATTCTCATATTGAATTACAGGTGGTCTCCAGCCCTTTATCATACCAATGCTTTCAGTGAATCTTCCTTATTCTTTTCCCACTTTTCCCCTTTTAATTATGTCCTAGGTTCTGTGTAAGGAAGCATATGCCTTCTATATAATGCTTCTACCATAATTTCCCATGTGCTTTATTTTCGCCTCAGGTCACAATTTTTAAAAAGTCCGTTTCTATTTATTCCCTCACTTTTGTATTTAATATTTTCTGAAAACGTGCTAGGCGTCAATTGTTTTATATTGCTCACTTTGTAGAACTAAAAGAGACAAGTTTCAGAACCACCCTTGTCCGTTGCCCCAAAGCACAGACAGAACTCAGCATTTTGTTGACTATATGCCACTGTTGCCCAGACAATCCTGACTTTTGCTTATGGTCTGAGCATAACTACTTCCAGTGAGATTTTTGTCCTCAATACTTATCCTTTGGAGGATGTATTCATCCTAGTTGGAACCAAAGGAAATGTGGTGGCTGAAGGTGGTGACCATTTTCCCTGTGTAGCTTACAAGAGATTAAGACAACTTATGTCATGTGAGTTGACAAAGCAGTACCATCATTGCACAGGGAATTGAACTTCAGAGTCTCCCAGAACTCAGTCCCCCCTAGAATGCTCTGGGTAGCATTAGCTTACACAGTAAAAGTGATGCTAGTCAATTAATACATATTGACTATATACTATGTACTAGGCTGGGCTAAGCGCCCTCAACAACCAACTAACCCTCAGCAACAATCCTTAGGGCAGGCATGTGTATGTCCATTTTCTTGTTGTGGACACAGGTTCTGATAAGTGAAGTGAGATGCCCAGGTTATTTAATTGTAACGTCACTGGAATTGAACTTGGGTGATGGATATGAGTTCACTGTATTAAAATAGTTCTACTCACAAATTCCACAGACCCTGTTCTTGCTTGGCTGTGGATACAGGTGCTACAGTGATCTGAGACAGAGGAATGGGGTAGGAGTCATACCATTATACTCAAAGAGTATGTGTAATCGCCCACCTTCTGGTAGAATCTGTTAGATTCACACTCCAACCCCCTTCCCTCCACCCTACCCAATATATAAATATTTTCACCAAAAAATAAGGTGTTAAATCTAACCTTTGACCCATGCCTTTCAGCCTTCTAGCATTATCTTTCATTTGATACTTATATAACTTAAACATCTATTTGCTTGAAGAAAACTTAGTATTTCCCACCAATCCTTAAGCTCCCACTCTCTTTTTAAAGCTTCTGTTTTCCTAGCTTTATTTATTTACATGTAATATTGTGTATTACATGTGAATACCATCAATAAGGTGTATAACTGCTGAATTGATACGCTTATGAATTGTAAAGTAATTACCACCATAGCTTTAGTTGTCACCTCCATTTTACCACAAAATGACCATTTCTTGTTTGTGGTGAGAACAGTTAACATCTATTCTCTTAATGTTCAAGGGCCACTCTCTTTTAAATGTCCCAGTCACCTTCTCTGTGGTCACTGCTTGCCAGGAGGCCCCTACACCCCCACGTGAAGAAGGCTGCTTCTTGTATACAGGGAACTTCTGTTGAAATGTTGGTCACAGTGTAGAGTGATTGTAGTAACAAAAAGAAGGCAATGAGTCAGCCAAGACTTCGAGCCACTTCCCCTGTAGTCGTCGGCTGTTCTCCAGGAGATACACTGGCCTCTCCCTTCTTAAATCCCAGTTCCCCGAAAACATCCCATCTTCAAATCAAGCCCCTTCTCTGATCTCATCTTTTTACATAACCCTGCCCCCCCAAAAATAGATTTTTATTTTACTTACAATAACTTTAAAATTCTAAAAATAACAAACAAAAATTCCTCTACATCAGAACAACCACTTCATCCTAAGAAGAAAATGCCCTTTTCCTGTGGCTCCTGCACTCTGCCATGTAAGTAGCTCTGTCTAGACCTTCCCATGCCAGGGCACGTTTCCTGGAAGGTTTTCCTACACAGAAGAGTGAGCTCGCTCTTCTCCACCACTCTAGAACAAAAACATGCTGAAATTGGCTTTGAAACCAGCATTTTTCTTCTAATGATAGAAATAAAACCTATTTAATTAATCATTAAACACACATTTATGAGGCACAGGCAATGCTGCCGCAGTGTGAGGAAGACTGTGAGGAGTGCAGCAGCATATGGATCCGCAAAGACCTTGCAAGTCGCTTGAGAGAACAAATCCGGGAAGAACAGATACAAAAAAAGAAAGGGTGAAAAGGCCAGTGTTTCTCCCACACCTCTCCTCTGGCCCAGTTACAGGAAACTGGTTTGACGATTAAAAGGTAAACATTTATGGAAAGAAATATGCTCTGTAACTTTAAGTAAATCAATTAAACTTAATTGAATGCTTACTTATTTTCCAAATGCCTGTCTTTTGAGTAAGGGATGGCACCCATGGACTTTAACAGTACTTTAAAACGCTATTTTGTGAAATATTGAGCACTGTACAAGTAGACAACATAGACTGATAAAAACACTTTGCCATAGGAGTTTTAAGGTGAAGAATTTCTTCTCAAAATGAGATATTGTTTTGTTTTGTTTTTACACGTGGAGGTATTCACACCACTACTGTCTCTATAAAACTCATGAACATCAACTACAAGGAAAAGCCAGATAATTGAGGAAACTTGGCAAGGGTGGATTCTCCTGGGACCAATTACACAAGAACAAGAAAAATGAGCTTTAGCTCTCTTTCTTCAGTGGCAGTTTCGCAAACCCGCTGCAGGGGTATTGCTGACCAGGTATGGAAGCTAGGTGGGACATTTTAAGGCAGAAAGTAAAAAGCATCTTGTACAGCTCTCCTGCCCCAGGTTCAGGCCAAGCTGCTGGCTTTTTTAGTAACTCACCCATGCCCTGCCCTCACCCAGATGGCATTTGTCCGCAGGCCAGTTACACCTTCATTCTCATTCTTAACTCTGTCCCGATCCCTTCTAGTCCTAGAATGAATCAGCCCTTCACCGTGTTTGAGATGCAAAGATGCCAGGCAGTGTGGCTTTCCAGCAGATATCTTAAAGTTTAAATCAGTGGTTCTCAACCTTCTGGCTCTTTAAATACTATTCCTCATGTTGTGGCCCAACCATAAAATTATTTTTGTTGCTACTTCATAACTGTAATGTTGCTACTGTTATGAATCGTAATGTAAATATCTGATATGCAGGATGGTCTTAGGCGACCCCCATGAAAGGGTCGTTCGACCGACAAAGGGCTCGCGACCCACAGGTTGAGAACCGCTGACTTAAGTAGAGCTTCTAATCAGTGCTCAAGAACAAAACATCTCATCGGTGGCAAAACAAAGGCCTTGGAAATTAAAAACAGCTGAGTAATTTGAGTCTAATGATTAGCTACAATGAGCCTCAGTATATGTACTTCTAAAATGGGAATATTAGTTCGTTCTGAGATTTGGAAGTGATGGGTATTAAGAGCCAGGTGCTCAATCGGCTATGGCTTGTGATCTGGTCCTGGAGTGGTTCTCCCTTCCTTCACCATTGGAATTGTCCGTGATGGCTGCTGAACGCCGTGGATGCGGGGCAGCATCACAGCCAGCCTTCCTGGCAGGTTGGCCTGTCTCGGCATATGCCTTCATCAAGCACCTCTCTTCCGTGCTTCACAGTTGACATTTTCTGTCTATTCCTGCAGAGACTTGAGATGCGTCTCCTACTGGCCATGAGCTCCATCAGGACAACACAATTTTGTTGTGTTTTCCTTTTTGCATCGGTGGGAGCACCCCAGGCACACAGAGAGGCCCAGTTGGCACACATGGCTACTGACCAAATTTAAACCCTTGAGAAAATATATTCCAGTTTCACTGGTGAGAAAGCTGAAAACCTGAAAGAACAATCGTTCTAAATTAGCATAGGTAGCACATGGATGCCCATAGATTCAGACCTAAAAGTGATTCTCTAGAGCAGTGGTTCTCAACCTTCCTAATGCTGCGACCCTTTAATATAGTTCTTGATGTTGTGGTGACCCCCAACCATAAAATTATTTTCGTTGCTACTTTATAACTGTAATTTTGCTACTGTTATGAATCATAATGTAAATATCTGATATGCAGGATGTATTTTCAGGGGTTGTGAGCCACAGGTTGAGAACCGCTGCGAGACAATACAGTTTCTACTAAGATAGAAGATATCTCATTACCATCTTTTATTTTACCTGGTATTTATAGGTGAATAAAAAGAAGCTTACAGGATGGTAAAGAGCTCAGCCAGGCAGGTGTCTGCCAAGGTAGGGCTCAGACCCAGGCCCCCTAATTAGATGTCCAGAGCTCCTTCCCTCTCACTCATTCTCTTTTAACCATGAACACCATTCTCAGGATGGGCCTGGCCACTTAACTGTCCTGTCTGCTGGCTGCCCGGGATGTGCTTGACCCAACAAGAGCAATGCTTTTTTACCCCCAAGGTCCTGAAGGAATCCATCCCACCAGAGCTCTGGGTTGGCATTGCTTGGGAGTGGGCTTTAGCTACTACCTGCTTGCTTGTTCTAGTTTTTGCTGAGGAACATTTTCTCTGAATATTTCTGACAAGCAGTCAGGCCATTTATGGAAGTGTGTCTTGAACCTAGGAGGGCAGGAGTGCAATGCTGCTGAGAGGTTAAGTAAGAGGGGAGGCAAGATTCACCAGCTCTATAGCAGAGGGTGAGCCGACTGGGTGCCAGGCAAGTCTGTGTGAGAGAGATCCTAGCAGATGTGCCTCTGGAGCCCAGCGTGGGCTCTGAGCTGTTGCTCTGATAAGCCAGGAGGCTTGTGGGCTTCTCTCAAGGATGTCGGATGCAACTTCAGCCTGCCAAGGCAAATGACTTCAGGGGACCTTCTCTGTCTTGGCAATATTAATTTTGCTAGCGACCTTTGTCTAGCCCGCTGAGAATAAAGAGGGCCTTTTCCCGTAGACTAGCCCAGTATCTGTGCTTATCCTCTACTCAAGCCTAGGATGCACCAGTACAGCTGAGCCAGTGGCAATATCAGAATATTTTCTGGCCAATTGATAAAATGCCCAAGCTGTTCAAATAGCCCCCATGACACTTAGGCCATCTTCTTGCTCCCCAGAAACACCCAGTCTTACCTGATGTAGCATTTAAACCAGGGGCAGCCATGACCCATCCGAAATGATGGTGCCAGAACCGTGGTGGGCAAAGACTCATGAATGACTTTAAATTCTTCTCTGCTTTTGAAATTCTTTTGACTTACTTCGTTTCTCATTAGACTGTAAACTTTTTGAGTGGCAAGACTGTGCTTAGCTTACTCTTTTAGCCCTAACCCTTCAAGCAGAGTTGGGAACAGCCTATGGTCTCGAGAAATGAAAAGACACAGCAGCTTTTTAGTGCAGTTTGCTGTTTGAGGGCAGGTCAGTGGTTGAAGTGTGAACATACAATCAGTGGTGTGGACGTGCTGTCTTTCCCCAGGACCAGGACTCACTTTAGAGGGTGAGGTCACAGGCAGTTCCTCCTTATTGCTCATGTTACATGATTCTTCTGTTTACATGGAATTGTGCCATGTCACCAGAGTCCCCAGACCTTTGTCTCGTGAGCTGTGGCCACCTGGGCAGCCTCCCCTAATCTGGTACACCTAGTGACATCTGCATAGGATGTCTCTATTTTCGTGGTCCTCTTTTTTAAAATATATTTCATTGTTTTTTTACAGAGAGGAAGGGAGAGGGGTAGAGAGTTTGAAACATTGATCAGCTGCCTCCTGCACACTCCTTACTGGGGATGAGCCCTCAACCAAGGTACATGGCCTTGACCGGAATCAAACCTGGGACCCATGAGTCCGCAGACTGACGCTCTACTGACTGAGCCAAATTGGCTAGGGCAGTGGTCGGCAAACTGCAGCTAGAGAGCCACATGCAGCTCTTTGGCCCCTTGAGTGTGGCTCTTCCACAATATACCGACTTCTGTGAATGGGCCATGAAGTTTCAATTGCACTGTATGTGCGCCCGCACGTGGTATTTTGTGGAAGAGCCACACTCAAGGGGCCAGAGAGCTGCATGTGGCTCGAAAGCCGCAGTTTGCCGATCACTGGGCTAGGGCTTTCGTGGTCCTATTCAGTATGCGATGTAGGAGGCAAGATTCCATAGTCATTGAACATTGCTGGCCAACCTAGTGCCGGCTTTCCCCTCACCCACAGCTTTGGATCTGTGTCTTCCATTTTATCACAGATAGCATACTGCTTTTTAAAACTGAAAAGTTCAAATCTTCCAATAGATCTTGGCTATTGTAAGTAATGCTGCAATGAATATAGGGGTGTATATATTTTTTAAAATTCGTGTTTGGGTTTCTTCAGATAAATTCCCAAAAATGAAATTGCTGGGTCATAAGACAGTTCCATTTTTACTGTTTCCACCAGGAAGCAGGAGGACAGCTGTCTGTGTGGGCGGGAGCAGGGGAGGGGACTGGGGCTGGGGTAGAGGGTTGAGCACAAAAGAAAAAGGAGAAAAAACAACAACTCATGGACAAGGACACCAGTGTGGTGATTACTGGGTTATTAACCAGTGTTACCCCAGTTCATTCAATAAAAGGAAAGAAAAACTGAAATGGTCACATTTTCCTCAGAACATCATTAAATGCAGGGAGTTTTGTCACTCGGACACATTCCATCTGGAATAATGAAAATATTGTTACAAATAACACATTTATTTAGTCAATACTTTTTATTTATTGATCTCCTGCCATGTAGCAGATGCTTTAAATACATTGATTTTTTTGTTGTTGTCGTTCAAAACACTCCAAACTAGGTCTCGTCATCTTACCTATGAGAAAACCAAAAGCCAGAGAAATCGAATCACTTCCCTGAGGCCGCCCAGATGCCAGTTGGTGCTGGGATGCACTTGGGTCTGCGTGGCTCCAGCTCAGACACCTTACCCCTGGCCGTGCCACGTCTGTCCCTCCCTCAGACTGTGCCCTCTCAGCAAGGCCTGCCCATTCTGCCAGCAGACATGCAACCTTACCAGCCTCACAATTACACTTTGCAGCAGAGCCTAGAAACCCCAAATGACTTCGAGAGCTGCAAAAATTCAGATGCCTGGGTCCCGTGCGCAGACATTCTGCCTGCATTGGTCTGGAGAGGCCAGTGCAGAAGCGACCCTGGGGTTGTTAGGAAGACCAGATTCCGAGGACAGGTTGGGCCTGAGTTTCTATATTACACCAAGGCCCCAGCTGGTCCACAGATAAACACGTGGCTGGCAAGGCCCAGAACTACGCCAACCCCCTCCCAGCAAGCCCAGCTGCTCTCCTCCAGCTTGTGCTGTTCCTGAGGCAGGTCTCCAGCCAGGGCCAGCACTCTACTCTCGGCTGCTTCTTCCAGCAGCTCCTGTGGAAGCGCTGGTTTGGACTCAAATACCTGGTAGTGAGGAGAAGAAAAGGGATTGTGTGATGAGGTCTGGGATTGTGTAATAAAGGGTATCTATACTAATAAAAGGGTACTATGCTAATTAGACTGGATACACTGGACGTCTTCTCGATGTCCTTTGGGACAAAGCCACAGTGGCTGCAAGGGCCAAGGAGACCCAGCAGCCATGGTGGCTGGAAGTGGCAGCAGCAGTAGGGTGGTGGGGGGTGCCTTCTCCTGATCAGCCCAGTTGCCCCCCCCCACCCCCCACAGAGGGTGGCCAGACTGCAGCTTAGGCCTCCTCCCTGAGGGGATAAGGCCTAAGCCATCAGTAGGACATCCCCTGAGGGCTCCTGGACTATGAGAGAGGGCAAGCCAAGCTGAGAGACACTGCCCCAGTGCATGAATTTTCATGCACCAGGCCTCTAGTTGTGTGATAAGTCAGGCTCAGGACTGAATGGCACAGGGAGCACATAGTGTTCTCCCCTCCAGCTGGGCTCCAGGCTAGCCCTCTCTAGGGAGCGCTGGCTCTGAGGGATGCACTGCCTCTGTCATTCACAAAACACTCACCAGAAAAGCCTTGTCTGGTTCCTCCTCACAAAGAGGTCAACATCATCTTGGTCTTGATAGGAAGTAAGCATTCAGCAGGGTCAGCTGTAACTGACGCTTCCGTGTTCTGTGCTGAACAAGGAACTTCACAGTGTTCTAGGAGATATAGTCTCATCTTCCCCAGTGCATAGGGTAGGAAACCGAGCTCATGGCTTTAATCCTTGACAGCCAAAGTCTGTAAGCACACTGGGAGACTGGAACCAAGACTGTGTGCTGCATGTTAAGAGCGTAAATTATGGATGGCAAATAATTTGCAGCCTTTTAGGGATGGAAACTTAAACATGCATCTTTCTTAGCCCTTTCTTGATGCTCTGTATTGCTCCCTCGGTTTCTAATAATGATGACTATCTCACTGGTGAATTGGACTGCCCCTCTATTGAAAAGGGACGCAACACCTGATCAACTATGTAACATTGGGAGTATGTTAGTTATGCCCAAGATGAGCAGCAAGTGTATGTATAGATTTGCCCACCATCACAAGGGCTGGGTCTTCAGATGCACCAGTTTAGAGCCGATCCGTCCTCAGTTTACAAGTAGCCTAGGAGCTTCTCTGTTTAACTTCAGATTTCATTCCTGTGCAGCTGATTGGTTTTAGGTCCACAACTAAGGAAAGCTGCATATATTTTGGTTTAATGTTCAGAAATATAAAATTTTGAAATTTAGAGTGAATTTGAATACTAAAAAATGGAGGAAATCTTGATTCTAGTAAGGTTTAAAGTGTGTGTAATTAAACCAAATTGCTAAAAAATTAAGTACCAACTATCACAACTCTTCAGAGATATTCCCATTTGCTTGTCAAGCCAATCAGCTAGTCAACACATGTTTAGTGACAACTCTGTATACTGGATCCCTCTTCAGTTCTAGGAATCGAACCACTGAGACATAAAGCCTGCCCACATAGAGCTTTTGTCTTTTATAGAAATGGAAATATTTTCTTTTCCTTACTTTTTCTTCCTTTATTCATTTTAGAGTGGGTGGGGGGAGGGGGAAGGGGCAGAGACAGAAAAGTCTATCCACTGCCTTCCACAGAGCCCTGACCCAGGATCCAGGATCGGATCCAACAACCTAGGCATGTGCCCTGTCCAGGAATGGGAATCACACCCGTGTCCTTCTGGTGCATGGGATGACACTTAGTCAACTGAGCCACACTGGCAAGGACCCTTTTCTTTATTTTTAAACAGAACATTTGCTTGTTATTCCTAGAGTGTTTCACCTTGTTCTAATAGAAGACCTATAAATTCTGATAAATACTGTTTTTGAGTTAGTGATCTTCAAGGTGCTTCATGTGGTAGTAAAAAATAAGACTCTCTGATACCTGCTAGTTTAACTAAAATACATCCCTAAATCTCCCCATCCAAAATGATTCTCCAATCCTACATCCTGCCTTATTTCCCACTGGCATTTCATATTCTGTAAAATTATTTATGTATACCTTCACACATCCTGCCCACCTAGCAGCATTGGATGTAAGTGCTATGGCCACATACATTTTTGTCTAGTTTGATAGTATGTCACCAAAACCAGGAACAGGACCTAGGAAATAGGCGATATCCAACAAATATACCTTGGATAAGTTAATATTAGTCATGGGTTCCATAGCAAAGAATTCTGCACTGAATGAGAGGTTAATAAGAAATGCCATCTTAGGCTTCTCTATCCAATCAGAGATTTACAATTCAGTTTCCTGGTTCCCATTAATAATCATAATTAATTACCATTAATAGTGGGTTGAGCTGAAGTGGATGATCAGTGTGATTTTGTGGCTAGTGATCCAAGGACACTTCTCTCCTATCAAAACAGCACTCAGTATTATCGTCTACTGCATTGTGCTGTTTCAGTCTTCAAAGATTTCTGGTACAAAAACTATTTTTTTTTCTTTCCCACCTTCTGAGGACTATTTCACTAATTATAGACACCTTTGACTTTTGTCAAGGATCCAAAGTTAACATTCCCCATATTGCTTTAATAAATATTGTTTTTAATGAAGTTGGTGACTAGACTATTGCTAACAACAAAGTAGAGGAAAGAATATATGGTGAGGTTTTACCTGCCTTAATAGCCATAAAATTGGTTTTATAGGGCTTACATTTATGGCCATTTAAAGAAGTATAAAAATGGTATGCTTTTATGTATACACACTTGTCACCAGTCCCTATAATATTAAAACATAAGAACATTTGTTTAATAAAATAAAATTTATGTGTTTTGTTTTTTTTTCTCCCAGCAATTGCCATTTATAAGTGTCTACTATGCAGTCAGACAGCGGACCAAAGGAACAGACACTCAGTGTATTTTATTTCCTTTAAACTTTATTAAAGTCCTGTGAGGTAGAAAAAACATTTTCCAGAAATGCAGAAACTGAGAGTCACAGAGATCAAAGAGCTAATGAGAAATTTAATCCCCATTTTGAACCAGACATGCTCACTGTCCCGGGCTCTGTGCATGCTGTGGTCGAGGCTGATATTAGACTCAGTGTAGCTGCAGATTGTGAGAGGTACATATATAATGTAAATCATAACCTTTTATCTAATGATGTGTCTGGGAAACGCTACTAAGATATATATCATTTATTTAAGTTACATATTAAAACACATAAAATATATGTAAATTACATTACATCCTTATATGTATATACATATATGTATATGTACATATATATTCTGTTGCTAGGATTATGAGTGCTTCTTTATTTTCTAATTTATATTTATTGTTCTAAATTGCTACAAGGAACATATGTTACCTTTCACGTGTATATTGTAAGATAGCGAATAGGTTTGGGGAGAGCATCTATACATCTTTGGAGACTAATTTTAAATCGCGCTAACCATGAGACCCTCCCTGTGCCTTGGAACTGCTGAGAAGCAGGTTGTTAGGCTGATGGGTCACTGGTCTGCCTCGTCACCAGGTATCTGGAGATGAATTACTTATCAAGCCAGTGCGAATGCGCCTTCCCTTCTGCAGCACTTCCGACAACTCACTAGCTACTAGATGACATATTCAAACAGCACTGAGCTTGTTGACTGTCCCCCGGTGAGTTGAATTTGGAAATCACTATAAAAGTTATGACTACGGTTATTTTTTGCTTTCATCTGCTGAAAGAAAGGGGGATCACTTCAGCCCATACCTTGAATGCAAGGCTGTTCTAAAAATCCGTTGTCTCTATCTACTCTATACACAGATCTTTGAAATTGGGCCCAATGATGCAACATAAATTTTACAAAAGTGATTTTCAACTGCCAAGACTATTTGGAACAAGATTTGGGGATTTACCATTCAATTTCTATTACTCACAGGTCTTCAGTTTTTTTTAGGCAGTTCTAGTCCTAATGTTCTCACCAAATAGCTCTGTCATCATCAGTAGGTCACTTGGTCTCCCTCTATCCCAGTATTTAATTATGTAAAATGGGAACTATCACATCTGCAAGGCATTCAACAGAAATTCTGTGACTGCTGTTGGCTGTGGTGGTGCCAGGGCAGGCTGTGTGCTTGGACAGCTGGGTTCTCTAAGTTATGCAGCAGCCCACCCTCTGGCTCCACTTGTTACTCACTCCAGCTGTTGGTAAGCCTCTAGCCCTCTTGAAGTCTTAGTTCCATATTCTTTTTATTTTTAAAATATTTTGTTGATTTCAGAGAGGAAGGGAGAGGAGAGAGAGAGAGAGAGAGAGAGAGAGAGAGAGAGAGAGAGAGAGAAACATCAATGATGAGAGTGAATCATTGATTGGCTGCCTCCTGCACTCCCCATACTGGGGATGGAGCCCACAACCAGGAACCCTTGACCCATGGAACCTGGAACCCTTCAGTCCACAAGCTGACACTCTATCCAGTGAGCCAGAACAGCTAGGCAGTTCCCTACTCTTAAAGTAGGAATGATTACATACATACCTCAGAGTTGTTTTGGATAGAAAACTAAACCATCTTTGTAGAGAAATTGGCACAATATCAGTCACAGAGTAAGTTTTTGGTGGATGGTAGATGCAGCTGTCTAAAGAGGTAGATACAAATTATTTTGAATGTTACTTCCAAAGATATGCTGGTAATTACTTCATTTATGTGTGCTTGCATATATATATTCATTATTGAAAAATTGGGAGAAAAAATGGAGCTAGGACTCATAACTCTATCACTACTTTCTACTACCATTTTTAACTACTATTGACACTTTGGTATTCTTTTTCCTTTATATTAATTCTTTAATCATTTTTATATATTTAGTCATATACATTTATACAAGTTTTATGATACATTTATCATTCATCAGCAATCAAAGTACTTAACTTTGCTATTACAAATAATGGACATTTTAATTAATATTTTCACTGTGAAGCAATTATGGGAAATTTTTAAATTTAAAAACTATATAAAATAAGATGAAAAATTATACTCATTTTTAACTTCATTGGCAAGATATAGTCACTATTAGCATCTTAAAATATTTCTTCTGGACTGTTTTTAGACGCATACATCTAAGATTTGATTCAAGGTACCAGTCATTGTAAGACCTACCATTATCTCCTTTAAAAAAAAGAAAAATGCTACCAAATGAACATTGAACACAATGCTTTCTTTTCACTTAGAACTTTTATTTTGTATGTTTTGAAATGGCCCTCTTAAATTATATAAGGAGAGCTTTTTTTTATCATAGTATTACTAGTATTATTGTACATACATAATAAGAAAATAGGTGAAAAATACAATGAGAAAAATATTTATAAAACTCTCCTACATCTGGAGCCTCCGTCCTGACATACCCATGTCTGTGTCCAACACCATCTCCTCCTCTGTGCGGTTGCTCTCCCACATGAGCACTGAGTTTTTAACACTGAGTCACAGTATAGTATTTTACCACAATATTAAATCAACACTTGTAGGACTAACGGTGCACATAGCTAATACAGCAGCAAAGCTATGCCTTCGCTCTGCTCAAGCCCACACAGCTCTCCTGTGGCCAACGGTCTCCTGAAGCCTGTGAGCCATTCCGAGGGCCAGCCTGACCTGAGTCATAGGCAGCTTAGAACTAGCAAAAAAGAAATATTTCACGTAATTTTTAATTAAATAATTAATTATTTTTTTGCATTTTTTTCTTTATTGATTAAGGTGTTACATATGTGTCCTTATCGCCCCATTGACAACCCCCCCCGCCCCTCCACTCATGCCCTCACCCCCCTGTGTCTTTTTACATAAACTTTAATTTATGTAAAATATTTATAAAACTCTCCCACATCTTGACATACCCGTGTCTGTGTCCAAACCATCTCCTCCTCTGTGTTGTTGCTCTCCCACATTTAAATTTAATCGTTTCTTTTTAAACATTTCCCTTTAATATTAATTTGGGACCACTTCCCAGTATCTTCAAAACTCTTTTAAAAATCATTCATTTCAGAGTATTCAACAAATGAAGAGCAAAGATCCTTAGCTTTTGAGACTACTAGAAAATTACCATTATTGAGAACAAAGCTTGCAAATGGAAATACATTGCAAACTCTATAACTGCATGTTGGAATATCTTGACATCTGGGAAGAATGCTTTGATGGAGTGTCTATTTTTAATTAGATAAATTCATGTTCTATATCAGAAGGAAATGAAATTGAGAAAGCCTATGACTTCATGTAACTCTAAATCTGATAAAACATGCAAGAGAATCATAGAAACAATTTATTTGACAAATTTTGTTGTATAAAAGTATCTATCAGGAAAAAAATACTGTGAAAGAAGGCATATACCCTGTTTTTTGAACTGGAATAAATCCAGTGACTGAAGTTTCAGAGAAAAATAAGAATGAGAGGGGTACGACAGAGATGTGGAATGGAGGCTAAAATGCCTCTCAAGCTTAGAGATCTTGATAAAAGGTTTGAATATAATGCTACGTGCTATGGCAGCTACTGGAATTTTCTACAGTGAAATAATGTGACCTTAAAACCTACTTATGCCCTAGCCATTGTGGATCAGTCGGTTGGGCGTTGTACTGTGCACTGGAAGATTGTTGCTGGTTCGGCTCCCTTTCAGGTATGCCTGGGTTGTTGGCTCGATCCCTGGTAGGGGTGTTCCGGAGGTGGCCAATGGATGCTCACAGTGAGGTTCTCTCTCTCTCCAAAAAATCAATAAAATATTTTTAAAAACTACTTATTTTCCTGTAATAAAAAAAAGTTTATCTATAATGTTATTCTAATGTGGAAGGGAGAGTATACTATATGTCTCAGAATAATGCATTTCTTAATTATCTATCTATAATAATAAAAGGATAATATACTAATTAGACCAAACGTCTTCAGGATGTCATTTCGGACATACTTCCTGATGAAGCTGGGGCCAGAGGGAAGCAGCCAGGGTCCTGCAGATGGCCCGAGGGAAGCCAGTCCAGGTCCCAGGTGCTGGAGAGAAGTCAGTGGCAGCAGCCCGGGGAAAGGAAGACCTACTCTTGCACAAATTTTCGTGAATTGGGCCTCTAGTGTATATGTATGTATGTGTGTGTGTGTGTGTGTGTGTGTGTGTATACAGCTTAAGTGACCTTCTGACCATTCAACCGTCCGACTGGTAGCTGTGATGCATAATGACCACCAGGGGGCAGATGTTTTGACCGGTAGCTATGATGTTCACTGATCACCAGGGGGCAGATGCTCAATGCAGGAGCTGCTGAGCTGTGGTGACTTGGCAGCTACAGTTCTCAGGTGACGCACCCGGAACCAGAGAGGAAGGAGCCCGATTCTGGGTGCATCACCTGAGAACCACCCTCTCCCACTCTGGGACCCCTTGGGGGATATCGGAGAGCTGGTTTCAGCCTGATCCCCGCAGGCCAGGCTGAGAGACCCCACCTGCTAGAGGGACCCTGCTCACTCTGTAGATACCCTTGGAGCCCCAGAGCCACCCCAGGTGTGGCCACCCAGAGAGGGACTGTGGGAGATTGGCTCCAGGGCATGTCCGGCCCTTCTCACCCAGTCCCACACCGCCGACCACCTTCTAATTAATTTCATTTCAATGTGCAGGAATCTGTGCACCGGGACACTAGTATTTTACATTTTAATGTATAACTTTGTATAAAACTAGAGAGTAGAACTTGAACATGATTCTCAAATTGACTTTTTTTTTTTCTTTTGAGTAACTATACAGGTCATTCCAGATTGCTTTTTAATGAGACTGTTCTCCGTTTCAAGCTCTGGGGCTCACCGTGGGCAGGGGTGGTGTGAGTCAGCTCCCAGAATTGACCATGTGGTTCAGGGGAGAGAACACAGGGCTGTCTACAGGGCTGGTTCTCAGCCTGTAAAACTGAATGCATAGGGAGCCCTTCTGATGACTTTTCCTCATGTATATTATCATTTTAAAAGAGAGTTCATTTTCCTTCTGATTGTCTTTATGTCAGTGGATTTTGCCAGACTGTGACTTTGCCTTTTTTGAGGAAGTAATCATCTTTTTGAGAAAATTGTAGGAAAGGAGGAATTAAAGGAATCTTGTAAGTGATTAACAAGCAACAAAAAACTGTGGATAATCCTCTCCTAAGTACTGTATTATGTTTGTATATTCAAACTTGAAAGTCTTCAAAAACAGTTATAGACATTTACATAACACATTGTCCTTCTGTTAATATTTTGGGCTATTCTCTTTCTGTCTTTGCTCTATGTATATTATATATACTTGTGTTCATATCATAGAGACTGCTATTCACTTGGTCACAATGTAAGTGCACATTTTTATGCCATTTGTTAAAGTAATTTTATTATTTTAAAAAATAATTCTTTATTGTTGAAAGTATCACATATGTCCCCCTATTTTCCCCATTGACTCCCTCCAGTCCGCCCCTGCCCTTCTTCCCCCTCCCTATCCCAGGCCTTCAGCATCCTATTGTCTGTGTTCATGGGTTATGCATATGTGCATACAAAGTCTCTGATTGATTACCTCCCACCCACCCACCCAACCTCCCCTGCTTTCCCTCTGAGATTCTGCACTCTGTTCAATGCTTCAAGTCTCTGGATTCACTCCATTCATCAGCTTATTTTGTTACTTAGCTTCTACAATGAGTGTGATCATGTGATACTTGTTTTTCTCGATTGACTTATTTCACTTAGCATGATACTCTCTAGGTCCCTCCATGCTGTCTCAAAGGGTGAGGGATCTTTCTTTTTTACTGCTGCATAGTATTCCATGGTATAAATGTACCAAAGTTTTAATCCACTCATCTGCTGATGGGCACTTGGCCTGTTTCTAGATCTTAGCTGTTGTAAATTGTGCTACTATGAACATAGAGGTGCATACATTCTTTCTGATTGGTATTTCTGGTTTGTAGGATATATTCCTAGCAGTGGGATCACAGGATCAAATGGCAGTTACATATTTAATTTTTTGAGGAAACTCTATAGTGTTTTCCATAATAGCTGCACCAGTCTGCATTCCCAACAGCAGTGTACTAGGGTCCCCTTTTCTCCTCATCCTCACCAGCACTTGTTATTTGTTGATTTGTTGATGATTGATAGGCATTCTGACAGGTGTGAGATGGTACCTCATTGTTGTTTTGACTTGAATCTCTCTGATGATTAGTGACTTTGAGCATTTTTTCATATGTTTCTTGGTCTTCTATGTGTCCTCTTTGGGGAAGTGCCTATTTAGGTCCTTTGCCCATTTATTAATTGGATTGTTTGTCTTCCTTTTGTTAAGTTGTATGAGCCCCTTATATATTTGGGGTATTAAGTCTTTATCAGATGTATCATTGCTAAATATGTTCTCCCATGCAGTGGGCTCCCTTTTTGTTTTGTTGATGATTTCTTTTGCTGTGCAGTAGCTTTTTATTTTAATGTAGTCCCATTTGTTTATTTCCTCCTTAGTTTCCTTTGCCCCAGGAGATGTATCTGTAAAATGCTAGTAGACTACAATTGAAAAACACCCTTGGAGTCTCAGTGATTTAATGACACAATATTTATTTTTCAGATCACCTTAGGAGTGATTGGGTGGCCATCCGCCCTCTTAGAACAGGCACCTTGCACAGCTGTGTGGCAGGGAGACAATGTAGAGCTCACATGCACAGCGCACTTATCTGCCCAGAAATGTCACAGAGCACGTCCTAATAGCTGATGGGCAGAGCTGGCTTCATGGAGAGGTACAGTGGAGGACATGGGATTGTGTGAGCACTGTCTGTCCCCAGGCCCCTGTCCCCAGATGTCTGCACCCTCACATGCACATAGACTCCTAATATCTCCAGTGCCTCACACACTGGATTCCTCCCACCCTCAGAAGGAAGACTTTCCAAACTCACACCCAGTCACTGTATCTGCTTCCAAGTCCAGGTGTCTGGCTGTGTCTCCATAAAGTCTCTTGATAGAAAGATCCTGATTTTAAGAAACCAAACAAAATCTGAAAGCATACCCTTTCCTGACGCCCTGCATTCCATACACACGCACATATGTAATCCACTGTGCAAAGATGAGACAAGAACATAATAACGCAGTTCCCAGAGCAGAAGCCTGGACGGGGCGAATGGCACACAGTAGTCTAGTAATTGGCTGTGGGCACAGCAACCCGCCAGCTGGAGCTGCTACTACGTCCCCTGCACGGAGCCAGGAGGACATCTGCTCTCAGGGGCGGCTCTTCTGTCAATGACCCGCTGGGCCATCGCCTCCCCTCTAGAAGGTTCTTCCCTTCCCATGATCTTCACTGGCATCAACAAAAGGATAAGGGGATCTGCCCATTTGGGGGGCTTATCTCAATTTCTGGTACAGAAAATTAGGGCCACAAATAATATATATATTTTTTTTATTGCTTAAAGTATTACAAAGAGTATTACATATGTCTCCTTTTTTTTTTCTCCCCTTGATCTTCTCCTGGACTCCCCTACCCCCCAGTGTCTTATGTCCATTGGTTATGCTTATATGCATGCATACAAGTCCTTCGGTTGATCTCTTACCCTCCCCTCCTGCCCCTCAACCCTCCCCGGACTACCCACTGTAGTTTACCAGTCTGTTCGATGTTACTCTGCCTCTGTATCTATTTTTGTTCATCAGTTTATAATGGTCTTAATTATCCATAAATGAGATCATGTGGTATTTTTCTTTCATTGACTGGCTTATTTCACTTAGCACAATGCTCTCCATTTCCATCCTTGCTGTTGCAAATGGTAAGAATTCCTTTTTTTTTTTTTTTTACAGTAGCATAGTATTCCATTGTGTAGATGTACCACAATTTTCTAATCCATTCATCTGTTGCTGGGCTCTTAGGCTGTTTCCAAATCTTAGCTATGGTAAATTGTGATTCTATGAACATAGGGGTGCATATATCCTTTCTGATTGGTGTTTCTGTTTTCTTGGGATATATTCCTAGAAGTGGGATCACTGGGTCAAATGGGAGTTCCATTTTTAACTTTTTGAGGAAACTCCATATTGTTATCCACAGTGGCTGCACCAGTCTGCATTCCCACCAGCAGTGCATGAGTGTTCCTTTTTCTCTGCATCCTCTCCAGCATTTGTCGTTTGTTGATTTTTTGATGATAGCCATTCTGACAGGGGTGAGATGGTACCTCATTGTTGTTTTGATTTGCATCTCTTGGATGATTAGTGACTTTGAACATGTTTTCATATGTCTCTTGGCTTTCTGAATGTCCTCTTTTGAAAGTGTCTATTTAGGTCCTTTGCCCATTTTTTGATTGGATTGTTTATCTTCCTTTTGTTAAGTTGTATGAGTTCCCTATAAATGTTGGAGATTAAACCCTTATCGGTGATAACATTGGCAAATATGTTCTCCCATGCATTAGGCTTTCTTGTTTTGTTGATGGTTTCTTTTGCTGTGCAGAAGCTTTTTATTTTGATGTAGTCCCATTTGTTTATTTTCTCTTTAGTTTCCAATGCCCTAGGAGTTGTATCGGTGAATAAATTGCTTTGGCATATGTCTGATATTTTTTTGCCTTTGGATTCCTCTAGTATTTTTCTGGTTTCCCGTCATACATTTAAGTCCTTTATCCACTTTGAGTTTATTTTTGTATATGGTGTAAGTTGGTGGTCTAGTTTTATTTTTTTGCATGTATCTGTCCAATTTTCCCAACACCATTTATTGAAGAGACTGCCTTGACTCCATTGTATGTTCTTGCCTTCTTTGTCAAATATTAATTGAACATAGTGGTTCAGGTCGATTGCTGGGTTTTCTAGTCTATCTCATTGGTTTATATGTCTGTTCTTGTGCCAGTACCAGGCAGTTTTGAGAACAGTGGCTTTGTAATACAGCTTGATATCTGGTATTGAGATCCCACCTACTTTGTTCTTCTTTCTCAGGATCACTGCAGCTATTGGGGGTCTTTTTTTTATTCCAGATGAACTTTTGGAAGAGTTTGTTCTAGGTCTCACAAATAATATTTTAAGAGTCAAAGACTAAAAGACTTTTCTGTTCCAAAATCATTATTTGCATATTTATACATATACTAGTAGCCCGGTGCACGAAATTTGTGCACTAGGGTAGGGGGAGGAAAGGGCCCCTCAGTCTGGCCTTCACCGTCTCCAATCTGAGACCCCTCAGGGAATGTCCAACTACCTGTTTGTGCCCACCTTTTTAACAGATAAAAGCTCCATTGTTGTTTCTTTCTTATGCTTAAAATCATTGGTGTTAGTAGGTATTCAAAGTATGTATATATTTTGGGGAGACACCCTGTATATCTCTAGTCAGCGGTGAAAGAAACCAACAGCAGATTTGGAACCCCCAGACAGGGAACCTCGCTCACTCCCCACATGTCTCCCCACTTCACTTTCCACCTTCGTGGGCAGCAGGAGAATCAACGTTTTCTCTCATTAATTTGGAAAAGCACGTCCTGTCACCCACTGCCTGGCAGGAGTGCGCTAGGCCCCAAGCAAGCAAGGCTCAGTCAGGGCAGCCTTCGCTCATGGGTGCTGGCACCCAAAGTGCACATTCCTCCTCTACAGTCGCCCCAACTATCCCACTGTTTCACTGAGAGGACGGAATTCCTCTCCACCTCTGGCTTCTTGATCTTGAACGCTGACCAAAGACACCTCAGCCAGAGCCGCCAACGCCCACCAGGTGTGTCTGTCTGCATCTGCTCCCGCCTCAGCACCTGTATTAACCCCCTAGAGGTGATCTCATAGCTGCACTGGCCTCCGTGGGAACAGGGCATCACCACTCCGCCCTCTCATTGTCATCTCACAGGCGCCCACCCTCAGCACCCAGAACACCCAGACACTCTCCAAAGGATGTGAGAGCATCAGAAGGGATATGTGCACATCCTGTGGGGGTGTTAGGCATGCTGGGTTGATGGAAGTGCGGTGGAGAGGAGGGAGGGACTTGTGCACACCTTGGTTTGCAACTGTTGCAGGCGTGGGAGGGTGACAGTGTGCTGGGGGATGTTCGCACGCAAGGGGGGGATGTGTACACCAGAGGCCTCTGGCTTTGCAGATCTGCAAACACCCCTGGTGTGGCCAGGAGGACGTCAGTCTGGCCCGCCACAGTGGCTGTCCCTGCGATCCTGCACCTTCTGGGCCAAGAGGCGGATCTTGCGCAGCCACTCCTGGGCACTGATGGCCTGCAGGCGCTACTTCAGCTCAGCCTGCAGGCTCTGCTTGGTGCACTCACAGCTGTCACCACACCACTGCCATGTGGGGAGTACAGGCTGCCCTCTGCCGGCCTGCATCCCCTGTCCAGAGGCTCTCTGCGCTGCTCACCTGCCCAGAGTGACTGGGGCTGGGTAGAAGCCAGGCGTCCTGCCCTGCCCAACCCCTGCCGATCTGCCCCTGTACTAGCTGCCGCCCTGCCAGGAAGGGTCAGGGATCCGGGTCCTAAGACCGCGGACAGCCTCAAGCACTGCCCCCCGCCCGCCAGATCATGGATCCGGGTCCCAGACCGCGCACAGCCTCAAGTGCTGCCCCCCGCCTGCCAGGTCATGGATCTGGGTCCCGGACCACGGACAGCCTCAAGCGGTGCCCCCCGCCCAGCAGGGTCACAGATCCGGGTCCCGGGACAGCGGACAGCCTCAAGCACTACCCCCTACCCGCCAGGTCACAGATCCGGTCCCAGACTGCAACAGCCTTGCCCGCTGTCGCCCGCCTTCAGTATGCAAATTAGCTGCCATCTTGTTGCTTCAGGGTGGGGGTCCCCACTTGGGTGCCTAGCCTTTCTGGGTGAGGGGCTGAGAGCCGTTTTTAGGCTGCCTGCACCCCCTTCAGGGTGGGGGTCCCCACTGGGGTGCCTGGCCAGCCTGGATGAGGGGATGATGGCTGTTTGCAGCTGGTCACACCCCCTTCAGGATGGGGGTCCCCACTGGGATGTCTGGCCAGTCTGGATGAGAGGCTGAGGGCCGTTTTCAGGCTGGCGGACGACTGAAGCTCCCAACTTCTCCTTTTTTTCTTTTTTTTACTCTGGGATTTATTTACCTTCTATGTCTGTCACTGGAGCTGAGAGCCGGCTTTAGCTCTGAGGCCTGGCTGCAGCTCTGAGACCTCAGCTGCTGAAAGCAGGGATCTGGGATTGTTTGGATTCTATAATTGAAACACGGTTGCGGTCCTGCTGGCTGAAGCCCAGCTGGCTGAAAGCCAGTTTCTGGGGTTTTGTTTAGGTTCTATAATTGCAACGTTGTTTCTTAGAGTGAAAGTTCAGAGGCCGGCAGTGGCAGGCCAGGAACATTAGCTTCCTCCATCACTGGAGCAAGCAAGCCTCCTGTTTGCTTCAGCTGCCTGGCTGCCGGCCGCCATCTTGGTTGGCAGTTAATTTGCATATCACCCTGATTAGCCAATGGGAAGTGTGTTGGAGCTATGGTTAATTACCATGTTTGTCTATTATTATATAGGATTACCCTAAACTCTGGAAGACATTTAATGCATGTGTTCCCACTGATTTCTATGTGTCGGTAACTGCACCCAAAGCTCTTCCTGAAATGTTTCTCTCTGTCTCAGGAGCCTGTTCTCCAAGTCTTTCTCTCTCAGCCAATGGCAAATGCTTACCTGGACAAACACAGGAAAATGGCCCATCCTTCATTTGGCCTTTGCCTTGAGTTGCTTTTTCTAAATGGGCAGTCTTCCCAGGTCTGTTGCATGAAGTCTTTGTAAAAACCCACATTTCCTCTGTGTAGACACAGAGGAAAGTGGTTATTTTTTTCTTCCAAACAGGAAGACCTCAAATTTCTGTAATTTCCTTTATTTCTGCAGTAAACTGGCAGATTTTTTCCTGACCTTATCTCTTTCTTTTAAACCTTCACAAATAAGCAAGCACAGCCAGTACAAACTTCTCACATTCTGATCCCCCGCCTCTTTCTTGAAGCCATATGTCCACTCTGCATATGCCTTGCCCTCAAAGTTAATGATTTCACTAAATGTTATCCTCTGCAAACACGGGTCTCTCTCGTTTCCACTTCCATATCAGACTCTGTGTTGTTTAGCAAAGAACCACTAAGCCTGGCCACCACCCTACAATTATTTACTTACTTTTCTTTTTTTTCCTTATTTGTTTCTTTTTGCAGTAGATTTGCATGTCAAGACTCCAATTCCCATGCTACTCTAAGTAATTAGTACTAACTGCTCACAATAAGCAAACTTCTGAAACTTCATTGTGAAATGCAACCATTTGCTCCTCAATAGAGTGCAAACTACAGATGGGGGGGTGCAGGCCTCCTTCATCTCCAGCTCTGCCCCCTGCAAGGCCAGCTTCCATCTGCTCCCCAAGCCATAGGCACCCTCCATGTGTCTCCTCAGTGGAGCGAGTTTGACGACCCCAATCTAAATCCAAGGAGGCTGGGAACCACGGGAGGACAGCAGCATCTGGTTCATTCTCTGGGCCACAACACTGCCAACCAGTTCACCTGTGCACAACCGCTTTCACAGGCAGGACTTAGTATAAAGTCCACCTTTCTCTTGGTGTCTGCAGGAAGCAGGACCCACTCCAGACTTGAGGAGGAGAAAGGACCTGTGGCATCTCTGCCTGGTGCAGGGGCTGTTACAGTGTATCCTCTTATCTCAAGTCTAGTTTGCACAGAACTCTATTTGCTTATATTCCAAATTGTGTCACCGTGCCCAAACGTCCCTGCCATCACAGGAAAGTCAAAAGATGCCAACGGACTCTGACAAGCACTAAGGGACTCTGTGGCTGAGTCCCTCACCTAGTCTGTGAGTGAGGAGTGGCCTCTGGGAGCTAAGGGCCTTTAAACTGGGTGTTAGTATGGGCAAGAATGAGCCATGTGAAGACAGGAGAGCAGAGGGTGGTCCAGTCACAGAGCAGAGAGCAGCGCAGGCCGGGAGGAGCGCTGTCCTCGGGGCCTCACAGAAGGTCAGCAAGTGGCAAAGGAGCTGAAATGAAAGGTCTGGTAGGCCTCACTGAGGACTTCAGAGTTTGTCCTTAGGACAGAAGATTTGAAGAAACTATGGCAGCTGTGAGGATTTAGGAGAACTTCTGGCTGAGGGCACAGTGCTTCTCAGGACTCAGGTCTCCAGCTACCTCTACAAAGCAATCAGAGGGCCAAAGGCTGGACGCAACCTTGGAAAACTGGGGAATGTACTAACCCATCAGATGGAGCTATAGGAACTACAGAATCCAGGCATCCTATCAAAATTAAAGCATCCTATCCAGAATCCAGTTATCCTATCAGAATCCAGGCATCCTTTCAGAATCCAGGCATTATTCTATCAGAATCCAGCATCTTACCAGAATCCAGACATCCTTTCAGAATCCAACAGCCTATAATAATCCAGGCAGCCTATCAGAACCCAGGCATTCTATCAGAATCCAGGCATCTTATTAGAATCCAGGCATTATTCTGTCAAAATCAAGGCATCCTATCAGAATCCAGGCACCCTCTCAGAATCCAGGCAGCCTATCAGAATCCTGGCATCCTATCAGAATCCAGGCATCCTATCCAGAATCCAACACCCTATCAGAATCCAGGCACCCTATCAGAATCCTGGCATCCTATCAGAATCCAGGCATTATTCTACCAAATCCAGCCATTATTCTATCAGAATCCAGGCACCCTATCAGAATCCTGGCATCCTATCAGAATCCAGGCATTATTCTCCTAGAATCCAGGCATTATTCTACCAAATCCAGCCATTATTCTATCAGAATCCAGCATCCTATCAGAATCCAGACATCCTATCAGAACCCAGGCATTATTCTATCAGAATCTAGCATCCTATCAATCCTGGCATCCTATCAGAATCCAGGCATTATTCTCCTAGAATCCAGGCACTATTCTACCAATTCCAGCCATTATTCTATCAGAATCCAGCATCCTATCAGAATCCAGACATCCCATCAGAACCCAGGCATTATTCTATCAGAATCTAGCATCCTATCAGGATCCAGGCATCCTATCAGAATCCAGTCATTATTCTCCCAGAATCCAGGCATTATTCTACCAAATCCAGGCATCCTATCAGAATCCAGGCATTATTCTACCAGAATCCAGGCCAGGGGTGGGCAAACTTTTTGACTCGAGGGCCACAATGGGTTCTTAAACTCGACCGGAGGGCCGGAACAAAAGCATGGATGGAGTGTTTGTGTGAACTAATATAAATTCAAAGTAAACATCATTACATAAAAGGGTACGGTCTTTTTTTTTCCAATAGTTCTATTCATTTCAAACAGGCCGGATCCGGCCCGCGGGCCGTAGTTTGCCCACGGCTGATCCAGGCAGTATTCTTTTTAAATATATATAAAATTGATATTTTTATTGAAAAGAAGGGAGAGGAATAGAGAGTTAGAAACATTGATGAGAGAGAAACATCAATCAGCTGCCTCCTGCACACCCCTTACTGGGGATATGCCTGCAACCAAGGTACATGCCCTTGATCAGAGTCAAACCTGGGACCCTTCAGTCTACAGGCTGACACTCCATCCACTGAGACAAATCAGTCAGGACCAGGCATTATTCTATCAGAGTCCAGCTTCCTATCAGAATACAGCATCCTATCAGAATCTAGGCATCCTATTAGAATCCAGGTATTATTCTACCAGAATTCAGGCATTATTCTATCAGAAGCCAGGCATCCTATCAGAATCCAGGCACCCTATCAGAATCCAGGCACCCTATCAGAATCCTGGCATCCTATCATAGTCCAGCATTATTCTATCAGAATCCAGCATCCTATCAGAAGCCAGGCACCCTATCAGAATCCAGGCAACCTATCAGAATCCTGGCATCCTATCAGAATCCAGGCATTATTCTCCCAGAATCCAGGCATTATTCTACCAAATCCAGCCATTATTCTATCAGAATCCAGCATCCTATCAGAATCCAGACATCCTATCAGAACCCAGGCATTATTCTATCAAAATCTAGCATCCTATCAGAATCCAAGCATCCTATCCAGAATCCAACATCCTATTAGAAACCAGGCATCCTATCAGAATCCAGACATCCTATCAGAACCCAGGCATTATTCTACCAAAATCTAGCATCCTATCAGAATCCAGCATCCTATCAGAATCCTGCCACCCTATCAGAATCCTGGCATCCTATCAGAATCCAGTCATTATTCTCCCAGAATCCAGGCATTATCCTATCAGAATCCAGCATCCTATCAGAATCCAGACATCCTATCAGAACCCAGGCATTATTCTATCAGAATCCAGGCATCCTGTCAGAATAGATTTCTGTTTTGGACACTAATGTGCCATTGATTAGCTTTGTACACAGCACACAAGTAAAAATTGTCACTTTATTTATTTTTTAATGAAATGCACTTTCTAAAGTTGCACTGTCTTAGGGCACATGTTTCCTCACCAGCTTGTGACTTAGTAGTTATGTGGTTAAGCATCACAAGCTTTACAAGGATGTAGTCTGTAATTGCCACTACCGCTAACCTTTACTTTGGTGATGTGCTATGTAATACATGCAATTGACAGTCTCTGAATATTTTCTTTTTAGAGACAGTGCATAATCTCCCAAACTGGCCCGCTGTCCTTGCTAACTGAAGTGTAGTATCAACCACCCTCTTAAACTCTTATGCCTTTAGTAATTTGTGAACTAACAATGCACTATTCATGTTGCCTTTATCCATCACATTTGATTCTCGTCTTTTCCCTGCATTTGTGAAGGGAAATCATTAATGAGGATTTATGCATAGGGTGGCATTACTGGTTCTCTTACTACAGTTAAATTTTATTCACCTTATTTTGAAAAACGATCTTTCATTTATTGATATACTGTTTTACTAGATTATACTACTCAGCTTGGCTTACTGCCTTTCATTCTGCCTGGCCCTTACCCCCGCAGAGCGCTGCAAAAGTGGGCAGGACACCACTCGCCCCTCCGCTGGAGCCCCCGCAGGCCTGGTCTGCTTCCGCCCTGGCCTCCTCTGCTGTCACCAGGCCTGTGAGGGCCCTTGGGTCTGTCTGGGGACTGGTCTGCAGGTTTTCTTTAAGCACTCTGCTGCTTCAGATCATTTGTGGGAGAACACCCACCAGGCTTGAAACTTCACTGAAGTAGACTATTTGATTTTAAGAAAAATAACATTAATCAAAGCACGGTTTCTCCAGCTCTTCACGTTGGAGTGCCCATTCTCTCCCCCTGTGCTCCTCCCCTTCACTGATCCAGTTCTCAGCCTGAGGAAGCTGAGTGTATAAGGGATGCTCAGGTTAGGAAGCCGCTGACCTGCCTGCAGTCCCTTTCCTGCTGTTTGTGGAATGTGCCTGGTGTCCTGATCTCTGGCCTCAGAGCTTTGGCTGGTCGCTGAATCCCCTGTTGCTCTCACTCTTGGGCATTCTGCCTTCGTGCATTTCATCTTTGATTATGTAAAGGTAGTTCCTTCCTCAGCGATTCTGTCTTTTTGTCTGTGACTGCAGTTCACCATGAATTGCTTTCTAGTGTCCTCCCCGGTGTTGCTGAGACCCTCGGTGCCTCTCAGTGACACGGGGGAGACCCAGGCTGCCCTGTTGTGTAAGGAAGCCCTTTGCCAGCATGTGGGGAAGAGGGAGGCAGGAACCTGACGTCCTCCCAGATCCGCACAAGGCGGCAAACACTGTGCACATAGTGTTTCTGTAAATCATTGGCATATACAGTGGAATGTAATTTTCAGCTATTTATAAGCTAAATACACAGGTTAACTGAGAGAACCAAAAATGATGGCAAGGGTACTTTGGGTGGGGGGGTCCACTGTTTTGAAGCTGCAAGGCGTGACCTGAGTCACCTCTCTCCTCGCCGTCACCTTCCTCAGCCAGAAGGCAGGGGAAGTATGTGTGTAAGTCTATGCCTCCGTCATGGCACACGGTTTCCAAAGGGTGATCTTCAAAAGTAGACGGTTCCCTCTTACAAACCCGTGTGCAGATGTTTGCAGCAGACAGACCGGCAGCTGCTCACTGTCACGCAGCCGCTGGGACTCCAGACCCTTCCTCTGTGGCTAAAAGTAGCTGTTGATGAACTAACAACCATCACGACAGGTGTTCAGTTTAGAAACAAACAATTTGCCTACAGTGCTACTCCTGCCCATCAGCTGAAGTGGGATGTCATTTCCAGCTACTCGTGAGCTAAATACACAGGTTCTCTGTGGGAACTGGAAGCGGTGGCAAGGCCACCCTGGGGGCTCCACTGTTTAGAGGCCGCGAGGCATGACCTGACCCACCTCTGTCCTCATTGCCTGTGTGATCTCCTTCCTCAGCCCCGTCCTGTGCTGGGAACCAAAGGTGAACAAGACTGACAAAGGCGTCGTTTTACTCCTTGTCTGTCCTAGCAACAGGGGTAATTACAGAAATAATTAAGCAAATAACTAGAGACACAGGAATTTGAATTACTGTGTTGAGAGGAAGTGCTCTGTGCAGGGAGAATTCATGATCTGAGCATTTGACTTCAGCACCAGGACCAAGGCAGGCTTCCCTCAAGTAGGGACACGGGAGACAGAGCTGGCACAGGGAGACAGAGGAGGGTGGGCCCGCAGGGGGGCTGGCTGCCCATCCTGGCATTTAGCCCTGAGCCAGGGAGCTCATCCAAACTGCAGGAGACAGAGGAACTCGTGGGACCAGACCTGGCCTCTGGGTACCTGGCGGCAGTGATACCTCACTGATCACCAGAGTTCTCAGCGACCAGTCCCTGTCAAAGGATCTAACATGTAGAGTGGTGGTGGGATCAGTCCCCCCATTTAAAAATGATAATTCTGACTACAGTGTGGAGAGTAAGTTGGAGGGAGGCAGAAGCAGCCAGGGGGAAGTCAGGGAAGGAACGATTACCAGTCATGATGTGACAGTGGCTGCCCTCAGCCAGGCCTCTGGGTAAGACTGTCAGAGACTTGCTCTCTGTATTTCCCAGAGTGCTCATGGCCCCAGTGCTTCTTTAAAGGTGTCCTCAGTCACGTATTCACCCACTGAACCTCCTCCATTGTGCACTGGACCTGGGCAGGGGACGGGTTCAGGGAGGGAACTGCAGCCCAGGCCTGGGAGCGCTCTTAGAGAGGAAGATGATTGAGTCACAGCTGCTGGGCATCACAGGAGGCAGGGGGACAACAGTTACTCCCCAAAAGGCACCAAGCCGGGCCCTGACCCAGAGAAGCAGCTCTGTAGATGCACAGAACTGAAGGAGGAGTGAAACCGAGGCAGCTGTCTCTGATGAATATTAGTTTGAGACTTAGCAGTATTGGAGATAAAACTTCTGACCACTATTTTTAAAAATTAAATCATCTTTGGGGTATTGAAAAGAGAAGATATCCTGTTTTTATTTGTGTTCCTTATTGCTCACTATATCAATTTCCCATATGTGCCCTGGCGGAGGTCCCCAGATGTTATTTGAATCAGGCTTCATTTCTCCTACACAAACTCACTGTCCACCCTTCTTCAGCCCACCCAGCATTTAGCAGTGTCACCTTACTCCTATCACTCAGAGAAGCTCCACTCAATTGGCTGAAAAAAAGAAAGAAAGTGATTGGTTTATCTAGCTAAGCTTTAGGACACCAGTTCCATGCATCTCAGGATACAAACATAAAAATACGCACTGGCCCTGGAGGGTGTGGCTCAGTTGGTAGGAGCATCGTCCAGTACACCAA
Organism: Myotis nattereri; assembly: GCF_964212035.1. NCBI lineage: Eukaryota > Metazoa > Chordata > Mammalia > Chiroptera > Vespertilionidae > Myotis > Myotis nattereri. Next base: position 89,715,595 of record NC_138082.1, on the reverse strand, counting down.
CGGTCTCGGGTTCAATTCCTGGTCAGGGAACATGCCTAGGTTGCAGGTTTGATCCCTGGTCCTGGTGTGTGTGTGAGGCAACAGTTTGATGTTTCTCTCTTCTCTCTCTCTCTCTCTCTCTCTCTCTCTCTCTCTCTCTCTCTCTCTCCCTCTCTCTCCATATACTAGAAATTAGGGACTCAGAGACAGGGGGTCAGGGATTTGATTTCATGGACTGAGATGATAAAAACTGAAGATAGTTAAAGTCTTCTAAAGTACAATGTACGCTCCAGTGGCATTTCTTAGGCTTGGAGAAAGGAAGGGGACTCAGCAAGCAGACTTCCTGGCTTCTTGATATGTCTGGCCTGACCTGGCCCCTGTCCTCCAGAGCTTAGGCTACTGGCTCTAACACCTTGCTAGGTTGGCTAGAAATGCAGAATCCAAACCCCATCCCAGCCTTGAATCAGAACCAACCACCGCTAACAAGGCTGTCAGGTGATGTGTGGACACGTTACAGTTAGAGGAACCTTGCTCTGAAAGTTTCCGTCTCAAGCACAGTGTACTCTGTGGTATGGAGAAAGATTCAAGACTCTACATTTGGCCATAATGTTAATGGGCATAAGTTGCTACCAAACTCTCCCGACAAGCAAGGTGAATTTCAAGGGAGACATGTTGGAACTACCCATATATTCTTTCATACATAAAAACTCTCCCTTCATTGCCAATATTGGAAGACATTTTTTTAAGGTTAGAAAGTCATCTTTTCTCACATACAGATGACTGTTAGTTGTGACCTCAAATGCCGGAGAGCCGGTTTTAGCCACTTCTCCACAGTCTGACTCTCCCCTCCACCCCCTTCCTCAGCCTCCAGCCTGCTTTCTAGCAGGATTCCTTACCACCTGCTCAGCTAGAGATGGAGTGCATTCCGTTTCCATTTCCTGTGGCACAGGTAGCCAGTCCCACCCTTGCTAACTAATATCAAACCAGATGTGCTAAGAATTTTATTGACTGTTTTATGTAACAACATGAATTACAAGAAGGCTCAAACCAAATTCATGGAAATGCAATGCATAGGAGATTTAAGCCAGAAACTATTTAAACAGGCTTAAAAGGTTACAAAAGGGAAAGAACAGGATCAGTGTGTTTGAGTGATAACATAAGAATCTAAACTGAATCTGGGAGAGAAAACCTGCCTCTTGACCTATAGATTTACCTCCTAAATTAAGTATCAGCTGTTCTACTGTTTTTGAATTTTAAAAACGAACTACTATAGAAATATAAAAGCACTGGCAAATTCCCCACCTCTGGTACTGAGAATCATTCTGTAGATTTATAGCATCTGAAAGCAGAGACTGCAAAATAGGGAAAGAGAGTGTGTCGGTGGACAAGCCTGAGCTGGCGTCGAGTCCCTAGGAGCGATGCACTTGCGTGAGTTGCTTCAACGCACAGAGTTGGGCTCCATATCTATACAATGAAAAGTAATAAGTCTATGAAGACCGGTTGTGCAGATTAAATGAGATGGTTTACTTATTGAGCCCAACTTGTACTACAGATATTCAGTAAAGGGGAGCTAGTGATGTTAGGAGAGCCAGTTGAGAGGTAAGTAGTGGCAGGAATGAGGCACGTGTGATGCTAGGGAACCTTTGTCAATCTAATTACATTTTAAAAAGTCACCTCTATTCCCGTATTCCCACAGGTAGCTTTTGGAGTAGGGGACATGAATATTTTTCCAATTTAATAGACAGATGGAACACAAGAAACAATGGCATTATGTGACTGACAAGGCTCCCAGCCAGCTTGTGGAGAGCCAGGGCTGCACCCCAGCTGCCAGGTGGTGACAGTCTGGGGCCTTTAGCCACAGCTGTGCCTCTGCTAGGCTCCCGCTACTCTTCTTGTAGCCCCTGCCCCCTGCCAATGAAGCTTCCCAAACAAATAGTTAAGAGATGGCAAAGAAAAGGAGCTCTGTCCAGAATCCACAGAATGCTGGCACTGCAAAGCAGGGTATCCCACATACCTGCAACAGTGTCTCTCAGGTAGCAGGCACCAGACATGCCTGTTGAGTTCAGCACTACATGTGAGTACATGTTTTAATATTGCAAGGGAAAGATGAGGAGGCTCATAGCATAGGCAATTTTCACCAGCAAAGGACTGGATTTTATTACTTTTCATGAGCATAAGGGGGCAGACATTCAATGAAGGAGCTGACGAGATGTGGTGACTTGTCAGTGGCAGTTCTTGGGTGACTCACCTGGAACCAGAGAGGAGGGAGTCCGATTCCAGGATGTGTCACCCAAGAGCTACCTTCTCACAATCCAGGACCCCTCAAGGGATGTGGGAGGGCTGTTTTGGCCCAATCCCTGGAGGCCAGGTCAAGGGACCCCACTGGTGCAGGAATCCGTGCACAAAACCTCTAGTTAGTTTATAAAGAATAATCTTTTAGGGCTCTTGTTAAAACTGTAGATTTCTGTTCCCACCATCACTCTGAGTCACATGATCAAGGATGTTCCCAAGACTATGTTGATATTGTGCATGTGGGTTACACACTGCAATACATGATTTAGATTCTAGGTGAAGGGGTTGGTGTGTGTGTGTGTGTGTGTGTGTGCATTTATTAACATTGGCTGGTGAAGAAGGGAGAAAGAAGGTGCCAGGTGAGAAAGAAAACATTGGTAAATTCTTTCTCTTCTTTTAATAATCACACTTATCTTTATATTTCTACATAAGGAAAAGTTAAGGTTGGTAAGAACCATAATTTCCATTATAATTTAACTAGAGGCCGGGTGAATGAAATTTGTGCATAGTGTGGAGGGGGGTGTCCTGCAGCCCGGCCTGCGCCCTCTTCCAATCTGGAACCCCTTGGATAGGATCCCTAGGCCTGGCCGGCAATCAGGTCCTATTAGGGCTTGCCTTCCCCCAGCTGCCAACAGCTGGCCCCACCCCCGCCGCTGCCACTGTTTGCCATCTGTGCAGTGCTGCCCCAGTCCCCTGCCACTGGCTGCCTCCCTTTGAGGGTAACAGGCATGGGGTGTGATTGCTTGGCTAGCCTGGGCCTCCCTTTTTGGGGTGATTGATCACAGGGCTCTGAGATTGATCGGCATGCAGAGGAAGGACCTATCCACCCACCCAGGGCTCCATGATCGATCGCTGTGCAGAGGGTGGCCTGGGACACCTTCTTTGGGGTAATTGATTGTGAAACCCCCTATTGATTGCCCCACAGAGGGTGGCCTCTGGGGCGATCATGGGGCAATGGTGAGGCCCCCTGACCAATCTCATTGTACCCGCCTTTGCTGGCCTGGTACCAGTGCGTGTCATAGCATGGTTGTCCGGAAGGTCATCCAGATGGTCATTCTGCTGTTTGATCATTTGGTCAATTTACATATTATGCTTTTATTATTATAGATTCCCTTTCCTCCTCCACTTCCCCCTGCTCTGTATTCAACCACTCCCTAAGGAGCCCTTGTGTTGGGAGAAAGCCCCCAAAAGACTAAATTCAGGATCAATTCCTAACAACTGAAACATGTCCTTATTCAAATTCATAAGAGCTTTAATAGGAGAACCTGTCATACAGGAGCAAAGCAGCTGCTACAATCGGTGGCCGGCTGGGAAGAATCCACACCCAGATCAGGATCCCATTTGATAAGAAGTTAATAGTAAAACAAGACAGTGGGTAGTCACATAGACGACCAGAAAAAACGTATTTCTAAATTGACAGATGACATCAGGCACTTATCACACTCTATACACTCTGTAATCTCCTTCCTGGGCCTGACATTTAACTTTGGGCAGCATTTTTGTTTTCTGGATAGTCAGCCAAGCCTAAGGCTACAGAGAGTTAAACAGTCATAGAGGTTAAACAGAGAGCCCAGCATTTCCCTGATGTCTTCGCTGCTGGAGACTTATTGCATCTAAAGTGAGTTCCCTACACCTTGGAAAGAGTGGGAAAAGAAAATTGGCCTCATCAATTTCCATACTGTCTCTTTCAAAAGGCCTTCATTACCTTTTTTATTTTTAGACCTGTTCACACAATGTTTCTTTTAGAGCATTGTCAAAGATCCCAGGAGAATTATGAAAACTTTCATTAAGAAAAGTAGGCAATGATTTCAAGGATTAAAAAGAGCTGTCTTGAACGTTATAAATAAGGAGAAAGTTCAAGTAGTTAACCAGATGTGCAAGGGGAGCAGGAGGTGGGCAGGAGCATGGCTGCCTGGGAGGAGCTTGGGTGTGAGCTGACTCGCCCATGGCCGCATGCAGGTGCAGAGGTAACCTGAGGACAAATCCACCTCCTTCACTGCTTTCTTTATGCTTCACTCTTTATACATTTTTGGATTAAAATGAGACAGTGTCTGTAAATAAAACTCCTATATGTCCTCAGTAGTTAGAAAGGCATTCAATGATCCTTGAACCCCTTCACTCTGATACTGTTTGAAAATGTCAAGTCTTGTTATTTTACTTCTCTTACAGTCTCTTCAGATGAGCTTCCTTTCTTCTTCTTCACAATATCTAATTAGCCCATTTTTCTCTACCACTTCTGTTAATTAGCTCAGCTGCTATAGCCAAGTACCAAGGACTGGGCGGCTTAAGCAACAGACATTTATCTCTCCAGTTCTGGAGGCTGGGAAGTCCCACATCAAGGGGCCAACCAGCTCAGCTCCTGCTGAGGGCCCACCTGCTTTCTTGAATGTGTTGCATTCTCCACCTGAAATGTACTCACCGTGCCTTTCTTCAGTGCCTGGGGGTGGAGAGAGATAAGGAGAGTTCTCTCTCTTCTTGTAAGTCCATAGGTCCTGTCAGGTTAAGACCCCACCCCAATAATCTCTTCCAACCTTAATTACCACCCAAAAGCACTATCTCTAAATACAGTTACACTGGGGGATATAGGACTTTAACATATGTATTTGGGGGAGGGGCAGGGCACAACTCCTCAACTGCAGTCCTTATGTTCTCCAATTTTTAATGTTCCCATAGGAAAACGTTGACCATTTGTACAAGGCTCCTGATGGCCACATGTGTATTCATTCACTAAAACTGTGTTAACTTACTTTACTAGGATGGGCTCTATACTAGGACCTGGGATTACCAGACTCTTTAAAAATATGGAGCAATAGAATATTACTGATATGATCACAGAAAAGGTTCATTACACTGTGTGGTACAAAGGAGGTATCCTCACTTGTGGCTATTAATTATGATTACATGGATTATGTTTTTATTTTTATTTTTTAAATATATTTTTATTGATTTCAGAGAGGAAGGGAGAGGGAGAGAGAGAAACATTAATGATGAGAGAAAATCATTGATCAGCTGGCTCCTGCATGCCCCCTACTGGGGATTGATCCCCTCAACCCAGGCATGTGCCTTTGGCTGGAATCAAAACCTGGACCCTTCAGTCTGCAGGCCAATGCTCTATCCATTGAGCCAAACCAGCCAGGGCTGATTATGTGGATTATTGAAATGCTGCTAGAAAGAGATGTAGAGAGGAAATGAAGGACAAGAAACAGCCTGGTGCAGGAAAGGCAATAAGCCACCCACAGAAAATTTGGGGTATCTAGAAGCAGGATTGGGAATGGTGATTCAGTGAGTTCCAAAGTAACCTTTCAGACAGAGGCTGGTTTATAGTAGACTCTATATATCTTATTGGAAAGCAACTTCTTTGTCCTTGAATGCATTGGGTATATTTTAATAATAGCGTACAATGCTTAATTGGGTTGGAAATGTGAAGGACAAGGGCAAGTATGAGTTTGGCAATTGAGTAAGAATTTCACATTATAATTGCTAGTGATGAGCTCTGTCATCAAATAACTATTGAATGACTAGTACTTAGGGTTCTGAATAGGCTGGAAACTACATTGTATTAATTTGTAGAACATTCCTCATTGTTTCTCAATTAACCCAGTGCCATCATAGATATTTAAGAGTTACTCATGCTTGTACATTCAATTCATACTAAAAATAGTCTATGAAATAATTTATTTCAATGATTATATGATTAATCACCTGTCAGGAATAGTTGAAAAAAATGTAAATTAGTTGTAGGAATCTGATCCTTAAATATATTTGTAACAGAAAAGACAAAAGTTCTAGATTCTCTCTAACTATGACAGGAATTTGTTCAAGATGTGATCCCTAATTTTAATAACATTGAAATAATCAACTCCCTAGCCCTGACCCTGGGCTGGTACCTCAGGTCAGAAGCCAACTCAAGGGAGATATGAGCAACAGCCCAAAGAAAATCAAGCTACAAGGACTCTATTTCTATTCATAGAATTGCCTAGAAACCCACATTTTAGCTTCTGCTCTCCAACCCTTTTTCTTTCTCTATCATAATATACTTAATTTGTCTTATGACTTAAACACAAACAAACAACAACAACAAAAACAACAACAATGAAAATTCTGGCTCTGTCCTCAAACCCCTTCAACTCTTAGAACTTGTCAGGCATTTGGGTTTATGCTATTTTCTGGAGATTCCTATTCCTGTCCATGTGGCTAGCTGTACTACAGAGACACCAGGCAATCGAGCACCATGAGAATAATCTGGTATTCAACAAAGCTAGAGGCGGCAGGGGAAGTGGGTGGTGGTGGTTTGGGGCTGGGGTACAGATAGCAAAATATTAAATCTAGATTATTCTTATTCTCCATTCATTGGCAATGGTTTGTTGAGATGCCAAATTTGTCCTGGCAGATGAACTTGGTAGTTTCCTTCATTTTATCATCTTCAGTGATAGAGTTAAATCACAGACTTCAGTTGCTTGTCTTAATAACCAAAAAATACTAGATTATATTCTTTGATTTGTTCTCCAAATGGATTTTCTTTCTCAGAAATACTATAGATCACTAATTTGTAAGAAAATTCAAGACTCTATATTTTCAAGTACTGAATTCACAAAGAGTAATGTGATAATGAGGCCTTGTTTTCTCCAGCTTTCAGATGTGCATGCCTGGAACTGGCAACTTGCAATCTCTTTCTCTTGCTCTTTCATCTGAATTACTTAAATTGTAGAATGTCTGTCTGCATTCCATTACTGATTTTCTAGTTTAACTACCTGTAGTTTTTCAGTCTCCAGGAGTTAAGGAAACAGCTCAAATTAGAAAGTGCCTTTTCACAGCCCGTAAGAAAAGCCATTTCTCCTTGATATGCAGTGCCTTCTTTGAATATCCATAGTGGGACCTAAGAGACTCATATTTTGCCTTTAGAAGCAGGTGCAACACAGAGTAGATTCATGATTTTAGTGGAGGGACACAATGAGGCACCAGCCGGCCCATTACTTTCAGGAGAATAATGTACTGGGGCCTCCAATTGATCATATCCACCTTCTCCCAGTCTGAGCTCAGAATTCCCATTTTCACTTTTTAAATTAATAATAACCATGGGTTTGTTTTTCCATTTATAAAAGTAATAGATGTTCATTTCATAAATATAATACATTAAGAGGAAACATATTTTATAATCTCACCATTATTGTGGTGTCTTAAAGATCACTCATATATATATTTTATGCATTCATCCATCCAGATAGCCAGATAGCCAGCCATGCACTTGTGTGTATTTTGCTCTAAAATTGTATTTGAGACAACTTAGTTTATATTACTAAAAAATCCATGACATTATTAAAAATACTTTAAAAGCATGGTTTTTCGTGTCTGAAAATTCTAACTTTGAAAATAAAAAGATAAAAGGAAATGTATCAGAATGTGTATTTGGTATATTTATGTTTGTAAATTACATATATAAGGCATACAAAAGGCAAATACACCTTTCTGTTTGATTGGTTAGTTTTGTGTTCTGTCTCGCCTGAGCTATCCTTCCTCCAATTGGAGGAACACTTGATTATGGGGAGTATACAATTTTGAGGTTGTATACTCAAAAAAGAGAGCCCTGAGACCATCTGCCCTGTGGTTTCAAATCTCAAGGGCTCCCAGAAGGTGCCTCAGGGGCAGTAGAGGTTCCTGTTGTGTTGCTAGAGCTGCTCCACTCCCCTGTTTTCTAAACAGTGTGTTTCACAAGATAACTTATTTAATGCTGTGTGTGTGTAAAGGTTTCTACTGCTTTGAAAGCTCTTGGTCTTGTTCAACTTCTTACTCAAGGTGGTGGCCCATCCTACAAACACCCTACAAACAAGGGCCATTTAGATGATACTTTATCTCCCCAGTGAATATTGTCTAAGTACGTGAGTACAAACCCCTTTGCCAGGGAAGGGCGTGAATGAGTCAGGAAAAACCCATCACCTCATGCCAGTGCTTGCTATTTTAGGAAGCTAGGTGACACTCCCTTGAGGGTCAAATGAACAAAAAGCATGAGAAGAATGTTGCTGGGAGCTTCTGAGAAAGACAATCTTTTCTTATGAGAAAAGAACAAAACAAACAGAAAAGGTGGGTCCCCCTCCTGTCCGCTGATTCGATGCCTGGAAGAACTTCCATCGCTCCATTAGTAGCCTATGAATGAAGGGGCCAGGAAGATTAAAATAGAGCTCAGGGAACAGAGGTGTGGAAACACATTTCTTGTTGAAACTCACTTGCTTTCTGCCCTTCTCCATCAAATCCTCAACTCCCAACTCTTTTGTTTTATTTCCATAAAGATTTAGGCCAGTGGGACTTTGGTGATGTAAAATATCAACCTCATCATGCCTGTAGACCAACCATTCTGGGACAAGCTTAGTAATATGTTGGGTATTGAAAACAAAAACAAATTTGACTGAGATCAGATAACTTAATCTGATTTCAAGCAAAATCACTTAATTTTTGTTCATGGAAAATTGCCTAATTCTTTCATATCTCAGTGATCACAATAGTAAATTGATGATCATTATCTGTACACTACTTACTTTACAGAATTGCTGGGAGATTAATCTTAAGTGTGTAATGAATTGTGATATGAAATGGAAGATAGCGTTCTCACATCTGTGGTTGCTAAAGTGCACTAATGAAACCTGGCACTTAGGGAGGCTTACTACATGCCAGGGCCTAAAGTGAAATATTTCACTTTCATGGTCACTAAAAACATAGGAGGGTTAATAAAAGAAACATCAATTGGTTGCCTCCTGTACATGCACTGATGGGGATCTTATTAGAAACTTAGGTATGTGCCCTAAATGGGTATTAAACATGTAATATTTTGGTGTATGGGAGCACCTCCGATGAACTGAGCCACTAGGCCAGAGCATGAGTGTAATACTGATGATGGTGATGATAATTATGATAATAATAATCATATTATTATGTCAAAATAATAATATTTTTCAAAGATTTTTGGAACTGAGAATTGTAGATTGTGTTGTACTTATTCCATTTTATAGATAAAAACGAAAGCATGAGAAGGCTATGCAAATGTCCTCACATCACTCAGCTTTTAAGTGGAGAGGCTCAGGTTGAATGCAGGTTGTCCTTCTCAGAGGGACTCTGAATCTTAACCTCTCTGCTAACAATTGTTTACACTCCCACATAGCCATCCCTCTCCTGCCTCACATTTAGTTCAGTGACCTACGTTATCTTCTTAAGAGGATTTTTCATTTCATTTCTTTTATTGATTAAAGTATTACATGTTTGTCCTTATCCCCCCATTGCCCACCCCCAACTCATGCCCTCACCCCCCTGGTGTCTTTGTCCATTGGTTAGGCCTCTATGCATGCATACAAGTCCTTTGGTTGATCTCTCCCCCTTACCCCCACCCTCCCCTACTTTCCCTCTGAGGTTTGACAGTCTGATTGCTGCTTCTCTGTCTCTGGATCTGTTTTTGTTCATCAGTTTAGGCTGTTCATCATATTCCACAAATGAGGGAGATCATGTTTAAGAGGATTTTTAAGAACATCAAAATTATGTTAAACATATTTCAGCAAGTAGTCTTTAGAGCAGAAGAATCAACATTTTTTAAGTGCTTTTGCTTCCATGATTTCTGTACATTTTCATTGGTCTTAAAGAGAAATCAGACACTTATGAGAGAGAGTACCAGAACTGATACAAGCTCAGTTCAGTCAATTATAATGATTTATTATTGAAATCCTTGATTTAAAATAAGCACGCCTATATTCAAATTTATATCTTTATATTTATAGGATATAAACATAAAGGGTATGATAGAGACAGATAATCAGAGACAGCACTCATACCTTTTTTAAATGGATATTTATTGTTGAAAGTATTACAGATACCCCGCTTCTCCCCCACTGACCCCCCCACGCCCACCCACCCCCAGCATTCACACATATAATTTAAAAAATAATACTGTATGTGTACGTTTAGAGTGCACCCTGTGCATGGATCTCAGGGTGAGATGAACACAAACTCCCGCTGGGTGCTTCCAGCGGACCCAGCCCTGCAGCAGGGCCAGGAGGGAGAGCCGTGCTGCTGGGAGGAAGGACAGAGAGGCAGATGCAGCCTGGGAGCAGCACATGCACATCCCCCTCATGCTGCTGGGCCACCACACTGCAGGATGGGCTGTTTGCAGGGATGAGTGGACAGGAGAAGCAAGCAGGGGCCAAATCATAAAGGCCTTCTTTGTTATGAGGAAAAGCTGACATGCTGATGCTAAAGTTAATATTTAATCATTGAATAATGTGAAACTAGAAATCACTGTTAAAATATGCTTTTGGTTCGAACAGAATATATATTTAGACGACCCATGTTGACTGAGCCCTGTGCTAAAAGCATGACTACCTAATCAGTAACTCCTCACGGTATGGATGGATCTGCCTCACAGTCCAGGCACGGTGCATAGACTTGTGATCAGGAAACATGGAGAGAATCAGATTCTTTTATGTTCCACAGTTAAGCTTGATCACTTTAAAGAATGTCTAAAATTCTATTACCTTTAATTGCTGTGGCTTTTAATTAACCACAAGAAGAGTTTGGAAAACAGTACATTCAGCTTTATTTTAGTGATTCAGATCATGTCTGAGGATAGATAAAGGATGTTTATAAAATCATGGGCCAGCCCGGCCATTGTGGCTTAGTGGTTAAGTGTCCATCTATGAACCAGGAGGTTATGGTTCGATTCCAAGTCAGGGCACATCCTCAAGTTGCAGGTTCTATCCCCAGTGTAGGGTGTGCAGGAGGCAGCCAATCAATGACTTTCTCTCATCAATTGATGTTTCCATTTCTCTCTCCCTCTTCCTTCCTCTCTGAAATCAATAAAATATATATTTTTTAAAAATCCTGGTCCAGAATATTTTTGTCATATTTCAGTTTATTCCAATGTTAATAGTTGGCCATACAACCATCTTTTTCCTCAGCCAGAAACCCAGGCATGTCTTTCACTATCTTCACCTGCTACTTCCAATCATTTTGTCATTTCTCTCTCTTAACTACGGTTCCCTCCATTTCTTTCAAACCTGTTGCCACTGCTCTCATTACGCAGTTTCTAGCCATCCATCAAGACTCCAGCCACTCCCCATGAATTTTTCCTACACCTTCTCCTCCGGCTGGGCCAACTTGACCACTCACACCTGCACCTCCCAGGCAGTTTTGGGCTGTTTTTACTACATGTCTTTCTCCCCTCTTGAATTCTGTGTGACCTGCCTTCTGAAAGCAGACATGGCACCTCATGCATCTTTTTACCCTTGAACTTGGCACATGGTGCACTCCCAGCACTGTAAATGACTGGCCAGCACTCACTGAGTGAGGAACAAAACATCTGTTAATGTTTTCCTGCCCAATAATTCTATTCTTTAGTTTTTTGGAGGTGGCTTTTCATATTCACTTACATGCTCATTAGTATTTTGGGCCACAGTTGGTGGCAAATTTTTGCTCTTGGGTTTTCTGGACATTGATAGGTAAATGGCAAAAAATGTGTACAAACAATTGGTTTTTATCATGACACGAAGAAAATGAGGCCTCATAGGTTCTTTGTGTGGTGTATCAGGACACGTCTGCCAAGATTCTGCCTCCTGGCTCCGGGACAAAAGGTTAACTCTACAAGGGGAATGTTCAAGAGAGGTGCATGATCTCATATTGCAGTTTAGACTTGCATATACATGACTCTTGTTTGCACTTGTGTTTGTTTGCTTGGTGCACACGTGTGCACATGTGCATGTGTGTCTGTTGCAATAGATTCCTTTAAAATACACACATATCATTTTGTTTTTTGCTCTACTTATGTCCCTCCCGTGTTCTCCTCCCCCTTCCTTCTTCGTTCTCCAGATCAGCATTTCTCACCCTGGGCACAACAGGCTTTTTGATCCAGACCAGTCCTCATCGTGGGGGCTAGACTGTGCATTCACCCTGTTTATTAGTAGCAGCATCTTGGGCCTCTACTCACTGCCGGTAGAGCCTCTGCCCAAGCTCTGACAGTCAAAATCATCCCCAGATATTATCTAGGGAAATGGAGGTAAAACAACTGCTCTAGACAGGCGATGATAGGGTCTGATGGATATCCTTTATAACGAATTGTATAATGTGTAGCCATATACTAAAAGGCATACATGGAATATTTAGTTGTTCCTTCTTTTATTACTCTAGGCCTTATTAAACCCCTTGCTCTGCTTCCTCCAAGCCAATAGATAAGACACCAGCTTGTTCTTTTTCAATGTCCACACAACCCGCAGGGGTGCTAGGCTTTTAGCCACTGTGTCCTTTGAACATTCTCTGTGTTTCTGTTTGGGTCCAAACACACAATGCTGCAATAGGCAGCTTTGCTGTTAAAGCCACACTACTTGGCACTTTTATTTCCTTGGTCTACCTCTCTGCAGTGAGCTTTCCATACTGCAAAGTTTATATATGTTTAATGGAAATGGGTGTTGATAGATCCATTTCCTAAAAGACTAAAGCAATACACATTTTCTTCACTAAGGTGAGAGGACCCACCCTTCTTCCTGCCAGCACCCTAACCAGCACGTTTTTCCAATCTAGGATGAAGTGCATCCTATTGTCGCCATAACTTGCACTTTCCTCATGGCAGTGATGTTGAAGAGCTGGTTAATGGAGCATCTAACTGGAATAGCATCTCATCAGACACTGGTGGGGCCACCTTTAATTTCTGGAGTGGCTGCCAGAGAGGTCTGTGCAGGCAGGAGCTCACCTCACTTTAGGAGCATCAAGATGATGTTCTGGGCCATAGGGCTTCATTCCCCTCCTTCCTCAAATAAGCCTCTCCTTTATCAGAAAAATACATAAGGATTTGTATTCTCGGCATCATTCAGAGAACAAATGCTTTATTTATAACTGAATTGTTTTTTTGTGCTTCTCACATTTTATATTTGTGTTATTTGTGTGTTGAGTATGTATGTGCCCCTCAAACAGAAAATCAGAGACCGTCGTTGGCAATGCATTCCCGATGCCACGTTCGGTGTTCCCGTGTAGGAATGTGCCCACTGGGAAATGTGCCAGGTGTGAAATGCTGGCTGCTAGTTGCTGGTTGTAGTTTACGGGAAAATGGAGTGCTCCGCGAGGGGATGCTAGATTCAGGATCCAGGTCAGCAGTCATTCTGGAACTCGTGGAAAGCCTTTCAAGAAGTTGCTTCAATGCAGCCAAAACCGGTTTGGCTCAGTGGATAGAGCGTCGGCCTGCGGACTGAAAGGTCCCAGGTTCGATTCTGGTCAGGGGCATGTGCCTGGGTTGCGGGCACATCCCCAGTGGGAGATGTGCAGGAGGCAGCTGATCGATGTTTCTCTCTCATCGATGTTTGTAACTCTCTATCCCTCTCCCTTCCTCTCTGTAAAAAATCAATAAAAAAATACATATATATATATATATATATATATATATATATATATGAAGTTGCTTCAATGCAGGTCCACAGAGGACTGGCTGAGAAGATAGGTTTATACCAGGGGTGGGCAAACTTTTTGACTCAAGGGCCACAATGGGTTCTTAAACTGGACCGGAGGGCCAGAACAAAAGCATGGATGGAGTGTTTGTGTGAACTAATATAAATTCAAAGTAAACATCATTACATAAAAGGGTACCGGCTTTTTTTTTTTTTTAGTTTTATTCATTTCAAATGGGCCAGATCTTGCCCACGGCTGGTTTATACCATCACAGGGAGGATGAAGGAGAAAGTATGTGTTATTGCTAAAAGTAAGGGAAAGAATTAGAATTTTGTTGTTGTTAATCCTCAACATAGGATATTTTTACCATTGATTTTTAGAAAATGACAGGAAGGTAGGGAGGGGGAGAGAGAAAGAGGTAGAGAGAGCGAGAGAGGAACATTGATGTGAGAGAGACACATTGATAGCCACCCGCAGGCTCCCTGACCAGAGCTGGGGATCAGGAACCTGAAACCCAGATAATTGCCCTTGGCAGGAATCGAACCCATTACCCTTTGGTGCATGGGCCAGTGCTCTAACCACTGAGAAACTCCAGCCAGGGCTAGAATGTTTCCCCCTTGTGCTTTTATCAAATAACAAAAGGGGAAAATATTAATTCTACTTTGATTTTTTTTAAAAAAATATTTATCCCATTACAAGAGAACATACATTCAGTCATTAGATGAAACTTGAAAATATAATTTTTAATAGACATATAACAATGATGGGCTGGTAATTTTGTTTTTCAACCAAATATGATTGGAAGTCAGTGCAAATGCTTCTCATATTCTGGAATCTGGGTGATTCCAGTCTCAATGGTATAAGTTTTGACATATTCTGGATCTTTTAAAATATAAAATACAAGAAGTCAGAGCATATTATACTAGAGCCTTATGAATCTGAAGCAACACATTTAAATATAAGATTCTTATATTGGTTGTATAAGCTATTTTCGTATACATTTATTTTTGAATACAAATATCTAAAGATAATAATTCGTATTTAATATGATGACAAACTCGGAATTTAGATGGGCCAGGTCCATGCTATGTAGGTTCACTGTCGTCTTCATCTCTGGCTCTGCCAGGAGCCACGCAGGCCATTTCACTAGTTTGAGCTGGTCATTGTCACCTGAGAGCTTAACCTTCTGTAGTTACAGGTTAACCCAGCAAGGTCACTGCAGCCAGATATCAGACAAGACAGGAAGGTAATGTAAAGGAGTACATGGACAAAGCGGTTTGATAGCCTGTGTGAAAACAAAGCTAATCATGCTGACAGTCAAGTCAACCAGGAAAATAAGTTTGTGTGAAAACAGTGACTTCGGAGCTGGTTATACCTGTTTGGGGAGTCTCCGCAGAAACACTGACTGATAGGTGATAACATTCTATTAACTGCTTTGTCATGACCTCTGTGTGCAGTGGGGACTTTCTATGCAATGGCTGTTCATGGGGCAGGTGCTCAGATGGTAAAAGCCCCTCTTCCTCCTGGGGCACACCACTTCGCGTGGCAGAACTGCAGTCGCCCGCACCTTGGTTCTGCTCCCCTAAACTCCAGGCACTCAAAACTGCTCCTCAAAAAACACAAACAGGGTCTCGCCTGTGACTAGCGCTGCTACGGGGAGACTGCTTCTTCCATGAGGAGACCATGGTGTCCTTGATGAGTGATCTCCTAAGTCGGTGGTGTTGACGGAGCTAACGTCCAAGGCACAGAGGGGAGTTGCCATATAGGCCTCGAGGGCTCATGGACTCCTTCCCAGGAGAGGCATGTTCTCTGGACACTGAAGTTCTCACAGAAATCAGGGATTTACAAAAGAGGCAAGTCCGGTCCATGACTCTCAGTACCTCTAGAGGCCTGACTTGATCCTAAGGCTTTAGAGCAGCCCCCAGATAGAATTTCACAGACTCCAGTCAGAAGCTAACCTTGTGAACAACCGTGAATAGGTCTTGGTCCAAGTATGAGAACCCTAAGTGTCAGCAGCATCTCTCTTTTTTTTAAAAAAAAAATATATTTTATTGATTTTTTACAGAGAGGAAGGGAGAGGCATAGAGAGTTAGAAACATCGATGAGAGAGAAACATTAAACAGCTGCCTTTTGCACGCCCCCTACTGGGGATGTGCCCTCAACCAAGGTACAGGCCCTTGACCAGAATCAAACCTGGGACCCTTCAGTACGCAGGCTGACGCTCTATCCACTGAGCCAAACAGGTTAGGGCAGTCAGCAGCATCTCTTGCATCAATTAAACTATCCAAGGGAATCAGGAAGAGTAAGGGAGCCAAGGCAGTATCAATTAAACTACAAAACAGCCGCACTCAAAACAGCCTAGTCATGGCACAAGAACAGGCATATAGACCAATGGAACAGAACAGAGAACCCAGCAATTGACTCAGGCCATTACGCTCAATTAACATTTGACAGAGGAGGCAAGAGCATGCAGTGGTGTAAAGACACACTCTTCAATAAATGGTGTTTGGAAAATTGGACAGATACATGAACAAAAATAAACTCCTCATGTTTAAATAGGTAAGTAAAAAGAAATTAGAGCGTAGGTTTATTCTTAAAACTAAAAGTTGTTATAGAAAGGACTTTTTAAATTATATAAAAGGCAGAGTTATAGGGAAAACCTTTGAATTTTTTTCACTCATGCTTAACTTAATGCCCTACAATATATATGACATAGTTTGAAAGACAAATCTTGCTATCATATTTCATATATCATACCTAAGATGAATGAGGTCTAAGAATTACTCTTTTTGGAAATCAATTCCATAAGGGAAATGATAGTTTCGAAATTGCAGACTTCATATTGCCCTTCTATGTTCTTCAAACCAGTAGTTCTGTTTCATGCCCCCCTCACTTTGCTCACATCATAAAACGTTTTACAAAACTACTCACAATATCTGCTTCTTATTCAGAATTCTTGAGCTCATTTAATTGTTGGTCTTGTTGTGGAGCTTCATACACAATTTCCCTTATCTTTCCAAAATTAGTGTCTTCTCTCTCTCCATACTCCAGGAGGCTGATTAGAAATCCCTTATTTTTATCATTCCTTTTATTTTATTTATTTTTTAAAGTATAGCTGGCTTATGCTATTTTATCACTTTAAGGTTTAAAACATTATTATTAGACATTTATATACCTTAGAATTTGACTAGCACACTAATTCTAGTAACCATCTATCACTAAGCAAAGTTATCACACTATTATTAACTGTATTCCCCCTCACATTTTTCAAACATCCCTCCACCCCTGCCCTTTGGCAACCATCTATTTGTTCTTTGTTTCTCTGAGTCAGATTTTCTTTTTTTTGTTTGTTTGTTTTCATGTTGTTGTTTTGTTCAAATTCCCAAATACAGCTGAAATCATGTGGTATTTTTATTTTTCTATATGACTTATCTCACTTAGCATAAAACCCTCTAGGTCCATCCATGTTATCACAAATGACGGAATTTTATTTTTTTGTTGCTGAGTAATTACCGATTTTTTAACCCATTCATCTATCTATGAACACCTAGGTTGCTTCCATATCTTTACTATGATAAATAAATCAACAATGAACATAGCGGCGCTTTATATCTTTTTTTTTTTTAAATTAGTGTTTTTTATTTCCTTGGATAAATATCCAGAAGTAGAATTGTTGGGTTGTATGACAGTTGTATTTTAGTATGTTGTGCAATCTTCATACTGTTTTCTACAATAACTGCACCAACTTGAATCTCCATCGAAAGTACAGGAGGGTTCCCTTTTCTCCACATCCTTGCCAACACTTCTTATTTGCTGTGTTTTTATAGTACCCATTCTGACAGGTGAGAAGTAGTATCTAATTATGGTTTTGATTTGCATTACCCTGATGATTAATAATGTTGAGCACTCTTTCATGTCTGTTTGCCTTCTTAATGTCTCCTTTGAAGAAATACCTTTATGTTCTCTCACCTATTTTGATCAGATTATTTCTTTTCTGTTATTGGATTATAAGAGTTCATTATATATTTTGGATATTAGTCCTTACTGGGTATATATCCTTTGTAAAATCTTTTACTTTTCAGCAGGCTGTCTTTTGTTTTGTTGATGGTGTGTAGAAGATTGTTAATTTGCTAAAGTTTCTTGTGTTTATTTTTGCTTTTGTGTACCTTGATCTATGAGATATAGTCAAACACATTATTCAGACTGATGTCAAATAGTTTATTACCTATGTGTCTTTCTAATAGTTTCATAGCTTCAGAGCTTACATTTAAGTCTTTAATACATTTTGAGGTTTGTTTGTTTTTCATATGGTGTAGAGTTGTCTAGTTTCCATTTTTTGCATGTATTTGTCCAGTTTTCCCAGCACCACTTGTTGAAAAACTGTTTTTTCTTCATTGTATATTCTTGTCTCCTAATTGACCTTTTAGCAAGGGTGTATTTCTGTGCTCTGTGTTCTATATCATTGATCTATATGTCTGTTTTGTTTTGTTTTGTTTTTTTGTGCCAGAACCATACTCTTTTTTATTGTTATAGAGTTATAGTATAATTTGAAAGCAGGAAACATGATACATGCAACTTTGTTCTTTCTCAAGATTGTTTTGGCTATTTATAGTTTATTGTGGTTTCATATGAATTTTAGAATTATTTGTTCTAGTTCTGAGAAGAATGCCATTGGTATTTTAATAGTGTTTGCTTTGAAAATATAGATTTTGGGGTAGCATGGACATTTTAATGATGTTAAGTTTTCCAGTCCATGAGTACAGTATAGTCTTTCATTAATTTGTGTTGTCCTCAATTTCTTTCTTTAATATCTTAGAGTTTTCAGAGTAAAGTTCTTTCACCTCCTTGGTTAAATTTATTCCTAAGTATTTTATTGTTTTAAATGAATTAAATGTGATTGTTTTCTTTATTTCCTTTCTGATCATTTGTTATTAGTGTATAGAAACGAAACATATTTCTGAATATTCTTTTTGTGTACTGCTACTTTACAGAATTCACTTATTATCCTATTAATTTTGGGTGGATTATTTAAGGCTTTCTATAAAAAATACTATGTGATCTGCAAATAGTAACAATTTTATGTCTTCCTTTCCAAATTAGATGCCATTTAGTTATTTTCTTGTTTTATTGTTTGGTCCAGGATTTCCAATACTATATTGAATGATAGTTTTTCACAAATAATGTTAGTTGTAGGCTCGTCATATATAGCCTATATAATTTTGAGGTAAGTTCTTTCTATAAACACTTTCTTAAGAATTTTTTTAATAAATAGATGTTCAATTTTGTCAAAAGTTTTTATTCATCTATTGAGATGATCATGTAATTTTTGTTCTTGATTTTGTTGATATAATGTATCACAATTATTTTCAGATATTAAACCCTACATTCATTGCTGGTATAAACTTCTCTTGGCCATGGTATAAAAAAGTTTTATTGCGTTTTGTACTTCATTTGCTAGTATTTTGTTGAGAATGTCTGTATGCTAAGCAGGGATATTGGGTTGTTCTTTATTGTTTGTTTGTGTAGTGCTTTGGTTTTGGTAACAGGGCGATGCTGGTTTCATGTATTAAGTTTGGAAGCATTTCTTCCTCTTTAATTTTATGGAATATTTTGAGAAGAATCAGTATTAAGTTGTTTTTTTTATTATTGTTTCAATTTCATTGCTACTAATTAGTCTCCTCAGATTTTTTCTTTCTTCCTGGTTCAGTCTTGTAAAACTGTATCTGTTCCTTCCATGTCGTTCAAGGCCTTCTCTTTCAATACTGTACCTAATATATAAAAAATACAGATAATTCAGGCTTTTGTATGTCTTCCCAAACAGACTGCTGCCCTCAACATCATTAGAAATGTTTCCCTTTACCTTTCCATTTTTTCCAAACGCTTTGACTTACACTGCTGACACTCCACTGTGGTCCCCAGACGACAGAGAGTAGTGCCTTTGATAGTTCCATTCCTCTAGACAAGAGAACAGGTTTCCAACATCAAACCAGGAAATGCGTTTCCTTTGAGGAACAGGGAAGTGTTGGCAGAGGTGTTATAGAAAAGATGCTTCCTGAAACACTTCGCAGGCAAAGTCAAGACAGAGACAAGGTGTTGGGCAGTTCCTTCCCTTCTGTGACTAAGCATACAGCTTCTACTGGCTGCGACCATTTGTTAATTCACTTTCTCTGGTAAGCAGGCCAGCCCTCCTGGCAAGTGCTCTTGCTGGTGTGATAGAATCCTCAGGGTCTCACCTCTAACCTGAGTCATAGACAGGGAGATGCAAAGAGCGGGTTCAAGTGGGTAATATTAAAGAAGTTCATCTGAATGGGTCTTTAAAGCAAGAAGTACACATTCAGGTTAGCTGTTGGAAGGAGATAAGAGAATGAGGAAATTGAGGCAGAGCACATAAGAAGAGTAAGTCAGTCATGGAAAATGAAAAAGGAGTGTTACCTTATATTTATTGAATAATCTGGCCAGATTAAAGAATCTAGGGCAAATTGTGTAACAATCAGTAGTGCCAAAGAGTATTTTACTTTGAAATTAATGGAGATTGACAGACATTCATCCATCAAATGTCTATTATATCACTTTTAATTTAAATTATATTATCAATACTGAAGTGGAAACAATAAATACACTGCTCTGAGATATGATCTTGCATGGAAGAGTAATCCAGAAAATTTAACATAGTAACTGCAATGATAGATCAAGGGAAGGAACAGAGGAAGGACACAGCGTAGACTTGGGGTGGGGGGACTCTAAGAGTAGGCAACTACTGTGCTAGAGCATCAGGGTATACTGTCACTCTAAAGAAAACCTTTGGAGAATGCCAGTGCACTTTTGCCTATCTATCCAAAATTAACATTGCTATGAAGATTCATTTTCCTAGGAGGCTGTATACTGGTTACCATGTTGAGGAGAGAATTGTGAAAGAAGAAAAAAGTGAATTAATATTGTGTTTATTATGTGTCCAGGACAACTTTACCCATCAGGTGTCTCAATTACAAGACTCTCTTCTGCATAAATGTTGCATGTATTTTACACATGAGAAGCTGAGCCTCACTCCAGTTACGCAGCTTAATCAGGGAACATATAGAAGTTGAGGGATGGAGCGCTCCTGTGCTTCTAGAGTCTTAGAAACTGAGAATTTCCCCCTCTGGAGAAAAAGTGCTGGTCTTCCAACCACTGGTTGGGGCATCAGCCACTAACCAGTTTTGTACATTAAGGATGTCACTTGATTCCTCTGACCTTATGCAACTGCTTTGTAGAGCAAAGCTATCAACCCAAAGATGCTATAAATATGGAGGTATACAGAGTTATTTATAGCATGTCTGATAAAAACTGTGAAAGCACATTTCTAGAAAAAAGTGTATGCTCCAGGGCTGGATATAGGTAAAATCGCTCTGCTTCTGAGACAAGAAAAAAAAAAATAATGTGGTGTTCCTTCAGAGTGTAAATAGAGCAAGTAGTATAACTGAAAATGGGAAATCCAAGAAGAGACCCCTCTTTCTAATTCCACAAAACTTTGGTAAAGTTATTAAACTCATAAAATACTTGGGTAAAGTTGGCTTATTTTGTTTTTAATAGGAGGGAATAACTAATAAAGTAGTCTAACTTTAGGCCTGGATTGAGAAGGGATAGGATTGAAGCAGGATATGTGACTTAAACAAAAAGATTAGCTTGAGGAAGGGCCCCTGAGCTGGGGTCAGACCACACTGAGGTGTGTCTCTCTGGAAAAAAGAGACACAGTTGATATTTTGCAAAATGCTACAAAAAATTATAATAAAAAACAAACAGAATGAGCACATTTTCAATACAGGGTAATACTACCATGAGTTTGTGGTGCTTGGCCTCATTATGAGGGGTTGAGTGTGTTGATGTGAATTTAAGTCTTTGGTTCTGTATTTTCCCACTTATCACAAAAAGAGAAACAGAGAGGAAAAATGAAGGCTGCAATCCTATACAATAAAAGGCTAATATGCAAATTGACCAGTTGCTATGAAGCGCACTGACCACCAGGGTGCAGACGCTCAATGCAGGAACTGCCCCCTGGTGGTCAGTGTGCTCCCACAGGGGAAGCACTGCTCAGTCAGAAGCCCTGAGCTGGGCTCACAGCTGGCGAGCTCAGTGGTGGTGGCAAAGCCTCTACTGTCTCCGCTGCAGCACTAAGGATGTCCCTGCGTGGAGCAGGCCTGAGCTGTCAGTCATACATCCCCCAAGGGTTCTCAGACTGCTAGAGGGTGCAGGCCGGGCTGAGGGAATCCCCCAAAGTGCACGAATTTCATACACTGGGCCTCTAGTAATACCATAAGCCTAGAGGGTAACATTGAGCTAATGTTCTGAACCTGGAATATTTTTGCAGATTAGGGGTCTGGTGCAGATGGGCAATGAAGTGCAACCACAGAACCATGTGTGCAGCAATCTGTCTGCCTAAAAGAAGCATGTTTTAGAGTCAGAGATGCAAAGTGTGTTTCAAATAGAAACCTAGACAACTGCCTTATTGCAGGCTTGCTTTGAGGCAGTTCAAGGCTGTACCATATCCGCCTACATCTCCATAGAACATGTCTCAAATTCTTATATAGATGTTCATATTCCCACAACATTGTAGAACAGAAGTAGTGATAGTTGTGCAAGCTCAGAAGGAGACACAAAATTCAAAGGTAGAAACTTGTATCTGATAAAGTGGTTTCAGACTGGAAGATTGTCAATGAAATACAAATGGCATTATGCCATCCATCAGGCAGAAGGACATCATATACTACTTGAAAAAAACATTTTATAAAAATTCAACAGGAATCAAGAATACATTCACAACACAGTAAGAACATAAGTATGTATGGAATATATAGGAATGAAGAGACACCATCATGAGTTGAAATAAAAAAAAAATGGATTAAATAAAAAAAAGGAAATTGAAAATATTTACATAGAATTTAATTTCTTCTTTTCGGGAGTTAAGAGTATAAATAATCCTACAGATATTTAAAAATAAAGGTGAAGGGGAAAAATAAACTTCAAGGGATCTAGAAACAGAGTGATTTGGGTTATTTGGCAATGTCTACCGCAACTGCAAAGACAACCATAAGCACATGTTAAAGCAAATGTATGAGACCCACTACTGTCTTACCGGAGAGCCTCAATTTGTTGTAGGCTAAGCGATGCTTCAGAAAATGAAAGGCCTATTCTTAGGGGTCAAGAATCTGGGCTACATTGTTTTGAGGCTAATCTTGCAAGATGGGGAATTGGTTGGGACTCAGCAGAGCTTATATACCCAACACCTTTGGGTTGGTGGGCACAGAAATCAAGATCTCTAAAGTTATTAGTCTTGATCAGTTAGCTATTTTAGTTGGGTCTCTTAAGAAAAAGTATTTCCCAAAGCAAAGAATAAATCATGTTTGTTTATTCTCAATATCATTTATTAAAAGGGCACGAAACTTAGTTGGTTTTAGTTCTCAGTAATTTGGCTTGTATTTCTGACTAGATATTTTTCCTTTCTTCTTCTCTTTAAAAAAAAAAAATATGCCACCAGATATTTCCTTACATGAAGTTTTGGTCATTAATTTTCCATGAATATAGTTCTCCTTTCTTCTTCATTGAAGTAAAAGTGTCAAGTAATATCCTTTTAGTTTCAGGTATGTATCATTATGATCTAATATTTACATACATTATAAAATAATCGCCACAATAAGTCATTATTATATGTCAAAAAGTTATAATGTTATTGACTATATTTTGCTTCTGTACATTATATCTTCATGGTTTATTTGTTTACAACTGGAATTTTGTACTCTTAATTCCCTTCAGCAATTTCTCCAAACCCAACCCCATCAGCCCTCTGCTAACCACCAGTTTGTTTCCTGTATTTATAAGTCTGTTTCTATTTTGTTTTGTTTTTAGATTTCACATGTAAATGAAATACAGTATTCATCTTTATCTGACCTATTTTATGTAGTATAATATCATCCAGGTCTATCTATGTTACCACAAATGTCACAGTTTCGTTTTTTTACAGATAAATAATATTCCATTGTACATATCTAAACCACTTCTTTATCCATTCAACTTTCAATACAAACTTGATTCCATAACTTGCTTCTATAGCTTAGCTATTGTAAATAATACTTTAATAAACATAGGGGTGCATATATCTTTTCCAATTACTATTTTTATTTTATTTGATGAATGCCCAGTAGTGGAGATGCTGGATCATGTGGTAGGTCTATTTTTAATTTTTTGAAGAAACTCCATACTCTTTTCTATAGTATCTACACTAATTTACATTCCCACCAGCAGTGTACAAGAGTCCCTTTTCTCCACATCCTCACTAACACTTGCTTGTATTCTGTTTTGTTTTGTTTTTGTTTTGACCATAGCCATTATGAAAGGTGTGAAGTGATATCAATAGGGGCTTTTATTTGCATTTCTTTGATGATCAGAAATGTTGAACATATTTTCGTATACCTGTTGGCTCCCTGTGTGTCTTCTTCATAAAATGTTTATTCAAGTCCTCTGCCCATTTTTTAAAATTCTTTATTGATTAAGCTATTACATATGTGTCCTTATCCCTCCCATTGTCCTCCCACTAGTCTGCTCTTGCCCTCACCCCCCCCCCCTTGGTGTCTGAGGCATACAAGTCCTTCGGTTGATCTCTCCCCCTTCCCTCCTCCCTCCCCTGCCTTACCTCTGAGGTTTGACAGTCTGATAGATGCTTCTCTGTCTCTGGATCTGTTTTTGTCCCTCAGTTTATGTTGTTCATTATATTCTGCAAATGGGTGAGGTCATATGATATTTATCTTTCTCTGACTGGCTTATTTCACTTAACATAATGCTCTCCAGGTCCATCCATGCTGTTGCAAATGGTAGGAGTTCCTTCTTTTTTACAGCAGGGTAGTATTCCATTGTGTAGATGTACAACCATTTTCT
This sequence comes from Myotis nattereri, assembly GCF_964212035.1. NCBI lineage: Eukaryota > Metazoa > Chordata > Mammalia > Chiroptera > Vespertilionidae > Myotis > Myotis nattereri. The sequence goes on along the minus strand of NC_138082.1, from coordinate 89,691,013 downwards.
AATCCACTCATCTGCTGATGGGCACTTAGACTGTTTCCAGATCTTAGCTATGGTAAATTGTGCTGCTATGAACATTGGCACCTTTCTGATTGGTGTTTCTAGCTTCTTGGGATATATTCCTAGAAGTGGGGGATCACTGGCAGCCACACGATATGTTATTTGTTATAATAAATTGTGTAGGTTCTTTACAAATTTTGGATGTTAACACCTTATCAAATGTATCATTTACAAATATCTTCTCCCACTTATTAGGTTTTCTTTTTATTGTGCTAATGATTTTCTTTGCTGCACAAAAGCTTTTTAGTTCAATGTAATCTCATTTGTTTATTTTTGCTTTCCTTGCCCTTGTCAGAGGAGACTGGTCCAAGAAAAAATTACTGGCTCATGTCAAGTAGCTTATTATGTTTTCTTCTAGGAATTTATGGTTTCAGGTCTTACATTCAAATCTTCAATACAATTTTAATATATTGTTGGACATGTTTTAAAATAGTGGTCCAGTTTCTTTTTATTGTATTTATTTATTTTATTTTACATGCAGCTGTTCAGGTTTTCTGAACACAATCTATTGAAGAGACTGTCTTTTACCCATTGTATAATCTATAAAGCCTCCTTTGTTTTAAATTAATTGACTATACATTCATGAGTTTATCTCTGGGCTCTCTATTCTGCTCCATTGGTCTGTGTCTGTTTCTGTGCCAGTTCCATACTGATTATTAGAACTTTGTAGCATAGTTTGAAATCAGGGAGTGTGATGCCTCCAGCTTTGTCTTCTTTCTCATGTTGACTTTGGCTACTTGTGGCCCTTTGTGACTTTATACAAAATTTAGTATTCTTTGTTCAATCTCTCTGAAAACTGCCATTGGCATTTTTTTTAACAAGGATTGCATTATGTATATTGCTTTGTGTAGTGTGGACATATTAATGATAGTAATGCTTCCATTTCATGAGCATGGTATATCTTTTTATTTATTTTTGTTATCTTCAATGTCTTTCATCTTTGTCTTATAAATTTTAATATGTCATATTTATTGATTTAAGAGAGAGGAAGGGAGAGGGAGAGATAGAAACATCAATGATGAGAGAGATTCATTGATCAGCTGCCCCTGCATGCCCCACACTGGGGACCGGTCCACAACTCAGGCATGTGCCCTGACAGGAAATCAAACCTTGACCTCCTGGTTCCTGGGTCAACACTCACTCAAACACTGAGCCACATCAGCCAGGCAGGTACATGTTTTTTTATTCCCCATACCTTTAATCTTTTTCCTCATCACTTTTTTTTTTCTTTTCTGTATAACTTATATTTTCTACAAGAAGCACATAATACTTTCAAAAGTGAAAAATAGGCATATATATATATATATATATATATATATATATATATATATATATATATATAAAGCCAGCAACCAGAATGCTATAATGAACAGAATAACCGTTTGCTATGACACCCACTGTGTATAGCCAGTGAACAGGCCTGTTCTGGGGGTGGGGCTGGCCCGCCAACTTCCTGCAGACCCTCCCCTCACCCGGCCCCAACCCAGATCGCCCCCAACACCCCAATCAAGGCAGGGCCAGCCAGCTAACTACCTGCAGCCCCTCCCCCCAGCTGTCCCCACCCCTGATGGGCCCCCACCACTCTGACTGGCCCACAGCCTCTCCCCTCATCCAGCTCCACCCCGAACACCCACACACACACACCAATCAGGAGTGGGGCTAGCTGGCCAACCTTACATGACCCTTCTTCTGGCCACTTGATCCCTGATCGAACCCCCGACCCCTATCGGGGGTGGGGCCCACCAGCCAATCACCTGCAGCCCCTCCCCCCAGCTGGCCCAGCTGTACCCCACTCCTGCACAGATTTTTGCACTGGGCCTCTAGTATTTACATAATGTGTACTAAAATGGTTTAGATGATAAATTCTCCACAGTCTTTTTGAAATATTTTTCTCTGATAAAAATGGGACACATAGGTGAATTTTTAAAATCTATTCTCATTTTCCCTATCACTTTTTGAAATAGGTGTACATTTTGACATAGGTAAAAACCTCATTTTAATTTTATACAAAAACACAATGAAAGACATATAAAAAGCTCCAGGCCCTCCTTCCCTACCTTAGCCTTTACATGTGCCCAGTTAGTGTGTGGGGAAGTGCTGGCAGAAGGGAGCAGAGCTGTTAATGTGATCGCGAACACCCTGTGGCAGCCTCTCACTGAGCCCCTGTCCACTTCACTGAGCCCTGCATCCGTCTCACTGGACCAGCTCTTCCTCACTCTGTGTGCTGCAAGAGCCACCATTTGTAGAAAACCCGGGTGAGTGGAGAGCCTCTTCTGTAGTCAGTTCACAGGTGGCTCCAGAGGTTCTGTCTCAGTCACCCTCATGGGAGTGACATGCTCTGGCTTCCACTTTCAAGAGTGAGCCCAATGTTATGGAAGGCAAAATGCCTACATACATTTTTGAGGATTACAGCCATTTTTATTTTTCCAACTTAAATCTAAACACAGAAGTGAGTCTTTGATGTCTTTATTTCACATTCACTGGATGTGATGAAAAGCTGCAGATGTTGAAGAGGGAAGAGTTTGTTTCCATGATTGGAAGGATTGTTTTGTGAGTTGTTGTTAGCATTTGTCATAACCAATATCAACAAGCCCAAGTGTAATTCAGAATAACACATCTGCAAATGAACTGAAAGTGGCTAACTTCATGATTCTGTGGGTGTTTAGAGTGGGTGATTGACAATGCTTGTAGATGAAACTAATTCCCTCCTGCTAAGTCTTAGCAGTATTGATAAGTATGTTATGATCAAATGAAAGAATCATGATCATCTCATTATTTGACCATTATCTTTAGTAAAATAATTATAAAAATATGATAAAATCAACTAATTCTTTAGAAGATGTAAAAACTAAAGATAATGTATTTCTATCATCAATACATGTACACACTCAATGATTTTAGAATTTCTCTTGAGAAATAATGCCCTGAGAATTATTGATCAATAGAATCACAACCTTAAATATCATGGACAAGAAATAGTTAAATGCTACTGAGAGTCATTGTATGTGTCTACTCAATACTGTTGGTTTTCAGAATCTTATCACATTGTTTGATGTCTTCTCATAAATTTGGCTGTTTGGCTTATTTTTATATAACTCACTCATTCCAAAACCCAGGCTGTCATTCTTAGCCATTGTTATTTAACCATTGTTTACTCTAACTTGGGGCATATCTTTCAGCTTCTCTACCATGGATGATTGCATTAGTTTAGAGAAAGGAAACTGTTATCCACTGGGCTTAAGGGAATAAACAAAATAGCACTCTGGCTGAATAACTCAGCCTTTACCTTGCTGTCAGTTTTAATAACTTTCAGATTTCTAGGTCCAGCCTTTGATTTTACCTCATTGCAAATGCATTCTGTGCTTTCTCAGTCTAGCTCTCTTAGCTGTCTTCACCCCACTTCATAGCAATAGATTCTATGTCAAGTAAACACTTACTGCACTGTTAATAATTGACTACATTTAATTTTTCTGTACATATTCAAATACTCTTTAAAAATACTTGTGAGTATACCTACTTTATGCCAGTCAGTTTTGTCTAGGAGCTCAAGATACGTCAGAAAACAATCAAAGAATGTACCTTATAGTATGGTGGAGAAGACAGAAACATCTAATAAGTAAGTTTTGCTCATTATGGTTTGGTAAGTAATATAGAGGCACTATGGCTGTTCCTAATATCTCGTATTATTTGCCTATTGCTGTCTATTAATCAGGGCGTGTGTAACTGTAATTCCACTTTCAAACATTGCTTCCTTCGGTGGCTTCCTAGACATCTCATTCTTTGGGCCTTCCTCTTGTGTAAGTGGTGCAGCCTTGTCAGAATTATCTGTTGGACTATTCTCTTTTCTCTAACTTGATCTTATTAATTCTCATGTTTCTAATTGTGTATCTCCAAGTACTTCCCTATCCTGAACTGTAGATGCATAGATTCACCCGCCGTCCAAAGAGCTCCCTTGGATCAACTCAACATGCCCAAAATAAAATGACTTTGTCCCCAAACTTGCCAACCCCCCAGCCTTTGAAATCTTAGTGGATAGGCCTCAATCATTCCAATAGCCCCTGCAACATTTCTTCCTCTCACACCTCATAAATACTTTTCACTCCTGCATTACTGCCTCTTGCTCTAAACTACTATCACCCTGCCCAAACACTATCCCTACGTCTCCCCCTTATCTTGTTGGAATCTCTCCTCAACACAGAAGGCAGAGGCATTCTTTTAAAGTTAAAATCAGTGTATTCCTCTCCTCTACTCAACCTGACATGGTGGGTCCCTATTGAGCTCAGAAAAGACAAGATCCTTAGACAAGATCCCCAGTCATATGACACACTCACTCCCTGCACTCTGACCTCTTACTGTTCTTTTCTCGCCCACTCACACTGCCTTACTCTCCTGAAACACCAAGCTCTAGTTGTGCCCTATTTCTGGCTCTCTCCTCCCATATCTGTACGGTTTACTCTCTACTCCTTTAACTCTTCGTTCAGATGCCACCCTTTCAGTAAACACTTGTATGATGAACCACTTAAATGCCACAAACTGCCACACACTTTCACCTGTGCACTCCAGCTGTTGTGACTCAGCTAGCCTTTTCTTGTCCATAGCACCCTTGTCTTTCTTTCATGCTACATCATTTACTTACTATCTGTCCTTCTCATAGAATCCATGAGGGCATCGGTGTGGTTTTCAATTAGTGCATCGATACTCTGAGTGCTGTGAAGACTATCTGGCACAGAGTAGGTGTTCAAGGAACCTTCAATGAATAAGCAAATGAATGAAATACTATACTTAGTGATTATTTCTCAGGGAGGAAATACATTCCATAATGGTGGTTAATTTTCAGAGTTAGAATCCTTTACTTTTAAAAAATATATTTATTTTTGGGTGATGTTAGTTAATAGAATTATATAGGTTTCAGGTGTATAAATCTGTGATATATTATCTACATACTGTATTATGTTCACCACCCAGAGTCAGATCTCCTTTCTTCACCATTTATCCCACTTTACCCCCTTCTCTTTCCCCACCCCCTTTCTCTCTGGTAATCACCATACTGTTTTCTGTGTTGATGGGTTTGTTTTTTGTTTAATCCCTTTACTTTTTTCACCCAGTCCCCCAAAACCATCCCCTCTAATACCTGTAAGTCTGTTTTCTGTATCTATAAGTCTGTTTCTATTTTCTTCTTGTTTTTTAGAATTCTTTAAGTCTTCTAGATTCAGACAGTGACTGCACTAGGAAGAATATCATAAAAAATAAATGAAGTACATGAGAAAAGAAATTAAATTAAAAAGATTATATAGTAGAACTTTAATTCTAAGAGTTGTAAGACACAGCTGCTTTCTTCCTAAGTCATTTCTCATTATCCTCCTTCCTACTCCCAGGGCATACAGCATGTTAGGCACACCATGTTTGCTGAACTAAACAAATGCTAGAAAAGCTATTAATTAATCACCAGCAATCATTGGCCACACAGTTGATATCACTCTAATTAGTGATTCTTGAATGGATTTTTGTTTCAAAAATATATTATAAATCCTAATAAATTATTAATAAAACAGGAGAATTATTAATGAGGAATTTGTGGAAAAACTAATTTGGAAAATCCCCTGCCTACTTTGCTATGCTCAGAAATGCATTACTCGCATGAATATGTTAGAGTTTATAAATGTATTTCTTTGCCACAATAAGACAACTCATTTAGTAAAATTTAGCTGAGTATATTCCACATTTCTCACACATCATTGTGCTTCAGAATATAGGAAGCACCAGAAGGGATAGTCCCGAGTGGTTCCTTACAATAGTAATACCGAAGGGAAGCAGAAGAAAGGCTAGGCATTCAGTCCTAAAACTTGACTTTGAGGTCCAACTCTATTATTTCTTAATACAGTTTCCTTAAGGCAGTCCTTTCTACATTGTGAGGCTCACCTTATTCATTAATCACATGAGAATCATAATAAACTTCTTTACCAAATGGCTGTGAGGATTACTAGTGTATGTGTCAATTGATAGTCCTTCTGTTCCTCTTCCTTCTCATCTTTCTCTTATTCTTTAAACAATTATGCCCTTTAGTCAAATATGACAAAATTAAAAATATAACAAATTCAATCATATTAAATTCTGTTATACTTGAAATTCCTAGGCCAATGGCCTCAGTCCATCCACAGGGAAAGTGATGCACATGAGTGTCCTCTATACCAGAGCCTGTGTTGTTGGGAAAAGGAAACCGACCATGAACAGAAGCTCTGTTCTAAAAATGAAGTTATTTTTTTTTAGAAAGTACCAGAGGAACTTTCTCTAAAGAGAAGGAGCAGCCAAAGTTTTTCCCAATCTTACTCCCCCGCACCCAAGGTGTTATTCTAAAAACAGGCCACAACAGCACACTCACCAGCCAGGTTTTCCTCTAGGACCACAAGGATGTACTCCAATTATAACAATAGAGGGGAGTGCATTTATTGTTACTGATTAAATATTTTAGTTAGGGTAATTGATTTAAAACTATTTATTTTAAGATATGAATTGAGCAGAAATGCTAGAGTCAATTTCTGGGTTCTCTGTTCTATTCCCTTGATCTATATGCCTATTCTTGTGCCAGTAACAGGCTGTTTTGAGTACAGTGGTTTTGTAATATAACTTAATATCTGGTATTGTGATTCCTCCAACTCTTTCTCAAGATTGCTGAGACTATTGGGGGTCTTTTTGGTTCCATATAAATTTTTGGAGTGTTTGTTCTAGATCTGTGAAATATGCTATTGGTATTTTAATGGGGATTGCACTGGATCAATAGACTGCTTTGGGTAGTGTAGGCATTTTAATGATGTTGATTCCACCAGTCCATGAACACAGTATCTTATTTCATTTGTTTATATCTCTTTTTTCAACATCCTGTACTTTTCTGAGAACAGATCTTTTACCTCCTTGGTTAAGGTGATCTCTAAGTATCTGAATTTTTTGTTGCAATGGTAAATGAAGTTATTTTTTTTTAGATTCTCTTCCTGTGAGTTCATTACTGTTGTATAAAAATGCCATAGATTCCTTTGTATTAATTTTGTGGCCTTTTATGTTGCCAAATTCATTTATTAAATCCAGTAGTTTTTGGGGGAATTCTTTAGGGTTTTCTATGTATAAAATAATCCCATCTACAAATAATGACATTTTTACTTCCTCCTTTCCAATTTGGATGCCTTTTATTTCTTCTTTTCTGATCACTGTGACTAGGACTTCCCAAACTATGTTGAATAAGAGTGGTGAAAGCAGACATCCCTGTCTTTTTCCTATTCATAGAGGAAATAGTTTTAGTTTTTGCCCATTGAGTATGATGTTGGCTGTAGGTTGGTCATATATGGCCTCTATTATGTTGAGGTATGATCCCTCTATTCCCACTTTGCTGAAAGTTTTTATCAAAAGGGTGCTGGCCCTTGGGACAGTATGGATGGAACTGGAAAATATTATGGTAAGTGAAATAAGCCAATCTGAGTGGAATCTAATGAACAAAATGAATTAACAAAATAAAAATTCCAGCAAACAAAAGCCCTGGTCTAGATAGCTTTCTAGAGGGGTTTTACCAAACATTCCAAGAAGAACTAACACCTATGCTCCTCAAACTATTCAAAAAATCCAAGAGGAACAAACACTTCCAAGCTCTTTTACAAGGTTAGCATTATTAAGACCTGAAACACAGAGGCTCGGAACAGACAGACCTACCTCAGGGGGACGAGAATGGCAATAGGGTGGTCGAAGACCTGAGTGAGTGGGTAGGGGCTGGGAGGAGGGAGTAAAGGAAGGTAAATGGGAGAAATCTGTAATATTTTATAATCTGTAAAATATATATATATATATATATATATATATATATATATATATACACACCAGAGGTCCGGTGCACAAAAATCATGCACATGTCGGGTCTCTAGGCCTGGCTGGTAATCAGAGCCAATGGGGTCTTCCTTTCCCAGGCTGCCTGCTATTGGCTGGGGCCTTCCTCCCACATCATAGTGAGTGGTCAAACTCCTAGTCGGTTGAACTCCCAAGGGGACAATTTGCATATTAGCCTTTTATTATATAGGATGAGAATAGGTGTGTTGGACTTTGTCAAATGCTTTTTGTGCATGAGTTGATGGGATTTTTGTCTTCCAATTTATTTATGTGATATATCGCATGTATTGATTTGAAAATATAGTATCAGCCTTGCATCGCTGGAATAAATCCCACTTGGTCATGGTGTATGATCTTTTTAATATATTGTTGAATTTGATTTGCTAATATTTTGTTGAGGGTTTTAGCATCTATGTTCTTCAGATATATTGGCCTGTACTTCTCTTTCTTTGTAGTGTCTTTATTTGGTTTTAGAATTAGGATAATGCTAACCTTGTAAAAGAACTTGGAAGTGTTTGTTCCTCTTGGATTTTTTAGAATAGTTTGAGGAGCATAGGTATTAGTTCTTCTTGGAATGTTTGGTAAAACCCCTCTAGAAAGCTATCTAGACCAGGGCTTTTGTTTGCTGGAATTTTTATTATTATTATTATTATTATTATTATTATTATTAATATTAATATTATTATTATTACTTCAATTGGCCTATTCAAGTTTTCTAATTCTTCCTGATTGAGTTTTGGAAGATTGCATTTTTTCTAGGAATATGTCTATTTCATCCAGCTTGTCCAGCTTGTTGGCATATAGTTGTTCACAGTATTTTTATTTTTTCAGGATCCTTTGTGGAATCAGTTGTTACTTTCCCACTTTCATTTCTGATTTTGTTTATTTGGGTCCTCTCTCTTTGTTTCTTGATGAGTCTGGCTAAAGTTCATCAATTTTGTTTATCTTCAAAGAACCAGCTCATAATTTTATTGCTCTTTTCCATTGTTTTTGTTTTGTTTTTTTGTATTGTTGTTGTTGTTTGTTTATTTGTTTTTAGTCTCTAGGTCCTTTATTTCCACTCTGATATTTATTATGTCATTCTTTCTACTTACTTTGGGTTTTTCTTCTTGTTCTCTTTCTAATTCTTTAAGTTGTAGTGTTAGATAGCTTATTTGAAGTTTTTTTTTTTTTGTATTTTGTTTTTTATAGGTAACCCTGTAATGCTGTGTAGTTCCCTCTCAGGACTGCTTTCTCTGTGTCTCATAGATTTTGGGTGATTGTGTGTTCATTTTCATTTTTTCCAGGATTTTTTTTTTATTTCTTCTTTCATCTGTTTGATAACTCACTCATTGTTTAATAACCTGCAATTTAGCCTCCATGTGTTTGAATGGTTTTGAGTGTTTTTATTTTAGTTGATTTCTAATTTCATGGCATTGTGATCAAGAAGATGCTTAATATGATTTCAATATTCCTGAACTTGTAGAAACTTAGTTGGTGTCCTAAGGTGTGCTCTATTTTTGAAAATGTCCCATGTGCACTTGAGAAGAATGTATATTCTTTAGCTTTGGGGTGAAATGTTCTATAAATGTCAATTCCATCTGATCTAGTGTATCCTTTAGCATTTCTGTTTCCTTGTTGATTTTTTTGTCTAGAAGATCTATCCAGTGATGTCATTGGGGTGTTAAAGTTCCATACTATGATTTTATTTTTTTCCATACTATGATTTTATTGCTGTCAATCTATCCCTTAGAATCCTCCAGAATTTTGTTTGTTTGTTTTTATATTTGGATGTTTCTGTATTGAGTGTATATATCTTCATCAGAGTCATATCCTCTTATTGTATTTATCCCTTTAATAGTTGACAAAGGAGGCAAGAACATACAGTGAAGTATGCCAGTCTCTCCAATAAATGGTGTAAATTGAAGAGGTACATGCAAAATAAATAAAACTAGACTCAAAATAGATAAAAGACTTAAATGTAAATCATGAAACCATAAAAATCTAAGAAGAGAGCAGAGGTAGCAAAATCTGAGACATCTCTTGTAGCAATATGTTTACCAATACATCTCCTAAGTCAAGGGAAATTAAGGAGAAAATAACAAATGAGACTACATTAAAATAAAATTTTCTGCCCAGCAAAAGAAACTATCAACAAAATGAAAAGAGAGCCCAATGCATGGGAGAGCATATTTGCTAATACACGTCGGATAAGGGATTAATTTCCAAAATATATAAAGGACTCATACAACTTAACAAAAGTAAGACAAACAATCCAATAGGGAAAAAAACAAACAAACAAAAAAAACCAAACAAACAAACAAAAAAAAAAAAAACGGGCAAAGGACCTAAATAGACACTGCTCCAAAGTGGACATACAGAAGGCCAAGAGATGCGAAAAATGCTCAATGTCCCTAATCATCTGAGAGATGCAAATTAAAGTGACAATGAGGTACCACCTCACACCTGTCAGAATGGCTACCATCAACAAATCAACAAATGACAAGTGCTGGCGAGGATGTAGAGACAAGGGAACCTTAGTGCACTGCTGGGCTGAATGTAGATTGGTGCAGCCACTGTGGAAAACAGTATGGAGTTTCCTCAAATAATTAAAAATGGAACTCCCATTTGACCCAATGATCCCACTTCTAGGAATATATCCTGAGAAACAACAAACACCAATCAGATAGGATATATGTACCCTATATTCATAGCAGCGTTATTTACAATAGCTAAGATTTGGAAACAGCCCAAGTGCCCATCAGCAAATGAGTGGGTAAACAAAGCTGTGTTACATTTACACAATGGAAAACTAAGAGGCTGTAAAGAAGAAAGAACTCTTACCATTTGCAACAGCATGGATGGACCTGGAGAGTATTATGCTAAGGGAAATAAGACAGAGAAAGATAAGTATCACATGATCTCACTCATACATGGAATGTAATGGAAAAAAAAAAAACTGATGAACAAAATAGATTCAGAGACATAAAAGCATGTAACAGACTGACAAATTTCAGAGGAAAAGGGGGTTAGAAGGTGGGGTGGAGAGATTAACAGGGGAACTTATATGCATATGTGAATAACCCATGGACACAGACAGTAGTGTGGTAAAGGCCTGTGAGGGGCTGGTGCTTGGTGGAGGTGGTCCATAGGGAAAAGAATCAAAGGATACATCTCTAATACTTTTTACAATAAAGATAAATTACAATAAATAAAATAAAGTTATTTATTTTCTAAGCACCTTAGAACAGTTTCTAATCCTGTGTTATAAACTTGTAAAGTAGGTAACATTGCCCCGCTTTCTAAATGCAGAAAGTGAGGCTCAAAGAGGACTAGTGAATTGACTCAGGTCACAGAGCTGGTCAGTGGCTGAGCCAGGACTGGAGCCTTCACCAGTCTGCTCAGGCTTTTTAATTCCTTAATTCTAGACAATGGCAAACATGACATGAAACTTCTTAAAATGTATTATCTCCCACCATAACCAACAGGCGGCCCAGAGCAAAACTGAGGAGCAGCTAGGATAAAACAAAATATGATGTAGGAAGCTCTGTGCCTGTGGAGAAGAGAGATTCCTCTTGATATCACTATATTAAAAAGCAGACATTGTATTCTCAAGATGTCTCTTGCATTGCCAAGAGGCTGTATACATCTTTGACTATATCAATCAATAATAAGGGAATAGAGTGCCTTTGGTGTTTGATTCTCACAGTGATTTATTCTGAACCTATCACAGTGCTGGCAGAGGGGATCAGTGATATGCAGTGTGATCATTGCTGTACCTGGTGCATATACACAGCAGAGAACTATACAGAGGTTACCTTTGGGATTGCAGGAAAGGAGGCACAGGGACTATTTAAAAGCAATGATTGGGGGCTCATTAGGTTTCTTCTTTGCCAGACAGAACACAACCATCTTGAGGCATGGGATATTTTACTTCCTGTTTTGTCTTTCGTTAACCCCTCTGTTCTCAGGACCTAGTGAGTGCATGGCACGTGATAGGCTTTTAATAAATGCCTGATGACGAATGGGCCAATGATTGTCATCAGCAAGTGAATGCACATACCTGGTAGCGGGAACCAGTGCTCCCAGTTAGATAGGAGCCCTGGGTGCTGCACACGGTCTGTGTGGCAGACTCTGGCACAAAGATTGGAGGCAGGAGGACTATTGGGAGGTGCTCTGGAAGTCAGCAACAGCTGAGGGGAAGAGAAGGTAGCACAGCAAGGCAGAGGGAGGAACTGGGGCGATGACAAAATGGTAAGTCGGCCAGTCTCATGCGGACCTCCAGAGCAGGAGAGCTCCTTGGAGTTGTCCAAACTGTGAAGAGAGGCTCAGTCTTGTCCAAACTCCCCCACAGAGGAAGCAGTCTTAGGTCACAGGTCCTGGGGAAGACATAACCTTGGGCAGGAAAGTTCTCTTCTACTAGGAGAATGTCCAGAGAGAGACTTGGCTGAAGACTGTCAGCAGCCAATATCCCCATCAGCTGAGCCAACGAGAGCCTCAGCTGTGAGGGGAGGCCTGGGACTGGGGCTGCATGTTTCCCACACAGGTGAGCATCATAACCAAGTTAATGGCATATTAAGGTACAGGCCTGATACCCATTCAGAGGGAAGGAAAAAGTAGTTGGAAGATCAGAATGGCCCTTCAGGATAACTGTTAGTTTCAGTGCCATAGTCTAGCTTCAGAGACAGAGGAACATGAACTTTAACTCGTGAAAGCAAAGAGGAACAAGAGACATCTTTATGCGGAGGACTAGAGGCCTGGCTTCTGATTCCAGTTGGACCCCCAGGAGTGAAGCTATGCACACTGCACACACCCATGGTCTTCCTTTCACATCTGAGCTGTATGTTGGCAAACATTGATTGCTAAGGGCCTTGGGTGTTAGCTGTACTCCATCAGAAACACAGAAACTCACCCAGGGATGCACCATCTGAGCTTCCCACAAGCTCATCTTCTCCTCCCTCTCTTCTCCCTGCTGCATTGGAAAATTATAAAATTCACAAAACCTTCTAAAATGCTCACTCTTTCATTATAGCCTTTTAATGACCTTCAGTCAAAGAACAATTAGGGAAAGAAATCAATTCCTGAAAGGGGACGAGCAGACAATTTCTGGGAGCACGCCTGTGGGGCACTGGGAATGTGAGAGGACCTGTTCTTGTTGTGCCCAGATTTCAAAGTTCCCAAGACCTCCAGGGAGCCAGTCAGTCTGATGCAAAAGCAAAGAGTCATTTATTTCAAACCTAGGTTTGGCTCCCCTGCCACACTCACCGATGCAACGGTAAGCTCCAGTGGCCGAGAGAGAGAGAGGCCTGATGGGACAGGGGGTTTTAAAGGGGGGTGGAGTGAGGGCAGGAGAGGGGACTGTGGGCCCCGCCGATTGGCCAGGCGTGAGTCGGTACAGGATGTGGTCATAGTGATGGCGTGCACTTCCCTTGATTATTAATTGGTTAGTCCAGAGAAATCCTGGGTGTGGCTAGCAGCGGCTTCTTCCCGTGGGGAAGCACATGGCACCGTCCCAAAATGGAGGACCCAAGGCAAGATGGAGGGCGCACATGGCTCTGTCCCAAGATGGAGGACCCAAGGCAAGATGGAGGGCGCAGTTCTTGTCCGGCTCCTGCTGCTGCCACTCGAACTCGCCACAAGGCAGGATGGCCCTCCCGCACAGCACCCGCAACTGGCCTGCGGGCAGACCGGGACTCCACCGTGTCTGGGCGGCACAGGCCCAACAAACAGGGTGCGGCCGGTGGAGTGGCCCAGCTCCGGAGGAGCGGCATCCGCTCGGAGCAGGCCCGGCCCACAGGGCCCCACTCCGCTGCCGCCGCTGCTGCATTGGGCCCCGTCCGGGGGTCAGCGGGCGGGTGGCAGCCCGCGCCGGGTTCCCGCCATGGGCCGGGGAGCCAATGCCCCCCCCATGGGGCCCGGCGGTCGGCCCACGCAGGCCCCAGTCCCCCCGACTGGGCCCCAAGGGCCGCATGGACCCCCGGCCCCAGCGCAGGCAAGTGGGGAGCCGACCACGAGGGAAGGGAGGAAAGAGCCAGGCGGTGAGGCCTTCCACTCCCATGACCTCCCCCGTGGTCGGTCGCCGCCGGGCCCCACCCCTCGGCCCGCCGCTGGCCACCACACATGTGGTCCGGACTCGGACCCGCTCCGGGGAGGCCAGGCCCTACGGCGGGCGCGGAGGGATTTCAGAGCCCAGCGGACAGACTCCTCCTCCCGCACCGCCAGGAGAGGTGGGCGGTGCACCTTTCATTCTTTCCCTCAGGTATGTCACGTCCCTGGGGCAGGCTCAGAGGCCCCAGGATCTCCATTGCATGCTTTTCAAGCATGCTGTTATTCTGTTACATGGAAGAGTAGCGGATTATTTTTTTCTTAAAAAACTATTGTAAACACTGGCTTTTAAAGATCTTGCTGCAGATTTTAGCACATAGCAAGTGTTCAACAAATGGAATGTATACATCTATCACATATATGTTTTAAAACCTCAATGGACAAATGTAAGGAGGTACTAGTTACACTCATCATGATTATACTATCTGCACATCAAAATGAAACAGGCAGTTCCCTCCACTTAGTTAACCGTGGCCTGCAAACTGCGGCTCGTGAGCCACAAGCAGCTTTTTGGCCCCTTGAGCGTGGCTCTTCCTAAGCCCTAGGAGTACCCTAATTAAGTTAATAACAATGTACCTACCTATATAGTTTAAGTTTAAAAAATTTGGCTCTCAAAAGAAATTTCAATCGTTGTACTGTTGATATTTGGCTCTGCTGACTAATGAGTTTGCCGACCACTGGCTTAGTAGGAAGAGCACATATACAAGCCAGAACCCTCTTGGTTCAGTTTCACTAGTTACCTGCTGTGCGGTCATAGGCATGGGTCAGCTCAGCTTCAGTTTTCTCTAATACAAAGTGGCCATAACAGTACTTACCTTGCAAGGTTGTTGGGTAAAAATAGAGAACATGCAATGACCCTGAGAAGATGTTTAAATAATCAGTACTCACAATAATTAAAGCAACTTGGTGTATAGTATTTAACAATCCTGGAAAGGTCAAAATAAATAATAATAATAATAAAAATAAGGAAAATGTATATAAATAATTGAGGAAAAATGGGTTCACACAATTCTCTAGTGGGAAAATACTCCAACTCCACAAGGAAATACAGTGTAACACTAAAGCTAGGTATGTGAATGGCATGCTTTGTAGAGGCCACATATAGGCCCTGAAGTAGTCATTCCGGTCTGTGGAAAGCTGGGGCAGTTGAGCATTAACAAGAGAGAAGGTTGCAATGGCTGAAGGAAAGTAAATGCGCCGTGGCGAGTCATGTGGAGCCCGGAGAGAGGCAGTCTGTGCGCGGGAAGCTTGCTTCCAGGATCTCTCTACCAAGGACTGCCAGAGTCTCCCAGATCACAGCGCTGACCCAAAGGACTGACCACTGACCGAAGAAATCTAGACAGCAACTCTTGAGATGTAGAAGTGCTTGAAAGAAGACTGAACTCAGAGATTTGGGGCATTTCTATTTCCTACTTACCACTCCAACTCAAAGGAGATGGGGTTGGGGAAATACAGTTGAATACAAACTGCTGACTCTGGACTTGATATTTGACAATGTGATTTGATTTTTCTAATCATGGTTTAGAAGATGTCCATATCACTGGCCTTTGGCTGGGAATTGATATGGAAAAAAATCCCATATGATATGGGAAAATTTATCTACTCTGACATCTGAAATCTTATCAGAAATTTTCTGTCTATCAAAGTATGTAACAGGAGTTGAAACATCAAGTGGAAATAATTGTTATATCCAATAAAGAGGCTTTTCCAAAAGTGTCCTCTTGCAAACATTACTGCCATAAGTTCAAAGAGCCAATATGCAACGTGGAAGTTCCATGATAGAGCAAGTTTGGGAAATGCTAGTTTAAATATGTTAAATGGGACTTTTATTTTAATAACAGTACTTCTCTTAGAATTTGGAAATATACATTATGAATCCCCTCTGACAGATATACTTGGATTTCATAAACTTGTGGGATTCATGTAACTCAAATAACTTTTCAGAAACATCCCAGTGATTGGTAAGAATAAAGTGAAGTAACATCAAATGTAGGGGAAAATATGGAAGGATGTAGGGGGGTGATTTATCTGATCTTAACTTATTGTATACAAACACTCCAGCTATGAATAATGAAGAAATAGATGAGGTGAGTCTACAGCAGCCTCAGTTTCAGGGATGAATTTAAAAGTACAGAGACTGTAGCCCTTGGGGATGGGGGCATGCATCTTAAGCTTTCAAATTACCCTGCAAAGGGAGACTTGTATTTTATTGTTGGAGAGATATAATTATTTTCCTACTTAAGAAACCTAGGATATAGATTGCCTGGTAATGTCTCACAATGCAGTAAATCAATCACATGAGGAAGTTGGACCTATGGGTGGTCTGAGGACAGTAGTACAGAACTCGAGTTCCTGACCATATCACAGAAGTACTCAGTCAACCCTAAATTTTCCCAACTTCTGCACTTGCTAATGGATGAAATATTAAGTTCTCTTTTATTTAAACCAATTTGAATCAGGGCTTGTGTTATGGCCGATAAAATGGTGTTGCCTGACATATCCACAAATAATTAATAATATGATATCAATCGATACAAAATGGAAGAGTAACTACTAGTATGTCCAAAAGAAGTATATACTTTTTAAAAATAAGGTAGATGGGGTCAACTATGCATGTGAGCATAATATGCTACTGTGAAGAGTTCCTTAAACCTCTGTGTTGAGTGTTTCCTTCCCAGGACCCATGTGGTTCAGGGTTCAGGACCTGGAAGCAGAGCCGCACACAAATGAAACAGAAGAGACAAGAGATAATTTGGGAATATTGGAAAGTCAGGAGGGCAAGTCCAACTCAAGGGGAAGGACTCCCCTCCCCCCACCCCCTCAGGCCTCACCAAGCTTTTATTGATCTGGGATACACTCATAGCATAGCCCTTAGGCAGATGACCCCTGGCAACAGGCAGACTAGCCCATCAGCAAGGATTTACATAATAATAAATGGGGGAGTAGTTTCAGCTACCACTGTCTGGACAAACAGAGGTGGCGCCTAGCTCCAACCTTTGCTAGGGCTTCAAAGGCACCCAGCCTTGGGGGGGGGGGGGGTTCTCTGTCTATGCTTATCAGCTAGTGAAAACAATAGGTGGTCTTCCACACCTCTGGCTTAAGCACATTTGAGAAATGTGCAAAAAACAAAGACAACAGAAATTATACTGTTACTCAAATTAGGTCCAAGGATGTGGCAGTCCAAAGGCAGGTAACAGAAGAGTCACAAGGGAAAGGTATCCCTGTGTGGGAGGAGCATCCCTGCTCTTGACATTAACTCAGAGCCCAGCCTAAAGAGGAACGTTTCATAGATTTGATTTGCCTCACAGGCAACACTGACTCTTAGAAGGCATGAGAAGAGATCCATTACTTCTTATCCACAAAGATATGCTGCTTTATAAATTAGAAACCATAGGAGACACATGAATACATCGAATCCCATGCATGTAAAGGACAATAAACCCTCATTCAATGGTAAACACAATTATTCTCAGAAAGGAGAATCATAAAATAAGTATGTCAAGAAAATTGGGAGAAAGTCCAACCTAAAATTGTGATTAAAAAAAAAAATGATTAGCAATGACCATGACAAATAAATTGACAAGAAATAACTAAAAGATTTGAAATGGCTACATGAGGAGTTCACTGATAAATTTAGATTTCAGCTAAATGTCCACAAATTATGTAAAGACATGTTATTAAGCATAAGTACAAAAGCATGGTCGAATTATAAAGTCCAGAATAATTGAGGCTTTCAAGAAAGAAAAAAAAAATGACTATATTAAATACATTTTCAGTTATGTTAGAAGCAATGTGGTTTATTTCTAAAGATCTCTCTTAAAAGGGTAATTATAAATGTGGAAAAAGATTTATGTACAAAAATTTTTATTACAGTGTTACAATGGTACAATATTGAAAGGACTCTAAAGACCTAATGATAGCGATTTAATTAATTCTAATGGACACATAAAATTATCAGCTAATCTATTTCTTCTACTACTAAAATTATAATTATGAAATTAGCACATATGTTCTTTTTTAGGCTGAGACTCCAACAGTGAAATTACTTGGACTGTGAAGTGTTAGGTAAGAATAGGGGGATATATTAATATGTGTATTCCGTAATCTAACTTTTGTGTGTGTTTGTATACATGTTTGTATGTGTGCACAGGAGGTACAATGTATATCTCTAATTGTGACATTGTGGAATTTTTTATTGTACAGTGACTTTATATTAAAGGAATGTGGTATTTTAAGTAAAGATAAGTTCTTAAACTTTAAGTAAACATTAAAATCACACATATTTAGAAATAACTATATTAAGAAAAACAATCACATGTAAGGAGTGCAAATATATTCTGATAGCAGCCAACAGACAGAGAGTTCTGTAGTTTTATTTATTTATTTATTTATTTATTTATTTATTTATTTAGTTTATTTAATATATACTAGTGGCCCTGGTGCATGAAATTCATGCACATTTAAAGGGGATTAATTAGAGGAAATATTTTAATATTGCTATTTGCCCTTTTTCTATAATAGAAGTGTCAGAGATCAGAGAAAATTAGTAAAATGTATATGAAAATCTCCCTCCTGTCAGAGTCTGGGGCATGCTGTGGGACCCAGAATCAAGTCTCCACCCACCCACATGTACCTCAAAATCTCACAAAATCCAGACCCAGTCGCCCTCCCCCCCCCCCCCCCCCCCCCGCATTGGGCTAGATCCAGACCCGGCTGGTCCCACCCTTGTCAAGCCCTGCTGGACGGGGGGTGCAGCCTCAGGTCCCCTGACTCGGTGCCTGGGCAAGGG
Source organism: Myotis nattereri (assembly GCF_964212035.1). Taxonomy (NCBI): domain Eukaryota; kingdom Metazoa; phylum Chordata; class Mammalia; order Chiroptera; family Vespertilionidae; genus Myotis; species Myotis nattereri. The sequence continues at coordinate 89,672,217 of NC_138082.1, read as the reverse complement.
GGTGCATCCTGAGGTCCCCCAGCCTGGGCTGGGGCAGAGTCATGCCTTGAGGTCCTCTGTTCAGCCTTGCTGGGTGGGGGATGTGGCCTGAGATCCCCTGTCCAGCCCCACTGGGAGGGGGCGGGGAGCAACTTGAGGTACCCTATCAAGCCCCACCAGGTGGGGGGCACAGCCTCAGCTCCTCTGTCAAGCCCACTGGGAGGAGGGCATGGCCTCAAATCCCCCATCTAGTCCCACTGGGCAGAAGTGCACGGCCTGAGGTCCCTTGGCCAGGGGTGAGGGGAGCAGTCTGAGGTCCCCCGGCCCAGCACTGCAGCAGGGTGGCACACCTTGAGGTCCCCCGTCAAGCCCCGCCAGATAGGGATACAGCCTCAGGTTCCCCGGCCCGGCACTGGGACGGGGGATGTGGCCTCAGGTCCACTGGTCCAGCGCTGGGGTGGGGGGCATGGCTTGAGGTCCCCCTGCTTGGCACCGTGGCAGAGGGTGCAGCCACAGGTCCCCTGGCCTGGCACCAGGGCAGAGGGTGCAGCCACAGGTCCCCTGGCCCAGTGCCGGGGTGGGGGCATGGCCTGACATCCCCTGTCAAGCCCCATGGGGGCAGGGGGAAGTTATAGCCTCAGGTCCCTGCTGACTGCTCATTAAGGTTCATTACAGGAACTCGGCCACCGCTGTGCATGCAGCCATCTTGTGTTATGGAAACCCTGCCTCCGCTGTGGGTGCTGCCATCTTTGTGGCAGAGTGATGGTCGATTTGCATATTCCCTCTTTATTATATGGGATACTTTTCTTCAGATTAGAAGGGACTGAACCAACACAGTCAGTAGGGACTTGAACTCCAGGTAGTGAAGGGACCATAGGAGAGAGTCTGCTGGTTCTGCATGTGTCCATGTCCCTGGGTCCTGCTCTCCAGGCTTCCTACGCTGCTGGTACTGAGTGCACTTGCAGAAAGACTCAGCGCTATTCCTTTTGGGAGGCATGAAGAGCAGATGTGCTGGATTGCTGGGAATGGTCCCAATAGCCCCAATGTTTAGGAAAGTAAAGATAATAGAGTCCACAAAATATGCGCTAGTGAATGAAATATTTATCTTTGGAAAAATAGAATGACTTTGTTAAGAAATAATATGTGAGTGCCTGGCAAGTGCAATGCTGATCAATGAAAACTGGTAAGAGGTCATCAAGAGTCAGTCAGACTTACTCCGATAGGAATGAGCACACCTGCGTGCAAGAGCTTTGTTTCTAGACACCACCTTCCAATAGACATACCGAAGGATACCTGGAAAAGGGAATAATGCCAAAGCTGGGTCTGTGAGGATATAAGATGGCCGGGGGCAACCAAAAAGGAAGTATTAGAGAATGGATGGGGCCAGTTATGGGAACACAGGAAGCAACCTAAAAGAGCTCCCAAAGCTGGAACAATTTGAGAAAAAAAACAGCAGCACAAAAGCATGGTCTTTTCAGATAATAACCCACAGATTAAACTGACATACTCATATAAATCAATAATTGAATCAATAAATAAGAAGTGAGAAAAGGGACAGATTTTTTCTTAAATAAAATTTTAAGTAGCAAAAGTAGAATGAATAAGAAAAATACAATATCACAGAGAGTGTCACAATAATAAGCAAATAAGAATCATCCATGGATGCTAAAATTAGTGGGTAAAAGTTTGAGAGGCAGGATATCTGTATAGTCTCAAAATTTCTCTCCAAAGACAGTAATTAATTACAAAGGGAAAATAGTGATTTTATAATAAAGAACTATACATACTCCACCATAACTGAGTGTTCAAGTTCCCATCACCACTAATAGAGCATATCAACTTCACCATCCCCCAATCTGATGCACTGTCAAGGACAGGTACAATGTCACCTCTGTGGCATTCTTGCCCAAAATACAAAACCTAGTACCATAATTAAAAACCATCAATGAGGCCAAAATTGATGGAAATTCTAAAAAATAACTGACCAGTAAGTACCCTGCAAGTCTGAGAGTAATGAAACCCAAGACAAGACAGAGCTACTGTCACAGGTTAGAAGAAACTAAAGAGGCAGGACCACTAAGTACCATGTGGGATCCTGGGACAGGCAGCAGCGCAGGAAATGATAAAATGCAAGGGAAAACTGCAGAAACGTGAATAGGTTTGCCCTAATACAACCCCCTGGCTTTGGTGATTGTGCGCTGCTATGATTATGCCGAGTTGTTCACAGCAGAGGAGTCAAGCTGAGTCATATAAACAGGTACTCTCTGAGTTATTTTTGCAATTCTATGTAAGTCTAAAATTATTTCAAAATAAGAAGTTTAGGAAAAAAAAAACAGGTCAATCCAGATTAACATGTTCTTATATGTCCACGTATATGAAATAAAGAAATACACTACATAATATTGATGAATTAATACTGTTGACCACAAAGTACTGCAAATGCTGCAGCGGTTCTCAACCTGTGGATTGCGGCCCCTTTGGCGGTCAAACGACCCTTTCACAGGGGTCTCCTAAGACCATCCTGCATATCAGATATTTATATTACGATTCATAAAAGTATCAACATGACAGTTATGAAATAGCAACGAAAATAATTTTATGGTTGGGTTACAACATGAGGAACTGTATTTAAAGGGCCTGAAGTTTGAGAACTACTGGATTAGCACATCATCCTGAAGAGTGTCTTCAAGAAGGAACCACAGGGCATTTCAGAATTTGGCCTGCTGCTCTGTTGTGTAATCAGGTTGGCATGAATATCAAGCCTGTAAGATTCTCCTAAGATACAAAATTGGAAAGACAGAAGAATATAGTAGATAATAAAATATGGGTCCCGCAATTAAGTGAAAGAATTGGGTTGAAAAATGATTTTAAGAGGAATAGGGGAGGAATACTGCCCTTAATTTCAAAATAACCATCCAGACCAATATAGAAATGGGAACATGGTGCCTATCATGAACTCAGGTGAAACAGGTTGAGTGACAGCTGCCATTCATTTAATAAAATTGACCACTTGGATAAAAAAAATCTATAATGAAGAATACAAAGGGTTTTTTTATTGTTTAAAGTATTACATATGTCTCCTTTCCCCCCCCCATCCATACTTCCCCAGCCACTCCCATCCCCCAGAACAAGTCCCCACCACCCCAGTGTCTGTGTCCATTGGTTATGCTAACATTTATGCATATAATTCCTTTGGTACATCTCTTAACCCCCGCCCTGACCCTCCCCTTCCTTCCCTTTGAGGTTTGAAGGTCTGTTAGGTGTTTCTCTGGCTCTGGCTCTATTTTTATTCATCAGTTTATGTTGATCGTTACATCCCACAAATAAATGATATCATGTGATATTTATCTTTCTCTGACTGGCTTATTTTGCTTAGCATAATGTTCTCCAGGCCCATCTATGCTGTCGCAAAAGGTAAAAGTTTCTTCTTTGTTATAGCAGGGTAGAAGTGTAGAGATGCCACAGTTTCCTAATCCACTCATCTGCTGATGGGCACTTAGGCTGATTCCAAATCTTAGCTATTATAAGTTGTGCTGCTATGAACATAGGTGTGCATATGTCCTTTCTCACTGGTGTTTCTATTTTCTTGAGATATGGTCCTAGACATGGGATTACTGGGTCAAATGGGAGTTCCATTTTTTTTTTATTTTCTTTTAACTTTTTGAGGAAACTCCATACTGTTTTCCACAGTGGCTGCACAAAGTGTTTTAAATACTATCTCTAAATGCAGAGGTGGGAACAATAATATAAAGTAAGGGGAAATAAACGCTAGCTCAGAATCAGGAAAACTCTTGCAATGGCTATTTATGAATCAATAAATACATTTAGGAATCCCAGGTAAGGGGAAGTGCTGAAGAGAAGGGGTCACATTGTAGCTGATGGGGCCATGGTTCTCTGTATTGGGATGAATGACGTTCATATCCCTCAAAACCTGTCTAAACCGAAGTGCTAAAGCGCCAGGGTGCTGGCCCTGGCATGGTGGCTCAGTTGTTTGGAGCGAGCATCTGCCCCTACAACACAAGATGGTGGGCTCAATTCCTGGTCAGTGTGCTTGAAGGAGACAACCCATCCATGTTTCTCTCTCACATTGAAGTCACTCGTCACTCTCTCTCTCTTCCTCTTCTCTCTCTCTCTCTCTTTCCTTTGCTTTCTCTAAATATTAAATAATAAAATAAATAAAATGCCAGGATGCTGTAACATTAGAATATGCACGTGGGTTGTGTGTGTATTGTATGTGTGTGTGTTTGTATGTGTAATTCAAAGTTGAATGTCCAATCAATATTATTATAAAGTTTGGCATTGGAGGGTGGCATTTTGTATGTGCATAAATGAGCATGCCATTTCATGTTAATATCCACTTTCTCCTATTTTTAAGAAGATCTATACTTCAGTGTGAGCTCCACAAGGGGTCCAGATACCGGAACTAATTTTCTTTTAAGCTTAAGAAAGTAAGGAGGGATTAGAATTAGAATTCTTCTATGAATAAGGCTCCAGAGCTCCAGTGAAATGCAAGGAAGGCACTGCTTCAACTCATTTCCTGTATGTAAATGGATGATGGAAACCTGAAAACAGTTTTCTCCTGAGGTGTGTGGATGTGAGGCTGTGTCTTGTATTTGAATCAAAGTAGGATTCAGATCTTATAGCACTGAAGTAGGACTAGCAGGGAAGGAAAGTAAAGAAGCTTGGGAAAGCCTTTGCTAATAGCCTCAGAGGCAGTTACTACCAGCTTTCAATACCAATGCAGCAGGTGAAACTCAGGCTCACCCACTAGCTAACTAAGGACGTGGTTATTTACAGAATGAAGTCATTCTTCCACTATAAACAGTTTTTGCTTTAGCAGAAGAATTTATTCTCCTAAAAAGAGTCTGTCTGTTCCCAAGTATTTAAAATATTAGCATAGAAGTCACTTTTGCTTGAGAAAGGGAATGAGGAGAGCAGCTCCTTCACTCCCTGCCCAGTAATTGCCCTTACACTGGGAAGATGGCTATTTGCAATCCACCCCAGTGCCTTTCTTTGTAATATCTTGACTCTCCCGTTTTAGCCCTTGTGTAGAAAATCCAAACAGGGCTAGTGAGTCTCCTTAATCCAGAACATATTTTATTTTCACCACAAACAGCAAGGATACCAGGCACCAGGAATGGCAGGTGGAAAAGGCAAGGCCAAGTGGCGAAACATGGATCCCAGTGAGAATCATGAGAGGGACGGGGATGTGGGTGAAGGAACAGAGCAAAGTGACTTCTCTCCAGGCTGCTTTGAGCCCAGGAACTTTAGAATGATGGGTAAGGATATTTATCAGGGGAAATTTTTAAAAGGCCAATTAGCGCTTACTATATTGCTTAGTGTGAAGAATTGTTAGCAGAAATGGAGAACTGTAAAAGCTGACAAGGAAAAGGTATAATAATCTAAACATGATAAAATGGTATATTCTCAACCATTACCCCTAATGATGGGAATGAATGACTTTGATTGCCCTGAAAAGGAAAACACTTGAAAAAATGTTAATCCTTTAAGCCAGTTGTCTTTGCAAGTCTCTGGGAATGAGTTAAGTAGCTGAAATTTCTAAATGGCTCAATACAGTCACAATACACAATCTTCTTAAAAAAGACAGAGCTCCGAGGCATTTTCACAACCACACTGGAGACTCAGGCTGAGATTGCATCATAGAGAAGTAGAGCTTGTGGGCCCAGCTCTTGCTGGAAGTTTTCCAGGTTTGTGTCCTATATATAACATTTGAATAACACTGACTTTTATTTATATTTTGTTGTTCTTTGCCAAAAGAAAAAGAAATAGAAAGAAGGAAAGAAGGGGGGGGGGAGGGAAGGAAGGAGAAAAAAAGAAAGGCAGGAGGGACGGAGGGAGGGACGGAGGGAGGAAGAAAGCACTAAAAACCAGCTTTGGTCAGTTTGTTTTGTCAGTTGGCTTTGGGGTTAATGAGGAATTATGAGGAAGCGCTTTTGGTCTAATGCTTTTTAGACCTCTTCCTTAAACATACACAGGCATGTACAGACAATTGAGACTAATCTAGACTGACCCTGGGACACTCCTAATCATTGTTCTGCATTTTAATTTGCTTTGTAACCTGTTTCCAAATATTAGCTTATTTTATTTTTGTTATTTTTTATCTAATCAATTAACTTAGGCACGAGAATGGAGACCTCAAGTGAGTGTAGTTGTGTTACATTTGCCCTCATGCTTTTTTACTGTTGCATTATTTAGTAGCAGCTGTAGAGCCTGTGTCATGTCACACCCCTGAGCTCTCTGTCTTCAGATGGCACAGCCCCTTTAACCCCCAAATGGCATTCGTCCAGCTTTCCTTTCCATGCCTGCCCTGGCCTGCAGGTATTTCTGAGACATGAAGGAATGCATGTGCCTTTCCAGTCACCTTGGTTGTTATTCTTCAGCTCAGCCAAGAGTCATGGCCTTTATTGTTGTACTAGAGGCCCAATGCACAAAATTTGTACACTGGTCGGGTCCTTAGCAGCTGCCAGCTGCTGGCCAGGGCACCTCCCTTCCCCTGGCCTCCTGCAGCCTCCCCTGGCTGTGCTCCCAGGTTGAACTCCTGGTCGAGTTGATAATTTGCATATTAGGCTTTTATTATATAGGATTAGGATCTGTTTCTCCAGGTTCCTCAGGGGAAGACAGTTTCCTCTAGTAATTCTCTAAAGACTAGGTAAAACTTAATTGTAGGGTTTGAAGATAAGAGGAAGGCTTGAGCATATAAATAAAAATTACATCCTGAAGATCCTGGGCCCAGATGCAGTCCAGCCCCTCCTGAAGGGCCCCACTGGGCATCTCTCTCCTTCACCCCACACCACCCTGCAGCAGAGGCCTCTACACTGTTGCACAGGACCTTTGAGAAGACTTCCTGTGCTTCAAAACTGGATGCTGACAATGGCCCCAGCTGCCTCCAGGGGCCTGTGAAAGGAGGCAGGTGCACCTTCCCATAGCCCAGGCACAGGCCTGCTCTGGGCTTGGCCTGGAGGGCAGCTGCACCCGCATTGTCTGGGTTCTGCCCACCCCAGCAGGCACATGGCTCTACATTGGCAAGACCAAGGGGTCCACTGAATCACCATGTTTTATTTTTCACAAAACAAATATGCAATTTCTCTCTCTCTATATATATATATGAATAAAAAATGCAGTTAATTTTAGAGTATAGTCTTTCCATGCTTCTAGCCACCATGGTTTAAATGTTCAGATTAAATCAGATAACCCTCCTGGGACGTTTCAGCCATATTTGGAACCTTTTTAATACTCAGTTGCTGCAGCCATCATGTGCTTTCTCTCACCATTCATAAAGAGAGATGAAGAGCATGGAAAGAGGGGAGACAGGAAGGATGCATCACTGGACCAGCAGACCTATCCCCGGCGGAGAGGGCGGAGACTCCTAGGGATAACTTGAGCCCACCCTGACTCTATCCTGGCAGGTGACCTATGAACAAAGCAGGAACGGCTGAATAGTGAACCTGCAATTTGCAAGCGCTGCATGCAGGGCTCATGGAGTATTTTATACATACCTTCGGCTTCCGTCCTTGTGACAGCCTGATGGATGCCATTTCACAGAAGAGACAGGGCACAGAGAGGACAAGTGACTCACCAGGTCCCATCGTGATGGAGACAAGATCACGCCCATGTGGTGTGTGGTTGGATCGCACCCTCCTTTGGACTGCACTGCCTCTAGGGAAATCACACATTTCCCCTACTCCACACGACATACTCAGACTAAGCTCGCTATTCCATAGAAGCTCAAGGTCTCATGTCATGGCAGTCCTTTATTTAAAATACTTTTTATTGCCCTAGCCGGTTTGGCTCACTGGATAGAGCATCAGCCTGGGGACTGAAAGGTCCCAGGTTCGATTCCGGTCAAGGGCATGCACCTGGGTTGCAAGCACATCCCCAGTACGGGGTGTGCAGGAGGCAGCTGGTTGATGCTTCTCTCTCATTGATGTTTCTAACTCTCTATCTCTCTCCCTTCCTCTCCGTAAAAAAATCAATAAAATATATATTAAAAAAATAAATAAAATACTTTTTATTAAGTCAACAAAATATGTATTAAAATACATTACCCTATGGTAAATGCTGAGGTAAAAGAACCTTCCAAAAATTAAACTTATTTAAGAAATATGGCCGAAACCAGTTTGGCTCAGTGGATAGAGCGTCGGCCTGCAGACTGAAAGGTCCCAGGTTCGATTCCGGTCAAGGGCATGTACCTGGGTTGTGGGCACATCCCCAGTGGGAGATGTGCGGGAGGCAGCTGATCGATGTTTCTCTCTCATCGATGTTTCTAACTCTCTCTATCTCTCTCTCCCTTCCTCTCTGTAAAAAATCAATAAAATATATTTAAAAAAAAAAGAAATATGGAATCTTACAGAGTAAGCAAACATATCTGCTGATAAAACAAAGGCATGGACACAGATGGGAAAGGGGAGAACAGGGTGAGGGCTGTAAAAGTCAGGTTTTAGCACTTGTTGACTACATGATGCTAAAGAAGTGTGGAGGTTATCAGATAAATATATGTAAGTGTGTTTGCTCTGAAGATAGGAACACGCAATTATAAATTTTAAAGTAGTAAGTACCGAAATGGAGTTAGAAATAATGCACAAGAGCAGTTCAGGATGGGGGAGTGCGCCCCTGTTAAGCAGCAGGGAGTGGCTGTGTGAACAGATTTGCAGACCTGGGCTTGACTCCGAGCCCTGCGGTGGGGAGCTTGCTAGGTGCCAGGTCTCAGTTTCCTCACGTCTAAAAGCCCAGAAACATCATGTGATGTGACAAGGACTGGCGTTAGTACATGTACCTGGCCCATCATCTACATCCAATGAGTACCAGTTCCCTTCCTTCTGTTTCATGGGGAATTAGAATATTTAAAACACTCAGCATCTAACACAAACTTACGAATAATCATGATTTAACAAAACATGGGGATTTAACAATGGTATCACCTTACACTTCCATGGCCATGCTAGCCAGAACTTTGCATTCCATGCAAGAACTAGTCTTAAGTAATATCCAAGCAATGTGTCTAATTAATGTAATACATGTAGTGTGGCATCAAACACATATACACACACATCACACACACACGCACTCTTCTGAACAATCCCCTGAGGAATGCCCTACCATCCTCACTTTAAAGTTGGGCATATTTTGGAACAGAAAAGCTAAGCACTTGCCCAAGTTCTCACTTTTAGTAAGTGGTGGAGCAAGGGTTTGCATCTTCCTGCATTCTCCCGAGTCCATCCTCCTAACTCCATCCCAAAGTGCTGCAGTCACAGCCCAAAGGTAAGGAAAAAGATTGCATGTGATATCTGAGACCAGTGACAGTGAATAACCTAGTCTGGGGAGTTTACAGTGCATGCAGGGATTGTGAAAATTAAGACTCATAAAACAGAATGGTTTTTAAACTAATTGGGCCTATTTAATATTTTTTGAAATTACATGGGAAGCTTTGCCAAATAAATAATAATAGTGAAAAAATAGAATGGGACCAGTTTAGAGGGCCTTGAATGTCAAGCTAAGGAACTCTGTTTGACTTGGTTCAAATATTGACAAATATTGAAGTCGAGCCAAGTGTGGAATTATCAAGCTGGAGAGTCTGAAAATCATCATTTAAGTCTGGGAATAAAGCAAAGTATGAACAGAGCCTGAGTGTCCCTCCACTAGCGAGGTACAAACACGTTACCCAGCCTTAATCCTCAGCATTCGATACGGAACATGCATGCCTCCCTGGTATTATGCACAAGAGCAGCTGGAAGGATGATTAATTTCAGCAGTGGAAGACACTGTTGCAAACTACTGGACATGAGCTAATCAATTTATAGTTCTAGGGGATTTTATTGGATAAAAGAAGCTCTAATATGAGATTCTTTTCATATGAATTATTATCTCAATTTAATAGATAAAGAAGCCAAGATTCTGAAAGATAATACAAATGGCCTTTGGCTACACATAAAATAATGATGGGAGGTGATTTTCAAGGGTGCCCTGCTCCAAAGCCCAGCAACAGCACACTGAATCAGCAGCCCAGGCTCCAGCACCACTTTGCAAAGGAGACGAGGAAGAATAAGGGAAATGAAGAAGCCTTGCGCTCTCCACCTTCTGTGTGCCATAACCTGTGCCAGGTGCTAGAGACACACACTTATTGGGGGCAGAGATCCTCAAGGTGACTGCTGTCCAGAGGAGCCCACCATAAGCACATACATTCTAGCCTTTCGGGGGTTGCTATGACAGAAGGGACAATAGGGATAAGCACGGAGTGTCACCAGCTTAAAGGTGGGAAGAGCCCATGGGAGAAGATCCTTAAAGAAGGGTTTGCTGGTTTGCTTGAGGGAACTTTTAGCCTTCTGACATGACAGAGAGAAGACAGGTGGCTTAAAAAACAGAGCTTTCTGAGGTATACTAAGAATGCTTTCCTTGATCTTAAAGGCAATGGACTCTCTTTTCAGATTGATTGGATGGAGGAAGACTGAGAGAGAAAGATTATCCAGAGGCAATTGTGGTGATGCAGGGAAGAGGTGATGAAGGTGCTGGTGGGAGGGAAGGAGGTAAACCATACACCAGATATTTACTTAGGTTTTCATTCACTCTGGGCTGGAACTTAGAGCTTGCAGCAAATATCTAGGCATTTTATCATGGTTTATTGGACAAACTAGCACTGGAAATTAATTATTTTAGTATGTAAAATTCTCCCTTTCTTCTTTCTTTCCTTCCTTCTTACCATCCTTCCTTACTTTCTTTCTTCTTTCCTCCCTCCCTCCCTCCCTCCCTCCCTCCCTCCCTCCCTCCCTTCCTTTTTCTTTCCTTAGTGCTTCAAGTGTTCCTTTTAAAAACTTAAATGCAATTTCCTAACCGGTTTGGCTCAGTGGATAGAGCGTCAGCCTGCGGACTCAAGGGTCCCAGGTTTGATTCTGGTCAAGGGCATGTACCTTGGTTGTGGGCACATCCTCAGTAGGGAGTGTGCAGGAGGCAGCTGATCAATGTTTCTCTCTCATCAATGTTTCTAACTCTCTATCCCTTTCCCTTCCTCTCTGTAAAAAATCAACAAAATATTTAAAAATAAAAATATTTCTTAAAAAAAACCCAAAAAAATAACTTAGATGCAGATTTTCCTAGGGAGGGTCATTGCTCCAGCTACTAACAATTTAAAAGACAAATGTTGAAAGTCAGGTAAGAGCAGAAATGGAGCAAAGGAGTGATGGAGAGGAGAGGAAGTTCATGATAACCTGGGCATACTATGTGCTACAGACACACATTTTTTCAGGCAGAGATCCTCAATGTGAGGATCTAAGCTTCTGTCTTCTCTGCAAAGTGTTAGTGTGAGATCCAAATCTCAGGAAAATGAAGAAAAAAGACACATGATTCTTTGGTGTTCCTATCTTCAGTGAGAACCTGCTATTACCTCAAAGGTTTCCACTCAGGGAAGTTAAATTATCTTAGGAGAAAATAAACTACTTACATGACAGGTGAACTGAGACTCATGTGCTGGTATAGACATTGATATCTGAAAATGAGCCAGAAAAGCTTTGTGAAGGAAATATGATGAGCATTCTAGAACTTTTAGTCATCCCTTGGCCCTCATAGGGTGAACAAGCATCAGGCTTATCCTCTTCTCTGCTCAATTAAATGTGAGAGCAGTCTGCAGCAGCTTGTGGGGTCAACAATGGATCCTCACCCACACTGGTTGCCATTAAAAAGCAGCATGGACAGTGTGTGCTGCCCACGGATTCCTGGTACTTCCTCTCAGATAGTTTCTGAGGGTCTGGATGGCACAGGGTTTCTTAACTACACACGTTGAAATCTGACTCAGGATTTGCCTTTGAAAGGGCTCTAGTCTAGGATTAAGAGCATTAAAGTCAACTGTGGTAGTAGAAGGAACTCTAGTATGTAATATTGTTTCAATTCCCTCTTCAGTTAATGGTATTTCATTGAGAAAATGTCTTAAAACTCATATCTTTGGTTTGTTCAACAAAAGCTGTGAACATGAAGTTCCTTCATGAAGACTTAGTGTTCACATTTCTATGGAGCATGGTTCCTTCAAGATGCTCCAGGAAAAATCCTGTACAATAAAAGGGTAATATGCAAATTGACCCTAAGGGCAGAACTACCAGGAACCACCGGTCACAATGACACACACTGACCACCAGGGGACAGAGGCTCAACACAGGAGCTGACTTTGGTGGTCAGTGTGCTTCCACAGAGGGAGCACCGCTCATCTAGAAGCTGGTTCATCGCTGGTATGCACATCGGCGGTGCCAGGAGCCTCTCCTGCCTTCGCAGCAGTGCCGAGGATGTCCGACTAATGGCTTAGGCCCACTCCTGGGCTGCCAGAGGGAGGTCTGACCGCCAGCTTAGGGCCAATCCCCCGGAGAGTGGGCATAAGCCATCAGTCAGACATCCCCCTGCCCCGTGAGTGCCTGAATTTTTGTGCACCAGGCCTCTAGTAAAAAATAACAGGGTCCCTTAATGAACACCGATTAGGGGAACCAATGATGCATATCATTCCTTCATTTGTTCTAGGATAAGGCCCTTCTCTCATGGAGCATGCAGTGCTGTGGAGAGAGATACACATGCAAAGTGGGAAGAATTTGGAAAGAAAAATATAGCAAGAAAGGAGGGTGGGTTGTGCTGGGCAGGGGAAAAGGAGTTGGCAACATCACCGATGAAAGCCATTGCATTGTGCATACAGCAGCTCCCACACTCGGCACTTTCTGGGTTTGACTTTGATTTCGCATTGCCCCATGGCTTTGCCCTGGATGCAGCAGTCAGACTCTCTCCAGCTCAGGGCACAGCCTTCATCCAATGTCTCCTTGAGTCCAGGTCCTACAATAGCAGGTGGGGCCTCCCCTCATCTCCCATGCTCAGTTCCAGGTTAGTCCAAGAGAAGTTCAGGAAGCTTTCTATTTATTTTTCAGAAAGTGAAGAAGAGAGGAGGTATTGTTTCTTTCTTGCTTTAGTGAAGTGTGAAAAGTGTTATTTTGCTAAGTGGGTATTTCCGTGTTCCTGGTCGTGGACCATATGGTCCAGCTGCCATCTGTGTTGGTGTTATAACTCTCAGTGCAGAGATGGAAACAAATATATGACACTGTTGTCATCACTTGCTTTATTACCCTTTACACTGACAACAGAAATTTCACAAGACTCAGAGCCTCTGAACACACACAGCCATAGCCAGGATGCTGGTGTCCTGGCATCTGCTCCTTTATAAGTGAATGTGCCTTCACGTGCAGTGTCCCCGTGAATGGGCAGGGCCATGACTCATCCAGCCACACCTCTATTTAGCTGAAGGGTCATACCCGGGGTCTCTACAGGACTAGCTCCTCATAGTTTACTTTCTAGCAAACACTGACCCAGACATTATAATCATCATAGTGAAGCTGACAGTGTAACTGTACACACAGGTGTCTATTGTTCTCGGGAGAGCACTGAGCAACTTCACCCAGGAACTTCCTTTAAATCAAAGACACTTATTTGTAAAGCTTTCAGTGAGAGGAGGCTGATGGTGATCTGAGAAGCCTTAACTTTGAATTTAAACTAGCTTTCCCAATGCCCTTTCTTAGTGCTTCGTCTAAGTGCACTAGGGCTTAGTGAACCCTATTTGTGCTGAAATTGTGGACAGGACAGTTCTAATTCACAGTGGAGCACACAGCTTTATCTAACAGGAGAATGAGCAGGAAAAGTGAGACGTAGGCAGCTTGATGAGGAACAGGCGGTGGAGGCCCGGATGCCCAGGGACAGGTGCTGCACCTGTGAGAAGCCAGGATGCCCGCTGGAGACCCAGTGCTGGGCTCAGACAGCACGGAGCTTCGGGCGGGATGGGAGGTGAATTGAGGACATTATGTGCAACCGTTTGTTGGCTACTGTCAAGCTAACTACATCCCTTCACTCGAAATATACAGGGACCCATGCGATGTGTGAGGAGGAGACTTTGGCAGTGTTGGGAGACTTTTTATCTGATGAGATTTGCACCACAAATAACTTTAATATGGACAAATAAATAATCAACTGGCCAATATTAGGATTTCATTTAGGATTCCATTTCCCAAACCAGCCACACAGTAACCACATTTCAGGAGGATGACTGACAGCCAAGGTCAGGACAGGGAGACTAGGATCAAATGACAGCATGGGTAACAGAACGCATGTATAACGCAGGTCGTGTCAGGGCTCAACGGGAATGAGGAAGAGTTAATGCCCACTGCAGGCCATTCTTACTGGCAGAGACAGGCCAATACACAGGTGCGTCTTCAGCGATACCTTCCCAGGGTGGGAGAGTAAGAGCACGCAGCCCCAAGAGAGGAGGACAGACATCAGTGCAGTATTGCAGAGCCCAGCCCCAGCTGAGTGTGGGCTCAACCCATGGCTCACAGCCAGAGGAAAGGAGAGGTTTTCTCCAGCGCTGCCTGAACCCATGAGTTTTCTTCCACTCTGGAGGTCATCCCAGGCAGAGGAGCTATAGTAGCGAGGGCATGAACCAGTTACTCTCTTTTCCAACTATCAGGGTCAAACCAGAGAGCTGGGGCCATTCTTACACAGCTCTCAAGTTCTGGGTGGCCTTCTAAACGAATGAATAACTGCCGCTGAGGAGTCACAGGTACATGTGCTTCCCACGTATGCACTGGCAATAAGGCAATACGTACGCACTGCACTGTGAACCTGTTAGAGGAGAAAAAAGTATCCAGTAGTCACTTCTCCCTTTTAACACCAGGTCATTTTAGCAATTCTCTCCACCATCAACAGCGCCCAGTGCCAATACCTGCCGCTCCCATTTTCTTGTCTGCAAGTGCCAGTCAAATCCATCTCGGCACAGACACCTGTGCAGCCTTTCAGAGCATTGAAGCTGGAGTGGATTTATCAATTTTAGTTTTAACTGTGTGGTTTGCACATTAATTACCCTCCACCTTATTAAATATGTCTTATTAAATAAGACAAGTGTATTTATAATTAGCTCTGGGCTGCTGGTCCATTTTTAACTTATTTTGCACTCTTATTTGGGGAGACTCCTTTGAATGTCTTTCAGAAAATTTAAGTATGATTGACAGATAAATGCCTTGCCTGGAGCTTGAGGGTATTAATAAGCCAAAGCTTCAGCATACACTCACACACAGAGATTTTTAAAGCAAACTAAGTATTGGAGTCTCTCCGTTAGAACATAGTCTGTACTAGTGAGAATCTCTATGTGCAATCTCATTTGCATGCAAGATTTAATATAAGGTTTACCATTGCCCTCGAGAATTTGTTTTCTCTATTTTCCTGATAAGAAAACCAAGATTCAGAAAAAGTATGTCCCTTTGCTTATTCATTCAATCAGCCAGCAACTCATGAATAACTGTGAGCAGCGTTCAGATGCTATTTGTAATTCACTGGTTTTGAAACAACTACACAGATGTGGTTTTCATTACTAACTGCTATTTCAGCATACCTCTAAGAAATGCTGTGCTCCAGGCACTGGGCTGGACATCCCAGTTTGCAATAAATGCGATCTTTATCCCCAAGGAAATTACAGTGGCCCGTGGGGATAACTGGGCAGGTCAGCAGGTGGGAAGGCTTGGCACCGGGGCCCATTGGCCTCCCTCCCGCCCCTGCTGCTTCCCTGGCGCCAGCACCTCAGGCAGCATGGCTGGTTTACAGAGCACCAGACTTGAAACAGGAGTCGCCCTGAGAACTCTTGATATTTTCCGTTTGGTTACTGAGGCAAAAGTTGGCTGTTGCACCTGTTATTTCTTATTCAGACTGTAATTAGGGAAATTGCTAATATCTTGTGGCACCTGGGTTCCTGCAATCTCACTGCCAGTCAAAGTCATCAGTGCGGGTTGTCTCCATATGGTGTATTAATCGAACCCAGTGAGGTGCTCTGGAGGCAGCTAACCCAGTCCGCTCCCCAGTGGTAAGTGCCAGCGATCTTCCCGTCTTAGCCTCACAGCTTCTGCCCTATTACTTGCCTAATAACGTGGGAGAAAAACATCAGCCACTTCATTACGGCCACAGGTTCTTCCATTCATAAGGCCAATGTTGTTTAGTGCCTAGAAGAGTGGTTCTCAACCTTGGCTGCACATTAGAATCACCAGGAATCTTTTTTAAAATCCTGATTTCTGGGCCTCATCTTCCGGAAATTGTTTCTTTTGTTACTCATGTTGTGGCCCCACCCCATAACAAAGAAACAGAATTTCCGGAGGATGAGGCCCAGAAATCAGGATTTTAAAAAAGATTCCTGGTGATTCTAATGTGCAGCCAAGGTTGAGAACCACTGACCTAGAGGAAGCAGCTGCGTGTTGACTCTCGGCCTCCGTTCATGCTCTCTGTGTCCTAAACGCTGAGGGTGAGGAAGCTCCCAAAGCCCCTTTGCCTGCTCCTCCACCTCCACAGGCACACGGAACTTGTGTCCTCAGGATTCTCTAAATAACGGGCCGGAATGGGGGAAGGGAGGCTGACTTTTGCACCCGGTTCCTGAACAGGGACAAAACCGAAGAACAACTTTGTCAAGAACCAGATCCATGACATCTTAAAATAATAACACTGTTCTCATGACAAGACTGCATGGTAGTCTGTGCCCACATTCAGCAAGACACTGTTTGAGGTAGGCTGAGGGGAAAATCAGACTTCTAAGAAGTCGTGTATCTAACATGGCTGTGAAATAACCTCTCTGAGCCCCAGAGCTGCTGGTGAGTGGAGGAGGCTGCATTCGGCGACCATACAATTGTAAAGTGCAATGAGAGCAGAAGGTTAAACGTGTGTGTGGTGGGAGTGGAGGGGCTTCCTCGGTGTGGAAGTTGGCTGATACCTCCTGCTGAGAGATGAGTGGCGTGCAGGGAACTGTAGCATGCAGGGACCTGGTGTGTCTGGTGTGGAGGAGACCGTCACAAATGGTAGCTCTTATTGTGCCACTGAAGTTACTTGGTTGGTTTCAGAGACCTGGCATATGGGGCGATAACGGGAGTGAAATAAAAGAGTCACTAGACCTTAATCAAAATCTCTCTCATACATTCCCAATTTTATAATTTATTGATTTATGACTTTTATAACCTAATTTAAACTCTCCAAAACAAAGTTTTTTATCTCTGAAATGAAGAGAATACACATTTCTTCTCTTACAAGGATACTATCTGCTGGGGTTCTTGTTCCAGCATCAAGAAGGGTTCAGGAAATCTGGAGAAGGCTGTGCGTAGATTAAGTAGGAGTCCAGAGATGAAGCATAATTTTGAAAGGCATTTGGGGGTCAGAGGAGCTTAGCTAAAGGAGCTAAGATCCAAGATCTAAATTCTCAGGTCTTAGGTCTTAGGTCTTAAAGTCTAAATTCTCCTTTTCTCAGGACCCCATGCTTTTTATTAACACAATTTGTCCTGAGGTGAGGCAGAGATATACACTTCAAAGGGTATACACAAGCATTGTCAGAATGGGGGAATTAGCCTATGGCTGTTCAGTTGCTTGGCCAGTAGGAGGCAATAACATGTAGATTAAGATGCCCTTTAGCTGTCTGGCAGCCAACAATCATCACTTTTCAGGTTTGGGGAAATGCCATCAGCCATTCCCAACAGGTTTCTACATGTGTGACTCAGCCTTTGTTGAGTCCCAAGTTCCATCAATCTTTTGATGAAACTCTTAAAATTATAACATGCTAGAATTGGCTTCCGGCAACTATCTATATATATAAAAGCCTAAGTGTCCATCCAACCATTCCACCATTCAACTGGTAGCTATGACACACACTGACCACTAGGGCGGAGATGCTCAATGCTCAGGCATGAAAACATGAAACAGACTGATTAATCTCAGAGGGAAGGGGGATGGGGGAGGGTGGAAAGAGATTAACCAAAGATCTTATATGCATATTAGAGGCCTGTTGCACAGATTTGTTCACCCATAAGGTCCCTCGGCCTGGCCTGCAGGGATTGGGTTGAAACCAGCAGTCAGACATCCCTGAAGGGGTCCCTAGTGCAGAAATAAATAGATGAACATTCTTTGCAGTCATTTTCTGCCTCTCATCATCAAGACAATTACTGACCTGATTTCCACGTCAGAGTTGGTTGTTCCCTTCTGCACACATGCGCACCATCATAGTGTGCTGCCATCAGGGCTGGTTCTTCTGCTCAGCATCATGTTTTGTTGCAGTAGTTTGTTATTATTTATTATTGAGTAATGGGTAATATTCAAATCTGCCAATATTATGAGTTCAATTTACACTTTTTCAAAATCTCAGGCATAAGCTGAGATTTTTAATTGTATTCCTTTCTTCCTATGTAAAACACACACACACACACACACACACACAAACAAACCCACAAACATTTCTTCTAAGGACTGCTTTGGGTGTGTTCTATACATTTGTATACAGGGCTTTTATCACCATTTAATTCAAACTAGTTTTAAATTTCCATTGTGATTTCTTCTAATTTAGAGGAGTGTTGGTTAACTTCCAGATATCTGAGGATGTTCTAAGTAATATATTAGTATCAGTTCCTAAGGTAATTTAATTGTGGTGAGGGAACAAGCTGTCTGGTTTCACCAAGACTTTATCATATGGAACGCGCTCTCTCTTAGAGATGTCCCCCGTGTACAAGGTGCATGTGCGGGTGTGCCCTCACATACTGCACAGACTGTCATTAGGCTACTTTCACTGACAGAGTTGTTTGAAACTTCTATACCTTTGATATTTTTTTTTCCATTTATTTAGTCAGTTCTTGAAAATGTTTAAAGACAACTAAAACTGAGGATTTTTCTCCTTTTTGTTTCTGTCAGTTTTTGCTCATTGTGTTCTGAATTTCTAATGTACCTTCCTACACATTTAGTGTTTTATGTCTTCATGATAAATTGACCCTTTATAATTTAAAAAATTTTTTTTTCTTGTCTTTTGCAGCATATTGCCTACTTTGTATGATATTAATAGAGGAATTTCAGGTTTATTATGCCTACTATTTTCACATAACATCGTTTCCCATCCTTTTACTTTCAACCTGTCAATTTATTTATTATTAAAAAACAAGAGGCCTGGTGCATGAATTCATGCATGAGTAGGGTCCAGCCAGCCTTCCCCAATGGGGGCCAATTGGGCCGGGCCAGTGACGGGGGCGGGGGCGGGAATCAGGGGCAGGGCTGGCTGGGGAGGCCACAGGAGGTTGGTGGGCTGGCCCCACCCCCAACTGTGGTACGGGGGCCAGTTGGGGATGGGCCCAGCCTGGGGGAAGGGCTGCAGGGGGTTGGGGGGGGCAATCAGGGCCCCAGGCAGGCTGGTTGGCTGCTGCAGTGCACATAATAGTGACCTGTCATTCCGGTCATTCCGTTATTCCAGTCACTTGGCTTTTATATATATAGATGAGTATCACATAAAAAGCTCACAGACAGGTCTTTTTAAAAAATCTAGACTTTTGCCATTTAACTGGAATTGCACTCAACTTTTTAATGCGATTATCAATAGGGTAAGTTTAAGTATACTATTGTAAAATTTATTATTATTTTTTCCTGTTATTTTTCCTTTTTTTTTTTCTCATTTGCTGCCTTATTTTGTATTAGACCAAGATTGCTGTTGCTCTTTGTTGTTGTTTTCCAGCATTTCATCTTTGCATATTTATTGCCTTTTTGGCTTTACCTTTTATTTTATTTTTATGCATCTGGAACTTATTGTAGTTTACCTCAAATTGAGATCATATTGTTTTATATATAATGCTAGGGCCTTTCAATAGTATAATTTTATTTATCCTAAATTTCATTCTTCATGTTTTTTTTGACAAATGTTTACTTGTGCATATGTCATAAATACCATAATACATTATTTTTATTTCAACTATGTGTTGACTTTTAAAATGTTTAAGAAAGGAAAGAAAACTAGTCTTTCATTTTTACCCACATATTTACCACTTTGAGTGCTTTTCATTCCTTTCTATACACTGAAAGTTCTATATGGCATCAATTTCTTCTGATTGTAGAACTTATTTGGCAATTCTTAATGGCAGGTTATAGGTCATAAACTATCTCAGCTTTTGCTTATAGAACATACTGCTATTGTTTTTTTTTTAATATTTAAAAGTTATTTTTGCTGGATATAGAATAATACGATAATAGTTTCCTACTTTAACAATTGTCAGTCTTCATTGTTTCTCAGCTCTCATTTGTATTGTTGTTAAATTACTGCAGCCATGCAGCTGTCTTGGGTATGCAGTAGCTTTAAAGAATCCAACAGGGCCTTGGAATTCACAGGAGAGTGAGGAGATCTTTTCTTGTTTTTCATCTCCACCTACAGCTTCCTGCATTGTTATGTGGTGCTTGTCTTTGATCTTGTCAGAAGGTGAACTTGGTGAGAGTTTAGTCTCAGCTTCCTCTAGACTCTACCTGCCACCGCCTTTAATGTTTCTGAGCTGATTGTAGGCTTCTAGCTCCAGGAGGGCCCTGGGACCATACATTACACACTTTGAGATCTCAAAAGTTTGGGTCTGCTTGGACACGAAACTGTGAAACTATGAAACTGCAAATGATAAGGCCCTGGGTTAGTGGGGCTTTTTGAAACTGTGAAATTTATGATTAAAAGACTGAACAACAGAGGATTAAGTTGATTGAACAATGTTACATAATCATCCAGGATATTGCCCCCTAAGATGTGAATTCAGGATCCTCCCATTGGAACACACAATGCATGAGCAGAGGGATCCTATAAAGGACTCCACGCTCACAAAATAAGTCTTTTGTCTGGAAATATGCAACCAGGACTTCAATATCAGTTTTAAATGCACTCAATCTACTAATTGTATAGAACCCAGAGAGGGCACCCCGTCACCCCATTGAAAGTTAAGTTGGTAAAAGATGCTCCTGACCCAGGGACTTCACATGGCCGGGGATGGGCTATAGCACATGTGACTGAGGGAGTCCAGAGGAATGAGAGGCTCTCCTGCTAGACTGTAGCAAAATGTGAAATGTCTTCACTCTATCCAAAACAATGCAAAACCGCAGAACTATCATGCCCCACCTCCCCACCAAAAATAAAAAAAGCATGTATATATCAAAGAAGTATGAGTGCAAGTGAATTTTAAAAAGAACTATACAAGGAAGAGTCCTTCCTAAGTGAGCAAGGGAATGTTTTACCTGTGTCAGTTGCTAAAGTTAGGAGTGAGACATATGGAAGGACCAGCCTGCCAAATAAAGATATTCTTTTTTTGATAAAGAGAAATTGGGAAAAACTGAGAAATCTGTGGAATGTGAGATTTGAATCTTGAGGAATTTCTCTCCACCAACTCATTTGCTTCAAAAGGGTTTTGTTGCAGATACAGCTGAAAAATAGGAAGTGGCTTTTTCATAAGCCATTTTGTAATTTTAATGATTATATCAATTGTTTAATGTCAGAGTTATTAGCTAGTATGTGTTTTGTGTGCAGCACAAATGTCAGATTGTTCAAGGTGTCCTAGATCCACAAGTGTTTAAAGATACACCAGGTTGAGTGTTGAGTCTTTGAAAATGGATGTCACTCAATAGACAAAGCATTTGCTTGGTGTTCACATTGGTCATTTGAGAAACCAGTGGGTCTTTTACTTACTGGTTGGCTTGAAGGACATTAGCCAGCAGGCTTTCGCTGTGAATACTTGAATCAGGAAAGAGGCCGATGATGACTGATAAGGAAGCAAGCAAACAGTGTGCTAGCTGGCACCTACAATTGGAATCATGGGTTCTGTGGGTGGATCGTGGGGACGGATGGCTGAACAACAATGTGAATGTACTAAATGCCATTGAAGTATAGACTTTAAAATGGTAAAATTTACGTTGTGTATATTTTACCCTAATGAGAAAATAAAAATTTCAACTCCAGAAATCATTTATTCAAATGAAAGCTGGGAGGTATAATTTTAGCTTCCATGTTTTATGTTCCTTTGCTTAAATTTCACAAGGAACTAGGGAAAGGAATTACATAAAAATTGGATCCTCCTGTTTCCCCTCTAATAACTGTCACCCTAGAATCTTTGAAGAGTCTGAGGCTGTAGAAAACCCACAGGCTTAGGAATAGGAAAACATTGGCATTGGGTCGCAGGCCCACTACTAGTATTAACCAAATGGACAAATTGAAGACTTTTTTCTTCCCCCTTTTTTTTTCTTTCTAGGCGTCAGTGTTTTGTTTTGTTTTTATCTGGAAAATGGTAATAATGGAAGGTGCTTAGCATAGTGAGTGCCCTCAATTATTAGTAACAATTACTTAAAAAATGCCATTCCTTCAAGAGGGCACTGCCGGTGGTTTTCCATCCCACAGTGATATGAGCATCAGGGATATCAAAGCTTCATTGCATCACCCACTTTCTAACGCTTCTAGGTGTCACATCATATGACTTGCTAGGATTGACTTATTGATAAAACTGAAGGGGGGATTAAAGAATAATGTACAGTGTTTCCAAAAACATATAACAGCATATAATGCAGAGTTTCAGCCAGCTCTGATTTCCTTTGAAATACCTGCGGAATTGAGAATGTCCTTGGGCAGGCTTGGTGGAGTAACATGTGTGGGTCTGGCATATGAAGGAGATGCCCCACGTGTGACAGATCTCACTGGGCCTCTTCTCTCTGCAGACCTTTGCCGGGAACACGAATGCAGACGGCGTGATGCACCACAGGCTGCTGCACCCCGTGAGAGCCCGGTTCGTGCGCTTTGTGCCCCTGGAGTGGAACCCGAGTGGGAAGATTGGCATGCGGGTTGAGGTGTACGGATGCTCCTACAGTAAGTACCCATGTGGACCGCCAGCACTGGTGGCTTTGGGAGGGCACTATCCACACAGTGCCAGTTTATCTACATGGAGAGCGGCAATCTCAACCGTTTTACATATTCTATGGGCTTTAATAACCTATAAACATTTGAAAATGTGAAATTCTACCCAGGGAAGAGAAAAAACAAACACTTCTTCTATTTAGAAATGAAGGAGCTTCATTCGAGGTAGCAGATGATGATAGCTTAACAACAAAAAACAAAAACAAAAAAAAGTTCAAAATTAGAGGCTTTTGAAGTTTGAGTTGCCATTTTTCCTTGCAATGAGATAATAATGTAAGCTCAGTTCTTTCCTAGCCGCGGGTGAGTATGAGATAGTTCTCCCCTTTCTCAGAGCCAGGAGGAGAGAAAGAAACCTTCTCCTGTTTACGTCTCTAGAAGAGAAGGAGAAGGAACATTTCCACCCAGCGCACCCTGCGTTCTCTGTCCTGGAATTATGCTGCCATTATTTCCTCTGGGAGTTGTTTGCACTGAACTTAAAATCAGAGCCTATCTTGTATATAGGGAAGATTGTAAACATGGGTAGTACAGATGACCACTCTAAAAGAAGGTCAAAATTATACAAGAGTTTTCCACCCCAATAATTCTCCTCCTTCAGGT
The DNA here is from genome assembly GCF_964212035.1 of Myotis nattereri. Classification (NCBI taxonomy): domain Eukaryota; kingdom Metazoa; phylum Chordata; class Mammalia; order Chiroptera; family Vespertilionidae; genus Myotis; species Myotis nattereri. Next base: position 89,648,915 of record NC_138082.1, on the reverse strand, counting down.
TTTATATTTAAATCTAAAACTGTGTAAAAATAGATAGTTTTCCTGCCTTAGCAGTGACATATATGCTATGACTTCTAATAAATAACAGATTTGATCACTGTCACTTTAGTATAAATTAGTTCAATAGATTCCTGGTTTGGGTGACAAGAGAGCCTAATGGGTTGCATGTGTGTTCTCTTTCCCACTGTTTGACCAGTAAGCACCTGCAGAATCATAGTAGGAGAGCTTCTTAAAAATGCACTTTCTTAGCCCTGTCCTGTTCACACTGGACTACAACTTCTGGGGGTAGGGATTCAGAAAGCTGAGTGTTCACAAGCTCCCCAGAGATGCTATGGACATAGAGTGTTACTGAAAATAAAGTCCTGCACATAGGAAATTCACTTCTGAAATGACTGTCTTTATCTTGACCAAGCCCTTTCAGGAAGAATGTGTTTTACAACAGATGGGTCGACAAACCATTATGTCAAGGAGATGTTGCCGTCCACAGCAGCCTTCACAGCACAAAGCACAGGACATCTATATACACAGGCCACCCATCCAAGCATCCTGGGCATCCAGATTATCTCATTGCCTCTTTTCTCTGTTTTAAAAATCAATCAATTAATTTTATATAATTGTATTTAGCATATGATATTATATTAGTTATATTAGTTTCAGGTGTACAATATAGTGATTTGAATATAATGATTTGATATTTTTACAACTTATATTGTGATTACCACACTAATTCTAGTATTCATCTGTTGCCAAGTACACCTAATACAATATTATTATCTTACATAATAAAAGCCTAATATGCTAAGTGTCTGATCATCCAATCATCCATTCAACCAATCAAAGCATAATATTGCTAATGATATGCTAAGGCTGCTCAACCACTTACTATGATGTGCACTTCCCACCAGGGGGCAGATGCTCTGACAGGTAGGTTAGCTTGCTGCTAGGGTCAGGCCTATCAGGACTGAGTGAGACAGGCTGGACATGCCCTGGACTCCTCCCACAACCCTCCCCAACCCCAATCATCCACCGGTGGGGTCCCTCAGCCCCGCCAGTACCCTTTCGAAATCCAGGACCTCTTAAGGGATGTAGGAGAGCCAGTTTTGGCCCGATCCCGCTCAACGTAGGAGCTGCACCCTGGTGGTCTGTGTGCTCCCACAGGGGGAGCGCCGCTCAGCCAGAAGCTGTGCTCACAACAGGCAAGCGCAGCACCAGTGGTGGGAGCCTCACCCACATTCTTGGCAGTGCTAAGGATTTCTGACTCCTGGTTTAGGCCCACTGGTGTGAGCCGGACATCCCCTGAGGACTCATGGACTGCAAGAGGATGCAGACTGGGCTGAGGAAACTCCTGCTCTGAGTGCATGAATTTCAAGCACTGGACCCCCAGTTGCCTATATTCCTCATCCACCTTTTTCACCCAAAGCCCCATCCCTTTTGTCATGATCCTTTTGATCCTTCTTTCTATGTGTCTAATTTTGTCTTGTTTTATTTGTTTATATTCCATATATGAGTGAAACCTTATGGAATTTGTCTTTGTCTGTCTGACATATTTAACTTACCATAATACCCTCTAGGTCCATCCATGTTCTCATAAATTACTAGTTTTTATTCTTTTTTTAATTGCTACATAATATTCCATTATAATTGTAAGGCCTGAAACCATAAAACTTCATGAAGAACACATAGATAGTAAACTATTTGACATCAGTTGAGTAATATCTTTTTGGATATCTTCCCTTGAGCAAAGAAAACTAAAGCAAAAATATACAAATGGGACTTCATCAAACTAAATCACTCTGTACAGCTAAGAAAACCATCAACAAAACAAAAGACAACCTACTGAATGGGAGAATACATTTGCAAATTATATATCAGATAATGGTTTGATATCCAAAATATATAAGGAATGCATACAACTCAATAACAAAAGATAAATAAACAGCCCAGCTGGCATGGCTCAGTGGTTGGTCAAGTGTGGACTTATGAATCTAGAGGTCACTGTTCGATTCCCAGTCAGGGCTCATGCCCTGGTTTGTGGGCTTGATCCCCAGTGGGGGGGGGGGGATGTACAGGAGGCAATCGATCAATGATTCTCTTTCATCATTGATGTTTCTATCTCTCTCTTCCTCTCCCTTCCACTCTGAAATCAATAAAAATATATTTTAAAAAGTTAAACAATTCAATAAAACTTGGGCACAGGACATGAAGAGACATTGTTCCAAAGAAGAGAAACAGATGGACAATAGCCATATGAAAAGATATTCACCATCAATAATCATTAGGTTAATAAAAATCAAAACCACAATGAGATACCACCTCATGCCTGTTAGAATGGCTATAATCACTAAATCTACAACAACAACAAAAATGTTGGCTAGGATGTGGAGATAAAGGAAACTTTTATGTACTGTTGATGGGACTGCAAATTGGTGCAGATGCTATGGAAAACAGTAGGGAGAGTCCTCAAAAATCTGAAAAGACTAGATCTACTATAAAACCAGCAATTCTACTTCTGAGTATTTATCTAAAGAAAATTAAAACAGGAATCCAAGAAGACATGTGCACCCCTGTTCTTTGCAGCATTATTTACAATAGCCAAGATATCCTAGGTGCCCATTGTAGGATGAATGATAAATGGATAAAGAAGCTGTGGTATGTATGTTGTTACATCTTCTCTTGATGACAGTTGTTACTACTAGAGGGTTAATTTTTAAGTGTAACATGAACCTTTTATGCTGAACTACTTATCACTTCAACTATCTATTTTGGTTTAATAACCCCATTACGTGTTAACATGTCCTCATATTTTTGTGTTCTCTCAGTCCAGTCAGTTGTCCTTGTGTTTTATGGTGGTGTTGTTGCTGCAAGGAAGACTCATACCATCAAGTCAAATAAAAGACTGCAAGTTTGAAGAAGACCTTTGAGAAGCATGCCTAGCTACCACTGGTGTGGATCTTTTTGTTAATATGATGGCAGCAAGGGGTCCTCTCTTAAGTAAAGTGCCTACAGTGATAAGCAAATTGTTCTACAATATCTGGAGGTTCATAGATCTGCTAAAGCCTGATTCTCGACCAAGCTAAGTGATTTTGTCTTTGAAGTAGCTCAATACTATGTGGACTCCTCCCCAGGCATGCTCCATGTCTAGTAAGTACATCTAAGGGAATAAACTACCTCCAGGTAAATATCCTAGTGATGAGCAGTTAAGCACCTTCAAGGGCTGTTGGACACAGAAGGTCCTCTGTGATGGTCCTCGAGCTGGTCCTGTGTGTTGATGCGTTTTCCTTCAGAAAAAAAGAGAACGTTTCACAGTTTCTTTCCAAAACCAACATCTCAGCGTGTCCTCTGAATCAGAAACTCCCCTTCAACCTCACCCATCCCCCTTTTTACTGGGTTATTCCTATAAACATACAATTTTGCTGTCTAAGCTATCAACCAAAACAAGGACAACAAAGCCCGTAACCCTGTTTATCAGCTTACTCTCCTCCTCTCCCCTCTTCCTCACAGAATAGCTTCTCTCCAAAACTCGTCTTTGTTAGGATCCCATCTGCTCACCTCCCTTCATACTGCAAGTGATTTCAGTGGGTCTTTAAACATGTGGTAGTCAGTTTAATGTGTCAATTTAGCAAAGCAATAGTCCCCCGTTATTCAACTAAACACAAATCTAGGTGTTACCTAGGTGTGGTTAACATATATAATCACAATCATTTGACCTTGAATAAAGGATATTAGGCTCCATATTCTGGGTAGGGCTGGCTGATTCAGTCACTGGGAATGTTCTATGATCAGAAGGAGGTTTCCCTGAGGAAAAAGAAATTCCACCTGTGGACTGCAACTGCTGCTCCACCGGAGCCCAGCCTGCCCAGGACACAGCACTGATCCTGTTTTTCTTGACTGAGGCAGATGCACCAGAGCAACTGCTTCAGTCAAGACTGCCAGTGACCTCCACACAGCCAACCCAATGGTCACCTCATTGTTCTCACTCTACTCAACCCTCAGTTGTATTTGGTTCAATGAGCTATTTCTTCTTTCTAAAAACCTGCGTCCCCTTCTCTCTGACTTGTTACTTCTACTCAGTCACAGGCTGTCTCAGGACTTCCACTTTCCATCTACCACACCCCCAAACCTAGCTGAATTACAGTGTTTCCAACATTTACACACCCACCTCTGCAGCTCCTGGCCTGACTCTGGAATTATACATGCAGTATACTTCATATGTCCACCTGAAAATCTCATCTACAGTTAATGTAGCAGAAACAATTCTTGATTACCATTCTCTTAAGGTCCTGCTCATTCACATCCCCGCCTTCATCTCAGTAACGGGCTCCACCTGCTAAAGCAAAAACCCAGGAAGCAGCCTTGATTGTTATTTTCCCAAACCTTTACTCCTGTGAAATTTATCCACAGTTCACAGCGGCTCTACCAGTCCTTTCATCCAAGTCATATCCTAAATCCATGCACATCTCCTGACTTCCTGAGTAGAAGCCTCTGTCAGGACCACCTGGAGTTCCTAAACAGACCCCTACCTAAAGTCCTGCTCCAGGACACAATCCCCCCAAACCCACTGTTTCCTGTAATAGCCAAAGTGACTTTTATAAATAAGAAAAAAAACCTCATCATTCCCCTACTGGCTTCACTTAAAAGTGAAAATCCTTACCAGCAAATAAAATTCCTCATTGAGTGTCTTTAATTTTCTTCTACTTCTCCCCATCCATACAGACTCTCCTGTTATTTCTTAAACACACCAGGCTTTTTCTACCCCGGCAGCTTTGCACTTTCTATTCTTTAGCCACAGAATACTTCTCAGAATTATTTTGTTCTATGTTATTATCAATTATAATGTCACCTCTTCAGAGAAGTCCAGTCTTATTGCCCCTCTAAAGTCACCTACTTCCAGTGCACTCAGCATTAATCCATAGTTATATGTTGTGCTTTTATTTTATTCCTGGTGTCTCCAACAAATCAGAATAATGTTTGTCTGGGCTCACTTGTTTGTCATTTGCTCTCTCCATTCCTGTGCCAGAATGCACACCCTGGGAGCAGGCACCTTGCCTAGTGCTAGCACCCAATAGGCACAAGTGGGAATTGGATAAATATTTGTGAAATGGCTGGGCACACACATCAGTTATTCTTGTTGTCCCAGAAAGGACAGCTGGACAGTTAACAGCAAGCACTTGCTGTGAATACACCCATTCTAAAGAACTACTTTTTACTATGCACTTATAAACATTTTTCTCAAAATTACATTTAAATATGTTGCTAAAGACTGGTAGAAATCTTATAGTCCTAGAATGTCTTAAGTCTTAAACGTTTGCCATTTTGGAAATTGCTGCCTATTCCTTCATTCATTCACTTCAACATGTAATTAGCACTTAAGATGTGCCAAGCATGACATAAAGCTTTAGAGATGTAAATCATACATAAAACCTTTTCTCTGTACTTTCATAATTCCAGAATTTTACCTTTAAAGCATTGCTATGATTGCATTGAATTAATTGTGTGGTTGTTTTGTTGTCAACTTGCAGACCCAACCCAACTCTAAGCCTCCACAAGGCTGTGCCTGTCACGCAGCCCCAGGCTCAGAGCTGAGTAGACAGTATCTTTTCAGTAAGTGTTGGTGAATGATTGGCGTTGCTGACATTCAAAGATGGAATAACAGGTGTGTAAATAACAGCCTGCAATAAGGGATTGTATGTGCCTGATAGCAATCTGCAAAGGAAGCAAAGGGGAGAAGCAAGCAGGTGTCCCTGCCGGAGTCAGAGTCTGGACATCGTGGCCTTGCCTCCTGAGTCTCAGAAGTTCAGTAGCCACATCCCCCAAACAGGGGCCCAGGCAGTAGGAGGGGCCAGCAGGAGAGGGGTGGGGGGAGCTGCAAGGTTGGTTATGCTTAGTGCACAGGAGACAGGCGATGAGGAAGTGGGAAGTGAAGACAGGTGCCTCTCTATGCCTGTGTTTCCCACACTGTCTGCACCTTCTTTCCTGTAGGTTAAAATAGAATCCATGCGGCCTGCAGGAGCACAGGCCTTTATCATAGGAGATGGTCCTTCCCTGCAGATAATGTGGACCCTTTCAGTTCAAACAGCCTTCTCCTCATTGGAGCACTCAGAGCAGACTGGGACATGAGCACTTCATGGGCTTTCAGTTGCCGACCAATAGGATTTGGCCCCAAATGAAGGCTTCTGTTTTGTTTGTCCTTCTTCTTCTCTCCCTAAACCTGGCTTAACCATTGTGTGCTCTAGATTTCTTTTGCAAGCACTGTCTCTGGACCCTGCATGTCCTCGTTCCTCCGGGATCAGCATGCATAGCACTTGCAAGTTTGTCCCTCCTGACCCTCCCCCAGCTCTCCAGGAGCTGCTCAGATGGCCTCCTACTGCAGGACTGCTGAGGGGAGCACCAGCTCATCCCCTTGGGGACCCTCACAGACCTGGACTGCCCCCTTTTACCTGCCACACCCCATAGTCACCTTCCTCCAAGTGCACAGACTGTGAGATTCTCTCCTGACTCCCTGGGCTCCTAATTGCTGCCCCTGTTTTCTTAAATATCCTTATATCCTTATTCTCCGTCACCAGGATGCCTCCGGATGGCCATTCATTGCCCAGATCCAATATTACCACTTGTAAAGTTCCCAGACCTTGTCACAGGACCCCCCTCAGGTTTTAAGCTTGAATTCCACATCTTGCCTGGTTAGATTAAAGTTAGCTGGCCTTCCTGCCTGCTCCCCGGCCTGTTCTGTAAGGCAGGAACCCCTCCTTCCTCTGTGCTCCCCGGGACCTAATTCAGTGTCTGAAAACTGCCATAGGTTCCATGGAGAGTTAATGTGTATTTAATTGTTTACCTGGAGGCCAGTCAGCCTTACTCATTTTTGGGGCTTTTATTGTATTTTTCAAATGTACAGTACTGTTTCTATCTTGTATGTGTATGTGTGTGTGTGTGTGTGTGTGTGTGTGTGTGTGTGTGTATATATGCATTTTATAGATAATAAAAATTATTAGCTTATTAGAATTTTCCTTATACATGGGTTTCTCTAATCCCTCATACTTTTTCTTCTTGAATAATTGAAATTATGCATAATTATAATACATAAATTGAAGGTTCTTAGATCCTCACAAACCTATTTGTGTATATTCTGTATTTAAACCTCCAGAAGTAAAGCATGTCCCATTTTTCCTAAGTATTTATGTTTTAAACCCTTTCTCTGAGTGCTGTTTTCCTTTATAAATGCCAGAATGGCTGTCCTACTTCCGGTGGTTCCTGCTGCCGTCATGCCGCCAGAGCCATCTTTTTGCCCTGGTCACAATGAATTGGGAGCAGCAGGTTCCTTTGTGAGTATTCATATATAAGCAATTGGACGAATGGTCTGCTCTTGAAAATGATGACTCTTCCAGCAAACACTCTTGACTTCTTTGAGCTCCTGTCTCCTCATCTCCAAATGACAGTGGTGATTGCGTCAAGGACTGCTATGCCACTTTAGTTGTGATTAATAAAGCATAGAGCAGAGTGTCTGACAAGCAGCCTGTCTTAGTGAGAGCTAGTACCAATGTGAGTGCATGTCTGTGTTGCCACTGCATGCTGCTTTGGGAGCGACATGAACCATGTCCTCTCCCAGGCAAGGGCCCTCTCTCAGATTCAGCTCTCTGTCTGTGGCTATTTTAACTTATGCTTTATAGGTTCCAGGAGCTCATATATCTGCCACCTCTAAGGTTCTCTCTCTATGCCCAAGAGTAGAATCAAATGTGGTCTCCTACTACATTCTACAAAGATAAAAGGTCTCCTGTTATGATTACTACTGCTAAATAATTCCATGGAGTAAATAACTCCATAGTAAACCAGGAAAGTAATTTTAACGTCCTTAAAAATAACTATTATGAACCAGTTATAAGCTCTTCTGGCTGTATATCAAGTTCATTTTGGCTATGAGATATATACCATGTACAGATAAAATTGCTACAAAATATTTCCATAAGAAGTATTGCGTATGTCTTTCAGTATCATTTCCCTCCAGTGTTACCTCTGTCTAATGGGATAGATGGTTGTTAAGTTTTGCATTTGTGTTTTCTTCCTCTGGTCAATTGATCAGTCTTTGGCCAAACATGTTCATGCTGGTGAACCAAGTAAATGAAGGACATGGTTGTGCTATATCACCAAGTTGGTGAGATAAAGATGAACACTTAAAGGTGTCAATATAGAATTGTGTGAAATATTTCATCTCTTGTAGAGAAGACTAAAGAAAAACAGATGATGAAATGAGGGAAATCATCCTGAGTTGTGATTAATGGCAACTCTTTTCTTGGAGACAGAGCCAGTATCTTTCCTCTTGATGGCAACTTTCCCATCATTAAGTGAGCAATTGCCATTAGAAATGCCACCACCATCATCATCAATATATCTTCCCCTACTGTCATTCTATCTGTACTCTATGATACAACACACTCCCAAACTCAAAATAGTCTTTTAAGTTAGGGATTAGTAAATTGAATTAGTAAATGGAAGAGGAAACTGACATTTATAAGGGTGAAGTGACTTATACATAAATTAAGTAATTTGCATCCTGAGGCAAATATTTCTTCTGAGCTCTAAAAATATATTTTAATTTGCCTCATTGATATTCCAGGTTGGTTATGTCTTAAATACCTTCAATTTGGCATGTCCTTTAGGGAACTCTTAATCACTCGTACCCTTCAACCACACTCAGTATCTTCTTCTTGTGGTATTTATTTAATTTTATTGCTTAATAACATTTATGTCCAAGTTTTGTAATTGTTCTTAATCTAAATTTAATAGGAAACATTTCCAAGGTCTTTTTTTTTCCTTTTCATTTAAATTATTGGGGTGACACTAATTAACAAAATTATAGAGGTTTCAGGTGCACAATTCTACACCACATCATCTGTGCGTTCATCACCCCAAGTCAAGCCTCTGCCCATCACCATGTATCCTCCTTTATCTTCTTCTACCTTTCACCACCCACCTCCCCCTGGCAATCACTACACTATTGTCCATGTCCATGAGATTTTCCCTTTTTTAAATGTTTTGCTCAATCCCTCCACCTTCCCACTCCACTCCAGTCAGCTGTCTGTGTCTTCTCTCTATCTATGAGTCTGTCTCTATTTTGCTTGTTAGTTCATTTTGTTCATTAGAATCCAAATATAAGTGAAATTATGTGATACTTGTCTTTTTCTGACTGGCTTATTTCACTTAGCATAAACACTACCAGTTGCCCAAACTTGACATGAGAATCTTTCTCGAAATTTTTTCTTTCCCTTACTTCACACAGTAAATCAATTACCAAGTACTATCGCTGTTACTTCCATGAAGCATCAAAAACACATGTCCATTGTTTTCATCTTCACAGTTACCAGCCGAGTTCAGATACATCTTCCATCACCTGAAAGTTGCACCTCAGCAATCGCGTTCACTCTTTTCTTTCAGTCTGTTATCTTGCTGCAGCCAGCAGTGTCATCATTAAATCCAGAGCTGAGCCACTTCCTGCTGAAAACCTTATAATGCCTCTGCCTTTCGATAGCTCTGCCTGCCCTTAGGAGGAAATCTAAAGTCCTGTGCATGACGAACAGGCTCTGTAGGATATATACATATGGCGGGGGGGGGGGGGGAGATGGAGAGGGAGAGAGAGAGAGAGAGAGAGAGAGAGAGAGAGAGAGAGAGAGAGAGAGGTTAAAGAAATGATAGATGTATTGATAGACAGATAGATACACTATAGACAGATAGTGATTTATATGTGTATTTCATTGTGCACTACCTGTCTCACTCTCTAGTTTTTGAGCTCCATAAGGGCAAAGACCACACCAACCAAGATTCCCAGTTCTCAGCTCAGTGAAAATCCTGTTTTCATTGATAGCAATTAAATTTATTGAATGTACAAGTTTCCCAAAATGGAATGCCCCGTAGCTTTCTGAGGCAGGACTTGAACCCAGTTTGGTGTTGTTCTTATTGTCTTGGGCCTTCCACTATTTGTCTGAAAGTATACCGGGGGCATTTTATTAGAGGGAAACATTATATTCAACCTTCTAATGCCCATCTTATTGTTTTGTTCACAAGACTAAGGAGCAGTCTGCAGTTCCTGAGCATATGTAGCTAGTGTGTCCAGGGACGAGGTTGAACTGTTGACTAGGCCATGACTCCTGGGCTCACACATCTCTGCTTTGCTATTCCATGCCTGTGCTCTCCAGCCTAACTCTGCATGAGATCACCTGCAATATGTCCTTACTATCTACTCTGGCCATACTCCAACTAAGTCATAATCACTGTGTATGGGTGCCAGCTTAAGTTTTTTTTGTTGTTGTTCCTAAGTGATTGTAACATGGATCCAGAATTTAAAACTATTTTCTCAAAGTGCTCATCTAACTCTGAGAGTCCATTCTTAGTCTACATTGTGATGCTTATGTTTGTGATAGCTAATCTTAATTTAAGAATTTTCAGGGAAATATTAACTCACTTTTAAAGGCCATATACAGTGATATTAAACACATGGGATATACAATCAAACCACACATATGCAAACTGATTTTATCACCTAATAGTTGTGTAGTCTTAGACAATCTTGGATCCACTGTAGACATAGATTTTTTTGTTTTTCCTATATAAAAAACAGGTAATAATAGTGCTCATCTTACATATGCAAATTTCTTGAAATTGTTATTAGCATGTGATGATAAGTATTCAAAAGTATTAGGTATGGCTATCATTATCTTAATTTGATATATAAGGTAGTCACCTAACTTCTCCCTTTTTTATTTTCTTCCTCCTTCAGGACCCTATGCCCCTGTACCTCAAAGCAAGTTGGTAAACTTCGTTACACACAGGTGCAAAGAGTTCTGACACCTGCAAGAGCCCATCTGGAGGCTTAGGTTATCTGGGTTCCCGTCTGGGGTTTCTGTTTGAATTCTTTAAATGATGAAAAGCTAAATAATTTTAAAGCATTATAAATTCTGGTAAGATTTAATGATCTGTCAGGCTTCCCAATTTCATCATTAAAAAATGCTGACAACAGGTTATACCTCAGGTTGCCTCCTTTAAAACAAACAAACAACAACAAAAAACCCCACACAACAACAAAAAGCACATTTCTCCTATTGGGTTAATTATTGCTAAATAGTGCCATCCAAAATGCATCAACCCCTGAGCTGAAGTCCTATTCTTCCCCCAGAGAAATCTCTTTGCCATTCCAGTCTCAGCCGCCCTCATTGTGGTTGCTCTCATCCTCTGCGGCCACTCCCCATGCATGGTGGAGGCCATGAAGTTGTAGCTTTGTCTTTGGCTTGCTAAGGCCCTGTGGCCACATTACAGGGACCCTCAAGACGCCAAGTTTTCAAGCACTGGAGAGGGGGAGGCAGGATGACAGCCATCAGACCTGGGCTTGGAGACGCCAATGTAGCTTTGAATTTTATTAAAGGTATCATAGCATTTTATAACCGAAAAGCAGCCAAGGCCGTTCACTGTCATTACCCCATTTTATTGATGAGGAAATTGAGGCCTAGAGATATCTTCAAATTGAGTTAGTCTAAGAAGAAATCTGCCTACCCTTCTTTCTCTTACCCCCTATAGAATTATCTAAAATACTAGGGGCCCGGTGCACGAAATTTGTGCACTGCGTGTGTGTGTGTGGGAGAGTGTCCCTCAGCCCAGCCTGCCCCCTCTCACATACTGGGAGCCCTCAGGCGTTGACCCCCATCACCCTCCGATCGCCTGATCGGCCCCTTGCCCAGGCCTGACGCCTCCGCTAGAGGTGTCAGTCTTGGAAAGGGGACCCCCATCTCCCCCTGATCACTGGCTCTGGCCCCCGCCCAGGCCTGAGGCCTCTGGCCCAGGAATCATGCCTGGGCAGGGGACCCCCATCTCCCTCTGATCGCTTGCTCCACCCCCCGCCCAAGCCTGACGCCTCTGACCCAGGCTTCAGGCCTGGGCAAGGGGACCATCATATCCCCCCAATCCCCGGCTCCGCCCCCCACCCAGGCCTGATGCCTCGGCCAGAGGAGTTGACCCTCATCACCCTCCGATCACCAATCACCGGATCGGCCCCTTGACCAGGCCTGAGGCCTCTGGCAGAGGTGTCAGGCCTGGGCAGGGACCCCCAGCTCCCCGCGGTTGCAGGCTCCGCCCCTGCCCAGGCCTAACGCCTCTGGCCTAGGCGTCCGGCCCAGGCAGCGGGGACCTGCAGTGGCAGCGGGGGGCGCTGCTATCGTGGGCTTCGCTTTAGGCCCAGGCAAGGGAACCCTAGCTCCTGGGACTGCCAGCTTTGACCGTGCCCAGCTCCCATCGCTGGCTCCACCCCTACTTCCTGCTACCACTGGCCAGGGCGGCAAAAGCGCCTGATTCTCCTATCATGGCTGGGGGGCAGGGCAAAGGCGGCCCCAAGGCCGCCTTTGCCCTGCCCCCCAGCTCTTAGCTCCCCCCTGGGTTTCCGATCACTGTCAGTGGCAGGGGGCTTCTTCCTGCTTTCCCTTTCACCTCCCTGCATTGTGCCTACATATGCAAAGTAGCCGCCATCTTGTTGGCAGTTAACTGCCAATCTTAGTTGGCAGTTAACTGCCAATCTTAGTTGGCAGTTAATTTGCATATAGCCCTGATTAGCCAATGAAAAAGGCATCGCCGTACACCAATTACCATTTTTCTCTTTTATTAGTGTAGATATTTTCTAATGGGAGACAAATATACATATGTATGTGCAATAAAAACATATTAAGTAAAAACCAGGTCTTGGTTGATTGAGGATCTGAATATATTTCCCACAATCAACATCTCTCAGTACCCCGTTTCTAGACTTTGGAGATACAGCACTGAATAAGAGGAGCCCTGCTCTTTGGGAACTCAAAGGCTGTTGCAGTGTGGAAAGCAGACATCAATTCTTTTGGTGGAGGTGGAGGGAACCCCACCCCGTGAGGCTTGCACAGGAGGGAGATCCACAGCTAACACTTTTCATGATGGACTCATGTTTGTGATTTTTCTGACTATGTGGTTTTGCTTCCCTTGAACCTATGCTAATGGTGGCAATTTTAACAGAAATCTTAAAAGGGAAAATGACCAAATGTAACACTGGTTTTCCACACCATGTCAAGGCTTTGCCGCCTGCAGCTTGTTTTATGTTTACTCTGTTGAAATGGTCACCTGGGTAATTTACTGTTACTCCTCCCACTGGCCTCTTGTACAAAGTTCAGAAGACTGTGCCCAGGGAGAATCATTAACAAAGTGTTCAATTTTCCCAAATATAAAACCATGGCAAGTTGTTTTTTTTTCTTTTTTTTTTTTTCAAAAAATAAATAACTAGTCTTGGGAGGGGAGATTGCAGTTCTCTTCTCCAATTTTGACACAGCTCTTTAAATGCCTCTCCTTGTGCAAACAGCCTTTCAGGGAGGAAGTGTATGTTGTGGCTGAAGACCACGGATTGTCCTCTGAAGCCGAAGCAGCTCACCGCTATTTTATGCTATTTTCACAGCAGCTGGCTGCTCAGTGTCGGCCTATGTCTTGAAGATTCTTTCTGTGAACTGATGAATAGATTGTAAAACCTTATCCCCTTCATGAAAGCTTTTGTTAGCCTGTCTGCTCCCTAGTAGGGGTGACCTGCCATGGTTCACGCTGCACTTTCCACTGGGGATGATCAGTTTGCTTGCTGTCGTCTGAGCCCGTGCTGTTGTTCCAGTTTAAATATCTAGGGCTCTCTGCGTAGTTGTTATTGTGCCTGAGCCCCTGAATGGAGTGACCTGCATCTCAATCATCTTTGTCTCTCACAGCACAGCACAGTGACCGAAAGGTGTACAGAATATGCCAATATGTGTCAGTGAATTTAGGAATAAACAAAGCATTTCTACTGCTGTGGAAGTTCCATTAAATGAATAAATTATTTTGGCATAATCTTTGTGATTAGTGAACAGACCCGTTGAACTAGAAATTGGAAGTGTACTCAGAGATGCCTACAAGTCTGAGGTATGTGCAGGCAGGTCTCACTCTAAGAGCTAAAATACTATGCTGAAGTTAGGATTGGAATTTGGAGTTTCGTCTTTTTAATACTATGACTGTTTTTCTGTGTTGCCTCCTTGACCCCTGTCCTGTTTTTGCCTGCTGTCATGCATAGCAATGTGAGAAATTCTGTAGGAAAATCTATTCTTAGGAGTTGGCACAGTTAGCTTTAGAAATTCACCTACTTCTCATAGTTTATCTGAGGTTATCATGAGCCTCTGATGAGGCCTGGAAAAGTCTCAGAATTGGTGGAGGATCTGTGCAAATTTGAATTGATGGTGGGAATCTGTGTGGTTTGTGGATTGCTAACCAAAGACTTGGAGTATTCAGAGCAAGTGTGTGGTCTGAGTAATGATCATGTTTTTTGTATGGTTGTTAGGAGAGTAGCTTTCACTGTGATTGTATTGAAAACCTCGCTAACTTTGAATAGCTGAAGGGTCTGAGTGAGAGGAATTATCTCCAGGGAATCGAGTTTCTCCTGTCCACACTGAGCTGGGCTTTCCAGACCTTGAGGACGCCAATTCAGCCAGAGCCCTGCTCAGCTCACCTGGGATTCCCGGTGAGAATCTTTTATTCAGTGGAGCTCTTTTTCCACTGGTTTGTTGACAAACTACTAACATCCATCAAATGTGACAGACTATGCCCCTCTCAGAAAACAGGCTATGACAGCCAGGTTAGCAATTATGGGCTCAGTGGAAGTCAGCCAGCATGGTTGTTTTTCAGCACTCTGGGACGCAGGGGGCATGTTTCAGTACTCCTGGTTGGATGAGGGGGCATGTCTCAGTACTTCTGGTTGGATGAGGAGGCATGCCTCAGTACTCCTGGTTGGATGAGGGGGCATGTCTCAGTACTCCTGGTTGGATGAGGAGGCATGCCTCAGTACTCCTGGTTGGATGAGGGGGCATGTCTCAGTACTCCTGGTTGGATGAGGAGGCATGCCTCAGTACTCCTGGTTGGATGAGGGGGCATGTCTCAGTACTCCTGGTTGGATGAGGAGGCATGCCTCAGTACTCCTGGTTGGATGAGGGGGCATGTCTCAGTACTCCTGGTTGGATGAGGAGGCATGCCTCAGTACTCCTGGTTGGATGAGGGGGCATGTCTCAGTACTCCTGGTTGGATGAGGAGGCATGCCTCAGTACTCCTGGTTGGATGAGGGGGCATGTCTCAGTACTTCTGGTTGGATGAGGAGGCATGCCTCAGTACTCCTGGTTGGATGAGGGGGGTGTCTCAGTACTCCTGGTTGGATGAGGGGGCGTGTCTCAGTACTGTGGGATGCGTCTTGGTGGGTGCCTCATTTATCCAACCTAAAGGGAGAGTTTTGTGAGCTGTGGGAACTGCCTTTCTCCTGAGGACTTCCAGGTCCATAGCTCATCTGTCTTTTATGCTTTAGAAAAGTCTGCCAATGTATGGCCACCTTAACAAGCCACCAATTGAATTGAATTGAGTTTACAATAATGAGATTCTAACAATCAATGTTTAAAAGGGGAGAAATTGTCTACTCTGGGAAGTAAATGCCTAAGAGCTGGGTCCTGGGTGTCACTGCTGATGAGTTAAGAAGCTCTGATGTGTGGTCAGCTTGCATCAGTGGCAGGAATGGAAAAACACAGCAAAACACCCCAAAGGACATATTAGGACTTTACACCTTGTCAAGGGGCAAAGAAACTGGAACTGGGTAATTCCATTGAGAAGGGTGCGCTAAGGAGCCAGGAGAGGAATGGGAGCTGATCAAACAAGTGGCTCAGATAAACTTGCTACAAACCAGTCTTTCTAAAATCCAAGCCTGACCCTATGCTTTCCCTACTTCACATACTTTCATAATTATTTCTCTATTGACTTCAAGGTCACATTGAAACTCACATTATTTTATTTGTAAATGACCCTCCATCATGAAACACTTCACCCTGCCCCCAACCCTAGACTCCCTCTGCCCCGGAGGACCCTGTGCTTTGGCACAGAGTTCTCGGACTTTGGTAAACATCAGGATCACTTAAAGGTACAAAACAGACTTTCTTATCCCATAGGTCGGCCACGAGGTCCCAAATCCTGTCCTCCTAAAAGCTCCCTGGAGATGCCAAGTGCGCAGGGACAGAAAGCACACTTCTGGGGCCACCGCTGTAGCAGGTGTGGATCCTGGGGACTGAGGTTGGCCCGTGCTGTCCTGCTTGCAGGAACAGTGGCTCTGCCTCCTGCTGGACTGCATTCTTGGGCACCACATCTCCACCTCAGCCCTTGGGCAGGGACGTCACTGAGTTTATCAAGGTCGACCTGTACTGGACTGGGCTCTGCCATGTTGAGCAGCTTTAGTAAAGGTTCACATGCAAAAATGTCTGAGTGATGAGAGACCGCAAAAGTCAGCGAGGATGGGGAATCGAGCTTAGTGGAGAAAGTGAGGGCAGGAAGGATATTGCACATCTCCCACAAGAGCCCCTCAGATGTGTGGTGATTTCCACGTCCTTCCGGGAAGGAGCCACTTTTCTGAGTGGACGTGGTCTCTGAAGAGCGGAAACCACAAATTCATATCAACTTTCAAGAAAACGGAAACTTCCTGTTCAACATTACCTTCCTTTAACCCTTTGAGTGCCAACCAATATCCTAGGAACTATGCTAAAATTGCCAAGGCATTTTTGCTGATTTTACATCAGTTTAGAAAAAAAAAAAATATGAATCTCAAATAAATGAAGTTACATATTCAAAAACTTAAGGAAAGCTTTACTACATTGACATATTTAGCAATATCATCATCACTAATAAAAGCAGACTTAGAACTGGTCACCATTTCGAAGCGTTGATAGCGCTCCCGGCACTCAAGGGGTTAAAATCGGTATGTCCTTTCCTACAGACACACACACACACACACACACACACACACACACACACACACACACACCTATACACGCACACTCTCCATCACATATATGCTTCTCACTGCATGAAGCCAGGGACAGTCTCACTATACAGAAGATATAATTCTTACCCATCCCCCGCTTTTTTTTATGATGCTGCAGGTATGGCTCATTTTCATGTGTACATCTTTGGGCAAGTACGTGGTCATTCTGTGCTTTGTCTTCCCCTTTTCATAAATTGGGAAAACATGGACATTGAAAAGCTGTTAAGAGTATTAGATTAGACAAATATACTAATGAGTTCCTTTTCTGTAGAAAATGAATTACTAAATTAAGAGTGAGAAATCTCTATGAGTTGCTAAGGAGATAAAAGAAGGTCTATTTACTTTTCTGTTATTTTCATTGTACCCTTAGGACCACATTCTGAGGTGATCATACAACTCCCCATCTGCCAATAGGAGCCTGTTTCTACACCTTCCAACAGTCTTAGTTTTTTGTTTGTTTGTTTGTTTTTGTATTGTTAAAGAGAATCTTCTTTCAAGATGTGTGAGTTGATGTCATAATAAAATCCCATGCCCCAAATTAAGTATCAAACCAGAGGATCAGGACAAATGTTTCTAATAATATCTAATGTGAAAACCAGCATAAAATAGGATTTCTTAAAGAGCAATATTTGTATAAATATGGATATTTATTGTTATCATTTCAAATCTGTTTTATCCAAGTGAAGTTGGAAATGCTGACTACTTTACCTTGCTCCCGTGCCTGGGAGGAATATTAAGTATTTAGTTGGGGAAACCTTTCATTTTTCTTAAAAAGTTATTTTTTATTTTTTTTACCCCCTGTTTTTCCATTTGTGAAACAGCTGATGCACTTTGTGTGTGACTTAATGCGTATTGCAAAGATCCAGGGTGTTTGCTGAGTCCTCTTAGATTGGTCAAATTTCTGTCATTAGTTGTTGGTGGCCCCAGAGGGCAGCTCTGCTCTTTGTCAGGCTGATTCTCTGCTCTCCAAAGGGCGCTCTCACCTCTATACTCAGGAGCATGCATGACCAATGCAGGTGTCACCTCCCTAGTGGCTGAGTGTATCCCCCAGGGAAATGAGCCCTTAGTGCAGTGGTTCTCAACCTTGGCTGCACATTAGAATCACCTGGGAATCTTTTTAAAATCCTGATTTCTGGGCCTCATCCTCCAGAAATTCTGTTTCTTTGTTATGGGGTGGGGGCACAACATTAGTAACAAAGAAACAGAATTTCCGGAGGATGAGGCCCAGAAATCAGGATTTTAAAAAGATTCCCAGGTGATTCTAATGTGCAGCCAAGGTTGAGAACCACTGGCTTACAGAGTCCAGGCAGGTGATGCTTCAGGAAGTCAAGGGCAATCAGCATCATCACGCTGGGGCCTGCATAGCTCACTGGGTTACTGAGCCTTTTCACAGGTGTTTCTCAACAGATCAATGCTCTGACTCAATGAGCTGGTTAATACACATCTGACCCTGCCCCCAGGGGACGCACTGCCATGCTGCAGAGAAGGCCTGAAAACAGATCAGGGAACAGCCATGTATCCAATTCCAGTTGGGAGGTGACTTCTGAAGGAAGTGGTAGGACACTTAGAAGACCAGCTAACTAACTAATGAGAGAAAGCTGTTAAAGAAAGGAACAAGCTGAACTGAGCATCAGAGTGTCAGAGAGAGGGGGTCAGCGCTTGGAAAGTGCCCAGCACACACAGAGTGGGGTTAAGCCAGATGCCTTAGGTTCTTAGCTCTGCTACTGGCTATGTACTTCTTCATTCTTTGTGCCATAGTTTCCTCATTTGTAAAACAGAAATAATAGCAGTCTGTTCCTCATGGGGTCTTATTTAGGTTAAATAAGTTCATACACAAAAGCATTTAGAGCATTACAGGGTTCAGCATGTACACTTTGTAGATGTTACCCTCCCCCGGCTCCTCCACACAGGGCATTCAATAACAAACACATGAGTACAATGTGCTCAGAGGGAAATCAGGGTTGATGAGACAGTAGCAGATGAGGTGGGAAAGGAGTTCAGTGCTAGATACTGCTGGGTTTTAGAGATCTGACTTAATTTTAATGCAAGAGGAGTTCACTGAAAGGCTTCAGCAAAGGTTATGTGTGATGTAACTTGTTTTATGAAAATGTTAGAATGGGACAGGGGCAGGTGATGAAAGTTGAACCAGAGAGGATGGTTAGGAGGTTATTTAAGAACTAGAGCCCTGACCGGTTTGGCTCAGTGAATAGAGCGTTGGCCTACAGACTGAAGGGTCCCAGGTTTGATTCCAGTCAAGGGCCTGTACCTTGGTTTCGGGCACATCCCCAGTAGGGGGTGTGCAGGAGGCAGCTGATCGATGTTTCTCTCTCATCGATGTTCTAACTCTCTATCCCTCTCCCTTCCTCTCTGTAAAAAATCAATAAAATATATTTTTTTTTAAAAAAGAACTAGAGGCGCGGTGTGTGCATGGGGTAGGGAGTGTCCCTCAGTCAGGCCTGCACCCTCTCCAGTCTGGGACCCCTCGGGGGATGTCCAACTGCAGCCCAATATCCCTCTCACAATCCGGGACCGCTGGCTCCTAACTGCTTGCCCATCTGCCTGCCTGCTTGATTGCCCCTAACTGCTTCTGCCTGCTAGCCTGATTGCCCCCAATTGCCCTCCCTTACTGGCCTGTTTGCCCCCAACTGCCTTCCCTGCCGCAACCCACCTCCTCCTCCAGGACCAGCCTCCTCTGTGCAAGGTGGTGAAGATGCTGGGACTGGCCTCCTCCATGCTGTGTGGAGTCGTGGGACCCCCAGGCCTCACTGCATGGAGTGGCCTCTGGGTCCTGCCTTCGCTGTGCGTGCGGCCATCTTGTGGTGGCCACCTTTTGGAGGTCACCTTGTGGCGGCCATCTTGTGATGACATCGAACGTAAGGGCCACCTAGGCTTTTATTAATATAGACATGGAAGGTGATGATGAGAGCTTGAATGCATGCCTGCTCAGTGTGACATGAAGGATATGAACTCCACACTCTAACAGAATTTCTTCATAAAATGTTCTTTATATTGTCCATATGGCATGCTCCAAGCCTTGGTCACTGCAGAAATTCTTTGGATTAATGATGAAATGAGAGAATGCAATGCTCTTGAGTGACTAGTCATCCCCAGGTGTGAGATTTATGTAATTCTCACAATGACTTTGTGGGTAGCTTTCTCTTGGCTCTATTTTACAGATAGGAACACTGAATCTCAGAGAAGTTGAAAAGGTTGCCTTGCCCTAACCAGTTTGGCTCAGTAGATAGAGCGTCGGCCTGTGGACTGAAGAGTCCCAGGTTCGATTCAGGTCAAGGGCATGTACCTTGGTTGTAGGCACAACCACAGTAGGGAGTGTGGAGGAGGCAGCTGATTGATGTTTCTCTCTCTTTGATGTTTCTAACTCTCTATCCCTCTCTGTAAAAAATCAATAATATATATATTTTTTAAAAAGGTTGCCTCAAGTTTACCTGCCAGTCGGTAGCAAAAACAGAATTGAAACCCATATCTGTTGGACTTCCACAATATTTTTTTTTTGTTCCTGTTATATCAATTGGCTAAGTTTTCCTAAGATCCCACAGCAAAATAGAAATCTTTTCTTAGGGATAACCTATGTCATCTAATTTATGTCATTAATTTATGTCACTATTTTAGCTAGACATTTGAGGAGATGGAATTAGATGATGAATTCTGTGGCAAATTGGGAGAGTTATTAGAGTAGAGAACTCAGATGTCTGAGACTCACAGCACAGTGTCTTTTTTAAAAAATTACATTTATTGTTGAAAGTATCACAGCTATCCCCTTTGTTTTTATTTTCCCATTAACCCCTTGCACCCTGCCCCCGTCCTTCCCAGGCTTTCACCACATTATTGTCTGTGTCCATGGGTTATGCATATATGTATGTAATGTCCCTATTGAATGTCTCCCCTTCCACCGACCCACTCCCATCTTTCCTCTTAAATTCATCATGCATTTGTTTCATGCTTTTATGTCTGGATATATTTTGTTCATCAGTTTATTTTGTTCATTAGATTTCATATTTGAGTGAGATCATGTGATACTTATCTTTCTCTGACTGGCTTATTTTCCTTAGCATAATACTCTCCAGGTCCATCCATGTTGTAGCAAATGGTAAAAATTCCTTCTTTTTTTTTTTTTACAGCAGCATAGTATTCCATCGTGTAGATGTACCACAGTTTTCTAATCCATTTATCTGCTGATGGGCACTTAGGCTGTTTCCAAATCTTAGCTCTTGAAAATTGTGCTGCTATGAACATAGGGGTGAATATATTCTTTCTGACTGGTGTTTCTTGTTTCTTATGGTATATTCCTAGATGTGGGATCACTGAGTCAAATGGCAGTTCCATATTTAATTTTTTTAGGAAACTCCATACTGTTTCCCATAGTGGCTACACCAGTCTGCCTTCCCACCAGCAGTGTACTAGGGTTCTCTTTTCTCTACATCCTTACCAACACTTTCCCTTTGTTGATTTATTGATGCTAGCCATTCTAACAGGTGTGAGGTGATACTCACTGTCATTTTAATTTTCATCTCTCAGATGATTAGTGATTTTAAGCAGTTTATTCATGTCTTTTGGCCCTCTGTATTTCCACTTTATAGAAGTGTCTATTTAGATCCTTTCCCCATTTTTTCATTGTATACCTTGTCTTCCTTTTGTTAAGTTATATGAGTTCTTTGTATATTTTGTAAATTAACCCCTTATTGCATGTATCATTGGCAAATATGTTCTTCCTTACAGTGGGCTCTCTTTTCATTTTGTTGCTGTTTTCTTTTACTTGCAGAAGTTTTTTTTTTATTTTGATATAGTCCCATTTTTAAAAAATTTTCTCCTTAGTTTCCTTTGCCAAAGGAGATGTATCAGTGAACAAATTGATATGAGAGATGTTTCAGATTTTGCTGCCTATGGATAGTTTTAAGATTTTTATCATTTCATAACTTACATTTTAGTCTTTTATCTATTTTGAGTTTATTCTTGTATATGGTATAAGTTGGTGGTCTAGTTACATTTTTTTGCACATACCTTTCCAATTATCCCAATGCCATTTATTGAAATACTGTCCTTAGTCCATAGTATGCTCTTGCCTCTTTGTCAAACATTAAATAAGAATAATAACTTGGGTCAATTTCTGGGTTCTCTGTTCTGTTCCCTTGATCTATTTCCCTGTTTTTGTGCCAGTACCAGGCTGTTTTGAGTACAGTGGCTTTCCAGTATTATTTGATATCTGGTTTTGTGATTTCTCCAACTTTGTTCTTTTTCAAAATTGCTGCAGCTATTCGGGGTCTTTTTTGTTTCTGCATAAATATTTGGAGTGTTTTTTCTGGATCTGGGAAATATGCTGTTGGTGTACTAATAGGAATTGCATTGTGCCAGGGCTGACAAGCAGACCTGAGCGATGGATGAATGATTACTCTGACACACATTTCTGTGAAAAAGAGGGCTAAGGGACTCCCTGGCTAGAGTAACCAAACAGTCCCATTCTCCTGCCTCCTTAGTCTTTTAATTTAACAACAACTTGAACTAAAAATAACTATCAGATACTATCAGTAGAGCAAGCATCCTTGAGAAGACACATGTGTCTGCAGTGTCCTCTAAGGAAGGACATCTAAAGACTAAGCATAAAGATTCCAGTAAACATCCAGGGGCTTGCATATTCACAGACTTCTTTGGAAAGATCAAGGCAAGGGCTGTTGCCTTCAGACAAATCCCCCAGGAAGTTCTGATCTTTCAGAGTTTCCTCCTTACAGATTTTCCAACCAAGTCCCATTCTTCCCTGCAGCATTGAATCTATAGATTGCTCTGAGTAGTAGGGACATTTTAATGATGTTGATTGCACCATCCATGAACATGGTGTATTCTTCCACTTGCTTATATCTTCCTCTATCTCTTTTTTTCAACGATCCTGTAGTTTTCTGAGTACAGGTCTTTTGCCTTCTTGGTTAAATTTATTTCTAAATATCTTAATTTTTTTGTTGTTGCAATGATAAATAGGATTTTTTTTCTTTAGGTACTCTTCCTGAGAGTCCATTATTGATGTTTAAAAAAATACCATCAAATTCTGGGTGTTAATTTTGTATCCTGTATGCGGCTGAATTTATTTATTAAATCTAGTAGTTTTTTGGTAAAATCTTTAGGGTTTTCTATGCACAATATCATGTCATCTGTTAATCATGACAGTTTTACTTCCTCCTTTCCAATGTGTTAGCCTTTTATTTTTTCTTCTTGTCTAATTGCTGTGGCTAGGACTTCCATTACTATGTTGAATAAGAGTGGTGACAGCAGACATCCCTGTCTTGTTCCTTTTTTTAGGAGAAATGGTTTCATTTTTTGCCCATTGAGTATTAGCTATAGATTTGTCACATATGATCCCTCTATTCACATTTTGCTGACAGTTTTTTATCCAAAAGGGGTATTGGATTTTGTCAGGCACTTTTTCTGCATCAATTGATATGACTATGAGATTTTTGTCTTCCAACTTATTTATGTAATGTTTATTTGTTTACCACATTTATTAATTTGCAAATAGTGTACCAGATTAACATCCCTGGAATAAATCCCACTTGATCATGGTGTATGATCATTTCTATATGTTACTGGATTCTATTTGCTATATTTTATTGAAGATTTTAACATCTATGTTCTTCAGGGTTATTGGCCTGTAATTCTCTTTCTTTGTAGTGTCTTTATCTGGCTTTGCAATCAGGCTAATGTTAGCCTCATAAAAAGAGCTTGGAAGTTTTTTTCTCTCTGATTTTTATTTTTAATAGTTTGAGGAGCATAGGTGTTAGTTATTAGAATGTTTGGTAAAACTCCCATTGTGAAGCCATTTGGACAAGGGTTTTTGTTTCCTTAGAGATTTTTGATCACTGCTTCAATTTCATCAGTATTTATTGGCCTATTCAGATTTGCTGATTCTTCCTGATTGAGTTTTAGAAGATTGTATTTTTATAAGAATATGTATATTTTGTTCATATTGTCCAGCTTGTTGCAATATAGTTGTGCATAGTATTTTTTAATGATCCTTTGTATTTCTGTGTGGCCAGTTATTACTTAACCTCTTTACTTTCTAATTTGTTTTGATCCTCTCTGTTTCTTGATGAGTCTAAGTAGGGGTTCATCAATCTGGTTTATCTTTTCCAAGAACCAGCTCTTGGTTTTATTGATCTTTTGTAATTCTTTTGCCTCTATGTCATTAATTTCCACTCCAATATTTATTATTTCTTTCCTTCTACTTACTCTGGCCTTTTCTTGTTTTCCTCCTTCTACTTCTTTAAGTTGTAGGGTTAGATAGTTTATTAGAAGTTTTTCTTGTTTTTTGAGGTAGGCCTATAATGCTATCAAATTCTCTCTCAGGTTCATCTCAAGTTAATTGTGTCCCATAAACTTTGGATTGTTGTGTGTACATTTTAATTTGTTTTCAGGAAGTTTTTAATTTCTTCCTTGTTCTCTTTGGACACCCATTCATTATTTAAGAACATGCTATTTAGCCTCCATATTTTGAATGTTTTTGAGTGTTTTTATTATAGTTGATTTATAATTTAATGCCATTTTGATAAGAGAAAATGCTTGATACTATTTTGATCTTCTTGAACTTGTATAGACTTAGTTTATGTCTTAACATGTCATCTATCTTTGAAAATTTTCCAACATACACTTGAGGAGAAACTATATTTTGTATCTCTGGGGTAAAATGTTCTGTAAATTCCCATTAATTACATCTGTTCTAGGGTGTCATTTAGAATACTGTTTTCTTGTTGATTTTTTTTTTTTAATCTAAAGATCTATCCAGCAATGTCAGTGGGGGTGTTAAAATCCCTACTATAATTGTGTTGCAGTCCATTTCTCCCTTAAAATCCTCCAGAGATTGTTTTTTATATATACTAGAAGCCCAGCACACAAAACTGTGCAGGTAGGGTCCCTAGGGCCTAGCCTCCTGCGATCAGGGCCATCTTCTGCCCATTCACCAGTCCCCAGGCTGAACACTGCCTCCACCACCAGGCTGTCAGGCCGTTGGGATCACTAGCTCATCCCTGTTTGCTTGGGGGCTCAGGCCTACAGGAAAGCAGGTGCCAGGCGACTTCACCTTCATGTGCGTGCACCAGGCCAGCAACTAATGGAATGTGCTGCCTGTTTGGGGCTGCTGCTGCCACTGCCGTCACCACTGCTACTGCTGCTACTGCTGCTGAGGCTTTAGGCGCTGACAGAAGCTGCGGGGCATGCCCACCACCTACCCGCCCCAGTGTTTGCAGCCCCAAGTGGGCAGCACATTCCTTCCATCAGTTGCTGGCCTGGCGCACGCATATGGAGGTGAAGCCACTGGTGCCTGCTTTCCCGCAGGCCTGAGCCCCCGAGCAGCTGGAGATGAGCTGGTGATCCCAATAGCCTGTCAGCCAGCCTTGTTCTCCTGCCACCCACCCAGTTACCCCGTTCACCATTACTGATCCATCAGAGCCTGGGAGCCAGGGGAAGGGACCAAGAGGTCACCCATTCATCCCACTCACCAGTCCCCAGTCCCTCTCTGCCCTGCTTGAGGGCTGGGAAGGGGGAGGGACTGAGAGATGCTCAATGTACCTCATGGTGATAGGTCATTTGGTGGTCATGGACACTGGCTTTTTATATATAAAGAGTTGGATGCTCCTTTTGGGTTGCATATATGTTAACAAGAGTAATATCCTATTTTTGTATGGATCCCTTTAGTATTATGAAGTAGTCTTCATTGTTTCTTATAATGGCCTTCAATTTGAAGTCTATTTTGTCAGATATGAGCATTGATACCCCAGCTTTTTTTTTTTTTTTTTTTGCCTTTTTTTTTTTTTTTGCCTTTTTTTTTCATTTCCATTTGCCTGGAAAACTTTTTTTTTCATTTCTTCATTTTCATTCTGTGTGAGTCTTTTGTTATGAGGTGGGTCTCTTGTAGACAGCATATATATGGGTCATGTTTTCTTATCCATTCAGTCACCCTATGTCTTTTGATTGGAGCATTTAATCCACTTACATTTAAGGTTATTATTTATAGGTACTTATTTGTTGCCATTCTTATTCTTTATGCTGTGTTCTTCTCTTTCTCTCTATTTATTCTTCTTACAAAAATCCTTTAGCATTTCTCATAATGAACTCTTTAGTCTTCTTTTGTCTGCCAAGCTCTTTATTTCACTTTTGATTTTCAATGATATCCTTGCTGGATAGAGTAGTATTGTGTGTAGTCCCTTGGTTTTCATTAGTTAGTATACTTCATTTAACTCCCTTCTTGTCTGAAGTGTTTCTATTGAGAAATCAGCTGACAGTCTAATGAGAGCTCCCTTGTAGACAACTTTCTATCTCTCCCTTGCAGACTTTAAGATTCTCTCTTTGTCTTTAATGTTTGCTATTAAATGTGGGCCCTTTGGGGTTCATCTTGGCTGGGACTCTCTGTGTTTCCAGAACTTCAGTGACATTTTCCTTCACCAGGTTAAGGAAATTTTCTGCCATTATTTCTTCAAACAGGTTCTCTATTCCTTTCTCAGATTATTCTTTTTCTGGTATCCCTATGATGTGAATGTAGTTACGTTTCATGTTGTCCCAAAGCTTTCTTAGTCTCTCCTCCTTCTTTTTATTTTTTTTTCCAGTTGCTGCTCTGCTTGGGTGTTTTTTTCTACCTTATTTTCTCACTTGCTGATTCAGTCCTCAGCTTCTTCTAGTCGACTTTGAAACTCCCCAATTGTGTTATTTCAGTTGTGTCATACCTCATTTCCAATTGACTCCTATGTATTGTTTCAAAGTCTATTTTCATGTTGCAGTAGCTCTCATTAAGTCCCTTACAATTATCATTAAGTTGCTTATGGTTCTCACTAAATTGTTTGAGCACCTTTATTAACATTATATCTGACAAAGTGCTTGCCTCCATTTAATTTAGTTCTTTTTCTGATGATTCCTCCTTTTCTTTCATTTGAGGGTTGTTTCTTTGTCTCCCAATTTTTGCTGACCATTTGTATTTGTTTCTATGTATTAGATCGAACTGCTATGCCTTCCAGAATTTGTGAGGTGGTCTTAGTAGTAGGTGTTTTGTGAATCCAGTGGTGCAATCTCTTAGATTTCCTGGGCAGGGTGACCTGGGAAAGCCCCTTGCTTGGTTTATTTGGGTTTTCCTGTTGTATTTGGTCTTGAATATAATTGTCTCATTGGAGGATGGATAATCTCCTCTCAGGCTGGCTGACTATGTGGCTCACTCCCAACCACATTGTGTGAGCTGTTGTGGAGGTGCACTGTCAGAAACTGTCCTCCTTTGGCTTTAACAACCTTCTAGAAGCTACAAGTGATCCATGGTTTGCATCTGTCTCCACAGGACTTGGCTGCAAGCAGGAGGGGCCAATCTGCCCTCTAAAGTGGGTTTGTTAGCAACTTGGGGCACAGGGCTATGTCAGCAAACCTCCCCTGGCTCCCTGGGCTCTAACCATGCCACAAGTGTGTCTTTTAAGTAGCAACAAATTCTATGTCTATTCATGGAAGCACTTGTCCCACTTCATAGGCAGTGTTTGAATGTTGTGTTCCCATAGCACTGGTGCTCCTCTCTATTTTATAATAGGACTAGAGGCCCGGTGCACAAAAATTTGTGCACCGGGAAGGATGGGGAGTCCCTCAGCCCGGCCTTTGCCCTCTCGCAGTCTGGGACCCCTCGGGGGATGACCACCTGCTGGCTTAGGCCCGCTCCCCAGGGAATTGGGCCTAAGATGGCAATCAGACATCCCTCTGGCAGCCCAGCAGCCGTCAGGGGATGTCCACTTGCCAGCGGGGAGCAGGCCGAAACTGCAGTCGGACATCCTTAGCGCTGCTGAGGAGGCAGAAGAGGCTTCCACCACCGCCGCTGTACTAGCAGCCATCAGCCTGGCTTGTGGCTGAGCAGAGCTCCTCCCATGTGAGAGTACCCTGACCACCAGCGGGCAGCTTCTGCATTGAGCATCTGCCCCCTGGTGGTCAGTGTATGTCATAGTGACCAGTTATTCCCAGTCCTTCTGCTGTTAGGGTCAGTTTCCATATTACCCGTTTACTATATAGGATAGAGGCCTGGTGCACAGGTGGGGGCCAGCTGGTTTGCCCTGAAGGGTGTCCTGGGTCAGGGTGGGGGTCCTGCTTGGGTGCCTGGCCAGCCTGGATGATGGGATGATGGCTGTTTGCAGCTAGTCACACCCCCTTCAGGGTGGGGGTCCCGCTTGGGTGCCTGGTCAGCCTGGATGATGGGATGATGGCTCTTTGCAGCTGGTCATACCCCCTTTAGGGTGGGGGTCCACACTGGGGTTCCTGGCCAGTCTGGGTGAGGGGCTGAGGGCTGTTTTCAAGCTGGTGGGTAACTGAAGCTCCCAGCCTCTCCTTTTTTTCTTTTTTTTTTATGCTGGGATTAATTTATCTTCTATAGGTGTCACTGGAGCTGAGAGCAGGCTCCAGCTCTGAGGCTGTTGCCGGCTGAAAGCAGGTACCTGGGTTTGTTTAGATTCTATAATAGAAATTCTGTTGCCATCACTGGCCGCTCTAAGCTCTGAGGCCGCGTTGGCTGAAAGCAGGTTTCTGGGGTTTGTTTAGGTTCTATAATTGCAACATTGTTTCATCTGGAGCTCATAGCTGAGCTGCGGCAGGTGGGGAACGTTGACTTCCTCCATCACTGGAGTAAGCAAGCCTTATGTTCATGTTCGCTTCAGTTGCCTGGCTGACAGCCGCCATTTTGACTGGCAGTTAATTTGCATATCTCGCTAATTAGCCAATGGGAAGGGTAGCGAAGTTATGGTTAATTACCATGTTTCTCTATTATTAGATAGGACATGTCAGCATCACTGTCCTCACATTGCATGTCCTGTCCACTACAGCTCCTAAGGACCTCATTCCAGACCCAGTGTCTGGTGCAGTGGAAGAAGGGAAGCAATCAGAAGAAAGCATTCAGACACAATGCACACACCATGTACAGATGAGGAATTTAAATTAAAATGTGGTGGAATAGGAAAGTTGAGGCTAACTGGACATTCCCTGGGCAGTAAAACATTGAATAAAAAATAAAAAAATTAGAGTCATTTCTCATGAGGAGGTAGAGTGTCTGCCACTAAAATGGACTGAATAGGAACTCAATCCCTCTAGTTATACCAATCACTTTAATATTCCTTCTATAGTTAATTTACCACAAATAATGTGCCAGACACAATGGCATCAATTTATGCATACTATCACTTTATATGTATTTTCACATTAATTCTCATAGTAGTCTTCTCTGAAGAATATATATTTCCCCACTTTATAAAATCAAGTCTTAGAGAGGTAGTCTGTCCCAAGGTGACCCAGCTAACAAGCCATGGCTACTGTATTTGGGACAGATACAGGCCACTGCTGGGGTGGTGTGGGGAGGGTCTGAAAGAACTGGGGTTTTATAAAAATCTCTCTATATGTGGACGGTTTATTTTTAGGGTCTGAACAGTCATCAGCAAACTTTTGGTTAAAAACACTTTACTCCTGAGGAATAAGTTATAAATTTGTATTTTAAAACTGATTACAATAAAGTATGATTTATGCTTATTTTCATTTCAGAACTTCAGTTTTACAAACAATAATTTTAGGTTATTGGTCAAAAAACTTTCTTAATGTATCATTGTGTATACTCAAGCTGTGAATTATAATTTCTTGGTAAATAATAAAAAATGAGTATTTTTGAGTAGCTTATTTCAAATATGACTAAACCCACCCCCATCAAATACCCATTCACCATCATTTCACCCGCATAAAATAGTATATAATGAATCTGTTTAAAATTATAATTAGCCTTATTTTTCTACTATAAAAATAATAAAATATATTATGAAGTTTTTTATAATAAAAATAAAATATAATGTAAAAATAATTTTAATAACACCTCCCAAATTGAGTTCCTACTAACTTTTTAAAATACTTATTCTTAAAGCAGTTTTAGATTCACACCAAAATTTAGAGATTTTTATATCCCACTTTCCCCAAACATGCATGGCACCCCCTCAACAGAAATACTGCATTTATTACAACTGCTGAACTTAAATGGATACATCATAATTACTCAAAATCTACAGTTTGCTTTACTGCTCACACATGGTGTTGTGCATTCTGTGGTTTTGTATAAATATAATGACATGTATCCATCCTTATGGTATAATGCAGAATGTTTTCACTGCCCTAAAAATCATCTGTTTTTCCTCTTCATATTTCCTTCACAATCTGTGGCAAACACTGATCTTTTTACTATCCTCTATGTTTGCCTTTCTCAGAATGCCATATAGTTGAAATCTCACAGTGTGTAACCTTTTCAGATTAGCTTCTTTCACTTTGTAATATACACTTTATTTTCTTCCAAATCTTCTTACACCTTAGTAGTTCATTTCTTTTCAGCAGTAAATAATATTCTATTGTCTGGATATATCACAGTTTATTGATTCACCTATTGAAGAACATCTTGGTTGCTTCCAAATTTTGAAAATTATAAATAAAGCTGCTTTAAACATTTACATGCAGATTTTTGTGTATTCATAGTTTTTAACTCCTTTTGATAAATACAGAGGAATGTGATTCTTGGATAGGATGGTAAGAGTATATTTAGATTTGTAAGAAACTGCCAACCTATTATTCCATATCCCCACTAACATTTGGTATTGTCAGTGCTTCAGAGTTAAGTCATTCTGATACATGTGCAGTGATATCTCATTGTTGATCTAATTTGTATTTCCCTGATGACATATGATATGGAGCATCTTTTCATATACTTATTTGTCATCCGTATATATTCCTTAATGAGGTGAAAATCTCTATTAACTTTTTGGCATACACTTTTTAGATATGTTTACACACACCCATTATATAAGTGTATCTAAATTACAATTACTTGATCTCCTTTTTTTAGCAATCATAAATAAACATTCTTGTATATAAAGACTAAAATTATAACTATCACCTGCACAGGACAGAGCCAGAGATGGTAAGATGCAATATATTTGCCCTGTTTCCAAATAGCAAAGTCTTCCTTACTGCATATTCATTTCTACCAAAACCAAATAAAAATCTTAGAATCCTTCCCAACACAGGGTTCTCAGACTACAGTACTATTTGGTCAGAGTTGAATAATAGTCTATATTTTCACCTCTAACGTTGAGCCTGCGAGAAGGGGATCAAGCAGCTCTGATTATCAAGCAAAGTCATAAGGAAGACAAATCAGGAGGTATTATTGTAAAGCAACATCTGACACAGCAGATCCTGATCTAGGTACTTGTGGTATTCTCATCCTGTTCCCTCAACAAAACTGACATATCACTAATGAGAGGTTTTGCTTCTGATGATCAGTTCATTTTAACTCAGTGTGTGGTGGTTGCCCGTTCATGAATTATTCCCTTGAGTCTAATTAGGGTGGGTCTAGTCTATATTCTTCCCCTTCAAACAACAGGTCTTTCCAGATGTCGAAACATGCCTATAAAATGGACAACAGCTAAGCTGGGAAACAGAACTGGCAGTTAAGAGAATATGCATTGATTTTTCTCCTTCTCTCTCTTTGTGCCCAGAATCCGATGTTGCTGACTTTGATGGCAGGAGCTCCCTGCTGTACAGGTTCAATCAGAAGCTGCTGAGCACCCTCAAAGACGTGATCTCTCTGAAGTTCAAGAGCATCCAAGGGGATGGGGTCCTGTTCCATGGAGAAGGTCAGCGTGGAGACTATATCACGCTGGAGCTCCAGAAAGGGAGGCTCGCCCTGCACCTCAACTTGGGTAAGGTCAGGCTTTCCCCCTATGCAGGTCAGCCTGTGGGAAATTCCTCTTGGTAGCAGATCACAGTCCTTGTCCTTCTAGATTATCAAGTGGAAGTCCTTGGAGCACAATCCATGTTTGAGAAGAAAAATACCACATTTCAAAATGGTTAAGCCATAGATAGCATTATTTACATTGGATAATATTGGTCTGTAAGAAGAAATACAAGCTAAGTGCTGGGGTTTATATTGCTTGATTAAGTATTTATTTACTAGTGGCCTGGTGCACAGATTCATGAACATTGAAGGGAAATTAATTATAAGAAATAGCAACATAATATAACAACAACAAATATATGATATAAAAACAACAAAAACATGATATAAAAACAATGACTGATAAATTGATTAAACTTATTCTAATATCTCCTTGTATACTACTTTCAGATTGCTTGACTAATTTCACTTGTGATGAAGTATTTACAACTTTAACTTTAACATCACATGATCTTTAAACTCGAGAGAAAGCAACATATAACTGAACATGTCCAAAAACAGGTTCAGGTAGGAATATTCCTACTCTGTCTAGATTGGTGCCAGTGAGAGATTTATATGTATGCCACATGTGAAAGTCAACGTTTATTTTTAAATTGCCAGTGTGTGTCATATGTACTGGCCAGTAGGTTGGTCGGATGGAGTGTTGGTCACTAGCCTTTTATATATCCTATCTAATAATAGACAAACATGGTAATTAACCGTACCTTCACTACCATCGCCATTGGCTGATCAGTGGGATATGTAAATTAACCACCAACAAAGATGGCAGCTAATTTGCATACTGCAGGCAGGGTGGGACACTGGTAGTCACCATCCAGGCCCCCCTGTGCGACCCCAGGAGCCCCGGAAGCCAGGCTGCAGGCAAGGCAGCCCCCTGGGACCCAGGAGCTTGTTGGTGAGGTCTGCAGGCGAAGCAGCGATCAAGCTATGAGGGGGAGGGTGGGGGGGCGGAAGGAGCTACAGGAGAAGCTCTGGCCAGAGACTGAAGACTCTGGCCAGAGCGAGGAGCAAAGACTGAAGGCTCCAGCCTCAGCGAAGACTGTGTCCAGAGCAAAGATGGAAGGCGGTGGCCAGAGTGAAGGTCTGGGTCCTGGGTGCCAGAGGAAAACTGGTGCTGGCAGCCAGGGCAAAGAAGGCCTATTGCACGAATCTTCATGCAATGGGCCTCTAATATATATATACCCACACAGTGGGGCCTTGACTTACAAGTGTCCCAACTAATGAGTTTTTTGAGATACCAGCTGTCTCTCAGCTGATTTTTTGCATTGAGTTGACAGAGTAATTTGAGTTGATGAGCTCCTTAACGAGCTCCTTAACGAGCTCGGTCTCGGAACAAATTAAACTCGTAAGTCAAGGCCCCACTGTATATATATAATCTACCTATTTATCTATTTATATGTTAATGTCTTCTTAAAATAATTGACTGATTAAAACACACATGCACACACACACACATGTGCACACACATAATATAAGGAGGCATTTTCACAATCCATTCTATTTAGTACATTTATGAAAATTAAGTTCCAGGAGAAAAAAGGAAAAGAACATTTTAATTTCTTGGTGTTTTTTAGGGGAGTAAAGGTGTCATGTGTATGAGGAAAAATCTAAGTTGTTGGGCATTCCTGGATCTTATTAAGGGAAGTACTGCTTTCTTTCGGTGTCCTGGCTGGGCCAGGGTGAGCTCTAGACTTGCCAAATGCCGACTACTTGAGTACAGAATGCCCTCTTGTCTTCCACACATGTAGGTCACAGGCTTCTCACTGTGGGTTGGCATCTATAATGGCCTTCCTCACCTCAGGCAGATCTTCATTCTACTGCAATCAACTTCCCATCTTTTAGAAAAAGAGAGGGCTCACACTCCTTTATATGATCAAAGGTACTTTTGAAGGAATGGTGAGCCAATTGCAGAAGGTGGGGAGCAGAGTTCTAAAATATTCAAAAAAGAAATCAGAAAAAGAGCCAAGTGGAGGGAAAAAGAAGTGACCATTTTCCTGTCTCCCATTTGATAAACATTTGTATTAAGGATTGGGGTGGATATTATACCTGTAAAAGGGAATTATCAATCAGTATTTACTGTCAGATAGTAACAAAAAGTCTTAGCATAATTGAGTATATAAGTTCAAGTTGCATCAAAGACTGGGGAAAATCATAGATGAATTTTAGCAATTAGAAGGAGAGACATAAGAATGAAGATTAGTTCAGACTCACCCAAACATTCAGCAGAAATGCATTGGTTCATTAACTGGCCTTCAAATCCCAGGATATATGTATGGATAAATGAAGTGGAGCCCCTCCCCATTTATAGGTGGCTTAAAGAACATTGTGGGTGAAATTAGTATCACTTGCCAGTATATCCAGTGTCTTCTGTTGGTAATATTAAATCTATCAGTTGAAGCTATTTATATTTCCAATTTATATAACCATTCACCCTCTATAACTTTGTTATCTCAGTGCATGTTGATGGAAAGGAACAGGTGTGGTCATGCAACAAATTTCACTGTAATTGCAGACATGTGCTGACTATGTATTATAGGGAAAGTTGCATTATTTACAAGTCTTTTTTATTCATTTCTGATGAGGGCTAATAATAACTATCTTACAGAGCATGAACATAAAAACCACAAAACACTATAAATGAGTAATTTATGACAGTAAATAAACATGGGGAAGTATCAAGAACAGAAGCTCTTAATATTACTCATTTATTCAACACACATTTTCATGTCCCATGCCCCGTGCTACCCCATCCTCCTGAAAAGAGATGGATATGTTGAGATAAACAGGACCTGCTCCTTGTGATAATACATAGAATACAAAGGAAGCCTTTTTTCCCCTCCAAATTTCATCTTTTCTATATTTCTAACTGTGGTGGAAACAAAGTAAAACCTCATTTAGCAAATGATTCAGTAGTAAGAATGACTTCTGTCTGTATTCTTCATAGTTTTGGAATGCTTTCATATTTTCATCTGCTCATGGATTCTCCCCATTTCTATCAGTTTCCATGGTTTCCTGTATTTACCTGTTCATGCAGTCACCTAGGATAGTTTTTTAGTAGCTCCCTCTTCTAGAGAGACGCGTCCACATGTCAGTACTGTATCTCTCCATATCTCAGTTTTAGCCAGCAGATCCCTGGGAGCATCCACTTACGGGGAATTGCTTTGAGTTGCCCATCATAAAATCTCTGTAATTCAGCTTTCACGGGGGCAAGATAAAACTTTGTTTAGGGCACCTACCTGACATAAGCTCTTGAGGCAAATGGAGTCCATTGGAAACAAGGGTTTTCCATTTCAAACATCAGGCCTGACAAATACACACCATTCCTGTTCGACTGGCTCATTACCAAATCTATTCTCCTAAATGCCTCATGAGCCATTCTCTTCACTACAACAGTGTCTGATATTTATAAATAGTCACAATGGGCTAGAATCCCATCCAAACCTCAGAGCTTGCCTATTAGGTAAGTAAACATTAACTTCAATTTACTCATGGAGAATATTAGGCTCAAGGAGGATAAATCACTTGTTCAATTTGCACCGCTAGCTATTAGGTGTTACCACTATTAATATCTAGTTATGTCAACCATTTTTTACTATTATTTTAAAACTAGAGGCCCAGTGCACGAAATTCCTGCACTGGGCTGGGGGGGGGGGTGCTTTCCTCAGCCTGGCCTGCACCCTCTCACAGTCCAGGAGCCCTTGGGGGATGTCCGACTGATGTCTTAAGCAAGCCATCATCAGTCCGACATCCTTAGTGCTGCCACAGAGGCTAGAGAGGCTCCTGCCACCACCGCTGCATTCGCCAACCCGTGAGCCTGGTTCCAGGCTTCTGGCTGAGCGATGTTACACTGTGGGAGCACACTGACCACCAGGGGGCAGCTCCTGCATTGAGAGTCTGCCCCCTGGTGGTCAGTGAGCATCATAGTGACTGTTTTTTCTGCTGTTCCGTCAATTTGCTTATTAGCTTTTTACTATATAGGATATAGTTTTATTTATTTCAGAGAGGGAAAGAGAATAATTGGTTGGCTTCCACCTGCATGCACCCTACTGGGGATCAAGCCTACAACCCGGGCATGTACCCTGAGCAGGAATCTCACCGTGACCTGGTTCAGAGGTCGACACTCAACAACTGAGCCGCACAGCCAGGCACTATTATTTTAAGATTATAAAATGTGTCAATGATACATCTAATAAGGAATTGGCATCCAAAATGTATTAGGGTCTTACACAGCTCAACACCAAAAAATCAAACAATCCAATTAAAAAATGTGAAGAAGACCTGAGGAGCCAATTCTCCAAAGAGGACACACAGGAGACCAATAGGCATATGAAATGATGCTTAACATCACTAATTGTTAGAGAAATGCAAATTAAAATCACGATGAAATATTTCACACCAGTGAGAATGGCTATCATCAATAAATCTACAAACAACAAGTGGAGCAAAGGGAACCCTCCTGCACTGTTGGTGGGAATGCAGACTGGGGCACACTGTGGAAAACAGTGTGAAGGGTTCTCAAAAAATTAAAATGGAACTCTGCCTTATGACCCAGCATTCCCACTTCTGGAAATATATCCAAGGAAATCCAAAACACTAATTTGAAATGTATGCACCTCTATGTTCATTGCAGCATTATTTACAAAAGTCAAGATATGGAAACAATCCAAGTGCCCATCAATAGACAAGTGGATAAAAATGCTCTGGTATATACAAAGAGCTCTGACCATAAAAAAGAATGAAATCTTACCATTTGCTACAGCCTGGATGGACTTTTATGTGAAATAAGTTAGTTAGAAAAAGTCAAGTACCCCATGATATCACTTACGTAAGGAATCTAAGGAACAAAAAAAAAAAAAAAAATGAAACTGGAACAGACTTGTAGACACAGAACTGACAGTTGTTTGCCAAAGGAGAGGGAGTTTGGGAGACAGAGTAAAAAAAGTTTAAGGATTTAAGAAGTAGAAATTGGTAGTTACAAAATAGTCTGGGAGGATGTAAAGTATACTATAGGGAATATAGTCAATAGAATTGTAATAACTACTAATGATTCCAGGTGGATACTGGAAACATCAAAGGGAAAACTGTTTATTTTGTATGATCTTTTAAAACATATTATCAAATGTTTCAGTTTTAGAAAACTTAAAAAGAAAAAAAAAACAATTATAACAAAGTGAAGGAAAGAATCACTTGAAATCCTATAGCCCAGTCATGTCTCCTATTAAAATTTGGGTACATTTTCAAGTGTGTTTCTTCATTATTTACACGATTTCTTAAAACATATTATGTAACATCTATGTTCTTCTCAAAGTGAAAAGAGCTCATACCATCCATGATTGTGTTTGCTTATTTATTTGTTTTGGAAAAATGAAAGAGAGAGAGAATCCCATGGGATAGGCTCCAGAATGGTGCTGGGCCAATGTAAAAGGGAGTTTCACTCTGGCTTCTGTGGACACTCCAGCAGTTTCTTTTAGTGGCAGGTCTCCAGCATGTGTTTCTTATCTAACCTCTGACTTTACCTTTTAGATACTGGATGAGGTGGGGGTTCAGTGCCATTACAGGCTGCAGATGGTCTTTGAGGGCAGATAGACTTTGGTCTTTCCATGCAACCCTCTTTGCAGACCACCTGACTCATTACCTACTTATCCCTGCTGTGGCTGATTCTAATAGATTACCATATTTTTCCATGTATAAGATGCCCCCATGTATAAGACTGTCCCCACTTTTCCAACCCAAAATTAAGAAATCAATATTTTAAACATTTTACTGGTTTTCCTCTTAAGGCCTTCTTTTTTTTAGGCATCTTAAGGAGTTGTTCTTCCTGTTTTCTCCATTGTCTGATCATATACTCAGTGGAAGGAGGCCCAAATTGACTCTCTGTAGCTCTATTTCCATGCTCTTTTACAATAGATGATTACATTCAGTTTGAAATTTGCAGAGTAAGACAATTGCTTACCAGTATTTATCTTTTTATTTTTTGACATTTTTATGGGCTCAGAACACTCCAGTCTCTGTTGCATCTGCACACTCTCCACCTCCACTTCCAATTATTGCATCAGCTGACATCAGTAACAATAAGGCTCATGATTGGAGAAAGCCTGTTTGACAAAGTATGGGCAGCTGCCCACAAGTGCGGCTCCCTCCTTGGATGACTTCCATGTATAAGATGCCTCTCAATTTTCAGTCTAACGATTTTAGAAAAAAAAAAAAAAAAGCATCTTATACCCGGAAAAATACGGTAGTTCTGTGTAAACTTGAATTAGATGGACCTCCTTTGATTACTTTCTTAGAATAGAAAAATGATTTTTCTATAACTATGAATAAGAGACTTCTTCTCTCAGTTCATAAGAAGGTTATAGAGATTCTGCTTCTTGGTTTTTACACATCACTCAGGTCACTGGTGGCAGTGTGCCCTCTGTGCTTTTATAGCAGCACAAACGCAGACACACAGGAGGGGAAATCAAAGAGCAGAAGTATTATGCCACTGGGAACTGCCATAGGAACTAAGCAAGACATCAACAGTAAATGTAGGTCACTCATCCTCCCCACAGACCAGTGCCTTGGAGCTGAGGCCGAGTTCTGTGCTGCCTGCAGGTGCAGCGGTGGTGAAGTGGGAGTCCTGGAGCCGAAGAGACAAACACATGCAGTGCAGGTGTCCCAGAGCCAAGCATGGGGTTTACAGGCAAGAGCACTGGATTGTATGACCCCCATAAAGATATCTTGAGAAATCATTCTCCAGAGTCAGATGGACATTTACTTCAGCTCTTTCAAAATCCGGGCATTTTAAGCCAACCACATGTACTTATAGAAGTTTGGACACCCTTTGTAATACTTTAAGCAATAAAAAAAAAAGAGTAAAAAAAAAAAGAAGTTTGGTGATGTTTCTGAGCTCGTATGAAGTACTAGGGAAGAATTTTCAAAGGTTGCTGCTTTTGAGATCCCACACTCAAGCACTGTACTAGACATTTAAATATAGATTTAGTTTGCATTACACGGGCATGGTACACATTATATATAACCCCATTTTACAGATTAAGAAACTGATGATCAGCGTTGCTTAGTCAGTTTTTCAAAGTCACATATTTGCATAAGTGTAGAGCTTGGGTTACATCCCTCTTTGATCCTACACCAATGTCCTTATGTTAATGATTACAATTTTGTAAACCTTCATTAAACAATTGCATGCTAATTTTCAAGTCCATATGCATATGTTAAATTGTGAAAATGGGGAGAGATGGGTGAGAGAGGGGAATCCAGAAAGGCTTATTAATTAACCTTGAGTTATCTAGAGATTTTATTATTTAAAAAAAGAGGAAGACAGGCATTTTATACAAAGTGTCACCGAGAGAAGATTCATCACATTTTTCATAAATGTTCTTATTCATGCAATAAGAATTTTTGAACAAATATATTAAGTCAGGCACTGAGCTAGGCCTAGGGATTAAAGATTACATTTAGCAGTCCCCATTTTTAAGGAGCTCCCAGACTGATAAAACAGTTATTTCTATGCACTCAAATTTTGTAATATTAATTTAAAAATATAATTATGCATCACCAAAATCATAGCATTTTCTAAGATAGCAAAATCACAGAAGATGGATACAGAGGAGTGACCAAACTTGAGCAATAATCCCTAAATCTGGAGAGTGTTTTATTGAATAAAGAAGTTCCTAACAACTAAAGATATGCCTTTCATTCATTGCTTCAGTGATACCTAAGGATTTGCTCTGGTTTGAGGGCCACACTCTCTGTAATCACATGACTTCCTGTTAGTTTCTTTTTATTTTCTTCAGAAGGTCTCACTTGAGTACCTCGGAGAATATTAATTAGCTCTGCATATACTCACACGGGATTTTTATGATAATGAATAGCCTATGTAGGTGAAATATTTTTTTTTTATTCTACATCATATCTCCCCCCTTTTACTGTTGCCCCATTTTTGTTTTCAACCAAGCTCACTTTTTCGATCCATTACATTATTTCCTGAGACCCTATATTCCTCTATATAGCTAATGTATGTGTGATGGATGCAAATGGTCAGAACATAAGACATAAAGGTAAAAGAGTATCATTTTTTCCAGTAGGGATCCTGTGAGAATTTGAGCTTTAGGATCAGAGAGAGCTGAGTTGTAACCCTAATTCTTTGTGTCCTTGAGTAAGTCATATGGCTTCTTTGAGACAGAGATTTTGAAGGGTCGTGTTCAGAAACAATCAAAACAACATACATAAAGTCATTCCCTCATGTGAGAAGTTTAATAAATAATCTGAAAAATTAAAGGTGGGTCAGTCAGTTCTGAAGATCCAAGGAGGGCAGACATCAGGAGCATCCATATGAATGGGCAACTATTTCAACAGGGAATCCATCCTTTGTAAGAGTGACTTTTTTTTTCTGAAATACAGTCTTAAACAAGAGAGTTCCTAAGCCTTTTGCTCAGGGTATCTGAAATTCACAGACTCTGCAAGTTAAAGTGGCACGCATTTCTTCACTAAGATACGACCAAGCAAGAAGCTTCAATCAAAGACTTTTGGGTGAAAACACTGTGAAATGCACACACTTAGTCAGAAAATGTTCCTTCTAAGGGAGAAGAAATTGACATGTTTATGTTAGGGGTGGAAGATAAAAAGATTAAATTAGAAATGCTTTGCAAGCATTTCATGCTTCCTATACAAATTGTACACCCTTGCAGCTTTTGAGCAATATTTATACTATTTTCATTTTAACTATATCTCAAGCCACATGAGAACCAGTTTATTTAAATTAGAAATAAGATTTTCCTTAAATTTTTTAGCCTAAAAGATAGCTACTGCATATTTTTATTGTCTTTTCCCCCTCCACATCTGTGTATGGGAATTTTATATTGCCTTAATCTATTGTAAACTGGTTAAAGCTAGTAGTTGGACCTCAATTGTCACTAAAATAAAACTTGCAATATATATTCCAGGATAAAGAGTTTTATAATCTTTTGAAAATTGTTTTACTGTGATCTTTATAATGACATTTCTTCCTGCTGACACTAGTGTAGATATAATTCAAAAGCCCTACTTCATAGATTGCAGAAATTCCATTTCTGAAACTGTTTAAACAAACTAACTTTCACTCAATTTGTTTTAACACATGATTTTTGAGTATCAACATAGAATAGGTAATGAAAAGGTGAGTGAAATTCATTCACGCCAGTCATTTATTGGTTAACTAGAAGCCCAATGCATGAATTCGTGCACAGGTGGGGTCCTGAAGCGGGTGGGGAGGGCCGGGACATGATTGGTCTTCTGGGCGGATGATGGGATGCCCTTGCTGGCCAGGGATCCAGATCCAT
Source organism: Myotis nattereri (assembly GCF_964212035.1). Lineage (NCBI taxonomy): Eukaryota > Metazoa > Chordata > Mammalia > Chiroptera > Vespertilionidae > Myotis > Myotis nattereri. The sequence continues at coordinate 89,607,982 of NC_138082.1, read as the reverse complement.
CCAGCTGACTTTTGCCCCGGTTGTCAGGAGCCACCTGGTGGCCGCTTTTATATTGTTTCTTCCTTGAGGAGCATCTAGGGAGGGGAAGCAGCCACAGTGCCCAGCTGACGATGGCACTGTTGGGATCATGCCAGCAGCGCCGGTCTGTTGGTGACCGGCCCATTCTCTGGACCTGCAGGACTACTGAGGGAGGGAGAGGCTGCTGCGGGGCTGGTGGGCCATTGGGCCAGATCTCAGCTGAGGGGTGCTCCCGCTGTGGGAGCACTCTGACTACAGACGCTCCTGTGTTGAGTGTCTTCCCCTGGTGGTCAGGGAGCAGCATAGCAACTGATTGTTCCAGTCTTTCCAGTTGTTCCAGTCGTAGGGTCGCTCTGTCACTTAGGCACTTAGGCTTTTAGATAGATAGATAGATAGATAGATAGATAGATAGATAGATAGATAGATGGGTGGGTGGGTGGGTGGGTGGGTGGGTGGGTGGGTGGATGGATGGATGGATGGATGGATAGATAGATAGATAGATAGATAGATAGATAGATAGATAGATGGATGGATGGATAGATTTAAAAGTAACTTGAGCCCTGGCCAGTTTGGCTCAGTGGACAGAGCATTGGCCTGGGGATCAAAGCGTCCTGGGTTCAATTATGGTCAAGGGCATGTGCCTTGGTTGCGGGCTCGTTCCCCAGTGGCGGATGTGCAGGAGGCAGCCAATAAATTATTCTCTCTCATCATTGATGTTTCTCTCTCTCTCCCTCTCCCTTCCTCTCTGAAATCAGTAAAAAAAGTAACTTGATTTGAAAAAAAATATATGCACTCCTATGTTCATTGCAGCATTATTTACAATAACCAAGCTATGAAAGCAACTGAAGTTCCCATCTATAGGCAAGAGGATAAAAAAGCAGTGGTACATGTACACAATGGATTATTACTCAACCATAAAATAAGAATGAGATCTTAACATTTTCAAATTAAGAAGTACAAATTGGCTGTTACAAAATAGTCATAAATAATTATGGGGATGTAAAGTAGAGCAGAGTCAATAATCCTATCTAATAAAAGAGAAACATGGTAATTGGCGTACGACCGCTACCCTTCCCATTGGCTAATCAGCGAGATATGCAAATTAACTGTCAGCCAAGATGGCGGCTGGCAGCCAGGCAGCTTGAAACTAACATGAGGCTTGCTTGCTTCAGTGACGGAGGACTGCAACGTTCCCCGCCTGCCTTGCCGGCCTCTGAGCCTGCAGTTTCAAACATTGTAACAAATATAGATGCTAAACAAAACCCCAGAAACCAGCTTTCAGCCACTGGGATCTCAGAGCTGGAGTTGATACAGAGTTTCGATTATAGAACCAGATAATTAAACAAACCAGATACCTGCTTTCAGGAGTGGAGGCCTAAGAGCTGGAGCCTCAGAGCTAAAGCTGGCCAAGAATAAAAAAAAAAAAAAAAAAAAAAAAAAAAGGAAAAAAGAAGCAGTTGGGAGCTTCAGTCCCAGTCTGAAAACAGCCCTCAGCCCCTCACCCAGACTGGCCAGGCACCCCAGTGGGGACCCCCACCCTGATCCAGGATACCTTTCAGGGCAAACCAGCCAGCCCCCACCCATGCACCAGGCCTCTATTCTATATAGTAAAAGGGTAATATGCCTCCCTGCACTGGGATCAGCGGAGCTGAGAGGCTTCCCGGCACTGGGATCAGCGTGACAGGGGGCAGCGCCCAAACCCCCTGATCACCCTGCGGCTCTGTGTGTGACAGGGTGCGGCGCCCCAACCCCCCCACCCCCCACGGACCCTGCTCTGTGTATGAGGGGATAGAGCCATAACCTCCCCATCAGCCCTGCCCTGAGTGTGAGAGTGGCGGCACCCCAACCACCTGATCGGCCCTGCTCTCTGTGTGATGGGGTAGAACCATAACCTCCCCATCAGCCCTGCCCTGAGTGTGACAGTGGTGGTGCCCCAACCCCCTGATTGGCCCTGCCCCGAGTGTGACAAAGGGCGGTGCCCCAACTCCCCTATCGGCCCTGCTCTGTGCATGACAGGGGGGAGCTCCCCAACCCCCTAATAGACCCTGCTCTGTGCGTGACAGGGGTTGGCGCCGCAACCTCCCCATCGACCCTGCCTTGAGTGTGACAGGGGGCGGTGCCCCAACACCCCAATTGGCCCTACCCTGAGCGTGACTGAGGGTGGCAACACAACCTCCTGATCACCCTGCTCTGTGCATGACAGGGGAAGGTGCCCCAACTCCCCAATCGGCCCTGCTCTGAGCCTGACCAGGGGCTGCACCTAGGGATTGGGCCTGCCCTCTGCCACCCGGGAGCAGGCCTAAGCCAGCAGGGCGTTATCTCCCGAGGGGTCCCAGACTGCGAGAGGGCACAGGCTGGGCTGAGGGACCCCCCCTGCCCCCCGAGTGCACAAATTTTTGTGCACCGGGCCTCTAGTATTATAATAACTGTGTATCATGTCACTGGGGCACTGGAAATATCAAGGAAAAACTTTGTAAAGTATGTGATTGATTAACCACTATGCTGTACACATAAAAATAATAAAAATAATATTACATGTAAATTGTAATTGAAAAATTAAAAAAATATATTTAAAAAGCAAAAAAAAGTAACAATGTGGGAGATGTTCAATAATTTGCATATCATTCATATTGTGTTCAATCAGTCAGCCTTGCAGGATAAGGATTATGTTTTTTAAAAGTTTGTTTTTCCCATTATCCAAAATAAGTATGCTTACTCTAAAATATAGAAAATTAAAACCACTGTATTTTACTAAACACATTATTGTCTAATACTCTTATCTATTTTTTTCGTATTTATAATTTAGTATATGTTTATACTTTTCACTTTGCATATACATATATATATACACTTCAAATACATTTTTTATTGATTTTAGAGAGGAAGGGAGAGGGAGAGATAGAAACATCAATGATGAAAGAGAATCATTGATTGGCTGCCTCCTCTCTGCCTCATATTGAGGATCTAGCCTGCAACCCAGGCATGTGCCCTGACTGGGCATGGAACTGTGACCTCCTGAGCCTCAGCACCACAGCGGCTGGATTGCATTTTTTAAGTTTTTAAATCAATAAGGTATAAATTATTGAATATCCTTTCATTTAATGTTATGTTTTTATTTGATAAAAAAAATGGCAGTCATGCCCCCAACTGGTGTGGCTCAGTGAATGACACTTGACCTATGAACCAGGAAGTCACAGTTTGATTCTCCATCAGGGCACATGAAGGGGTTGCTGGCTGGATCTCCAGCCTGGTGCATGTAAGAGGCAGACAATCAATGATTCCCTCTCATCACTGGTGTTTCTATCTCTCTCTCTCTCTCCCTTTCTTTCTGAAATCAATAAAAATATATTTTTTAAAAGGCAGCTAGTACTGAGTATACTTTTAAAATCAAGTAAGTACTTTTTAAATTTATTAATTTTTAGATGTCTCTATAATATTCCATCTGCTGATTCTAAGTTTATGCAAAGTCTTTTTTCTCTCTTTCCAAATAATGGAATGTTATCTCCAATTTTTAAATTATTGGATATTAAAACTATTTTACTATATTTTAGTTTGTTTACTTAGGGTAGATTTCTGGAATGTAATTTACTAAGTAAAAAGTTATTAAAACATTTTACAAAGTACAATATTGATTGCTAAAATATTTATTGGCATAGGTGTTTTGTTTTAAGTTTGGTGGATTTCATTTTGCATTATCTTTGGGCAATAAAAAAACGGATTGGCTAGCCCTAATCGGTCTGGCTCAGTGGATAGAGCATTGGCCTACAGACTGAAGGGTCCTAGGTTCGATTCTGGTCAGAGGTATGTGCCTTGGTTGCGGGCAAATCCCCTGTGGGGGGTGTTCAGGAGGCAGCCGATTGATGTTTCTCTCTCATCAATGTTTCTAACTTTCTATCCCTCTCTCTTCCTCTCTGTAAAAATCCAATAAAATATATTTAAAAAAAAAAGGATTGACTAAGTAAATGAACAAATAAACAATGAGCAATACTAATCCATTTTTGAGGAAAGGTCAACAAATTGCTTTACATATTTATGAAAATGTCATGAGGTATTTTACAATGAAAAGGTAAGTGTGCTAACTAAGATTTTTGGTTTCACTACGGCTATTAAAAAGAAGTAGCTGAATTTTACTTAAGATGATGTACACTTTTATTCCTTTGAAGTCTTAAATTTATGAATGACATTATTGGATGAAATGATAGCAGCAAATTTAGGGAACCAGGGTTAGAGCACAGGACAGGAAGCTGACTTTCAAACGTGATAAGAGTAAGAATGGGGTAAAGCCAGACCCTGCTTCCTGCTGCTCAGATGTTCTGACCCATTAAGATGGTGGCAATAATGGTGGCAGCAGACAAAGGGAAACATGGCTGTAACAACCAACTTGGAATTTTACTCCTCAAACTTCAGGATTTAAATGTTCCAATCTACTGCTGAGATAACCGTGACCTAATCATTGTGACAAATCAACTCATTCAAGTCAGCTGTATTTCTCAACACAAAAGTTGTACACCTGATGTACTGAAAAGAGATCATTCAGGGAAAATTAGGACTTGAGATAAGTAGGTAGCCATCAAGAATATACAATAAAGGTGTAAAACTGTATCTCATACTATACACCAGGATATATTACAAATAGAAAATGGGAGAAGTCTTTAAAAATCTCAGAGTCCTAGTCAGCTAGGCTCAGTGGGTAGAGCATCGGCCGGCAGACTGAGAAGTCCCAGGTTCAGTTATGGTTAAGGGTACAGAACTCGGCTGCAGACTCAATCCGGCCTGGTCAGGGCACCTGCAGAAGGCAACCTGTGGCTGTGTCTCTCACATAGATATTTCCCTCTCTCTGTCTGTCTCTCCCCTTCCCATTCTTTCCAAAATTCAATGAAAAAATATCCTCAGTTGAAGATTAATAGCAACAAAAATGTCAGAATGGAGAGGACCTTTAAAACTGTAACACAAATCCAGAATCTATACAAAGAAAAAGAAAACACAAACATTCCTGAGTAGTAAAAACAAACAAACAAAACCAGAAAAAAACAAAATCAAGACTATTACATTATAGACAAAAAACTAAATATAAATTGATTTTAAAAAGGATAGAAAATAGGCAAGTGGTATGAGGAGGTAGTTCCTGAAAAGGTAAATAAAAATAAACATATTTTAAATTTAATTCATATTAAGAGAAGCTTATAAGAAAACTATCCAGAATTGTAATTCTTTTATGTATCATACAGACAAATTCCAAAAACATGAATGGATTTTGTTGACAAGCCTTTGAAGAAAAGGCAGTTTCATAAATTGCTAGTAGGTGTTTAAATAGATTGAAATTTTATAGAGGACAATTTGGCAGTGCTTACCAAAATTACCATCTCTAAAAACCTTTGGCCACCAGTTCCTCATCTAAGAATGCATACTATAGAAATTCTTGCACACATAAAAATGACCTGTATGTATAAGATGTTTTAGCAGTTTTAAGTAAGACAAAAAGCTCAAATATTTATCAGTAAAAAGCTGATATGAATTTAATGGAATACTCTACAGCTGTAAAAATTTAAAAAGTTCTTTATTTACTTTTTATTTTTTTTCAATTATCTACACTAATAAAAGAGAAACATGCAAACTGGTGTCACTCCGCTACTCCCACCAGCCAATCAGAGCAACTATGCAAATTAACCCAACAAAGATGGCAGTTAATCTGCATACACAGGCGCACAGTGAAGACTGAAGGCTCTGGCCAGAGTGAAGACTAAAGACTGAAGACTGAAGACTGAAGATTGAAGACAGAAGACAGACTGAAGACTAAAGACAGACTGAAGACTGAAGAGGCTTGGCTTCTCCGCTGTGGCCGGACCGAAGGCCTGGGTCCCAGGTTCCGGAGGAAAACCAGTGCCAGCAGCCAGGGGCAGGAAGGCCTATTGCGCGAATCTTCATGCAACAGGCTTCTAGTACTGATATAAGAAAATACCATGAAAGATGAAATGAAAATGAAAAGGTACAGAAAAACGCTTATTGTATTTCATCATTATGGTAAAATATTTAATGAGGGGAATAAAGAATACATATCTTTGCTGGTTTGCTTTTTGCCTATAATTTTTCTTGATAAAGAATAAGACATTCATATCAGTGATGACCTACAGGATAACATGCACAGCTGGAGGCGGGGATGGGAAGATTTGTTACTATATCTAAAAAGTTAAATAAAAAATATTGTTAATGTTCATAATTAAATTTGTCTTTTGAAGCAGAAATCATAGTGTAAAATATGTTCAAATATTTTACACTAAACATTATTATCAGCTCTATTAAAGAATTCAGTGTATCCCTGAAACCCCCAAACAGCACATAGAATAAGTGGGTTGTGATTATGTGATTACTGTGCCATTCTATGGCTTGTTGTGATTTAGAGTTGTTTCAAGGGTTTTTTTTTTAGGCTTATTATTATGAAATTCTTATTAAATGTCTGTTTTCCGTTCAAGAAAAAAAGTGAGTTACATGTTGAATTCAAAGTGAAAGCTCTAATATTAACTATATTTGATTTATTACTTAGAACCAACAGTTATATAAGACAAATTCCCTCCACCAATTCTTGGCTCTTCTTTCTAAATATTTTCTTCTATTTATTGAAAAATTTTTATTCTTTTTTTTATTGATGTTTAATGGACATTTAAAAATGCAAACATTTACATTACACAGTTATATGTTCACATATGTGCATACCCAGGAAATTGTCATACCAGTCAATATGCCTCTCCTTCCAGCATCTGCATACACCTGTCCCCTACTGTATCCCCACTGAATAATTCCAGCATTTTTGATAGATTCCCTAAGGTTTTCTACAGTTCTGTTCTTTCCTTTATTGTCTCTTTTGTATTACTTCTCTTTTGTCTGATTGCACTGGCTAGAACCTGCAGGGAAGGTTGGAGATAAATGGTAAGAGCAGACATTTTGACTTGCCCCTAGTCTTAGCAGGAAAACATTCATTTTTTTCACATTAAGTGTGATGCAAGCTGTAGGTTTTTGTTGATTACCTTTATCAGGTTCAGCAAGTTCTTTTATTTCTAGTTTGCTGATAGTTATCAAGAATCAATATTGAATTTTTGTACAATGTTTTTTCTTTGTCTATTGAGATGATCATGTGTTTTATTGTTCCTCTTGACCAATCATTAGCTCTTGGATACGTTTTATTTTAAAATAAAAGGGGTATGTGTGCATGCATCTGTGTGTGTGTACATGTGTTTGTGTGTGTGTGTGTGTGTGTGTGTGTGTGTGTGTGTGTAGATGGGGGGGTTGTCTTTATTCTTTCTTATTTCATGACTGGTATAACTTCTCATTCACCTTCTCAAAAATCCTAGAACGCACCTGAGTCTTTCCATTATTACCCCATTTCCAATGTCCAAGTGACTCGTGAGACCACCCCATCCTTCTTGTGCTCTCTATCCCTAAGCCCTTGTCCCCATCTACACTTTCCCAGTAGCACTGCCAGTTTGCCCTGTAATAAAATTGCATAGAGCAGCCAAAATGACCTTTGCTAAATGTTAATCAGAGTTAGTATCTATGATTAGTGATTCAACTATGGCTCCCATTCCTTAAAGGTACAATTCAACCTGTAAACTCCCACCCACTAGCACAGTCATCTGGAATGATATAAGCCAGGCCTGTGGTCATGACACTGGGCCATATGGAATCCCTCTACCCTGTTCCCAAACTATCCCTCCAAGCTGAGGCACCTGCTTCTCCTGACTGTGTACCATGTTCCCTGTTTTTGCCTAACAAATCTCAGGCCTGTCACCGCCCTATAAGGAGGCCTTCACAGCCCCTGGCCACAAGTTACCTTGGCTCCCTGCACTGACTGCTGTGTACCAATGGCATACTCTATGTGGCTTTACTTACTAAAAATCTCCACAGGAGACCTTCACAGAGGGCAGTTCGCCTTTTAACTCTGTATCTTCATCTCCTTTATACATCACTTGTCACTGTGAGTCGCATGAGTATATCTCATTACCTCTTTATAGGAGGAAGAAGAAAGGGAGGAAGGAAGGAGGAAGGAAGGAAGGAAGGAAGGAAGGAAGGAAGGAAGGAAGGAAGGAAGGAAGGAAGGAAGGGAGGAAGGAAGGAAGGGAGGAAATGAGTGAGAAAAATAAGACAAATATCTATGAGTTTATTAGCATGATTTGACAAATTGTGAGAACTCAAAATCTATGAAAAAAACAGTAAATAAATCAATGAATTCCCTGGCTCTTATTTCAACTACAGTATGTTTGCTGTCTCCTCCCTACAGGAAGCGGTGATGGAGGCCTTTACGGAGGTGGAGTGAATGCCTCCAGGATAACGCCGCTTCCTGTCCTGAATGCCACACTGAGCAAGCTGTTACAGCTGCTCTGGTAAAACACACTGAAGAGAGAGGAAGGAGGCCTTCAGCTTGCAGTTACTAAGGGGACCAAATATATAAATTATTTTAAAAAAAACCCCGAAAGTATGTATATAAGTAATAATGAGTTGCATTTATGTGTTCATTTTGCTATGTCTGAACCATTCTGTAGATGAAAAATATGATCTTTTTGACAATAGGGTAAAGGCAGGGACTTCCTTAAAATTGAAGGAGGGTTGGGGAGGAGGGAAAACCAGGCTGACTTGATTAAAAATGTACAGAAGGTGGCCTTGGCCCTGGAGAATGGGCTCCAGGGTGAGCACAGACAGGATGCAGGGAGCTGCCCTGCGAGCCTGCCCCCTGAGGTCCTGGGACGGCTTTCCTTCTGCACCCAGTGTGACCTCGTTATTTTGTAATGTTCCAACTCCTAACCACCCACGGGTTTTTCAGTGTCGCCCTATGTAATTGGAACCATATCTCTGGTCCCATTAAAAACCATTGTTTAAAAAAGAAAGAAAAAAGCACGCCTCTTCCCCTAAGTCTGGCACATTCTCCCAAGGGGTGTCTTTCAAGCTCAACTTGGGCTAAATCAACACATATGGCCCATGGCATGGTGGAGTGGACAGACCTCTGGACCTGGACTGCATCCCTGGACACACCTCTGGGGCACGTGTGCTTGCGCTCACTGAGCCTTAGATTCCTTATTTGTGAAATGCAGATAATACTTTTGCCTTCGCAGATGAAAAATGGAGGTGGTAAAATTCCTATTTAACCCTTTGTAAGCCACAAGTGTCTACAGATGCAAATACATTCAAACTACCGTGGTGTGTGGGGATGGTTTCCGTTTTGGACACATGGCAGTTAACTGGTTAAGTGCCACTCATATAATAGGCACTTAAAGTGGCAGCTAAAATGCCTATTTCCTCCCCTTTTGCTTTGCCCACAGACTTACCTAACTCACTGTGAATTATCCAGTTCACTCTCTGCTGAAGCACAATTCAAGGTCCACTTTCTCCATTCAACACCCATTCAAACATGAAGAATGAATACTGTTTCTAAATAGGATAACCACAATTTTCGATAGAGTTCCATTAGGATAGAGTTCCTTTATTATTTAATTGTTCAAGTCCTGAAAACATGTCATTTCATGTCTAGAAGGAGATAGGCATGTCAATTGACCTATAATTTGTTCCTGGTACTTGTGGGAAAGCTTGTAATTCCTTCCCAAGCCCAGCAGTGTTCCAGGCCTGTAGAGATAGAACTACCTTTGCCTTTAGAGCGAGCTGGCCTTGCTTGCAGAACAGTCTAGTCTCAGGCTGCCCTCAGTCACAGATGCCATCCTCTCTTCCTCTCCTCTTTACAGATGACAGCAAAACCAGGTTCAGCAGCAGCCAGCCATCAGCCACCCTGGGCAGCCTCCTGGATGACCAGCACTGGCACTCGGTCCTCATTGAGCGGGTGGGCAAGCACGTGAACTTCACCGTGGACAAGTACACGCAGCATTTCCGGACCAAGGGAGAGGCCGATGCCTTAGACATCGACTATGAGGTGAGTTGATACTCCCTACAGATCCCCAGGTGCCTTGCTTAGGATCAGTGTGAAAATCAGTAAAAAGAAGAGCAATAGAGGAAAAGCTCACACTGGGGCTTATCTTCCCCTCCATCAAAGCCCAGGCAGCCTACAGTGGAGGACTCCTTGGAGAGATTCTGAGCAGTGAGCTGGGGAAAATGCCCAGGAAATAATGTTGGTAACCCACAGGCATCAGCTAATTGTGTGGAAATTTTAAATCAGCAAGACTCATTTGTATTTGATTTCTTTTTTTTCCCCTACTTCTAGCACCCTGTATCACTATTTAGTCTCCTGGTTAATTAAGTCATTCTTTAAAAAAAGAAAAATGAAATTCAATTAGCTGGGGTAATGGAAGATATAAGAATTATACTAACATAATGTTACATGTCAATTATACCTCAATAAAATAGGAATGATAAATAATACCCAAAGTAATCTAAAATATGCACTGTGGGCACTTGTCTTTGACTGTAATTTGTAAGCAAACTTTTGACTAACACACATCAACAGTTGTTTCTTCCTTATAGGAGAAGCACAATGACACACCAATGCTGCAAAACAAAAAGGCTGTGCAAAATTCTGCAAAGTGAAAGTCAAAAGATAATCCTTTTTGCTAGTAGTTCAGTTCAAAAATATGTGCTTTGCCCCTACTGTATCCCAGGGTCTCTCTCGGTAATAAAATTAAAGATTACAGAGGCAGAGTTCGTGAGCTGAAGAAGCTTACAGCCTACTAAGCAGAAGCAGACCTGGAAGGAGTGGTGCAGAGCAAAGAGGTGAAAGCTATGGTGGAGAGCAGCACTGGGCACTGTGGGCAATTCTGGGAAGAGGTCACTGAGCTCAAACTAGAGAGGTAGAGACAGGGTTCCAGCAGGAGACTCGGCTAAACCTCAAATGAATATGGGTTTGGCCTGATGAGCAAGGTCAGAAGGGTGGACCAGGCCAGAGACCCACTGCAGAGCACAGGGCATAACTCTCATCGTCCATTGTCAATGGGTTTTAAACAAGAGACAGGCAGTTGTGTTGTAGCCAACTGCTACTGCCTCATGTAGACCAACTGGTAGACTTTAATGAATGTTGTAAGCTAAGTTACATAAACTTAGAATTAAATAGAGTATTTAAAAGGTCATACATTTATTAATTTTTAATTATTTACTACTAGAGGCCCAGTGCACAAAATTTGTGCACTCGCTGGTGGAGGGGGAGGGGTCCCTCAGCCCAGCCTGCACCCTCTCACAGTCTGGGAGCCCTTGGGAGATGTCCGACTGCCCTGGAGGCAGGAGAGGCTCCGGGAGCTCACTGACTACCAGGGGGTAGCTCCTGTGTTGAGCATCTACCCCCTGGTGGTCAGTGGGTGTCATAGCGACTATTTGTTCCGCTGTTTGGTCAATTTGCATATTAGCCTTTTATTATATAGGATAGAGGCCTGGTGCATGGGTGGGGGGCAACTGGTTTGCCATGAAGGGTGTCCTGGATCAGGGTGGGGGTCCCACTGGGATGCCTGGCCAGCCTGGGTGAGGAGCTGATGGCTGTTTGCAGGCTGCCCAAACCCCCTTCATGGTGGGGGTCCCCACTGGGGTGCCTGGCCAGCCTGGGAGAGGGGCTGAGGGCCATTTTCAGGCTGCCCACACCCCCCTCAGGGTGGGGGTCCCCACTGGGTGCCTGGCCAGCCTGGGTGAGGGGTTCATGGCTGTTTTCAGACTGACCAAGCCCCCTGGCGACTGAAGCTCCCAGCCTTTCCTTTTTCTCTTTATTTTTTTATTCTCTCCTGCTCCGTGGCCATGGTGACTGGAAGCAGGTATCTGGGGTTTATTTACCTTCTATAATTGAAACTTTGTTGCTTTTGAGTGGAGCTCAGAGCTGGTGGCAGTCTGGCTTCCTCCATCACTGGAGCAAGCAAGCCCTCTGCTCGCTCCAGTTCCGTGGCTGCCGCCCACCATCTTGGTTGGGTTAGTTTGCATATAGTCGCTCTGATTGGCTGGTGGGCATGGCTTAAGACATAGCGAAAGTATGGTCAATTTGCATGTTTGTCTATTATTAGTTAAGATATTACAGCTATCTATATAGCCACCACTCCATCCTAAATAATAAAAAGTTAATATGCAAATCAATGGAACAGCAGAACAAACAGTCGCTATGATGTGCACTGACCACCAGGGGGCAGATGCTCAACGCAGGAGCTTCCCCCTGGTGGTCAGTGCACTCCCACAGGGAAAGTGCTGCTCAGTCAGAAGCTGAGTGCATGGCTGTCAAGTGCAGCGGCAGTGTCCGGAGCCTCTCTCACCTCCGCAGCAGTGCTAAGGATGTCCAAATGCTGGGTTAGGCCCACTCCCTGCAAGGAGCAGGCCTAAGCTAAGAGTTGGACATCCCCCAAGGGCTCCTGGACTGGGAGAGGGCACAGGCCAGGCTGAGGGAACCCCCCAGTGCCCAAATTTCGTGCACTGGGCCTCTAGTCTATTTATATGTGCTCAGGTTTCTTACTTCTGCAGTAACTGTGTGGTGGATATGCACTCTATTGGGCTGTTACAGTGCATCTCTTCCCAATTCCATGTCCAGTAACATTCCTTTGACAGCTTGAAATCCACCATGGTGGGAATATTTTCACCTGGGATATTGACAAATAGTATAAATCATGTAGACAAGCTACAGCCTGTATGCCAAGCCTGGCTTAAAGCCTGTTATCCCCAGACTGTGTGTTAAAAAAACAAACAAACAAACAAAGAAAACAAACTTGTAAAGGGTTGTCAAGAAATTAAGAAATAAAAAGGAATGTAACAAAGACTGTATGTGATTACATATAAAAATAGTTCAGTGAAAATTCAATAAAAGCATTCTATAAGATCTAATTGGTTACATGGAATTTACAATAAAGATTATTATACATTTTTTGGTAAATTATTTACACATTGCTTATACCAGTAAAATAAGCCTATGTTTGTTTATATGCATATGTACACACACACACACACACACACACACTCACACTCACACACACACATGCATGTCTCTGTGTTGGCAGAGCACCATGAATAGCCATATTTTAAATCTTTATCAACACACCACTTAAGGCAAGGGATAGTGTAAGATAAAGCAAGAGTGAGTGAATACCCAGGTGATGATGAGTTATGTGAACCATGTTAAGGAACTTAAATTATGAGGGATGAGTGAATGCTGAACCTGAATCCAAGTTTGGCTGCCTGCTGCAACAAGAGCCAAACTTGTGAACCAAGGTGCTGGTGAGAAGGAAAGTGGTTTATTCAAGTGCCAGTGACTTGAGAAGAGGGGATTCCTATCCCAAAGCCCATCTTAATAGGTCTTGCCAACCCAGCTAATTATACATGGTTAAAGGGAAGTGGAAGTTGAGTTGAGGGAAACAGCAGGGGATTTTTCTGCAGATGTGAAATTTGACTTGGCTGGTCCTGTTTCTGATACAAATTTTGCTCTCCTGTGTGTCATCTGGGTGAGTCTGCATATCTGGTGGTGACTGGAAACAGGAACGCCATGTTACACTGTGTTACACCAAGACACTTAAGCAAAAATATGTGATTTCACAAGTATATAAATTTCTACTTCATTGTTAGTTAACCCTTGCCAGGATTTCAAGGTTAGCTCAGTAGTAGCATGAGGAGACACAAAAAGATTTTTTGCGGGATGATGACATGACCAGTTTTATGGTTTAGACTAGTAATTCTGAATGTATGTTTCAGGACTCAGTCCAATTAGTATGCCCTGGAAAGTTGTTAAAAATGAAAATACTCAGTTTCCACTTAAATTTACTAAATTAGAAACTCTGGGAGAGGAGCTCAATAATCTGTTTTTCAAAATCCTCCAGGTGACTCTGATACAACCTAACATTTGAGAAACACTCTTTTAGAGCAGTTACTTTGAAGCAGGTATTCTGAAGCTTAGGCTTCTGGGTAGGAGGAAGGAGGGGGATGCTGGGCATATAGTTGAAAGCCTTGTTAAGAGACAACTTCAATAACCAGTGGGATAGAGAATAGAAGAGCGGTGGTAGAGATGAATCATTGTAAAATTAATATCTGACTTATGTTTTTATTCAATAACTATTATGAGCTAAAAATTATTTCTTTTGATACTAATCTTAGTTTAGGATACCGTGGATAAGATATGACATTCATTAGCTTCCAAAGAGAATTTGTCAGTCAGTCTTTGACTAAGAATCCAAGATACTCAAGACATTATTTGAGTTGCTTATAACTAGAAGTAATGGATAACCATCTTTAATTTTCAACCTTGCTTAAGTGATTGAAAAGAGAAATTACACAATGTTGAAATTGTCTTAAACCAAATAGACATATTTTATGAACTTGAGTATAATAAAAATCACAAAATTATGTTTAAGTCTCAATATTCCCCCAAATACCTTATCTCTAATGGCAAAAGATGATTGTAAAGTTCACCTAGTTGTCTGATTTCACATTTATTTCCAGATTAATGTCTATTTGTCTGTGGTCTCCTTTGTAGAGAATCTTTAAGGAATCACAGCTGAGTGGCATTAAAGTGAATGTCACCATTTAGGAAAATAAATCAAATGAAGTCACTCAATTTGTGAAGTTGGAACAGATTTTTTTTTAAAAGAAAAAGTCTAAATTTCTAGGTACTTCATCAAAAAGGGTTTCCTAGTTTGAGTATATATATTTAACTATTCCAGTGAGGCAACCTCTGCTTCAGAAAATGCCTACCCTTTCCAGAGCATGAAAGAAGAAAGATTGACTGGAATGGTGAGGTTGGAATGTAAGAGTGTATATCAGGAGAACTCTGGAACAGCTAGAACTCACCAGGTTTTGAAGTTTCCCCTTAAAGGTCATGTGTAGAAGAAGAGCACTGGGGACAAAAATCCAAGCTCTAATCAATCACATTACCATTAACTAGTTGTAGAAGTCTGGAAAATTAACATTCTTAACTTCTGTTATTCAGAAGTAATATTAGCACTTTTATTGGAAGGAATATTTAAATCTACAATTTATTTTATAACAGTATTGTCCATTAATCAGAATTTGGGTTATTGATTTGATTTCTGTCATGGTCCTACACCTGCACATATGAGCCCTGGACACCACTGGGATGACTGATTTCAGGCCCTCTGGTTCCATGACCCATTGTCAGAGCATATACTTTTGCTCGACAGCTAAACCCTATCAAATTCTAGATCAGGGCTAATTATATTATGCAAATCTATGTTCCTCTTCAAATTTTAGCATGATACAATAATATTTGGCAAGAAAATATGGTAGTCCCATTGCTCTCTTAGACTATGTTACTGACATCAATCAAGTAGCATAATGCCTTTCTATATGGCATCTTTTGGGAAATTTGCCATATTATAAAATATGCAGTTGTCTGCTTCTCCTTCACTTAAAAGATTATTTGAGACAAAGGCTCAAATAATCTTTTATCAAAAAATGAAAAGCAGAAATAATGTATTCCTTTGCTTCTCATTGGAATGTCATCCCAGTTCACATCACTCAGCCTGTGTAACTTTCTCCAAATGCTTGTGAGGAAGACACCAGCAGTTCACTTCACTTCCAGTCTGGAGCACAAGGGCTTTAGAGAAGAGATTTTTAGAATCTTACAGATCCCAGTTCTCTGAGATCTTACAATCCCAAAAGTCTTTTCTTATTAAGACTGCTAACTGATCCCATTTTGCATGTCTGTCTTACAAGCACCAAAACTATTAACATATTTTAAGATATATGATTTACATGTTCTAAATACCAATAAGGCATTTTACAAAATTAAAAAAATGTATTTTAATAAAACTTATTACAAAAAAAATGCTAGATTAAGTCAAACTCTCTAAATATTTAAAATTATGTGTGTGTATATCCTCAAAAATAAGTTTTATCAAAGTTTTAAAGAAAATATGAGGTATCATTTTTATAATTGAACTAGAGGCCTGATGTACGGAATTTGTGCAAGAGTAGGCCTTCCTTCCCCCAGCTGCTGGCACCTGCCTCCCGCAGGCACCCAGGACCCAGGCTTCCCTCTGCCCACTGGCACCTGGGACCTGGGCTTCCCTCACAGAGGAAAGCCCTGCCCATCCGCCGCAACCCACTGGTCGGTGGCCTGGGCCTCCCTCTTTGGGGCGACTGTGGAGCCCCCTGATTGATTGCCCCACCAGCTGGTGGCTCTGACCTCCCTCTGTGGGGTGATCATGGGGCAATGGCTGTCTTACAAGCACAGGCCTTGACTGGCCTGGTGCCAGTGGGTGTCATAGTGTGGTCCCAGATGGTCATTGTGCTGTTTGGCTGTTCAGTCAATTTGTATATTATGCTTTTATTATATAGGATAGTGTCAGAAGTCCTTCTAAGTATGATATAAATTTCAAAACCCTGGAAATACAATGTATGAATACATTTTTCCAAATTAAAACAATATATATTCACAAGACCTTCCACAAAATATCTATATAAAACCCTAATATGCAAATCGACCAAATAGCAGAACGACCAGCTGTCACTATGATGCACACTGACCACCAGGGAGCAGATGCCCAATGCAGGAGCTGCCCCCTAATGGCCAATGCACTCCCACAGCGGGAGTGCAGCTCAGCCAGAAGCCAGGCTCAGGGTTGGCCAGTGCAGCGAGGTGGCGGGGGCTTCTCCCGCCTTTGCAGCATCTCTGAGGAGCAGTAAACCAAGCGGTAAGGAGCGAGCAGGCAGGTGGTTAGGAGCAAGGAGGCGGGTGGTTAGGAGTGAGCAGGTGGGCAGTTAGTAGCAAGGGGTTCCAGATTGCAAGAGAGTGCAGGCCAGGCTGAGGGACACCACCCATGCATGAATTCCGTGCACCGTGCCTCTAGTGCAGTGATGGCGAACCTTTTGAGCTCGGCGTGTCAGCATTTTGAAAAACCCTCTTAACTCTGGTGCCGTGCCACATATAGAAATTTTTTGATATTTGCAACCATAGTAAAACAAATACTTATATTTTTGATATTTATTTTATATATTTAAATGCCATTTAACAAAGAAAAATCAACCAAAAAATGAGCTTGCGTGTCACCTCTGACACGCGTGTCATAGGTTCGCCATCACTGCTCTAGTGTATATACAATGACATCACCTCTCAAATAACTTGAAAACATACTTCAAAATTTAACTAGTAAAAACTTCTACAAATTGTTTTTAAAATGGTAAGTCAATGGAAAAATAGGTAAAGGACATGAATATATTAAAAATATAAATTTCTCTCAAATATATGAAAAGATGCTCAACCCTCACCCCCCCAAAAAAAACATGCAAATTCATGGTACAATAATATTTTTAACTTAGATTGCAAAGACCAAAAACTTTAGAATCTTGGCATGCACATGAAGAAACAGAGTATTTCATACAATGTTTGTGGGATTATAATTAAGACAATATCAAAGAGAGGATGGTAGCTTTAAAATTGGAAACACGCATTTCAATCCAACAATCCTGTTTCTAGCAATTTATACTAGAATGATAAGCAAATGTTTGCAATGGGCAATATTTTATGAATAACAAAAAATTAGAAATTCCCCAAAAGTCCACCAAAAGGGGGTTGATGAAACTGAATGGTAAATCCATAGGGAAACGGACCCTCCAGGAGGCCGAGTGACCTGCACTGTCCCATAAGCCATGCAGCCAAAGCCTTGCCTGCAGCTGATCTGGGTCTGGCAGGACACCTCAGGGATCTCCCTAAACACAGGTGAGTGGAGGCCTGCAGGAGGGGCTCCAGCCCATCTCCCCCGTGCCCCTGCCCCATGTGAGGCTGCCATAGCAGTTTCTCATCACCTGCACGTGGAGACTGGAGCTGCACCGCCTGGAACTGCGTAACTGTCTGGATCAGGTGTCCAGAGCAAAGGCTACCACAGCTGGCACTGTGGCCATCTGGTCTGATTTCTTTCAGTTTTGTCTCTTTTTGGTGTGTGGGACAGGGACCATGGGCAGCTCCAGTGCTCAGCCACTCTTCCCTTTGCTGTCTGTGTAAATCAAAAACTATGTGAATTGAAAAGTGGCTGCTTCTCCTTTACCTTCACCAGCCATCAGGCAGGCCTTGGACTTGGGCTCACCTGTTCTCTGTGTGCTTGAGAAACCCCTGCAGAAGTATTATGTACCATTAAAAGAATGAGGCAGCCCTACATGTTCTGATATGAACCATCTCCAATGTAAATTGTTAAATGAAAAGAAAAGGCAATGTTCAGTGCAGTGTAAGCATTACCTGTGTTTAAAAAAGAGAAAAGACTGTATAGGCTTGAAAGCACAGAGAGAGACAATACATCTGGAGGGTATAATGGGATGGAGAAAGCAGGTAATCAGAGAGTGGGATCAACGAGTAAGAAGCCAGACTTGCTGCATTCATTGTTTTTAAACTCTTTGAATTTTGTATGGCATGCCAAACACTATTTCAAGAAGAAACCGAGGAAACAGAAGATATGACTTAAAAGGTATTTCTTATAACTGCTTCAAAAATTGCATCTTCTGATTTCTGTTTATAGTATTTTTCAAAAACATTTCACTTTATAATGTTATTAATTACTTATTTTTAACCATCTCTCTCATCGTCTTCACCCCAGCTTATAGACTTTAAGATCATCATAAGGGTGGAGACATTCTTTTTTACTTTTATCTATCTCTAAAAGTTGTGTCTAGTACATAATACACATTCAATAAATATTAAGTAAATGCAAAAAGCTTCTTGTTGTGAATTATAAAATACTAGATGCCCATTGCAGGAAGATTCCTGCAAGAATAGGGCTTCGCTCCCATCTCTGTTGCTCCTACCCCGCCCTTCTCTGCCACTTCTCTCCGGCCTGTCTCCACTATCTAGGCTCCGTTTCTTGGCTTCCTTCTACAGTGTCTTAAGTCTTCCCTCCCAGCCGATATATGCAAATTAGCCACCATCTTTGTTGGTGGTTAATTTGCATATCACTCTGATTAGCCAATGGTGGGCGTAGCAAAGGTATGGTCAATTTTCATCTTTGTCTATTATTAGATAGGATAACATTTTATGCCTTATTTCCCATAAGAAATTCCTAATAGGTCTTGAATGCTCAGAGGTCAGCGCTTTCTGCCACTCCTACTTTAGTTCATATTGCCTCTCTTAGAGCTCAGATGTGATTGAAGGACTGGACAGACACAATGCAACCTTTTATTTGTTGATTGAAATAACTACAGATCATTAGAGAAATTGTTTTTCAGATCATGTGATAGTATAATTATTATTGATCCTGTTTTTCTTTGGAAAAATCTGTTGCAAAGCTAAGTAGAAGGCTTAAAGAAGAAAATAAATAGATGAAAATAAAATAAGGGGAAAAATGAACAGTTGCAAAATGGACTAATAAGAAAATATAGAAGAAAAAACGTTCTTATTTTGAGGGCATTGTGTGATTTTGTTTAATCCTTGCACAGCCTGGTGAGGGAGTTTGTTATGTCCTTTATCACATACATGAAACCAAGAAGGAGGGAGTGCTGAGTGCCCATCCCTCTGCCCAGGAGCCAGAGGAACCGCAGCAGGATTGGAGGCCAGGTCTACATGGCCATCCAGGAAAGACCCTCCTGATCAAAGCTTTCTCTCTGAAGGAGGGTTAACCCTGTCCACAGGGTACTAGCAGCTCTGGCCCTTATCCTGGGATCGACATGAATTCAAGTCTGGAAACGCCATTACCTGGGGCTGTTATTTCTTCCTAGTTTTAAGTTGAAGATGTGATTTGTGGACTTGCTAATTTTATGTTTGCTCAAGATTTATAACAGTGAAATGGAATATAAAGACTTCTCCTAAATGTATACTGAAAGTAAACTAATTGTGTGGAACATGATCGAGGGAATATTTTATTATCAGTATTATACACACACAAAAAAACCCATATTGTTTTTATTAACAAAAACTAAAAAGAAAACACAAAAATTCTTGTTTCATTTTAACTATTCCTAGGGGGTGGGATGTGTTTTAATTATCTAATTAGACAGTTGAGGCTTGCTGAATTTGGGCTAAATTATTGTAATGATCAGTAAATAGTACCAAGTCAGTCAGGCTCCGGCTGGATGCCTTAGGGCTGAGGCAGAGTGCAGATGGAGTTCCAAGTGCCAGAGGTCTAACTCTAGGAGTTAACAGTAAGCTAGCCAACTATTGAATAAAATATGTCTGTCTCTCTGACTTTGACAAGGGTACCTCAATAAATGTATCCCACAGGTCCAAGCATTGTCCACACCATAAGCAGCTGTCCCGTCAGTCCCCAGCCCTGTGGTCCATGTCCACCACCAGGAGGGCAGAGGCCAAGAGAAGAGTTCAAGGCCTCAGAGTGGTTCCGGGCTGTGTAGGTAGGGAGCTCTGGGGTGCTATGTGGGGCAGGCACCATGCCGAAAGGTGGTGCCAGCTATACCCCCCCATAACCCCCTCCCATGAGGCTGGAGGAGCTGGCGATGGCCCTGTGTTTCAGCAGGTGCTCTTCTGGCCTGGCTGAATGGGGGTCCTAAAGTTAGGATTTCCAATGAGCTTCTTGCTTGGATATTGAAATGTAGATGATTTAACCCATTGTCTAAGTAACCTGAGGTAAATATTGTGCATTCATTCAGGAAAAAAAAAATATATATATATATATATATATATATATATATATATATATATATATATATATAATCTTTAACCAGTTAGGCTGTGTCTGCACCTGATTTCTGTAAGTCTGTAAAAAGATATTGTATTTGGAGACAGGAACCATAAGCTAGCAATTCATCGGGTTTGGGCCAAGAGCAACACCACCAGCGATAAAAGGGAGGATGGACACAAGCAGTGATGCTCCCTCTGCCTGCAGGTGTAAAGTTCCAGAAGCTGGAGCTCACAGGGCTGCTCCCGCAAAAAGGCGGAGGACTGGTCATGATGGTGGGAATAGTGGTGGTTTCCCTGCTGTATTGGACATCATCTCCCCCTTGGGGCCTCAGCGCCTCTCCAGGTGGTGTGGCACAGTGTGTGCAGGACTAGGGAACCTTGGGGATTTGGATGCTTTAAGACTGGGAAAGTGTCAGGCAAACTGGCACGCAGTTCACTTCAGCCTGGCCTTGTTCATTGAGACTTTACCCTCTGGTACAAGACACACAGGAAGCTGGAGGCCAGACCATTGAACAGTGGGCCGGAGATGGGCTCTAGACTCAGGGATGATGGTCTGGGACCCACTCTTGACTGCAGGGCCTTAGTCAAGCAGCTACGCCCCTGTAGGCCATTGTTGTCTCAGCTTTAAAGTGGAGCAAATCATACTATACAACTCAAAGTTTTTTAAAAAATGAGAAATTAAAGACAGTTGTTTATATGGAAAATAATACAACAATCCTATATAATAAAAGCCCACTGACCATAATGGCATAATGACCAGAACGACTGCTCGACCAGTCACTATGAGATGCATTGACCACCTCTCGGTCCCTCCCCCCAGCCTGCAGGCTCCCATTGCTGGATGGCGAATGGGGTACCAGGGTGGGTGGCAGCAGGGCAGGACTAGGGAGTGGCAAGAGGGTGAAACAGCCTCTTGGTCCCTCCCCATGGCCCTCAGGCTCTGATTGCTGGATGGCAAATGAGGAACCTGGAACCATGGGGAACTGGGGTAGGTGGTGGCAGGAAGGGACTGGGGACTGGTGAGCAGGAGGAAGATGGCCCTGATTGTAGGCTTGGCCTAGAGACCCTACCCACGCACAGTTTCATGCACTGGGCCTCTAGTTAATGGATCTACACTAATAAAAGAAAAACATGCAAATTGGTGTCACTCCACTGCGCCCACCAGCCAATCAGGATGATTATGCAAATTAACCCAACAAAGATGGTGCTTAATTTGCATATGCAGGCACGTAGCGAAGACTGAAGGCTCCAGCGCCAATGAAGACTGAAGACAGAAGACGACTGAAGACTGAAGAGGCTTGGCTTCTCTGCTGCAGCCGGAGCGAAGGCCTGGGTCTCGGGTGCCAGAGGAAAGCCGGTGCCAGCAGCCAGGGGAAGGAAGGCCTACTGCATGAATCTCTTCGTGCAATGGGCCTCTAGTCCTATCAAATAAAAGAGAAACATGGTAATTGAAGGACGACTGCTACCCTTCCCATTGGCTAATCAGGGAAATATGCAAATTAACTGCCAGCCAAGATGGCGGCCAGCAGCCAGGCAGCTTGAAACTAACATGAGGCTTGCTTGCTTCAGTGACGGAGGACTCCAACATTCCCCGCCTGCCGCTACAGGCGTCTGAGCTGCAGCTCTAAGCAACTATGTAACAAATATAGAAGCTAAACAAAACCCCAGAAACCAGCTTTAGTCCGCAGGGCTTCAGCCAGCAGGATCGCAACATTGTAAGCAAAGGCCAGAAACCTACTTTCAGCAGCGGAGGCCTAAGAGCTGGAGCCAAGCCTCAAAGCTAAAGCTGGGCCAGAATAAAAAAAAAAAAAAAAAAAAAAAAAAAAAAAAAAAAAAAAAAGGAAAGAAAAAAAGGAGCGGTTGGGAGCTTCAGTCACCCCCAGCCTGAAAACAGCCCTCAGCCCCTCACCCAGACTGGCCAGGCACCCCAGTGGGGACCCCCACCCTGAAAGCTGTGTGACCAGCTGCAAACAGGCATCATCCCCTCACCCAGGCTGGCCAGGCACCCCAGTGGGGACCCCCACCCTGATCCAGGATACCCTTCAGGGCAAACCAGCTGGCACCCACCCGTGCACCAGGCCTTTACCCTATACAGTGAAATGGTAATATGCCTCCCGGCACTGGGATCAGCGTGACAGGGGGCAGCGCCCAAACCCCCTGATCACCCTGCTCTGTTCCTGACAGGGTGCAGTGCCCCAAGCCCCTGATCAGCCCTGCTGGGTGCCTGATAGGGGGGAGCTCGCCAACCCCCTGATCGCCCTAGAGCTCTGTGTGTGACAGGGTGAAGCGCCCCATCTGTGTGTGACGGGGTAGAGCCATAACCTCCTCATCGGCCCTGCCCTGAGTGTGAGAGTGGCGGTGCCCCAACACCCTGATCAGCCCTGCTCTGTGCGTGACAGGGGGCAGTGCCCCAACCCCCTGACTGGCCCTGCTCTGTGCATGACAGGGGGCAGTGCCCCAACCCACTGATTGGCCCTGCTCTGTGCGTGACAGGGGGGAAATTCCCAACCCCCTGATCGGCCCTGCTCTGTGGGTGATAGAGAGCGGCGCCCCAACCCCCTGATTGGCCCTCCTCTGTGCATGACAGGGGGTGGCACCGCAACCTCCCCATTGACCCTGCCTTGAGTGTGACAGGGGACGGTGCCCCAACCCCCCAATTGGCCCTACCATGAGCGTGACTGAGGGTGGCATCACAACCTCCCGATTGCCCTGCTCTGTGCATGACATGGGCAGCACCCTAACTCCCCAATCGGCCCTGCTCTGAGCCCAACCAGGGGCTGCACCTAGGGATTGGGCCTGCCCTCTGCCACCCGGGAGCAGGCTTAAGCCAGCAGGTCGTTATCTCGTTATCTCCCGAGGGGTCCCAGACTGCGAGAGGGCACAGGCTGGGCTGATGGACCCCCCTCCTCCCCCCCAAGTGCACAAATTTTTGTGCACCGGGCCTCAAGTAATAATATAAGAATAAACTGTGTTGCATGTACTCACAACTGTAAACCTTCTTTGGCCCCACCCTGTATAAAGCCAATGGACACTTGCCACTATTGTTATTACTAAAATAAAACCTTTTCTGAGAGAGTGTTGAGGCCAAACGCAGCTGAAGTATAAGGGCCAGCAGCTGGCCTTGGTCTGAAGTGGGAGCCTGAGTGGAGGGGTGGGTTGCGCTGAGGCAGGAAGCATGGACATGAATAAGACACCGGATATCAACAAGGGTGGGGTTTTCTGATTGATGTTTCCACGTCGGGACCTGAGGCATTAGACAGGAAGCATGGGTGTTAATAAGACATTTTATTTCAACAAAGAAGAGTTAAAGAGATCAATATTTTTTAACCATTTTGATTCCTGTTAATATTTAAAAATCAAAAGATTTTACAAGAAAATGGAGGTTTCTGGTCTCATTTGAGATGGCAGAAATTACCCTCCCTTTGAGGGCATCTTCCAGAAGGGCCAGGAACTCTCCTTGTTGTTCAGCAAGCACCAAGCCAGGAAGTTTTAGAAGTGTTTAAGAAGACAGTCATTTGGATCCTTTTCACATATGCCATTCGTTACAAAGTGGACAATCAGAGCACAAGTGAGGCAATATTGACAAATTATCAGAAATGCAAATCAGAGAAAGTCTCAAATTTAAACAGGGCCAGAGAAAATGCCAATAAGGAGGAATAAGCTCATTGCCATAACATTTTCCTAAATTAAAAAAATAATAATTGAAAATAGGCAATGATCATAAAATGATAGCAAGAGCTGTCCCTTTTTTTCATTTTTCTCTTCACAAAAATATGAAGCTCATAAAAACCAATGGGCTTTTTAAAAGGAAAACACAACATAGTTAGTTCCAGCTTTCTGACAACTAGAAGGAAAATTATGTTTATTAATTAAAAAATGCATTACTCAGTTTAATTACTATTAATATAAAATATAAATTAAAAATATTACAAGTTTCAGACAGCAACATATTTGAAAAGCTGCTATTCATATAGTTCTTATTCAGAAATCATTGAAAATAATGACATAAGGTAGCGTTTTGGAAGAACTTCGTAACAGAAGTTTCTGCCAGTAAGAACAGTCCTGCCAACAGCACCCACTGTGCGCCAGGATCCACTCTAAATGCTTCCACTTTACAGACTCATCAAGCTAAGTTACTTATGTGAGATGAGTATGAGCATTATCAACATTTTACACATGAGAAAAAAAAGAACCACCAGGAGTGAGAAAGGTATTATGACCAAGGCTCACAGAAAGTACGAGGTGGGTCTGTGCTTCAATTCTGCCAGGAAACCCTTGAGATGGTGCTTTTGACAATTCACTGTAAAATGGTGGAGGAGGGATGCGGATACACCTCACGCATGCACCTGCATGGTCCTGAGGAAGAAGTCTGTGCTGCTGTGGGGTTGGTTGGAGGCTGACCCACACTTCCTGCGTCAGCAAACACGGTCGCATTGGTGTGGCAGTTCCTGCCACATAGCAGCTGAGAGAACTTCCTGAAGGTTGAAGCAAAGTTTCCACACACATTCAGCAAGGGGAGCCCTCTCCTGTTGGTTCCGCTGTGTTTCTCTCTTACTCTCTCGCCCGCCCGCCCGCTGGGATTTATTTTGGATACCTGGGATTTTCCTCTTGTCAATATGAAGCATATGTTTTCATTCTAACTTATTTGCTAATAAACTAAATCTGTAATTCAATAATATGATTATTGATTATAATTTCAAATTCTCAACTACTTAAAAATATAAAAATACGAAGCAGGATAAACTTGACCACTCACCTGTGCTTTTTGTCTCCAACCGAATGTGCTCATCAGTCCCGCTTCCCCGCTGGCGGAGAATCCGGCCTGGTGATGAATGCTGACTAGCTGCTGCCTATGCAAAACAATTACTACTGTGCAATCGTGGGGATGTTGAGCCTTCCCCTCTCCCACTCTACTTGTCTTTTCCCTGGTTGGGTCATGGGTGGGAGGCTGGAGGATTGTCCTCTGTCAGCAGAGGCCTGGGGTATGGGCCACTCCTGCAGCTGCTGGACATAGACCTGCCATGGCCTCAGAGCTTTGCACTCTCCCAGACCTCCAATCCAGACACCAGCTCTTTACACATTGATGTGGGGCCTTCGTTCATCCTTATTCCCTATCCTGCTCGCACAGGTCGGGGGTCCTCAGAAGCCTACCTCTCACTATGCCGGAGTGGCCAGTTCATTCAGAAGCGGCCTTGACACACTTCTCTGTTGCCACCTTCCCTCGGCCATTGCTAATCTGTCTTCCTTCCAGCGAAGTTTTGCTCTGGAGCCGGAATGAATTTAAGGCAACTAGAATAGGCTTACAGCCACCACTGTATGGGAAGCAGAGGAGAAAGAACTCTGACTTCCAAAATCTGTGACCTCCATCCACAGCCACCCAAACCTTATCAGGTTTCAATCTCCCAAAGGGAACCAAAGCCCAGATCCGCACTTCTATCTCTCCACCCCGGTCTCCACCAACCTTCTCCAAACATCATCCATCCAGGCTAGAAAGAGTTTTTGCCCTCCTCAATGTGATGGGAAATGGCAATTTTATAATATGCAGTATTCTTCATCTTAGTTAACTTTAAAAACTCTACCCCAAGTCCTTCAAACTCTACATTTGGCTATTTTAAAATAGTCTTTTCTCCTTTCTTTTCAAGATATTGCCCTGTGACTAATATTTTCCTAAATCACAACTAAGTTAAGTGGATTCTTAATTTTTATTTTATTTTTTTACAATTTGAAGAAGCTGGTCAACATAAAAATGAAAGGAATAAAATTACCATTACATATTTAAAATTATAGAAATTAATAAGAACTTAAATCCACAAAAAATTTTATACACAGATGTTTGTTGCAGCTTTATTCATAGCTTCCATATTTGGAAGCAATGAAAGGTCTTTTACCGTAGTAGGTGTATGAACAAACAAACTGTGTTACGTCCAGTCAATGTCATATTATTCAGTGCTTTTAAAAAAATGAGCTATCATGCCATAAGAAGATATAGCGTAAAAAACTGAAATCTCTATCACCAAGTAGAAGAATCCTATATAATAAAAGCCTAGGTGGCATTGCATGATGCCCTCACATGATGCCATCACAAAATGGCCACTGCGACTTCGTCACAAGATGGCTGCCGTGATGCCACCACAAGATGGCCACCACAACAGATGGCCAGCAGGGGAGGGCAGGGGAGGGCAGTTGGGGGTGATCAGGCTGGTAGTGGAGTGGTTAGGGGGCAATTAGGCTTGCAGGCAGAAGTAGTTAGGGGCAATGAGGCAGGCAGGCGGGCGAACGGTTAAGAGTCAGCAGTCCCAGATTGTGAGAGGGATGTCCGACTGGTGGTTTAGGCAGGATCGGGCCTAAACTGGCAGTTGGACATTCCCCGAGGGGTCCCAGATTGAAAAGGGTGAAGCCTGGGCTGAGGGACACCCCAGTGCACAAATTTCATGCACCGGGACTCTAGTCTAATATAAAAATGCTGCACACTATATGAATGTCATACAATTGTATGACATTTTAGGAAATAAAAAATGATAAAAATGATAGAGACAGTAACAAGATAAATGCTCAGCAGGGAGGGATGAACTGGAAGAGCACAGAGGATCTTTAGTGCAGTGAAAACATTGTGTGTGAAGCAGTAACGGTGGATGCATGACATTATACCTTTGCTCAGACTCATGGAATGTGCTAACTGAGAGGGAACTATGATGTAGACCATGGACTTTGGGTGATTATAATGGATCAATGTAATTTCACCAATAGTAACAAATGTACTGCTCCAGTGAGGGATGTCTGTCGTGATAAAGGCTGTGCATGTGTGAGGGCAGAGAATGTAAAGGAAACCTCTGAACCTGCCTCTTATTTTGCGATTAACCTAAAACTTCTCTAAAAATTATCTTTAAACAAACAATAAGTAAGAGAAACAAATATTTAATTATATTTGTACATAATACATTTGATTTATGCAAACAATTTATGATACAAAAATTTAGTTTTTATTAATGTAAATTACTCAAATTGAAAATATTTGAACTCTGCAACAAATCAACAAGGAAGATTTGGTCAAATAAATATTTTACAAAACATTTGTAGAAGTAACAAGTTCACTGATTTTTTTTTTTTTTTCAGAGTATTTCTTTCCCAAGATTTATGAGCCATTCTTAAAGAGTCAAAGATAAAACTCCCTTAGTTTCTCTGAGAGACAAATCTAGATTTCACATAAATACTTGAAAAAATAAAAAAAGACTAGATCTTAAACTTGTTTACTACATAAAATATTAGCACATATATTTTAAGGTAAATGAAATACAAGTGTTGTTTAATCAAAGTTCATTACTAATTTGTGATCTATTAACATAATTCAACTCATCAGTAGATTGAACATAAAATACCCAATATGCCATCACATGGATTTCTTCAAAGCCAATGGATGAAACTAGGCATTCATTTTTAACTTCAAACTAATAAATAAATATGCAAATAAATGATTTATGTGTAAATGGCAGTAGGAGACCTATTATGAGTAAGCATCAATATTATATGTTCTTGGAAAATATATCAAAAGTACACTACTTTTTTGAAAGTTATATACCATGCTAAATTTTTTATTTACTAGATTTTAGGAAGTTTTGACCAGGTCATTGAAACAAACAAGCAAACAAACAAAATATATAAAAATTGAGTATACAAGAGTAAAGTGTTTTTTGTTTTTTATTTTATTTTAATTGTGTAACACTAGTCAAATTGAACACATAGGTTTCATGTGTGGATTACTAATTTACAAAATCTGTATATAGGACCATGTGCCCACCACCCAAAGTCAAATCTTCCCCTGTCACCTTTTTTCCCCCACCCCACTCCCTCTGGCAACCACACAATGCTCTTTGTGTTCATAAGTTTCAGTTTTATATTCCACATATGAGTGAAATCCTACAGTTCTTAACTTTTCCTGTTTGACTTATTTCACTCTCATAACTGTCTCAAAATCCATCCAAATTGTTGTAAATGATGCTATTTCATCCTTTTTATGGCCATGTAGTACTCCATTGTGTATATATACCACACATTCTGTATCCAGTCCTCTATCGTAGGGCACTTTGGCTGTCTCCAACTCTTGGCCACCATAAATAATACTGCAATGAACATAGGGGTGCATATATCTTTGCGTATAAATGACTTAGAGTTTTTCAGATATATATCCAGGACTGGGGTTGTTGGGTTGTATGGTAGCTCTATTTTTAATTTTTTGAGGAATTGCCAGACTGATTTCTATCGTGGTTGTACCAGTCTACATTCCCACCAGCAGTGAATGAGGGTTTCCTTTTTTACCACAACCTCTCCAACACTTTTGCTTGTCTTGTTGATAATGGCCACTCTAACTGGTGTAAGGTGTTTTTTTGTTTTAATTTGCATTTTTGTTTTAATTTGCATTTCCCTGATTGCCAATGAGGTGGAACATCTTTCATATAGCTATTGGCTGTTTGTATGTCTTCTTGGGAGAGGTGCATTTTCAGGTCCTCTGCCCATTTTTTTGATTGGGTTGTTGGTGTTGAGTTTTATAAGTTCTTTATATTTTTTGGAATTTAAACCTTTGTTGGAGCTACTGTTTGCAAATATCATCTTCTATCTTGTTGGCAGACTATTTGTTTTGTTAGCCTTTTTTTTTTTTTTTTTTTTTTTTTTTTTTTTTTTTTTTTTTTTGCTGTGCACAAGCTCTTCAGTTTGATATAGTCCTATTCATTTATTTTTGCCTTTACTTTCCTTGCCTTTGGGGTCAAGTCCATAAAATGTTCTCTACCACAGTATATTTTGAAGTCAGGTAGTGTGATACCTGCAGAATTGTTCTTTTTTTTTTTCTTTTTTCAGCATTGCTTTGGCTATTCTGGGTCCTTTGTGGTTCCATGAAAATCTGATGATTTCTTCAAAAAATGACATTGGGATTTTGATGGGGATTGCATTAAATCTGTATATTGCTTTGAGTAAAATGGCCATTTTAACTATGTTGATTCTTCCAATCCATGAACATGGGATATTTTTCCATTTTGTTGTGTCTTTTTCAATCTCTTTTAATAATGTTTTCTAATTTTCAGTATATAGGTCTTTCACATTCTTTGTTAGGTTTATTCCTGGGAATTTTATTCTTTTGGTTGTGATTGCAAAAGGAATCATTTTTTTCATTTCTTCTTCTGAAGTTTTGTTGTTGGTATACAGGAAGGCAATGGATTTTTGCACATTGATTTTGTATCCTGCAACTGGACTGTATTTGTTTATTGTTTCCAGTAGTTTCTTGGTAGAATCTTTAGAGGTTTCTAGGTACAGCATCATGTTGTCCACAAAAAGTGACAGTTTGACTTCTTCCTTCCCTATTTGGATGCCTTTTATTTATTTCTCTTGCCTTATTGCTCTGGCTAGTATTTCCAGTACTATCTTATATAATAAAGAGGTAATATGCAAATTAACTCTCATGCCCTCACAATATGGCCACCTACAACCAGGCCAGCGGAGGGGACAGTTAGGAGTGATTAGACCCACACACAGAGGCAGTGTGGGGCGATCAGGTTGGCGGGGGGGCAGTTAGGGGTGACCAGGCAGGCAGGCAGCTGAGCAATTAGGAGCCAGCAGTCCAGGATTGTGAGAGGGATGTCTGACTGCCGGATTAGGCGCAATTCCTGGGATCGGGCCTAAACCAGCAGTCAGATATCCCCAAGGGGTCCCAGATTGGAGAGAGTGCAGGCTGGGCTGATGGGACCCCCACCCCCTGTGCACAAAGTTCATGCACCAGGCCTCTAGTGTTGACTAAGAGTGGACATCCTTGTCTTGTTTCTGATCATAGGGGAAAAGATTTCAGTTTTTCACCATTGAGGATGATATTGGCTGAGGGTTTACCATATTTGGTCTTAATTATGTTGAGGTACTTTCCTTCTATTCCTATTTTATTGAGCATTTAATCACAAATGGATGTTGTATCTTATCAAATGCTTTTAATGCATCTATTGACAAGATCATATGATTTTTATTCTTTCTTTTGTTAATGTGGTGTATTACGCTGATTGATTTGTGAATGTTGAACCATCCTTGTGCCACTGGAATGGATCCCACTTGATTGTGATGTATTATTTTTTGAATGTACATTTGTATTTGATTAGCTAGTATTTTTGGTTAGGATTTTTGTATCTGTATTTATCAGGGATATTGGTCTGTAGTTTTATTTTTTTGTGATATCTTTGCCAGGTTTTAGTATCAGGGTTATATTGGCCTCGTAGAATGTGTTTGGAAGTATTGCCTCTTCTTCAATTTTTTGGAAGAGTTTGCAAAGAACAGGATTTAATTCTTCCTTGAACATTTGGTAGAATTCACTGGTGAAGCCATCTGGTCCTGGACTTTTGTTTTCTGGGAGGTTTTTTATGGTTGTTTCAATTTTCTCACTGCTGATCTGTCTATTTAGATTTTCCAGTTCTTCATGGTTTAGTCTAGGAAGGATATATATTTATATATATATATATATATAAATATATATATATATATATATATATCCATCTCTTCTAGTTATTGAATTTTATGGCATAAAGATTTTCATAATATTCTAGTATGATCCATTGTATATCTGTAGTATCTGTGGTGATTTCTCCTCTCTCATTTCTGATCTTGTTATATGGGTCTTTCCCCTTTTTTCCTTAGTGAATCTAGTCAGAGGTTTGTCAATTTTATTAATCTTTTCAAAGAATCAGTTCTTTGTTTTATTGATTTTTTTGTATAGTTTTTTTTTTGTTTCCTATTTCATTTAATTCAACTCTGATTTTTATTATTTTCTTTCTTCTGCTAACTTTGGGTTGCTTTTGTTCTTCTTTCTCTAGCCTTTTAGGGTGTGATGTTAGGTTGTTTACTTAGAATTTCTCTCGTTTATTAAGATAGGCCTGTAGTAATATAAATTTCCCTCTTATTACAGCTTTTGCTGCATCCCAGAGGTTTTGATATATTGTATTATCATTGTCATATGTCTCTATATATCTTTTGATCTCATCTGTTATTTCTCTTTTGACCCAGTCATTTTTTTTGTAGTATATTGTTTAATCTCCATGTATTTATAGGTGTTTTTTGTTTTCTTTTGTTTTTCTTCCTTTTTGCAGTTGGTTTCTAATTTCATGGCATCATGGTCAGAAAATATACTTAGAATAATTTCAATCTTTTTTAATTTGTTGATGCTTGTTCTGTGACCCAACATATGGTCTATCCTTGAGAATGTTCCATGTGCACTGGAGAAAAATGTATAGTCTGATGTTCTGGGATGGAATATTCTGTAAATGTTGATTATGTTCATTTGGTCTAGTGTTTCATTTAAGGCTGATATTTCTTTATTGATTTTTTGTTTGGTTAATCTGTCTAGGGCTGTCAATGGAATATTACAGTCTCCAACTCTAATTGTGTTTTGATCTGTTCCTCCCTTTAGTTCTTTGACTAGCTGTTTAATATATGTTGGTGATCCCTGGTTGGGTGCATATATATTAAGAAGTGTTATGTTTTCTTGATGTAGTATTCCTTTATCATTATAACATATCAATCTTTGTTTCTTGCTCTATTTGTTATCTTGAGATCTATTTTGTCAACTATAAGTATGGGTACCCCTGCTTTTTTGTGGATGTTATTTGCTTGGAGAATAATTTTCCACCTTTTTACTTTGAATCTACTTTTTTCTCTGCTGTTTAGATGTGTCTCTTGTAGGTAGAATATGGTTGGGTTTTGTTTTTTTTCATCCACTCTGCTACTCTGTGACTCTTTACTGCTGAATTTAGATTAGACCATTTACATTTAGGGTACTTATTGATGTCTGAGGATTTCTTATAGCCATTTTATCTTTTGTTTTCTGGTAATTCTGTGCCTCCATTGGTTCTTTTCTTTATGCATCTACCTGTTGTTTTTGTTTGGTGGTATTCCATACGTTTTTCCTGTGTTTCCTCTTTTTTTAAGCTATATGTCTTGTTTGGGGAATTTCTGTGTGTGCTTGGCATTAGTTTTATAAAAAGTGAAGTTGCATATATACCATAGTGTTGTTGTTTTTTTTTCCCTTTTGAGTGCATCTGATGTTCATCTTCCTTCGCTTGTTCATACCTGTCCCTCTTCTCCTTGTATATTTTTATTGTCACAAATTATTCCTATTTATGCTGTGAGTTTTTGGCAATCCAACTTATAGCATTATGACCTTATGTTCTTTGTTTCAGGTAGAATAACTCCCTTGAGTAGTTCTTGCAATGGAGGTTTTCTAGTGATAAAATTCCTCAGCTTCTGTATGTATGGAAATGTTCTTATTTCTCCTTCATATTTAAAGGAAAATTTTGCTAGATATAATATGTGTGGCTGGTACTGTCTCTCTTTCAGACATTTGAATATTTGGTTCCACTCTCTTCTGGCTTATAGAGTTTCTGCTGAGAAATCCAGTGAAATCCTGACGGGTTTTCCTTTGTAGGTCACTTGCTTCTTTTCGCTGGATGATTTGAGGATTTATTCTTTGTCACTAATTTCTGACAGCTTCATTACCAAGTGCCTTGGAGAGGGCCTCTTTGGATTGATGTAACTGGGTGTTCTGTTTGCTTCTTGGATTTGAAGATCTAGTTCTTTCCATAGATTTGGGGACTTCTCATCCACCATTTGTTTTCATAGACTATCTGTTCCATACGGTCTCTCTTCCTCTTCTGCTATGCCTATGATTCTGATGTTATTTATTTAATGGAATCAGAGAGGTCTTGTAGGGCTGTTTTGTATTTCTTTATTCTCAGGTTTCTCTCTTCTTCCCTCTGCATCATTTCTTGATTCCTGTCTTCAATATCACTAGTTCCTTCCTCTAAATGGTTGGTTCTGTTTTCTATGCACATCAGCTCACTCTTCATGTATTTAATTGCCTGGTTTATTTCCAGGATTTCTGCTATATTATTTTTTAAAATTTACTTTTGTTCATTGATTTGTTTTTCTGAGTGTGTTTAATTGCCTGTCAGTATTTTCTCACATCTCATTAGATATTTTCAGAACCACAATCTTGAAATCTCTGTCATTCAACGCACATAATTCCATGTGTTCCAGCCTGTTTGGGGGAGATTTTTTCATTTTCTTTCTGGTCATCCTTGTTGTGGTGGTTGTTCATGGTGTTCGCTTTTCTTCTTTGTTTTCCCATTTATCTCTGAGGAGGTCTTTCTACTCTGTTCCACTTGATGGAGTTAAATTGCAAGATTTTTACCCTCTGTGGCCTCACAATTTTGAGCCTCTGTGACTTCTGTAGGGCTGTACAGCCTCTGCTGCTTGGGTGCGAGATTTGTTTTTCCCCTCACAGAAATGGCAACCCTTGACCTCCAAGGGTTCAACCCAAGCACCCCTCCTGGGGCTCAGTCACAGAGGGAAACTGTGTTTCTACTGTAACAGCTCTTGGCCTACAGATAATATACTCCTATAGCCAATTCCAAGGGCAACGGGAGGTGAGACCTGGAAGTTTAATTGGTGGCAGGGCTCTGCAATTTGTTTTCTTTGCCTGAAAGCCTGCAGCCAGGCCCAGCTGCGGGGAGCAACTCTGTAGGGAAGGTGTCTGCTGACTGGCAGCTCAAGCATGCATCTCAGGTCCCATTCACAACAGGCCCCATGGTTCAGACACTCTCTCCCTGTGTGCATGACCACACAGTGCCACCACGCCAGTGGCTACTCCAACGGCCAGCCACGCGCCGGGTTGGGTTAGCCCTCTGTGCATCCACCGGCTGAGGAAAGTGCCCGTGCCTGCTGCTGCCAGTTCCCGGTTCCACTGCAGGAATGCCGCTGTGCTGTAGCCCTGTCCCGCTTCTCTCTCTTCTCCTCTCCCCGCCGACCCCAAGGAGCCCACCTTAGTTGTTTCAGTGTGCAGGTCGCTCAGGCGTGCATTCCTGTTGAGCAGGGACTTCTTTGTTGAATTATCGGTGGTTATTTTGTTTTAACGTTAGAGGGAGAGGATAGATGCGCCCTTACACCACCATTCCTCTGACATCACTAGCAAGAGTTAAGTGTTTTAAATATGTCATGTGATAATTACCTCAAAAATGCAGTGATAATTATATTATTTAATATAAAGTATCTGGATAAAGAAAACAATAACATTGGTAATTAACAAATAATAAAATGTTTAATTCATTAAAATAATTTATAATGAAAATTTTCTAAAAAATAAAATTCACAGGACTTAATTAATGAAGAATATGTGAACTAGGGAAAGAAAATATCAACCTTAGGAACAAGGCCTTACAAAAATATTTTTAAAATAGAAAAGGCACTGGGATTTTGGACAGGAATATGAAATATTTCAAAAAAATATCCATTTTTCTCCAAGTCAATGTGTTAATGAATATAATAAATTTTCAATAAAAATTTTCAACAAGCTATTTTAAATAAAACTATTCTGAAATGAAATTTTAAAATAAAATGAGTACGTATATCAAATAATTCTCTTAACAGAGTAAAGCAATATTAAGTAAAAGTGGGCAATAGGATAAATAAACTTTATTGTATGTTACATGTATAAAGAAACATTTTTTTAAAATAGTGTTGAACTTATGGGGAAAAATATACATTTAACAGTAGCCTTGCGTATATCACTTAGCTATTCATCTAAGGCAGTGGTTCTCAACCTTACTAATGCAGTGACCCTTTAATACAGTTCCTCATGTTGTGGTGACCCCCAATTTCATTGTTACAAATTGAACATATTTAAAGCATAGTGATTAATCACAAAAACAATATGCAATTATATATATGTTTTCTGATGGTCTTAGGCGACCCCAGTGAAAGGGTCGTTCGACCCCCAAAGGGGTCGCGACCCACAGGTTGAGAACCTCTGATCTAAGGAGACAGTCTGATTGGGAGCATACATTCTCCCGCAGCACCCCCAGTCATCAATATAGTCTACAAGTATGATGAAGACAACTTGTCACACCAGTGGGGAAAATAGGGCTTCTCCTCAAATGGTGTTGGGATAAACATGATTCCAGAAATGAATGATTATCTTGTATAATAGGCAGAGTATTCATAAGAGGTCATGCTTGTTTTTAAATAATATTTTCATTACAAAAAGAATTTGTGGTAATTTTTACTGGAACGGAAAGTGGCAAGGAGCACTAGGATCCCATATTCTTTCCAGAGACAATTATTATAATAGTTTTGGTGTGTCCCCTCCAATTCATATGAAATAAGCTCCATTTCTTATTGTTGACCTAATATTTTACATCTAATTATAACTCTTGCATTTTCAATAAATATTCTTCTCATTTTCTATTTTATCACAAATATTTAATACCATTATTGACAATTATGTGAGATTCCATACTATTGATTCTTGATGGTTTTCTTTAAAAAGTTTTTTGGGGGGTGGGTATGGGCTATTTGAAGTTTCCTTTTTTTCATCTTTACTGAACATAATCTGTGAACAACTATGCACATGTTTGTTTGTGATTTTTTTGGGATGTAAATGCAGGTTTTATAGTAGGTCTCTCTGTAGCTGAATAGAGGAATATTTTGTTGGTCCCTTGGCTTCAGTTTGGCCACATTCTCTCAGAGATTTGCATCAGAGATAAAAATAAAAATGTTGATTTTTTTTTTCCTTTCTATAAATTGTTGTTTTATTTAGTATTAAAACAGTTCCAAAAGGAAGTGAGTAGTTTCATAGTTATTTAAAAGCAATCAATTGCAGTTATTTTTACGGGGCTAATCAGTATCCTTTAAATGTGTAATCAAGTGGCAGCTGTAATTACTTGAGCTACTTGGCTCAGGCCTACAGCTGAATCTACAGAAATTCACCCACTTTTCTTTCCTGTTCCTTCAGAGACTGTAACTAAGGTGTTCCATTTTTTTTTTTTTTCTCCTCATAAAGCTTAGTTTTGGAGGAATTCCAGTACCAGGCAAACCTGGGACCTTTTTAAAGAAAAACTTCCAGGGATGCATGGAAAACCTCTATTACAATGGAATCAACATAATTGACCTGGCTAAAAGGAGGAAGCATCAGATTTACACCGTGGTAAGTCGGCATCTTCTCAGCTTGGTGGTTTCTAACCCTTTACACATCCCACCCTTGGCACTCTTCACCGTATGTTTATAATCCTTTTGGAGGCCCCATCCACCTCCATGGAGAGGGGAGGAGATGCAGGGACGGGGTCAGTGTGAATTACTTTACTGGGAGAAACCAAGGCATTAGAGGTGCCTGGGGAATTTCATGTTTCCGGCTATGATTTCTGTGGCAGCTGTGGGTAAGTTTTGCATTCTACACTGGGCCAACATGATTGTCTTTATTACCTGTGGGAAATGAAACAACAGAACCAGTGATTCTATCAAATTGTTATTGTTGATACTTAACATAGGGCATTTTGAACGAGAAGTTAAACTTTTGGTGTTTTGAGATTCCCATTCAGCAAGTAAAATAAACTTTAATCACTAAATATTTCCCCTCTCCAATAGACGGTGAGTTTCCTGCAGAACAGGGCTGCCTTTTTCTTTGTCACTAGAGCATTTACAATGCCTAGCAGGTGCCTTGCACATGGTTGGTGCTCACTAATGCTATTTCCAGCCATACCTGCCGATTTGTCGGTTTCTCCTTCCAGTTCTGTCAGTTGGGGAAGGGGGGGTTATATGTGTACAGCTCTGTGGTTCGGTGGGAACAGTAAAGGTTGTCTCTTCCTCATGGATTGGCCATTTTATCAATACATCATGCTCTTTTCTGTCTATGATCACTGTCTTTCCTTGTTATCACTGGGCTGCAGGGAAAGTCCTGGCCTGTCACTGAACCTTCTCTGATGCCATCCCTGCAGGGACTGGGTGGGGTCCCTCCTTACTGCTGAGTCCTGTCCTAGACATGTGGTCTCCACTGGTCTCACAGGAGAGGCTTCCTAGGTCTGCAAGGGTTGAAGTCCAGCTCCCTACTTAGTCTCCCTGACACCTGGCTGGGAGCTCTGGGCGCCTTGGGGTAGCCTGGCGGGTCGTGGGTGGTGGGGCCCTGCTGTGTCTGTGGTGCTTGGCCTGCGTAGAGCAATTATCATGTGAAGGTTTCTGAGGCACTGTGCTTCCTTTTCCTGGCCCTTTGATGACAGAGAACAGACTTCTAATGTAGATTTTGTCCTACACCAGTTGGTCTCTGGGTTTCTAGCTTCTTCAGCAACAAGTTTGGGACAAATAAGGCCAAAAGAACACCTAGGGAACTCACCCTCTTGTCCTTTGGGCCTCAAAACACTTACATGTACTGGCTTTCTTCTCTCCACCGTTCATATTCTTAGTTCTGTTTTACACATCATGTGTGGAGGATTTTCGTTGTTCTTTGTGGTAGAAATAAGGAAAATCATACTATTTCATCTTCCCAGAAGCAGAAGTTCCTTAACTGACATGCATTTAAAACCCATGTCATTGACAGGAAAAAACGGATTCTCTTTGCGATCTGGTCACTGGGCCATCTGGTCAAACTGAGATTTACACGACCTTTAAGTGCATTGCTTTCCTGTGATGAGTATAAGCTCTAACTGAAATTTCTATTTTGGGGTTCCACAAGTTAGCACATTTGTTAATGTGCCCATTGGATTCCAGCGTGTGAGGCAAGGTTATTTGGGGGAAATCGCACTTGGGTTAAAGTTGTCAACATTTTAAGAAGTTAATGCCAAATGCCTGACTGTTATTCAGAATGTAGAGTGTGGATGATGCTAAGGGGTTTAGTTCCCTGCCTGTGGTTCTAGGAGATTCTGGCCCAGCCCTTGGCTCCGGACAACTCTCCCACCACATGTGCTTAGGCTCCTGTCTCCTCATGAAGCTAAGCATTAGCTTGCTAATGACTCTTCCCCTGTGTCTAGGCCAGGAGACTGGAGCCATGTCATACATACAATGCCATCCATCCCCCAATGTTACGCCCAGGAGACATTTTATAAGATACCAGTTTCACCGAGCTCCACCTGCCAATGCAGTGGATCACACCCGCTAGAAGTGTAGCTTAGGTGACTGTCCTGAACATCAGCACATTGGGAAGGCAGTGCAGCTCTGCTTGATGCAGGGCCTGTTGCAATGCCTGCTGCAGTGCCCGCTGCAGTGCTAGGAGCTGGCAGGGCAATTTGGAAAACAAGGAGCTGAGCAAACATTGCTCACTGTCACTGCCCAGCACCTGAGCTCTTCCTCCTCCAATGCCTGAGCTCGGCTGTCAATCAGGTCCCTGTGGCAACATTCCCGAAGGAAGTCTTCGTAGATATTATGTATTAGAAATATTTTAATCAGATATATTAGATAAGTCACTGAGTTTGTGGTGCAGAAAAAAGAGAAATAAGGAAGGACAAGGAAAAACCCCATGAATTTCCAAATATTGGCAAACTTACCTTTTTTTGTGAGAATCATTAACTAAAAATGTAATAAATGTTTTGCTGAGTTTAAACTACCAAAGCACTTGCCAAGTTTCCTAAAACTCTGCTAGCATACTTTATTCCTCAGAACCTAATTGGTGTTATTATTATTAGGAGGCACAAAGACTCCATTCAGTCCTAATGTACTTGCAAAAAAATCCCAAGAAAACTGTTTTACTTTATAGGTAGACAACCTTTAGTTTTAACCTTCATAATTTAAATGGAAAAAAAAACATATTTTTCTTCCAAATAACTTTCATCACCTTGGTTAAGTGGGACTGTAGATCACTACACACACACACACACACACACACACACACACACACGTATACCCAAGTCTTTTTTCCGCCTTTAGAATTCCATGTGGGAAAAAAATGGTTTGTACTCATAATTACAACA